>NC_085936.1:10625000-11250000 GCF_963556715.1 Cydia fagiglandana | reverse complement strand
GGCACGAAATACTGCGATCCCATGACGTATAAAAGTGCGGCTTACCATGTCATGTGTTGAATTGCCCAGGATTAATCTTTTAATATTATAAACACATTCGTTATAATTTACAAGTCAGTGTTACGTGTAATGTAACATCTACCTTGATAACTATAGTCGCACCAAACAAAGTCTGCAGCGGATTTGATAGCCCATGCAGTGTAAGTGTTATGTATACGCCATAGTTTCATAGAAGTTTGACGTTTAAAATGACACTTGCACTGCGTGGGCTATCAAAATCGCTGCAGACTTTTTACGATCTGACTATATTTACTGTGTCGTTAATTTATATGTAACACAAAAAATCCAATTCTTAAAAAAATGCAAAATAAGAATAAAATGTCATACTTACTTTTTTTTCTAACTAGCTAGTGTTAACTGATGCAGAGTTATGTATTTCAGTTAAGTATACAGTTTCATTCCTATTTTCTTCCACTTGGCCACTTACTTATTTTAGCTACTTAGAACAATTCTTTAACAATATCACAATGTATGCAATCTGCATTATTTAACGAATCTAATATTTTTAGACCTAACCCTAAGTCTAATTACAGACTAGATAGGTAAATAGTAAATAGGTATACATATATTTCTAAATCGCTTGTTTTTCTTTCGGGAATTTTATACGTTGGTGATGTAGCTATGAAGGAATTGACTAGTTTGCTTATTTATCCACCTGAAAATCTATCCATGAATACCCTCACTACAGAGCGAATATAAATAGAATTGAAATAAAATGTGCAATATTTAACTAATTGTTAATAATCACACACAAGACACCACACTCTAACTACTTACAGTACTTACAATGCATATTTTACCAAACACTTTATTTAAACGACATCTTTATCTGGTCACTTTTCCATCTTATCGCGATGTCCTTTGGGGCACAGTAGGTACCTTTAGCGCTCATTTAGACAGTGCGAGAAGTCGTATGCGAGTTTCATTAGGTACATTATGGGGGTCTCTATTGTTTCCCAAATAATTTTAAGTCATAATTTATTTTTTGTCCGAATTTTCGTTAGTCATAATTGGTTTTTCTCAGAAACGCGTAACTTTTCAGGATTGCCATAAAACAAACCTAAACTAACCTATCTATAGAATAAACTTAGGACAATCCTGAAAAGTTAATGGTTTCAGTTTTATGACTAACGATAATATGACAAACAATACATTATGACTTAAAACTTTATGGGAAACAAAGGGACCCCATATTGCGGTTTTCAATCGATCGGTTGAAGTGGACGTAACCAACAGTCCGCAATGTAACTAAAATCGCATGCGAGTTCGCGCGCCGTCTAAATCAACCCTTACAATATGTTGCGGCTGCGGTCATCCAAGTACCGATATCAATCTTTTTCTGTCCGATTTACTGCCAACAAATGAGAGGCCATCAAAATAAAATAGTGTGGAAAACGAATAAGACACGTTGCGGTTTTCATGACCCAACAGGGTTTTACCACGTAAGTAATCAGTGAGCAACATTGCTTTCTATCGTTTTATAAAATGCTTTCTACAAGTTTCACAAAATTCTTTGACAGACTAATCGTTTTGTACAACCTATTTTTTTTAAACTGGACTTATTATACTCAGAGCTAAGATTCCGACAACTCGTATGTGCAAAATTCATCTCGACATATTTTAATTGACGAGGAGGCATATTCTGATTGTAATTAATAGGGTATGAATTTTATCAGGATTTGTTAAGGTTATGAGATCTGTCAGTATTAAAAGTGTCATTATTATTATACCCTTTTTTTTTGACCTGAAGCGTCACTTTTGATAGTGACAGATCAAATTCATTACCTGTTATTACAATTAAAATACTCCTCCAGGGCGCAGGTTGAAATGTAGGTATCAACATTTTCAGCAGTTCTTCGTACATCGGCATGAAATTAATGTGCAATAGTGCAGCTAATGTGACCGCAAATGAAAAAGCATTTTGGCTAATCAATCGGCCTCTAATTGGAATCGGGATGCGAATTGAATCGAGCGATAATTGGTTTAAATGTCACTTGACTATTAATTAATTGTCCTTAAATGGCAATTTAAGGAAATTTGTACATATTTATCTGAATTAAATGGGCTTAATATGTAATAGTTCCAGCAACCAGGCAAAAGGCTTACCGTACCAAGACTACCAAGAGTCACTGACAGTAAGTAACGTTCATGCTTGAGTTTAATATCAGTGTCAAACTGATGTTAGCCGCACTGGTCCATGTGAAACTCCTGAAATTTAAGTTTTTTATTAAAGTCAAGTTTTTACAATTTTCACCAGGCTTGCAATCCCAGTATCCGCAGCACCAAAAGGTATGCTCATTAATAATTAAGTACCGACCTACGAGCCTTATTTGTTAGGCAAATTACCAGGTATGTGCTTAGGCGAAAAGCTTTTAATTGACAACCAAGTTCGGGCTACTTTACCCTTCTTGTTGTGGTCGCATGTCTTACTCGTATATTATGAGATAAAGACAAGAAGACATTAAAAAAATGGGAAATAACCCAAACCCGAATGACAACAGAAGTGCTATGAGAGCTTTTATTTTAAGTTAATTGACACCGCATTTCTTCTAAATCGTACCAGCGGCCGTAACAGTGCGTGGCAACTTTATCAGTGAATTCATTCATAATTTCTCCATGCTATTTCGTAGCTCACTGTACCTCTATAATATTACAAGTACAAAAGCAACACTCTCTGCTGAACCAATTTAGATAATATTTGGACATAGTTTGGGTTCCGAAATTATCATTTCACTCCATTCAAGTCCTGGGCAGAATCTAGGTTATAATATAAGTTGTCTTCAAATTTTGCAAACCAATTCTTGCCCAATTGTTGGTATCCGACTGGGTTGAATTTCTTTGGTTCTGGTTGAACTTCATCGTACGTGTTATACCTAATGATAAATACTGACATACTTACTTACTGCTGTGGCGCAACGACCCGAAGTGGATCTTGGCCTCCGACACCAAATACCGCCATGCTACTCTGTCCAAAGCCGTTTCTGTCCAGTCGACGGCGCCGAGTTCGCTAAGGTCTTTCTGCACTTCGTCTCTCCAGCGAACATGCCTATATAAAGTTTGAAACTTTATGTAGCCATCGTTGCAGTCGACGTGCAGTTTCCATACAAATTGCAGTCTGGTTGCAGTCCGTCTGTATCAGCTCTTAAGATATTTATAACCAATATTTTATTATGTTTTTCTAATCAATATTTTCTTGAATTGTTTGTCTTATAAATATTTAGCATTAACGAATGGACAATTTTTTTGCATTCAACCAAATTTTACAATGCCTTTTGAGAAACAGAACACAAGCATCGAATTACCTTACAATAAAGTTCTTCGAGTAGTAATAAATTTAGGGACTCTTTGAAACGATTCTTCGTTTGAAGCAATTTATTTATGTCTCGCTGCGGATAAATAGATAAACCCAAGCGATTCCGTTACCCTTTTTTGTTAGCGAGATAGTATTTAAATATTTCGAGTGTTTCCTCTAAGTATTTATTTGTTAATCCTGTCATTGATGTTTCTTGTGTAGAGACGTATAAATGTATGTTGAGTAATTAACACAACAAAATATAAAGTTACAATTAACTTGATATTGTACACCTTATCCCTATTTGCAAGTTTATCATAGTAGTTATATTGACTGTGTACAACGGCGAAATCATCTGTGAAAGAAATCTCATACTTCACCTCAATTTGGCGTTCCTTTGAGGATCTGAGAGATAAATGAATATTAAAACTTTATCGATGCATTTACATACAGTGATCAAATATTTGCAACATTGCCATAAAACGTGGTTACACTATTAGCAATCCAACCACTGGACATAGCAAACATCTAGTTCTCATGGAATCATAAAACATTTTTCGTCTTTACAGCAAGTCTGTGTGGATCATTCGTCACTGTTACAGCTGCTGTAAGTTATCTCCCCTTTTATGTCTTTTTATTCTGCTACGTTAGTATTTTAGCATGCAGTTTATAATGTTTGTCCTAATTCCGTAGCCGACCAAAACTTTTATTTCATTTGTGTAGTTTAAGTAGGTACCTACATTATTTATCTTTAACTGGCGCGGCACAAAATAAAGTCAATATGTCGGTGTGCATATATAATAAATATTACTGCTTTAAACTTTTACTTAGTTTGCCCAGTAATGCTCAGTAGGTAACTAACTACGTAGGTAGTTACTGAAAGGTGAAGTTTCTCATTTTACTAGCCAACTTTGAGTCACAAATTGCATCTAGTATTAAACTAAGTCCATTGACGTATATCTCAGGACTGGCTTTACGGGCAATAAGAATGAGGCATGAATGGGGCCAGTACAGCTCCAGCGCGATTGGTTGATGAGTTTGCAAAAAATCGCGCGCGATTGGTCGTTACTAGTTGCGTTAGACTGCACGATTGGCTCGAATTCCTGAGTGACACCGCTAAACTAGTACCATTAGTTTAGTTTGTTTACCCCCAAGGCCCGTCTTGAGATATACGTCAATGGCTAAGTCCGAGTAATGCTCCGCATAACACTGTGAATATCTACGCAAACGACTGAGGCTTATTTAATTCAGCGCACTTAATTAAGGATGGTGTGAGAGGTAATCGTGGACGTTGATGAAACTGGCCACAGTAGACCTGTAAATAATCAGTATTGTTACGCAAAGGAGTTAAATATACTTTCATTTACACACATATCAATAATCCTCTGAGTTCAAAAACTGGAAATTACGGCCAGTACAAAGATACACTGTTTTGTTAGAACATTTTTTATACGTGAAAATGTTATTATGGCATAGTTCCTTATTACATCTACATTTATTTTATAATCACCCACATAAAAAATTCGAACAACTGAAAACACAGCTATTTGACTTGACCTCTATTCTGTCAGTCGTGATGACATTTTATTTGAAATCAAGTAGCAAATAATTCTGATAATTCTCCCCTATTACCGCAATTTAACGTTCAGTTTATATTTCAATAAGTTTGTATGAAATTTGTTTAATTTTGTTGTTTATAAACAAACAATAGCACCACTTTTGTGTAAAATGAGCCATCAAGATATTTCGAAGTCGCCATCCACATATCCGCGACAGAGCAACGGTACTGCAATGCCCGTCGTTACATGCGTTTCCTGAACACATGCTAATAAATAAAACAGTGTATGTAACTGTAAATAATGCACTAATGTATACTTATAACATTTTAATACAAGTTTAATAGGTTTATGTACTTATTCCCTAGTTAGTTGCAAAAATATCTCTAAACTCTTGTCACCTTTTTAGTACTTAATTACCTACCGCATGAATTCACACAGTGTATTCATACCTAGGTTTGTTTCGAGTAATTTTCTGAGCTGGTCTATTAATCTGCTGATATAATGCGTTGACTGTGACTTGGTGGACTAATGAGCACCAGTGCGAATAATTGATTGTACTCATAACTGATTCTGACTTACCTACTGTGTAGCTTGATGTGGAATGCGCTGAATAAAACAGTACCTAGTAGTTAGTATCATAATTATAAAACTACCTTTAGCAGAGGAGACCGAGGTAAGTTGTGACAGAGGAGAGTTGTGACATCGTCGGTTTTTTGGAATCTATTAACTAGTTACTAGGTCGCAATAGCGCGCGTTTGTTAGTTCAAGTTACGAGCTCACAAACGCAAACTTTTGCGACCAAATTTCTAGTTAATAGATTCCAAAAAATGGACGATGTCACAACTCTCCTCTGTCACAACTCACCTCGGTCTCCCCTACCTACATGCATACCTACTTGTATTTAGGAAAAAAAAAATATTATTGTTTAATCGACATCTTTGTCATACTAACCGTTTGACCTTTTACACAAATGATACAAATTAAGAAAAAAAATTGTTCTGCACTTTCTGATAGATCGCTCAATGTAATTATTTTTAAGATCATTTTGTCTGGCTAAAAAAGAAGAGATCAGATTAGAAGTTTATGTATAGATACCTAGTTCGACTTTATTGCCATGTATACAAACAATGTACCATCCTTAATAGGCAATTATAACATTGTTGTATGGTATAGTAGACTAGAGCAACTGAATTGATATATTAGTGCCGTAAACATACTCTACTCCTGATAATAAAGTTATTATCATCATCATCAGCTCGGCCGAAAGACGTCGACTGCTGAACAAAGGTCTCCCCCAAGGATCTCTACAGCGAACGGTCATTTGCTGCCCTCAACTAACGGTTTCTCGCGACTTTAAGCAGATCATCGGTCCATCTATAGTTCGTTTTTTAGCATTAGAAATAAGGTCAAACAATCTTGATGTGTGTGTGAAAATATACAATAGCATAATAACTTTATGTTGCAGCGTGGGAAGGCCCCAGACTATAGTAGTTCGTTTTTTTAGCATTAGAAAGAAGTTGCAAGAAGGTAAGCGATCTTGACGTGTCTTTTAATTGAAATACACATTTTTATAATAAATTACGGCAAATATATAACAATTATGAATCTAATAAGATCATTTATACTCATCTGCTTTCATAAGTAATAGTTTTTGATTTTTAAAAAGCGTTTTTCAATTAAAAGCCATGTCAAGCACGCTTACCTTCTTGCAACTTCTTTCTAATGCTAAAAAAACGAATTATAGTCTGGGGCCTTCCCACACTGCAACATAAAGAGCATAAACTTATTATGCTATGGTATATTTTGCTACTTTCGCCGCTTACTACTACGAGTATTAGTTGCTGATTGTATACTTATGTATTGTATGTCACCCTGTTATTAGTTACAAACACCGACAACGGAACACGATAGCGGTGGACCCATTTGCAACTTCAGCGCATTGTGAAACCCACAAAGGTCTGCAGAAAATCGTTCGCTTGCCTTTCACAGGCAGTGTTAGTTGCTTTTTGTTTTACGTGTATACAAACTGTGCAGTTATTATATATAGGTATCTATTGTATGACTGTATGTTCAATTTATGTAATGACAAGTTGGTACGAGTAAGTTCTAAGTACCTATGTAAAAAATAAAACCTTTCTTGTTTGGTCATATTCTTCATTACAATAGGATCGGTTACAGGGTCCTACAAGGTCTAATAGAAATAGTAAAAACAACTTTACGTTATCAGTGTCATGTATTCAATTTCAGTTTTTACCGTAACATACTAACATTAAGTTTAATATCACAGTTGCGAAATTAATTTACAATCATTTCTTTAATTTTATTTTATTTACAAAATGACTTATAAAGTATTTATGTTCACTTACTGTATCTACGCCTTACGACACAGACACTTAACTTACAATTTACCAAATTCTCCACGTTCCTAATTTTTTACAAAATTGTAACGCCATTATGTTATTTCAACAACAGTTTTGCTATGAACCTAAAGGGTTATAATAGTTAAATAAATCTAAGATGTCCTTCAGAACATGAAAAGTTAAGTTAATTAAGTTTCCCATCCACAGTTACCCATTGATCAACCAAGAATAAAATTCATGTGGAAGTCAAAAATCATATTTTTACAATATAATGCCTTGTTTAGATATAAAACTGCAAATATGTAAAGGGGCCCACTGATTAACAGTCCGCCGGACGGTATCGGCCTGTCAGTTAGAACAAAATTTTGACAGTTCTGAACAACTGACAGGCCGATACCGTCCGGCGGACTGTTAATCAGTGGGCCCCTTAATAATTAAATTAAGACTTCAATCAGCAGTCTCAATATTTTAGACTTTACGAAACACGAGTAACTACTAAATGAGTTAAACTTCAAAATTAGTTTCATTCAATTAGTAGGTATGTTTTCTGTGACACATTTTTTATACAGCACTATAATATACCCTTTAGTCTTTTTTTTATGTCACACATTTTTGCAGTTTAAATTCGAGACGCTCTCAGACACAAGAGCGTATTGTTGTCTAAGCGCATTATAAATGTATAATTCTATAGTTCGTCTTCTTTTAGCATTAGAAAGAAATCCACAGAAGCAAGCGTGCAGTTTTTATCAGGTTCGTTAATTGTTAATAATTATTAAATTATCTAATGTAGCATGGTCAATACATATAATTTACTTCAAATTATTACCGCTAAAAGTACCGAATTTAGAACCACAAACTTACTTCTGCGAAGTTCTTTCTAATGCTAAAAAAGGACTATAGATCAAGGTCATAATGTTATAGTCATGATATCAGTGAAAGTTTTTGCAATTCTGGTGCACGGCTTGACTTGATAATGATATTAATAGACCCTACCTAAATTATCTTATAAAATATTTGTTATACATTTTTTATGATGCTTTATATTATACAATTTCATTGAATGATTGTATAAAACATTTTTAATGAGATACAAAATCTGTACACATATAATTTTTTGTCTTAAAAATATTATTTATACTTTTTAACATACACACCGCGTCACATGAATAAGACCAGCATATTTTCCTTTGCCATCAAAGATATAAGACAAAATATATATATATAGTAATGGTACGTATAAACATCTTTAGGCATGTGAAGTTTAACTATAAACAATCGAACTTCTTAAGACTCAGCGAGTCTTTGTGACAATCCTGGTAGGTAATTATGACGCGTCACTTGAATACGACCATTAAATAAAACACAAAAAAAATTGATATTAAATAATATTTATTTAATAAAATGTTGACTAATAATTAATACTGTGTCCGTTCTTTTGGATTAAATCGAAAATCCGAGATGGCATAGAATGATACAAACTTCTTATATATTTAATTGGTAGTTTGCTCCAACACTTTTTAATACCCTTCTCGAGTTCTTGCTTGTTGCTATATTGTTTACCATTCTTATAAACTTCACGTGACAACCACCCCCATACATTTTCTAGTATGTTTAGGTCGGGGGAGAGTGATGGCCAGTCGAGAACGTCGACATTTTTTTGTTGAAACCATTGACGGACATCATGCGCTCTATGAATGCTGGCATTATCATGTTGGAAAATGAAATTTCATTTTTTCGCAAATCATGAAAATAGTAAGAATACCCGTCGGGGCCATCCAAATTAAATTTTTTTTCATCACTAAATATAACTTTATGCCACTCTTTGGTCCAGTGCATTTTGTTTCGTGCAAACCGAAGACGTTCCGTACAGTGATGCTCTTTTAAACATGGCTTTCTCTTAATTTTCAAACGTTTTAAATGGGAACAATTGCGTATAACCCTTTGAACAGTCCTCACAGATGCTTCAGTTCCAACATTATGGGCTATTTGTCCGGCTGTTAGCGTAGAATTCGACGCTTCGCGTAATATTGCTCGGCGCTCTCTTTCAGTTGTAGCGAATTTGGTACGGCCTTTGAATTTCTTACCATAATTTTCAGGATCGTCAAGAAAACGACTTATCACCTGGTGTGAACGCCCTATTTTTTTCGCGATTTTTCTTAAGGAATAGCCCTCTTCGCAAAGAATTTTTATTTTTCCTATTTCCTCTAAATTCAAACACTTTTTCCGACCCATATTAAATCAAAAAATATTATATCGTTACTACTCGATGTTGTTCACTTCAAATACGCGTAATACGTGCACTCTATGTCGTTTTTGTTTTGCAACTGAGGCCGCGCGGGGGGAGGGAAGTCATTGGTCGTATTCAAGTGACGCGGCACAATATTACCAACGTAAGCGTCGCTCGCGGTCACGCTGGGCGGTTAAGTTCAAATGTTTATAGTTACACTTCACGTGCCTAAAGATGTTTATACGTACCATTCTTACATATTTATTTTATCTCATATCTTAAATAACATAGAAAAATATGCTGGTCCTATTCATGTGACGCGGTGTGTACCTTATAGTGAAATTGTTTTTTTTTATACGCTGATACAATGCATAATTTATTAAACAAACATTTATTTTAACTCAGATAGCTTATAAATTATCTGGTCACGAGGAAATAGAGATCTAAATTAGTAAACTTTCAGTCTGATTTGAACTTTAAGATACGACAAAAATTTGATAAAGATACGACATGGATCGGATATATGTCAATATCAAAAGTGTCAATTTTTGAAGTACCTATCTTAAGTTCGAATCAGGCCGTTTATTGTTAATAATATTTGAAAACAACAATTGATATACCTACTTACATATATTATTGAAACTGAAGCAACACACGTGGTAACGCGACGGTGACTAAAACAGTGATCGTATTATAAATAGACAGCTGTCACTGTCGCAATGCGTAGGTGTCAAATACGCATGTTAGAGAATTGACATATATTAGACGTGAGACAATCGAAACATCATATACAACGTGTTTTCTGTAACAGGAGCAATAAATTAAATTGTAGGCTGTACTTCTCAAACTAACCAACATTTGGACAGCGACTTTTGAAAATAACTCATAGTTTGATTTTTATTACACTTTAAAGTTTATTCTAAGACGCAATGTATTGCAAATTTTGTTATGTTAAAAGCGTGACAAGTAACGTCAAACACACTGATGTCAGCGTACATTGAAGGCAATATTTATTTTGTATGAAAAAGGGGAAGTCTAAAGGATTCATAATTTTTAAGTTGCTGAACAAATGTTGGTCAGTTTGAGGTGTACAGCCTATAGTTTAATTTATTGCTCCTGTTACAGGAAGCACCCTGTATGAACAGCCGGGCTAGCAAATGATTGACGCGACAGTATCTCAGAGAGATAGACTACCCGTCTCTCTTTTATTAACATAGTTAGAAAAAGACGGGTAGTCTATCGCGCCACGAGAAACTGTCGCACCCGTCATGTGCTAAGCCTACAAGCTACTATAAGGTCCGTTTTTCCCCGTGTTCGACATAAATAATATATAACCCCTCAGCTGTGGGAGATGAATATGGCCGCTCCCCCTCATCTGTGGCAGCCTAAGGGGTCTGCTCCACAGACAGGGTTTCTAGATTCACGTGCAAGTGGAAAATTGCAATTTATTCTGTTTTTTACAATGTGTAGTCTATAGTTTGTATTTTTTCTGCCCTTTATTTAATTATCTAACTGCTACTTAAAATTACGACCATTAAACTAACATAAAATAACTGTACAGTCGAATTCAAATTATAGGTACCGAAATGTATCTTTCATTTTCTATTGTAATAAAAAAATAAACAGTTTTTAGGCGTATCTGTTACTCTAATTATGTACATAATGTAATAATACACATCAAAAAATCATAAAATGTCAGTCTTATCAATTAAATACACGATATATACCATTTGAAAACTTTATTGAAATTATGTCTGCCCTAGAAATGGCGCACGTAAATAAGTTACTAATTACATGCATTGTGGAGTCCTACCACACCCTATGTAATAATTTTATACATAAATAAGAAATTTAAGTTGTAAACTATCTGTGGCCAAAGTAATAGTAATGCAGGTGCAGTAGTTATATGGTAAAAAATGTTTAAAAAATGCTTTTATTTATTCATGCACCATTGATAGCCCACAAAATGTTTGAAAATCACAGCAACCAGCAGCCTTAATCCAAAGAAATTCCGTTTCTCAGGGTATTAATGAAACAATATTTAATAATAAATAATCGCACTTGTTCTTATTAAACAAAAAACATCTTAAAACTTGATCTGAAAACAAGACAAATATAGACCAAATCACATCTATATGGTTTGATTAATATGGACGTACCTAGACCGTAAGAGCAATAAAGGGATATTTAAGAATGTGTGAAGAGTAACACCTAAAATCTTAGTAGCAATCCCCACCACCATCATTATTATTATCATCATCATCATCATCATCATCATCATCACTGTCGCCTAGTACCCATATTAAAAGCTTTGCATAATTAATTTATATTAATTTTTTATACTCGTCAATCTCAGTATAAAGACTTCATGGACCAAACTATAATCTTACAAATTAAATGTCCAGCCCTTGTTATTATAGCCTATGTGGAAAGAGAAGTATCGTAGAATTAGTTAGTAAGTGGAATGTCCATGCTATGCAAACGTGCGTTAGTAACATGACAGCGCCGTCTGTGGCGACAGCCTGGCAGGTGCTCGTCCAGTCTGTTGCGACAGCCCGAGAGGTTATATGCCGACCATTATTTAGTTTGATAGCTATTATTCACTTTAAATAGATTTTAAACTAATTTCATTGTATTTAATATAATCTATATGAACTACGACATATTATGATTGTTTTGAGACATAGTAAAACTTATAAAAATAATAAGAAACCGAGTAAGAAAATTTCGGCTATGACTTGGCATGTCATTTCTTCACACCTTTAGCACTTATATTATTCTAAAAACACACACAAACATAATATTAACAAAAGTTTACTGACATTTCCTCAGCTTTTTAACGGTTTCACCATAAAAATCCAAAATTTTACTATAAAAACACGTAACATCCTACTCGTCACAGTGGCTGTTTTTGACTGACGAAAGTTAACGACTTTTTCAACCGTTGAACATTCAAATGTTCGCTTGCTAGCTGTCTTGCTTCATTCACTCCACGATTAAATATGTCAGAGCGAGTTAAACATATGTTTCACTGATATTTTACCTTAAGTTTAGGCGCAAATTATGCGAACCTGGCAGGTTGAGCCACAGATAAACCGCCAATTTTATGACCGCCTGAAAGGCGCTCCCACAGTTGAGGGGATAACAATATTTACAAGACCGAATTACTAAACTGTTACGTAAATTTAAATAAATTAAGTGTTAATAAAGTACCTGAATATCCCGTCCGTCGAATTCCACTTTCAAATAGTCGATTTCACAGCCATTTATGTCACCAGCTACCTGTAAATTCCAAGATGTTAATATAGGTAACAATAAAAAATATACTAAAAAATGTTTTAAAAAATATGTTGTTCTTCTTGCAAATATTTTTTTTTCTCTAGCCTACTTTGGTGTCTGGGCAAAGGCAAATACATAATCACGCCTATTTCCCGGAGGGGTAGGCAGAAACCACGGATTTCCCCTTGGAACGATCCTGACGTATCTTTTGCAAATCTTTATATATAATAATTATAATATACTGTATGTATCAGAACGATAGGCAAAGAAAGAGACCTAAACATTAATGGGTCTCTTTCTTTGCCTTTCGTTCTGATACATAACTGTATACATTTCTAGTCACGTTTGTCGGTAAAGGGTTAAAAATTATGTATGAATCCAATCATTTTAGCATACCTAGTTGCAAATCCGCAAACAAAAGAGACTATCAGAACGAACATATTCCGTGGGCACAGGTGTTATTATGCATGGACTGAATATTGAGATACAAAATAATACATGTAACAGCAGTACTGCGTTGAATAATATCCGGGTGCAGCGCGTCCAACTAGTGCTGCGCGGTACGCTTACGTATAAATACCTACAGGTTTAGATTTCCATTACCTTGTTGTACCTACATTTTTCAGAGGTTTATCTTTATAATATGATATATGAAACATAATACAATTTTTTTTAAAGCTGTGGTGGCCGAGTGGATTTGACGTCTGACTTACAATCCGGAGGTCGCGGGTTCAAATCCTGGCTCGTACCAATGAGTTTTTCGGAACATAAGTACGAAATATCATTTGATATTTACCACTAGCTTTTCGGTGAAGGAAAACATCGTGAGGAAACCTGCATACATCTGCGAAGAAATTCAAAGGTGTATGTGAAGTCCCCAATCCGCATTGGGCTAGCGTGAGGACTATAGCCCAAGCCCTTTCGCGCTCTCATGCCTGTGCCCAACAGTGGGACGTATATAGGCTGAAAATATTATATTATTTTGTATTCATGTCCGAAAGTAAATTCTGTAAATGTAGTGCCCAAAACTGTAGTCCATCTAAAGGGTCCTGAGCTACAATGTTACCTATCAATTAAAAAACAAATATTTATAAGAAAGAGCCCTTTATGCCTACACGGGTACAAAATGCGGTTTAATGTAATAAGAAATTCTCTACCAGTAAATCACAGCGTCAAATAGAAAAATAGAAATTATTGTTATCGTTTTCTATATTCCTTTATAATCGGAATATCTGGATTATATACCTACCAGTGGCGGCGCGTCTATAAAAGCAGATTCCCACGGGCTTGCCTGTTTTTGGACGTTTTAGCAGAGTTGTAAAGGAAATATGTAAGCCAAATTAGCCCCGGCTTGCCTATGGATATGTTTGACGCGCCGCCACTGATACCTACAGCACATCACTGTTCAACTGCCCTTTCGCATGTATTTCAACGTCATTTTACTCTGTTTTCCATGGAAATGGGACATGCTGGTTGTGCTCATTTAGTTCTAATAGTGTATTGACAGCGAGTTGAACGCTCGTGAATAGCCTGAATAGTGATTTAATACTTTACTTCGCGGTAAACCCTAATGGACTATGCGGATAAATCAAGCAAGATTTATTCGCTTATGAAAATAAAAATATCGTACGCGGAACTGAAGTTATCTAGTTATTTAATAATAATAAGAAGCAGTTTGCTGGATAATTCGAAATTCTTGGGCTTAGCAATGTAGGTATCTTGGGCGAGCGTGTATGAGGAATGTCATGAAAGTAAAAGAAGCAGAAGAGGTATGTCAGGATCGTAGCAAGTGGAAATCCGTGGTCTCTGCATACCCTCCGGGAAATAGGCGTGATTATATGTATTTATGAATGTATGTATGTAGTTATGTACATATGTATGTATGTATTTAATGACCAAATGCTTTATAATTATCACCTCTGTTTCTTTTCTTGGACCTTAAATACAATTTAGTTTTTATCTAGATCTACTTCGATAAGTATAATACGTAACTTTTTGTATCGATTCGGGCCAATATTTGAAACTCCGATGTAAGCTGGTTTCCTCAAGGATAGACTTCGCTCGCCTAGTGTACTAACCCGGCCAAGTAAAGGAAAGGCACATACCTTATTCCTTTAAATTACGAATCTGTATAGTTCATTAATATGTTTATGTTAATGGTATTTGTTATAAATTGACTTTAATGATGTGAATACAGTTAGTTGAATTTATATAAAGCTTTAAAAACTTTAGCAACTCCAAATCTAGTTTATTTAAATCCGCGGAAGCTTATCTTATATTATAATTACATTGGAAACTTTTGTATGACACTTAATTTTGAATGGGGTCACACGCACTGATCCTTTGCGCTCGTATGCTCGTGTCGAGAGCTTAATATCTATGCTAATTATATTCTGATATTATACAGCGGGTTCTAATCGCTGTACTTAGCGAATCGATACCAAGTGCTGTGAATAAGGTCGCCTTCGTTAATCCTAATGGAGGTAATCATATAATTTGGCTTTTCTATTAAGTGCGACTTGAAGGCAGGTAGTGATTTTGAAATGGGAAATGTGATTTTCCTAAATATAGTTCGTTGATAAATGAGAAAAGTTTTATGTTTGATTAATGCCGTTTTTATCATATTTCCTAGCTTGTACGGTTGTTTATCGGATACTTGCTGGTTTATTGGAAATTTACAAAATGTTGTTAGAGCGTACAGAATCATTTTTTATTCAACTTATTTGCGAGTTTTAATGTAGAGATTGTTAGGTATGTGTCCTGTGTTAGATACATTTCTATTGTGGGGCTGTCCATTACGTCTTCGATTTTTGACAATTTTTGCCCCCCCCCACCCCTAAAATCATCCAAAACTCATGCTTCGAATGACCCCGTTCCTCCTACATTATGCTACCGTTATCCGATGTCCAGACCACCCCCCCCCCCCCCCCCCAATTCCCCAATTCGAAATGACTTAACACACTTGACTGTAACAGGACTATTTGGATTTCGAGATCTACGTTAGATATCGACTAGATGTGACTTGGATATCTAAGTCATAACTTGTCGAAATCGTTCAAGAGGACCTCCAGAATCGCGGAAACGTCAAATTTGACATATATATCTTACAAATATCTTTAAATTTTCCATATCGTAACTTGTTGAAGTCTAGTAGAAATCTAATTCATTTTCCGAATCGAGCCGGTAAATGCCTACCTTGGGTATACAGCGTGTAGATCAGGATGCACGGGCACGTGGGTAGCGTGGCGGTGCGCGTGCGGCGACGCGGCGGCGGCGGCGTTGATCGCGCGTATGCGTGCGCGCAGCCGCTCGTACTGCTCCGGCTGGTACTGCGCCGCTATCGACACCGCTGCGCCGGAGTACTGCTGTGAAAAATATTACGTTCACTACTCTACAGCCTTTTCTTACTCAGTGTTTAGTTTACTAGGACAATCCAAGACAATCGACCAATTTAATTAATTTAGGTACCTTTCCTGGCAAAAACGGGTACATATTAGAAAAAAAAACATCGACAAACCTGGTGTCGATAAGTATCATGAAGTCAAAGGTAGGATAAATACATTTAAGAAAATATTAATTCGCCGTAATTCACTGAGAAGTGATAAGAATACAAACCAAATGCAAATAATTGACATTCTCCTAGCCTACCAAGTTTTCCTAAGAAAGATAAAATTGAATCTAAACAAAATGGCAACATTTGTATTTTCAACACCGATGGCTTTAAAGTACTATAGAAAAAAATACTAAATATCTCGCATTGGAATAAACTTTACCTTGTATGTAACTTTGTTAAATACATTATCAAATAATATAATAATTTATTAAAAATAAGTCTTATTACATTGCGCTACAGCGTTTAAAATAGTACAATATCCTTGCAATATTTCCTAAACTACTGCCACTTAAGTTGGACTTCCGAGCAATGCGGCTCTGACGTAACGGTCGCAGCGTTAACTGACGCAGATTCGCTTCCGAGCAGCGCGACTCCGACGACAGTCGCAGTTGTTAATCCATACCTTATTCCATATTCTAATTACCTTCAATGCCGCTGCAGCCTGTTCATGCGTGGCCCGCGTCAAGTCCCGTCCGTCAACGCTCAGTATCCTATCGCCTCGATGCAGCATGCCATACGCTGCCCCGCCCACCGAAACTCCAGACACGAAGACACCGCAAGCATCGTCTTCGACACCGCTCGCCGTGTCAGCTTCCCCGCCTAGGCCGCCAACTATGTCCATACCGAGTCGGGACCCGGAACGGACTAGTCGGACCATTCGCACGCACCTGGTTTGGGTAAAACGCAATAATTATAATTTATTAAGTACACCACACTAGACTTGTTCTCTTTTCCTATAAATCGTGCTACTTAACTATTGTAAAATCAATGGCATTGGTAGCAACGCTCGGAAATGTTTACTTTATTATAGCGAAAATATTACGGAAAGTTCTGCACGATGGAGAAAGTCAAATACAAAAAAAAATAAAAAATCATAATTTTTCTATTTAAGCGGCCAGGAAATTGTATGAAAATTCATAACTGTATTGATTTTATTTTATAATCTGTCACACAACATCGTCAGTAGAAAAAGGCTTGACAGGCTATATTATTCATCGACTAAAAATAATGCAAACAACAGCCGCTTGCATATTTCCGGGCACAGTTACAAAAATACTAGACCTGTTACAATATTTTAGGCTTAAATAGTACATTGTAGGAGAGGACGGAAAATCGCTAAAAGATGGACGAGTGAGTTCGAGGGCCGACACGTTAGTGGAGGCCCTCGAATAATACGAGTCCATCTTTAGCGTTTCCGGCCGAGGCATTACATAGTGCTTTTCACGACTACTGCGAGGAAATAAGAAAACATTTGCATAACTATAAGTACTAGCCCGCGATTTCTCTGGTAGCAAATTACTAGCCACTGCCTGTACTGTCTCTTGAATTTCGGTAGGCGTAAGAATATCATTTTCTTCACTAGAAGAACTCATTTTTATAGCGAGCGTAGATACGCGTTTCTTATATTTTTTAGTCAAACATAATTTACACTATCCCATTCAGTAGGTATTTTCAGATCCCGCCTTTTTTTACTTTTTTTACCACTTTTAAGAGGCGTTTTTCTGTTATTTGCTTCAAACCGACTCTAAAATTAGAAGCGTTTTTGCTAATAAAACCACAAACAGCTACAAAAGTAAAAAACGCCTTAAGTGTGAACTGAATGGATATTTGTTAAAAAAAAATTAAGTGAATGGTTTTGATATTTATTTATTTTTTAAACAAGAAATTGGTGCTATAAATAACCTAATTTTATTTTGAAGGAAAAAGTTGCGCAAAAAAAGACCTTTTATTAATTTTTATGTTTTAAATGATACTCATTGCTGTAGCGAACTGTCACCAATGACAGATGATGGCAACAATGAAACATTGTAGTAGTGGTGCTTCAGGTGCTACAGCTATTGCCTACTTTCCAGCTTGGTTTTAGACCATCTATTGCCACATTTCCGAACAGTGGCGTGAAATAGTACATTGTAGGAGAGGACGGAAAATCGCTAAAAGATGGACGAGTGAGTTCGAGGGCCGACACGTTAGTGGAGGCCCTCGAATAATACGAGTCCATCTTTAGCGTTTCCGGCCGAGGCATTACATAGTGCTTTTCACGACTACTGCGAGGAAATAAGAAAACATTTGCATAACTATAAGTACTAGCCCGCGATTTCTCTGGTAGCAAATTACTAGCCACTGCCTGTACTGTCTCTTGAATTTCGGTAGGCGTAAGAATATCATTTTCTTCACTAGAAGAACTCATTTTTATAGCGAGCGTAGATACGCGTTTCTTATATTTTTTAGTCAAACATAATTTACACTATCCGATTCAGTAGGTATCTTCAGATCCCGCCTTTTTTTACTTTTTTTACCACTTATAAGAGGCGTTTTTCTGTGATTTGCTTCAAACCGACTCTAAAATTATAAGCGTTTTTGCTAATAAAACCACAAACAGCTACAAAAGTAAAAAACGCCTTAAGCGTGAACTGAATGGATAATTGTTAAAAAAAAATGAAGTGAATGGTTTTGATATTTCTTTTTTTTTTAACAAGAAATTGGTGCTATAAATAACCTAATTTTATTTTTGAAGGAAAAAGTTGCGCAAAAAAAGACCTTTTATTGATTTTTATGTTTTAAATGATACTCATTGCTGTAGCGAACTGTCACCAATGACAGATGATGACAACAATGAAACATTGTAGTAGTGGTGCTTCAGGTGCTACAGCTATTGCCTACTTTCCAGCTTGGTTTTAGACTATCTATTGCCACATTTCCGAACAGTGGCGTGAAAAATATATAAATTAATCTAAATCAAACGATTACATCTATATCATACAACTACGTGTACAGTATGTTGCAGAGAATACATTTGAAAATAACATGACTAATTATCTATCGCATTGAATATGCCATAATCATAAAACTAGTCACAAAAATCGTGTAGAATTTGAAAATATTTAACGTATATTTTGTTTGTATATAAAATTTGCTTTAACGTAAATAAATTACTTACTACATATTATCACGATATTGTAAGCATTGTTTTGAGTTGATTTACAAGAACATACAAATAATGGGTAGTTGTGAACAAATTAAGTAAAATTACCTTCGTTTTATTGAATTATTGAATGTTTTATCGGGTAGATGTAAATTAAGCAATGTGATTCTACCTTCCTTTAGTATTATTTTCTATCGGTCACCGGGGTATAAATACAGCCAGTCATTCTGAAGGAGGCCACTTCTAGTTCGGAGTTCAACGAGTTAACAAGGTAACTCTGTTATCGTATTTTGTAATTAAATATATTTGTTATTCTCAGTTGTTGAAAATAAAAGGTAATTATGTTAAATTGAGTATGATTTATTTCCTATTCTTGAATATATGCTTTTAGTTCAGAAATGGGGATTTACAAGCCCACATACCATTCGGTCACAGTTTTAATGGAATTTAAAATTATTTAATAACATTTTTATTAGTGTGTAGACTAATCTAGTATTTTTAAAAGTCATTGTTTTAACTGATAAATATAAAAATAACATAAAAAAGTGTTAAGGTTATTTTTAGCTAATGGATGATTTGTTTGAAACAGGAAGGATTATGTCGGAGGAACATGCCGATGACGATATGAGCGAGGGTTCAGTTGTCCTGGGCGTGACAACACGGCGCCGTGAGGAGCTGCCGGAACGAGGACGACATGTCACGCGGCAACGGAGTGAACGACGCAGCAGGACCCGGTCCCGGCCGCGAGGCAAGCGACCATCGAGGCTGCGTTCACGGTCGCCAAGGGAGCGTTTACGGACGCTTAGAAAGCGTTCACGGACACCGTTCAAGCGCTCTCGGGCGCTAAGGGAACGGTCACCTTCATCCTGTGAACGTGCACGATCGTCGAGGAAGCGTTTGCGTTCGCCGGGCAGCAGCGAGCGGACCAGGCGCCGCCGATACAACACGCCGTCTACAAGTCGACGGGAAAGACGACGCGAGTACCGGTCAACCGTGAGTGCTTCCAGTTCTTGTACAGACGATATGATTAGGAGTTGCCGAAGTAGTAGTAGTAAACATAGTTTAAATAGGAACGCTAATACATTTACCTTGCAAGATGTCATGGATCTGATGAAATCGTTGCCCTCATCTACATCTCAGCATCAGAATCATTTTTCAATGAATACCAACGCGGTCCCGGAATTTGATCCGGCCAGCAAAGAGCAAACAATAGACGCGTGGATTAGGAAAGTAGAGGAGTGTTCGACTTTGTACAAATGGACGGAAACTCAATTGATTCATTATGCCTTGCCTAAATTAGGTGGTGTTGCAAAAGTCTGGTACCAAGGGTTAACTTCACTTAACTACACTTGGCCAGAATGGAAAGAAAAGTTAACAAAAACATTTCCCACCGTTCAAAATTACGCGCAACTTTTACATGAAATGTTGGACAGAAAAGTAAGGCATAATGAATCACTTGAGCAATACTTTTATCATAAAATTAATTTACTTAATAGATGTGGAATAACTGACAAACGAGCTGTAGATTGTATCATATACGGGTTAGACGATAAAGGTATTAGGTTAGGAGCCCAGGCTGGTAAATTTAATGAACCAGAAGAGTTGTTAGCATACCTAAAGTCTATAAAAATTGAGGATTCAAAGGATAGGCGTTTCCCGTTCATCAAGAAATCGAGTGAACCACAAAAAGATAATGCGCGATCTAGTACTATTAAATGTTTTAATTGCAATGAGGTTGGTCACCCGAGTTTTAAATGTTCAAAACCCTTGATAACGTGTACTATATGCAAACGATTAGGACATCAGAGTATTAATTGCAGGCGGTTAGCCAAGACAAACAACGATAGCAATAAAAATAGTCAGGCAGAACAGTCGGTGTTAGAAGTTAAATTTGCCGGAGAAGTAGACAAGAAGTTTGTTCTTCCTATATTAGTTAACGACAAACCGAAGACGTGCTATGTAGATTTAGGGTGTCAACCTACCTTGATTAGACATAGTGATTTTCTAGAATTGGGTATAAGTCATTCCACGGACAATTTGAAGTTTTTAAAAGGATTTGGCGATGGCTATATAAAGCCTATAGGTAAATGCACTTTACAATTGCAAGTACAGTCGGTTAAAGCCTCGATTGAAGTATTGATAGTGTCAGATCATTTGTTAAAGCATCCTATATTACTCGGACATACTTTTACGGAGCGAGATGGTTTAATAATCATCAAAACGCATGAAAATTTAATTTTACAACAATTACCTTCGATGAAACAAGATATTGAAGAAATTAAATTGAAATTAAATGTAAGCTCTGAAGTAACTATTAAGTGTATGGATATGGTACCTATCGAGGCTGAGTCTGATCTTACTTGCAAGGTGTATGTGAACGAATCTATAAGAAATATTGGCAAGAATAAATATTGTATTTTACCTGGTCTCTATTCTTTGGTAAATGGAAAGGGGTGTGTAATGGTGGTGAATTTAAACTCTTTACCGGTTGCTTTTTGTAAAGGGCAGTTATTGATGAGAGCTTATGTTTTTCAAGAAAATAATTGCGCTGAAGTTAATAAAATAGATGTAGAGGAAAATAAAAATATAACAGATACTTTGCAGACAGAATTAAATTTGGAAAACCACAATAAATTAGAGCTGTTATTGCAAAAATACAAGGATTGTTTTTCATTCAGTTTGAAGGATTTAGGTTTGACTAATTTAAATGAAATGACAATTACGCTTAAAGATAATACTCCTGTGGTTTATAGACCTTATAGATTAGCATATTCAGAAAAAGACAAAGTAAAACAAATGATCAAAGAAATGTTGGATTGTGGCATCATAACTGAATCCACTTCATCTTATGCTAGTCCTATATTATTAGTACAAAAGAAAACAGGTGACCAGCGACTTTGTGTAGATTATAGAGCCTTAAATTCAAAAACCATTAAAGAACACTACCCTTTGCCAAGAATAGAGGACCAGATAGATCAGTTAGGAGGATATGAATATTTTATTACCCTCGATCTTGCATCAGGGTATTACCAAATACCAATCGCTCCAGGCTCACAGGATAAGACTTCGTTTGTCACCCCTGACGGTCAGTACCAATTTACGCGTATGCCGTTTGGGTTGGCAAATGCGCCGTCAGTGTTCCAAAAAACTATAAATACTATGCTCAAGGACCTCAAAAATAAAGAAGCTTTTGCATTTATGGACGACATAATTATTCCAGCTCATAGTGTAGAACAGGGAATGGAGCGATTGGAAATGGTTTTGAAATTGATTAGAGAGGCGGGCTTAACATTAAAGTTATCAAAATGTAAGTTCTTCTGTAGGACGATTGATTACTTAGGATTTGAGATAAACAAAGAAGGTGTACGGCCAGGATTAAGAAAAACTGATGCTGTACAGAATTTCAAGCGACCAGTAAATCAACATGAAGTTCGACAATTCATAGGCTTGGCGAGCTTTTTCCGCCGTTTCGTTAAGAACTTTGCCATAATTGCCAACCCCTTAACTAGTTTATTAAAAAAAGATAGCAAATGGGAGTGGGGTACGGAGCAAGAAAATGCGTTTAATTCACTGAAGACAGAACTAATTAAAAGACCTATCCTTGCTCTTTACAATCCTAAGGCCAATACTCAAATTCACACTGATGCTTGTAAGACTGGTATCGCAGGGATTTTGTTGCAACAGGACGACCAAGGTAGATGGCGTGCAGTGTCGTATTATAGTAGACAAACTACCCCAGAAGAACAGAAATATCATTCTTTCGAATTAGAGACCCTGGCAGTGATCGCATCTTTGAATAGGTTTAGAGTATATGTGTTAGGTATTCAATTTACCATAGTAACGGACTGTAGTGCATTGCGCACTACCTTATCGAAGAGAGATATGATACCTCGTATTAGCAGATGGTGGTTACAGTTACAGGAATACGACTGTACTATCGAATACAGGCCAGGGAATCGCATGAGTCATATTGACGCATTAAGTCGCAATGCTGTTCCAATGTTAGAAGAGCCCGAGCCTGTGTTCGATGTACTATTAGTAGAGACTGAGGATTGGTTGACCACAATGCAAGGAACTGACGAGGAAGTTAAGCGAATTAAGCGCACTTTAGAAGACCCTGAATCTCCCAAAGTGGTAGACATTCATAAGAACTACCAAATAAAAAATGGAAAGGTGTATAGAGTCATAGACGGTCAATTGAAATGGTTAGTACCTAAAGGGGTTAGGTGGCAATTACTTAAGAAAAACCATGACGGACTTGGTCATTTTGGAGTTGAAAAGACTCTAGATAAGATAAAAGCTCTATACTGGTTTCCCAAAATGAACAAGTTCGTCAAAAAGTATGTACAGTCATGTCTAGAGTGCTCTTATTACAAAACCCCAGCAGGCAAGCGACAGGGAATGCTTCACCCAATACCAAAAGTAGATCAGCCCTTTCACACGGTACACTTAGATCACCTGGGGCCATTTATTAAAAGCAAGTCTAAAAACGCTTATCTCTTAGTTTTGGTTGATGCTTATACTAAATATTCATGTTTATATGCGGTAAGGAATACCAAAACGCGAACGACCATAAAGGTTCTTAATCATTTTATGAGCTATTTTGGTATACCTAGCCGTTTGATTAGTGACAGGGGAACTTCATTCACAAGCAAAGGGTTCAAGCAGTTCGTATCAGCATTAGGTATAAGACATGTTTTGAATGCAGTGGCTACACCGAGAGCGAACGGTCAAGTTGAAAGGTACAACCGAACCATATTGGCGTCGCTCTCGGTAAAGAACCACGATCATAACGAGAATGAATGGGATAAGCATCTAGAAGAAATACAGCTAGGACTTAATACCACATTAAATAAGGCAATAGGCAAAAGTCCGGCTGAGGTACTTTTTGGAACTAGACTGAGAACAAAGGGTGATGGATTAGTAGCTTCATTAATTGATCAAGAAAATTCGAGCCAACGTTCAATCGATGATGTGCGGTGCGAGGTTAACATGAAAATTCAAGAAGAGCAACAAAAGAATAAGGAAAGATTTGACAGGGTTAGAAAAATAGCAAAAAAATATGAGGTAGGGGATCTTGTTAGAATAGAAAGAGATATTAATAGCAATAACGGCAAATCTAAAAAACTCCTACCTAAATTACAAGGACCTTATAAAATAGCTAAAGTGTTAGACATGGATAGATATTTAGTAGAAGACACGCCAATAACCCGAAAGCGGAATCGAAAGTACGAAGCAGTTATTGCGGTTGATAAAATACACCCATGGTTAACATTTACGCAAGATGTTATTGATTCAGGTAGCGAGAGCAGTGATACTGATGTAGACATGAGGGGAGTAGGAGATGACATTGCAAATGAATCACAGGGCGAGAGTAATTTGGAATAAATATGAGTTATATGATGATTGTGATGTTGATTATGACTATGAATACCTTAACAATGATATGATGAGTAGGATTTTGATTCCGAATTGACACACATATGAGTCGTAAGACATTTGGGAGTGTGATCAGTTTGGCATGTAGACTTCTTGGGTTGACACACAAAGGAGTCTTAAGGACAATTTGGAGTGTGTTCAATCCAAGACAATGAAGGCAGGAATTGACACACAAATGAGTCGTAAGACAATTGGGAGTGTGCTCAATTCTTCCCTATGAAAATAGCTCAAGAAAGGCTTTAAGTTATATAGCTGTAGCTTAAATGTTATTGGTCATATATTTCCCACAAGTATTCTAATGGTCGAGGGTAATAGGTACTTGACATAATACTTGTATAGTACGAAATTTCCATATTGTAATCGAAAGAGACTTGTGAAAAATATATTAGTGTTTAGGGCTGATTTTTAAGTATTAAGTATCTTTTGAATATTTACTATCGTGCGTATAAATAATTCAATTAATTAGTAAAATAAAATAAGAAATATTTAAACTTACGATTGTACCTAAAAGTCTGCCCTAATGATTGTAAATATTGTACGTAATTGATGGAACAATTACTTTGGTAAGATGGCCGAACGAATTAGAAAAAAAAAATTAAATTATATATTTTATTTTACTTTTCATAATTTTGTTTTCTAGAAATGTATGTTGGTATCAGACATAATATGTATTAGTGTTTTTGTAAGTCTAGACACAAATATGAATTTATTTGTTAATTAATGGAGTCGAATTATAAGCTTGATATCTTGTAATAATGCTATAACGAGAGGACTTCGTTTTTTCAGAATGGCCGACTGTAAGCATTGTTTTGAGTTGATTTACAAGAACATACAAATAATGGGTAGTTGGGAACAAATTAAGTAAAATTACCTTCGTTTTATTGAATATTTTATCGGGTAGATGTAAATTAAGCAATGTGATTCTACCTTCCTTTAGTATTATTTTCTATCGGTCACCGGGGTATAAATACAGCCAGTCATTCTGAAGGAGGCCACTTCTAGTTCGGAGTTCAACGAGTTAACAAGGTAACTCTGTTATCGTATTTTGTAATTAAATATATTTGTTATTCTCAGTTGTTGAAAATAAAAGGTAATTATGTTAAATTGAGTATGATTTATTTCCTATTCTTGAATATATGCTTTTAATATAAAATAAGCATTCACGGTACGTAACTCAACGACTAAATTAACTTGTAATTACTCGTAAAGCGCGATAGACGTCCTTTCAAATTTAGAAATTGTCCCCAAACTAAATGTATGCTATTATAACTTTAATTTTAGCTCCCCGACCCAAGTATATTTTCATACTTTGATACCGCCCGGAAACATTAAATTCATTAACTATTAATATTTGGTTGCTGATCTAAATTCTAAAGTTACATTGGGTAGAATGTACTTGCCAGAGCTTAGATCAAAATCAAAATCAAAAATCAAAAAGCATTTATTTCGTTAAATAGTATACAACATAACACATTAATGGTTGGGACTTCCTAGTAAGTATGTATGATACCTGTGTCAGGAAGCCCCGCTCTTCTACATTTGTCTAGTACATTTGTACACAGTTAACGACAATAAAGTCTAACATTGTGCAAACGGCTATTATTTTTTTAAGTACTTAAAACAAAATAATAACTTACGTAATATTATTATAACATTTCAATATTTGTATTATTATTAACATTTTAAATTCTACTTTATATTCAAACAAAAGAGAAAGAAGTGATTAGTTTACAATGCATGTATGTATGTGCGTGTGCGTGTGCGTGTGCGTGTGCGTGTGCGTGTGCGTGTGCGTGTGCGTGTGCGTGTGCGTGTGCGTGTGCGTGTGCGTGTGCGTGTGCGTGTGCGTGTGCGTGTGCGTGTGCGTGTGCGTGTGCGTGTGCGTGTGCGTGTGCGTGTGCGTGTGCGTGTGCGTGTGCGTGTGCGTGTGTGTGTGTGTGTGTGTGTGTGTGTGTGTGTAATACAATTTCTGTTTCGTCGTATGTTACATTTTTAAACCAATTTATTAGGGCTATTTTACATTCATACCAAGGTGTATTGATAATGCCTGATATTGTCTTCTTCCAAATTTAGATTTACAGAGCACTGGAGGGATAACAGTTTTTTTACGTCTACGTGATAAGATCGTTGTATCAAACTTTACAGTTTTATGAACTCGTAATACCGCCGCTGTAATATATAATTTTCTCATAGTAAGCTGTTCACTAATTTTATAAAGTTCTTGCGTTGGATAGCGATATGGTTTTTGGTGCATAACTTTTTGCAGACATCTTTGACTTCGTTCTACTTCTAAAAATTTACTCTTACTTGCACCACCCCATACAGTAATACAGTAATTCATGACTGACTGTGCTAGAGCTACGTAGATTTGTGACAGGAGCGATTTAGTAGTAATATACCTAAGTTTTTTGAAAATCCACACCAGTTTTCTAATTCTGTTACCGACATACTCAATTTGTGGATGCCAAGACAAACGCTGGTCAATTATAACCCCCAAGTATTTTGTTGTTTCAGCTTTAATTATCTGTGTACATTGCACAGTGTATAAGTATATCTTATTTTAAGAAAGATCTTCCTGTGCGTAACTACCTATAACCGCGCCAAGAATAGCTGAAGTGTCATGATTGAAAGCGAAAATTCAAGTTTAGACTTCTTATATTCTGCTATCACTTCCACACATTCGGAAAATCGCGGGGCACTTTTGGATGAGACTAGCCCAGGACCGGGATAAGTGGCGTACCTGAAGAGAGGCCTATGCTCAGCAGTGGGCGACTGAAGGCTAGAGATGATGATGATGATGATCACTTCCAAAACAAAATAATAAATCTGCATCATTTTTCATAAAACTTTAAATGTAAAGAATAACGAACTACGGCAAGTTTTAATAGCTATTATTTATCTGTGTCCATATTATTATCGATTACTGTGGAGTAGGGGAATACTTTCGGGATAATGGAATAACAAATAGGTATGTGCTTCTGAAACAATGTAAACAATATTATGTAATCAAGGAATGAATAATGAAATTATAGACTTATAGACACATGTCACCAAAGTCTTCATGAACCTACGTATACCTACCTATATAATTAAATTCGAGCCCGATTTTTATACTAAATATTCACTTTTTATTATTATTTTCGAGTTAAACGCGAACATTAAGTTTGCTTTTTATAATATTAATTAATTAATTACTCAAATATGTGACACAGCATTATAGTAAAAACCAAGACACTTTAACACTACAAAATAAGAAAAAAATACAAGGAAACGAAATAAAAAACCATTCTGAAGCCAATATTTGACGGGGAAAATAAACTCTATCGACAAATGTCATATCTATATTTTTCCTAACCAAATTATCATAACGCGTCTGATCAACTGCTCAGTTTAGGAATCACAAAGGTTATAAAAATAGGCGCTACTTTCTTTCACAATGCCACTAGATACAACTTGACACGAGCTCGAAACTGCACTGAACTTTATTGAGGACTTTTTTTCTTGGCCCGCACAAAAATTCCTTTAATCAGGATAAAACGCTTTGCATGTACCCAGCGAGCCACGCTCTTTGTCTGCGGCAAAATACCCTTAAATGACATGTGACCATAACTTTTAACATTCCGATTTTTGTATTAAACAAAATGTTCTTACGATTTCAAAAAGGGATTGTAAACGCATTTGTTGTTTGTAGGACTTTTTATGGAATTCGAATAAAAACACTTCACATGCCATTATATGCTCGCATAATGACTTAGAATAGGTACTTACACAATATTCCGAATAAAGCCTTATTTCAGCGCCTCTTAAGAGGCTGAGTAGTTAAAGTTGCAAAACTAGATCTATTTCTAAGACAGGTCTTGATTTTATTATTTCAATATGGGATTTGGATCAACTTTTATAAAGCATAATAAATCTTAAGCGCCTTACTACAACAAATCAGCTTTTATTTTATATATCTAGGAGTAGCTAAAGCATTTTCTGCATATTTAATCGCGTTTGTTGTAACACCAGGCATACACGATACGTTCTTGCCAAAAAAGGGGTTGCGAGTTAACGTTTTATAGTTTTTGACTTAGTGCCAAGCGACGGCGGTAACACTGGCAACACGTTAGCGTATACCGTAGAGTGAAACAACAGTAGAAATGCTATGTTCAGTACCTTGACTTGTGAATGTGCTACAGTTTGTTAGTATGAATATAATATTGATATTATCACATCAATCTGATCAAAGCTGATCTGTCGATCAGCAGGGGTTTATCCAAACTACGGCCCGCGAAAATGAAGCAGTGGCCTGGTCGTCGCCCTCGGGTCCTAAAGTTTTGAGACCCCTGTGATAAATTAAAATATAATTAAAGGAATAATCGATATATATATATAAGAACAATGCCTCATGGGCCTGTTTTAGATTTAAGCTAGTTATTAATATATTTTAGCAATACCACAGTATAGGTATATCTTGTTTGTAAATAAATGATAGTTACGATAGTAATATCTAATTCTAAAATCTTAGAAAGTCTATATACTGCGTACAGTTATGTCAGTACCATTGTAACTTAATCACACAAATCATTTCATACTAAAATAAAGTCTGAGATAAAATATTTTGATAATTTTAAGCAAACAACGACGGCTGACCGTTTAAATATTACTGACGGTAATTCACGCCAATTTCACGCCTCAAGTCAAGGTACGTCAAATGACTTCTATTCTGGCGAAATGAAACGTGCGGAGAAACAAAAGCGGGCTAGTACCTCGGGATTTCACTCGGCTCCTCTTCCAAAAGTTCATGAAGCGTGGAACACGACGTGGCTTGAGTTTTAGCTGTGCGGACAAATGAAGATTAAATTCCTTATTCCGTTAGTGTCTGCATGCTCATTACTTTAAAATGAAGTATCAACTGCTTGGTGAATTATACTGCATTTGTTTCAGTAAGTTATACTGTGACAGTCATAAGATCAGTAGTATCAGTACGAACAAGTGTATATTATCATTTATGACCCCCGTTACACTTAAAGATAACCCGTTTTGTTCAAGAGCAAACAACTTTAAATTTTCTTAAATGAGGAGTGTCTTTTCAAAATGGCTTATTTCACTATGAAAGCAATACAAAAATAAGCCCTTTTTTAAATACACTCCTCAAATAGTCTATATAATAAAGAAATCTAACTAAATATACCACCTTAACTTTACCACGGAAAAAAACAAGAGTGAAAAAATCCATGTTGGATCTTAAAAAACTAATTTCGCTCACTTTCTGCGACGTAATGCAAATAGGCCATATTTCAATACGCTATGTGAAAAGATATATTCAAATTTACACCGTGTTCCGTTCACCCCCACTGCATACTGCGTGTATAGAATGTTAATAAAAGTACATTTATTGCTCTTGAGTGTAATATAAATTTAGGTATACTTCAAGGCTACATACAAAATTTGGTTCGTAAAAAAAGGGTGCGCTTACTAGAATAAAGCGGAGCTGTTCTGGCAACGGGCGGAAAGGAGCCAGCGGGTAGCACGACCAACGTCACCTGTTCGCCCGTGCTCCGCAGAGCTGTCACGGCTTGCGCGTGGGTCGCCCCTATTAGTGACGTTTCTATACCCTGGACAAATTCATTATACATATACATAGTTATAATTTTTGTTACAAGACAAACATAAATTTTGTTATAGTCTACTATAAATACGTTTTTGGCAAAAATAAAACATTTGGTACATGATTTTGTCGCTGACTGTACTTTTCTTACACCAGGCAACTAAGAATCATCGAGACAATTCTAAAACCCCAAACACAATTAGTTTGCGTTGTTTCATAACAGAGTTCCTATGGCAACCTCCTGTGTCCATCATCAGATCAGCTCGATGGTACCGTAATAATATTGCATTGTCACCGGACTTACATATGTATGCAGATTTACAGCTCAATCAATATTAATATTAAGTAGGAGAACATGTTAAATTATGTTAATAAAAATAAATGGAAATTTCATGCAAAATACTTAAAGAAGGTTCATGTAAACGTTTATAAAGGCACTGGGCACGTGCCGCTCGATGGGCACGTTTTCCTCCTTCCTCCTTAACCATCTTAATAAAAATAGAATACCTTCATTTTATATAGCAGTAATTGACTTTTTTGAGAGTACTTATTCCTTTTTAACCGACTTCCAAATCCCAAAGGAGGAGGTTATCAATTCGGTTGTATGTTTTTTATTTTTTTTATTTTTTTTATTTTTTTTATTTTTTATGTTTGTTACTCCATATCTCCGTCATTACTGGACCGATTTTGAAAATTATTTTTTTGATTGAATGTATATGCATACAGATTGGTCCCGTTTCTGTCAAAACCCAGTTCTGATGATGGGTTCCATGAGGAATCGAGGGAACTCCTCAAATCTTAAAGGCATACATACAGTGATTTTTGGGTTTTTATCATCAAATCAAGCATATACATCCAAAAGAGTGACATTTGATGAAGTGGAACTGCTGATGATGATCAGAACGGAACTCCTCAACGACGCATAGTTCACGGTTGGCGATTTGTCCTCTTCGTTATGTTTGTTAAGCAAGTTCAGTTTTTAATGCACATTTTTGTCAAGCTCGAGTTCTGATGATGGGATCCATGAGGAATCGAGAGAACTCCTCAAATCTTAAAGGCATGCGTATAGAGATTTTTGTATTTACATCAGAAAATTAAGCATTTTCATTAAAAACTGTCACATTTGATGAAGTGGAACTGCTGATGATGATCAGAACAAAACTCTTCAACGACGCATAGTTCACGTTTCGAGATTTTTCCTCTTCGTTATGTTTGTTAAGTAAGTTAAGTTTTTAATGCACATTTTTGTCAAGCTCGAGTTCTGATGATGGGATCCATAAGGAATCGAGGGAACTCCTCAAATATTAAAGGCATGCGTATAGAGATTTTTGTATTTACCTCAGAAAATTAAGCATTTTCATTAAAAACTGTCGCATTTGATGAAGTGGAACTGCTGATGATGATCAGAACAGAACTCTTCAACGACGCATAGTTCACGTTTGGCGATTTTTCCTCTTCGTTATGCTTGTTAAGCAAGTTAAGTTTTTAAGCCACATTTTTGTCAAGCTCGAGTTCTGATGATGGGATCCATAAGGAATCGAGGGAACTCCTCAAATATTAAAGGAATACGCATAGATTTTTTTGTATTTTCATCATAAAATCAAGCATTTACATTAAAAACTGTCGCATTTGATGAAATGGAACTGCTGATGATGACCAGAATAGAACTCTTCAACAACGCATAGTACACATTTGGTGATTACGAATTTCGATTTTGATTTGGACTGGGTCCCGGACTCGGACCCAGAACCGGACTCATACCCGGATCCGGTTCGGACCCGGACCCGGACCTGGACTCGAACCCGGGCTCGGACCCGGACTCGGACCCGGACTCAGACCCGGACTCGGACCCGGACCTTGACCCGGAAAACCACTATGATACCTTAACTAAATAAACCACTATGATTACCTACCATAAAATGTGTAAGTATATAAGTATGATGATGCCAATCTTACTAGCCCCTCCCGCTTAAACCCCCGTACACCGCACCGCATGCGCCGTTAAGTGGGTTAGGTTAGGTTTGAACTGCGATCCTCACAGAACCGAACTGCTATCAGAGAAGTGGGTTAGGTTAGGCTAGAACTACGACCCTTACAGAAGCGAAATGCCAGTAGAAAAGTGGGTGGTTTTACCTCCTTTTCTACATAGTGTACCTCTATCTACAATAATCTTTCACCGGCCCCCATAGAAGTCGGTTTTTTTTTCTTAAAAATTATTATGTATAAAAATTTCTTGCAAACACCTAATTAAATGAGCATTAACCTATTTACCTACATATAAGTCTGACAATATGAATAATAATTTTTTCTTGTATTTTATTAATTTTTCAGACATGTACTAATGCGCTGTACTAATTTTTATGTTTAAAGTATGTAGTCTGTAATTTACCTATTATGTAATATATAGTTATAAATAATATAGGACAGTCTTACACACATCGACTAAGCTCCACAGTGAGTTCAAGAAGGCTTGTGTTGTGTTGTGGACTCAGATAACGATATTATAGAAATACTTAAATGCATAAAAAATTGGTACTAAAGACTGCTCATGAGCGACGGCTCATGATGATGATGTTGATTAATTAATTTTGCCAAGTCGTGAACCATAAAATTATTTCACACCATTTTTTCTAAGCGGGTCAGTAATATAAAATATACACATTTTTAATATAGTATTCACAATGTATATGCACACTTTGTATAATTTTGTTCAGTATAAGATTTGCATGGTATAATTGCTGTATTGTATAATGATAAAATGTCTAATTCCTGTTTGAATAACATTCAATGTACATAATTTCATATTTTATAAATGTTAATTTTCATAACAATTATATAGTCGAACGATTATAAACTATATTAGTTAGTTGATCTAAGAACATAAATAATAATGTTCAAAACGCCTAGCAGAATTGCAGAATTTATTTTTTACAACCACTCTAAAAATCCCTTAAATAGTTAACCATTGAAGAATTTTGTTCTGGCGCTTCGCCGGCCGCTACCGCGGCAGGCTCGCTTCGCTCGCTCGGCTCGCGCGCTGTTTGTTCGCAGTTCAACCTAACACTCCTCCTCGCTTCGCTCGTCGTCGTACCTAACGGAGACCTGCGTCATTATAGAACAACCGGCAGAACGTATTCATTTAGTTTCATATCTATTTGATCATATGTATAATTCAGAAGGTATTTATGTCATGTAATTATTATGTTATATATCAGATATTTCAAATATTTTTATTTGTAATAATTACTATAAGTTTTGTATGTTATACAAAAAATAATTAGCCAATACAATTTTTATATGACATACTAATATATGCGAAGTACATTAGATAATTTCTACAATATATATTAAAAACATATATTTTTTGTTGATATTCCTAACGTGTGTTATATATTGTGAATAATATTAAAATTAGATTATATCAAATGTTGGTATAAATTATAAGACGCACCCGATGAAACCAAATCTGGTTTACTTGATAGCATTTTTGAGGCGAATACAAATCATTCGTTAGCAGCTTTAACCACACCACTATATCTTCTCATCAGTCATCTGAATTGCGGACGACCTATAAATATTTGACCGAAGAGCTGGCTACCTCGCACAACGTATCAGCATTGCGATACAGCGAGGAAATGCCGCCAGCATCCTTGGTACAATGCCTCAAGGGCCTATTTTAGATTTAAGCTAGTTATTAATTTCATTTAGTAATCATCATCATTGGCCTGTTACATCAATAAGATGATGGTTTAAACAGCGTCTATATTAAGAGTGCGGCACTTCCGCAAATGACTATTAAGCCCAATGCGAGAGCGGCAGCCGCGACCGCATAGCTGGCAGGAGAATGCCGTTCCCGGTGATGAAGGTGGGAGAGCGGCGCGCTGATGTCTTAGTTTAGTAATACCACTGTATATATCTTGTTTGTAAATAAAAGATAAAAAAATACTTACATCTTCATCCCTAACAGCCAATATCTTATCACCTAGCCTCAGTCTGCCGTCGTGGTGCGCCGCGCCGCCGACCGCGATGTGCGACACGAAAACGCCTCCGCCGCCCGCTGCGTCGTCCGCTCCGCCTGCGATTCCCAGCCCCAGGCCCCGCGCCCCTCGCCACAGTGTGACCACCCGCGGGCGCCGGGCTCGACGAACCCGCTGTTGGTGATAAGTAAATGTCAGTAATGGCTCCTCTACACGATGGGCCAACGCCGGCCACTCCAAGAGACGCAGCCTTGCGGTAGAATGAGATAGCAATATCACTTGCTCCCTCTAACGCATAAATGCGTCCAGTGGTGTGGCCGGCGTTGGCCCATCGTGTAGAGGAGCCATAAAGTAAGCTACCTATCTACATAAACCGCTGATAGATAACAGAATCTAAGTGTGTATTTGGAATGTTGCCATCAGATGAAGTGGAGACAAATTGCTACAACGGCCATCCGAATTGAGAAGAATGAGGATGGAAATCAATCATGCACCATTGTATCTACATACAACACTATATAAATTACCACATCGGGGATGGACCACATTAGAGATTAGTGTACTGTAATGGCTCCTCTACACGATGGGCCAACGCCGGCCACTCCAAGGGACACATTTATGCGTTAGAGGGAGCAAGTGATCTGGGTCTCTATTGTTTCCCAAATAGTTTTAAGCCATAATGTATTGTTTGTCCGAATTTTCGTTAGTCATAATTGGTTTGTCTTAGAGACGCGTAACTTTTCAGGATTGCCATAAAACAAACCTAACCTAACCTATCTATAGAATAACCTTACGAAAATCCTGAAAAGTTAACGGTTTCAGTTTTATGACTAACGATAATATGACAAACGTTACATTATGACTTAAAACTTTATGGGAAACAAAGGGACCCCAAGTGATCTATTTCATTCTACCGCATGGCTTCGTCCCTTAGATTGGCCGGCGTTGGCCCATCGTGTAGAGGAGCCATAATCCTACCTAGAAAATGGGAGAGGTAGTCAAAGTTTAAGGTTGTCAACGTTTACGCTGAGTTTGTTGTTAAGGTTCTAATCAACCAAGAATGAATAATTATATGTGTACTTACACTACAAATATTATTATTAATTACAATAAAATAATATATTATTATTATTAGGGTTAGCAAAACTAACGTTCCTTTGCCTGCACAACCACAGATAAGAAAATTACTTGAAATTTGACAACCCTAAATAGCCAAAGGGATTTAGAATGGGACAATATGATTCGTCCCTGAATCGCTGTCAAACTTCGGTTTTGTAGGAAGTTTCACTTCTGTACGGTAATATTTACTAATTTACTACTACTTAGACGACGATAGGTATATGCTATACATACATAGAGAGTCACAGAGCACAGACTCTATAGATAAATAAGTACATAGAAAACATATCTCAGGAAAAAAAAATTTTTTAATTTATATAATAAATGTCCTTGTCAGGATTTGAACACGTCAGTGTCCTCCAGCTTTGTAAGCAGCATCTTTACCGACTAGGTTAGGAGGCCATTATCTAAAGAATAAATAATCGAATAATACCTAGAGGTTACAGGTTTTTTTTTTCTAAGTAGATGTTTTAGTGTCAGAATTTGTAAAATGTGACTTTGTGTCCAAACCTTCCCTTGCTGGTTAAAGGTGCTAGTTCATAAATTATTCGGTATCAAAACCTGGTTGCTTGTACATGCCTGCACACTATTGGGAGCGATAAATTATGCATGACTTGCAGGGTTTGAGACACCCGGTGATCTGTTGCAGTAAAGTTATGCAATCTAAGTCATATTTGTACAACATAATGTGATGTAAAGATATCTGTGAATGGTGGGATGCGTTAACAATGTTAAACAAGATGCTCATATATAAACAAACAAACAGCCAAGTAAGTAGTTTGCATATATGTCATCTTCTTTTGGCAACATCGATATAATTAAATAGAGACATACAAGCAATTTAATAGTCCCATTTTTAAGGCGTGGGGGATCACGCCAATGACCTTCGATCTGAATCCCTTAGTTTTCTAATGTTTTTTGTAGCTTATCATATTAACAACAACGGATTTAAGCAATATAGTATCCCATGTTTACTTCAAAGTTCATTGTCTTCGAGATATTTGGCATCAAAGTTGAACAATTTTAGGCTGCTAACTGGTTTTCTGACCATAACTTTTGTGTTAATTACCTAGTTTAAAATTACGAAGAAACGACGTAGAAGACGTCAAAGACAGTTCGTAATATACACAATGCAGATTTCGAAATACAAATATGTGGTTTTCGTACATATGTAAGATCCTTCACAGCAAACTAGATACGAAACAAGTGTTTTTTTGACAATGTTTATAAAATTCATAAAAAAAATAAGTATTCGTTTCATCCAAAATCCGGTAGACCAAAACGGAGATAAAAGATTGGATAACCGATAACCGTTTGTCTTATAATTCTATCTGTAGTGCAAAAAAAGGAGATACGATTCAAAACTTGAAAACCTCGGGTTTATAAATATAATAAAGTGTCCACTTACTAATCTTACAACATTTCCAGCCTTTTGTAGAGCGTCAACGGCTACAGAATGAGGGGCATTCTCCACCGAAACGTCATTAACCTGCAACATAAGCGAAAAATTAAGCGAATTCATACCAAAAACTTAAAAATGAAGATTTTGTGCACAAAATTTGCAACTAAATGAGGGTTTCTGTCCAGCTTTTTCGTTCCGCTAGCAAAAGCTACGGTTTACTCAAAATGAATATAAAAGGACTCATTTAGAATAAATCTAATTCGACCGTCTCTTTATATAAAATCTGCAGAAATAATGTATTTAAAGGGCCTTTCTCTTATTGTTCACAATGCATAATAATAACTTTGAATTAAACATAGAATGTAATAGGTACTTCTTTAGAAATACAACGTAAAATTTTAAAATGTGACACATTTATCTGTAGAGGAACTTTGTACGCTATCCAAAAGTAAAGTCCGTTGTAGCCGAGAACTTTGAAACGTGCTGTTGGCGATGATAGTTTCATAGTTCAAAATCACATAAAAAAGAAAAGAACTTCTAATGTTACAACGGATATCAAATTTAATAACCATCATAATTCACCTAATAAAAGGAAAAGTTTGCAGAGCACGTTTCCTAACTACGAGTTTTTAACTAGGCGATAAAAAGTTAGACATGTCGAAAGTTTCTGATTTCATTTGCCTGCCACCATTAAGTTCAATATTGCGGACGATTCTACAATATATTTTTACCTTACAGCTACATAATATATATAGGCTACAATAGGTAGTATGTAGCTGCAATATGGATATGACACAATAATAACAACAAAAGTTTGTATGTTGTTTGTATTGTCTTACCATATCCGACAAGAGATTGTAGAACATTTTTGAGGGCACCACTTTTTTACGTGGCTGTCACATTTTTGAGGTAAAATGCTTAAATATGGCAATAATTTACTATTGAATTATGTTAGTTCCAATTTGTGACGTTCCACGGAAAAAGGTACCTTATGGCGGCTGGCGCTTACGTCGCATAGTGCCGCAATAATATTTGAGTGGCGTTAATAATAGCGTAAGCGCCAACCGCCATAAGGTACCTACCTTTACCCGTGGGACGTCACATTTATTTTATTTCTACTATTTTATTGTATGTCGCACTATAACAGCGCAGAGGGGCATTTCTGTTTAAAGTTGTATCCACGACTTGCATTTTAGTGCTCTTTAGATCCTCATACGAGATAAGAAGTGTACCCAAAGTTTCATACATATTTTTTTGTCTGTTTTGTTACGGTCATAGAAGGTTGTATTGAAAACCGTAACCAAACGGACCAAAAATTGAGGGGATACTTTTTTTCTTAGCAAAAATGGAAAAAGCTCGTGATTCTGAGTAGAAATAATATAAAAATGCCCAATTCTAACACAAAGATTTTTGGCACAACTTTAAATAGAAATGCCTAGAGGCCTTTTAAGAGAGATGAATCTAGAAGCAAGGGATACTTAGGGATACCGTGGGAGCATTCCACGGGTTGTCCCGTACAAACGCATTGTATATCCTGTGTTGCGACTTTTTTCTCGGCATTTAAAGCAGGCGATTAATTTTCTGTGCATATTTTTGGCCATTTGTCATAGAAAAAAGGAAACTCTTATACCTTTAAATCTTCAGAAACTTCGCGTTTGTACGGGACAACGGTAGACAATTTCATGGAATGCTCCCGTGGCGGATACTATCCCCGAACGCACAATACGATACATCCGGATATGGTCCCCGCCAGGTGAAAAGACTATTACAGTGCAGCACTTATTAGTCATTGCACCAGAGTGTAAGGTAGGCTATTGTATATACGTTTGATGGACTGGATAATGGACTACGAGAGGAGACTTGCGGACACCTGCTGGGAAAATCAGTCTCAGAATTGCGAAAGGTAGGTGGTGACTCAGTACAAAAATAGGACTATGGAGTGGCTATGAGGTTGTCGAGAGATGAGTCTACATCTACAGTGAGTAGCCAGATCCCAGTAATCCGTTCAGCAAGCGTCCGGCGTTATAAAATTTAACAACACTTCCAACCTGGAGCATTCTGCTCTGGCGACTCCACTCTCGCCGGCCAGTCAAAGCAAGGTCAGAGCTCTTTGCTGCCCTTTTACTCATTAAGGACCAGTATTTAAAAAAAAGTACATAATAACGAGATCCTCTTTAGAGAGCGGTATGGTTGCTCAGTAAATTATATTTCTTATTCCGCTTGCCAGAACTTAGATCATTATTTCCCTTTTGAAACGTTTCATGCTCTACTACCCGTAAAAAAACCGGGCAAGTGCGAGTCGGCGCACGAAGGGTTCCGTACCATAACGCAAAAAAAAAAAAAAAAATTCAAAAAAAAACGGTCACCCATCCAAGTACTGACCACTCCCGACGTTTCTTAACTTTGGTCAAAAATCACGTTTGTTGTATGGGAGCCCCATTTAAATCTTTATTTTATTCTGTTTTTAGTATTTGTTATTATAGCGGCAACAGAAATACATCATCTGTGAAAATTTCAACTGTCTAGCTATCACGGTTCGTGAGATACAGCCTGGTGACAGAGGGACGGACGGACGGACGGACGGACAGACGGACGGACGGACGGACGGACAGCGAAGTCTTAGTAATAGGGTCCCGTTTTACCCTTTGGGTACAGAATCTTAAAAAGCTAAGTAAATATCAATATGCAACCTAGGTCAACCAATTGTTATACTTCGATTCACCTTCTTCTAACGACCATGTTTGTCCTTCGTTCCAACAACAAAGTTATTAACCTCTTATATGGCTACTCGGGAGGAAGACATTGTCTTATATTGCCACTTTACGTGATATTGTATTTATTATTTCGCCTTTGCCTGCAGGATGTCCTTTTGTGAATGTATCTAAATAGCCGTGAGTATACATTTTTATGGGTTGCTTGCAAGACTCATGGTAGGGTAAATGATTACCTTTTCGACGCCGTGTCAAAATAAAACCGGGCAAGTGCGAGTCGGACTCGCGCACGAAGGGTTCCGTACCATAATGCAAAAAAAAAACAAAAAAAGCAAAAAAAAAAAACGGTCACCCATCCAAGTACTGACCACTCCCGACGTTGCTTAACTTTGGTCAAAAATCACGTTTGTTGTATGGGAGCCCCATTTAAATCTTTATTTTATTCTGTTTTTAGTATTTGTTGTTATAGCGGCAACAGAAATACATCATCTGTGAAAATTTCAACTGTCTAGCTATCACGGTTCGTGAGATACAGCCTGGTGACAGACAGACGGACGGACGGACGGACGGACGGACGGACGGACAGCGAAGTCTTAGTAGTAGGGTCCCGTTTTACCCTTTGGGTACGGAACCCTAATAAAAGCTATCATGCGGACGCCACTTCACCGAAGTGTCAAAACTGAAATTGAACTTTATGCATATGCACGTAGGTCTATGTTGCTCTGTGGTCTGTGACCGATTAATCAGTCTTTGGCGTTGAACCTGCGGTGCGGATATATCGGTCATTGGCGTCCAAAAGGTTAACCATGGCACAAATGTAGTGTATAAGGCTCTCTCTGGGAACAAATTGATTTTATTTGTCTAAATAATATTGCTGTGTTATTGTAAACTGTAAATGCGCTCTATATCTAACAAACAGATTCTATTAAATATTTAATATTTAATAAGATACATAATTTTGCTTTGCTACAGTAAAGTACCTGATAAATATTTAAGACACAAAGAGTGCTTGCTCGGATTTAAGATTAAACTTTTATTGAGTATGTTTCTGAGGTATACTCGTATTTTGTACAACTTTTATTTTATAACTCTTTTCTCCTTTACGTAAGTTACATAAGCTTCACAGATCAAAATTATAAACGTATTTTTAATATATACTAGTACAAAGATTTAAAGAAAGCTGTACTCGTAACTCGTTTTTACTTGTAATTACTGTCCAACACTTGCCTACTTTCTGTATAGTCTAAGATACGTTAATAAGGCCGACCTTCACCGATCTGTTTCCAGGATGAAACTTATATTTTATGAAAGAAATATGGCCAAGGCAATTTTTTTCACAGTTCCAACTTCTTCCCGCCATGCATGGATATTTTCGAAACTTATTAAACTAGTTTTAGTATACCTATACTATAGCTATAGCTATACCTACTCTAAAGTAATTTCTTATATTTCATAATATTATATGAAAGTAATAAATACCTCATGAAATAAACGTAGTCACATATATTATTATTTTACTAATCCCCCATGACAGCACAAATATGCAAGTAGCCATGTAGCCAATATTGGTAGTTAACGAAGATTGCACGATAAATACTAAGTTTAATCAAGTTGAGAGAAGGTATTTGGAAAGAATTTCATGCAAATTGGGTCACAGCATTGCGGTCGCAACATACGTGACTAGACTTTGGTGAGAGAGAAACAAACTGGATCAGCAACCCTGCCGGTTCTTTTCGAATTGACAAAACATAAACAAGTTTTAGATTCTTCACGTAAAAATAATCCATGATTGAACTGAATTTAGTACTAAGCCTGATACTGATTCTTATACCTAAATATATAAATCAATTTTACGTCGAACGTGAAATATAAGTATTATATTTTATTACTAATAAGACTAATAACTAATAAGCGACCCGCCCCGGGTTCGCCCGGGTCAACAAATTATATACCTAAACCTTCCTCAAGAATCACTCTATTGATTCCGCATACAAACACACATACAGACGCAGCGGTGACCTTTGTTTTAAAGGGGTAGTAATTACCTATGTTATGAATCGGTCACTACACCTTATAAAACAAAGTCGTATTTCGGTCGTAATATGGGGTTTAAATGTGCGTAGATAAAATGCTATTAATGAACAAACCTGTAATAACACATCTCCAATTTGCAACCGGCCATCCTTTCTGGCCGCGCCGTGCTCGGCTATCCGTGTGATGCTAACGTCCCCGCCGGTCTCCCCGCCCGCGATGCTCAGCCCGAGCCCGCCGGCGCCCCGCTCCAATGTCACGTCCGAAGTCTCCCAAACGGATTCGTTATCGGAATCAGATGGCTGCGGACAAGATGTTTATTGTAAGGGATAGTGTTGATACCTACTTATGGACGGTTTTACCTGTGGACACCGTTGATAACTAAAAAAATAAAATCCTGCCGGCGTATTATGGATGGTTTATCCACGTTATAAAACAACTGTCTCTTTTTAACACCGCGGGTTAGAAAGTGACGGACATCGTTTTATCACGCTGTCACTTAGACAAGAACGACCATCATATCCGTACTGAACGCAATAAATTAACGTAACCGTATTTTTTTAAAGTATGATGACATAGTGTTGCTGCCAGTTTTAACTACGTTTACTTCGTTGCGTGTATGTGTTTATTAAGATACCTTAGGTATCAAAAGGTGTCCCACAGGTAGAATCGCCCGCTACAAACGTGTGTGCAAAATGATTCTTCCCTGACAACATTTACTTTCTCTTTAGGCGCTAATAGTTTTCCATTGCATTTAAATTAACAGATCAGAAATCACTTTTCTTTTAGACCCATGTCAAGCGTTACATTAAAGTCGGTGAAAATGACAACGGATAACAAGTCACCCACAAGGCGGAACGTCACGTACACTCGCACGCTCGGTTGACAACCTTATTCGAATAGGAAATGTTTCCCATGCGTTTCACTGGAAACGTCAAATTAATGAAAGGCATCCGCAGTGACTAAGCGTTGAGTTGAAATTGGTTTACTGTGTTTTTATCCTTGTGATATTCATGTCATGAGCTATCATGACAACTAAATAATTAAGTTAACTCTATAATGGTAATGAAATGACGGTAAAATGGTATAACTTCGTCTTGTAACACGTCACTGTCAGTTAGAATGACATTATTTATTTATATTATCATTCGTTTGTTCCAATCAATTTTTCAATAGTACCTATGTCATTCCAATCACTACACTGCATAGTCTAATAAAACATGGTCTTCTCTTCCCAGAGTAACACAAGCCTACGTCACAATAACATGGCTATCGCATATTATCATATAGCGCTGTCGCATGACGACGTAGGCTTGTGTCAGTCAGGTGACCTAGAAAAGACGGGAAGAGAGTACCAGGCGGAGTATATTATTATACCATGCTACACTGTCAATAGTCTACCTACAGTTGCCTCCAGAAACTCGCGAACTAAATTGACACGAGTTTGACAAATAAAATGATACCAGGAATAGCAAAGAAAAAATAGTCAGGGGTATATGTCGATAAAACGATATCGATAAGTAAGATATTGCACTTACTACCCATGTCATAATTATAAAGGGGTCACAACCGATTTCGATTTGTATGAATGTGACGAGAAAAGTGGTTGATTCGATTGTATAAGATTGTGACGTTACCGATCAAATCAGGAGGTGCGGATGCGAAACTGACAAATTTCAATGTTAGTATGCAGGTTTGGGATCCTATCTCGTCGCATAATAATTGATTGTCATAATGTAATGTTACGCATAAAACTCTTTTCGCATATTTTTTCTCCAGCTGAAACAGAAAGTATTTTCTAAAATATTTTGCATAGGTTGTATAGAATAGGGTAGGTTATAGTCCGGTGGCCGGCTGCATGAAACAAACCTCATCAAAAAATAGAATATACCTACCCTGTGGAGGTACCTGACATTTAGTAGCTTCCAACGCACTTGGTCGGCCTAGGCTAAACCTGGCAGATTTTGTACAAATGGCAAAAACGTTGGACAAAAATTGATCAAAAAAAACCTCATCGAAAAATAGAATGAAACTTGTATGGTAGGATACCTGACCTTGAGGACAGTAAAAAAAAAGTGGTCGGCCTCACCTTAGCCTGGCAGTTTTTGCAGTCCGACCAGATTTATTGGGTCACGTGAGAGCTACAATTTACCTCATCGAAAAATAGAATGAAACAAACGGATTATAATAGCTAAAATAAGCCTGTTGACGTATGTCTTGGTCGGCCTCACCTTAACCTGGCAGTTTTTGCAGTCCGACCAAATTTATAAAAAAATCATCAAAATTTTTTTATCGAATAATCGTATGAAACTTGAATGGTACGATAGCTGCCTTTGAGGACAGTAAAAAAAAAAGTGGTCGGCCAAATCCTGTGTTGGCAGGTTCCTGTGTCCGACCAATTTTGTGGTACCACGTGAGAGCTACAATTTACCTCATCGAAAAATATACTGGCGTCCTAAGCCGAACAGCGCTATCTCAAAAACAAATGATTATAAAAATGGAATTCTCAGTTATAGAAACTAAAGTATAAATTAGCAATGCATTTTCTTTTGAGATAGCGCCACTCGGCTTAGCAGGGCAGTATAATGAAACAAACGGATTATAATAGCTAAAATAAGCCTGTTGACGTATGTCTTGGTCGGCCTCACCTTAACCTGGCAGTTTTTGCAGTCCGACCAAATTTATAAAAAAAATCATCAAAAAATTTTTATCGAAAAATCGTATGAAAGTTGTATGGTACGATAGCTGCCTTTGAGGACAGTAAAAAAAAGTGGTCGGCCAAATCCTGTGTTGGCAGGTTCCTGTGTCCGACCAATTTTGTGGTACCACGTGAGAGCTACAATTTACCTCATCGAAAAATATAATGAAACAAACGGATTATAATAGCTAAAATAAGCCTGTTGACGTATGTCTTGGTCGGCCTCACCTTAACCTGGCAGTTTTTGCAGTCCGACCAAATTTATAAAAAAATCATCAAAATTTTTTTATCGAATAATCGTATGAAACTTGAATGGTACGATAGCTGCCTTTGAGGACAGTAAAAAAAAAGTGGTCGGCCAAATCCTGTGTTGGCAAGTTCCTGTGTCCGACCAATTTTGTGGTACCACGTGAGAGCTACAATTTACCTCATCGAAAAATAGGACGAATAAACACGGATTATAATAGCTAAAATAAACCTGTTGACGTATGTCTTGAGCGGCCTCACCTTAACCTGTCGGTTTTTGCAGTCCGACCAAGTTTGTGGTACCACGTGACAGCTACAATTTGCCTCATCGAAAAATAGGATGAATAAAAAACGGATTATAATAGCAAAATAAACCTGTTGACGTATGGCTTGGTCGGCCTCACCTTAGCCGGGCAGTTTTTGCAGTCCGACCACATTTATAAAGAATAATAATTTCTATATTGAAAATATGGTTTCTTCGCAGCTTGAACTTAACTTAATAATGCTAACTGAAAAAAGTCATAACTAAATGAGTCCATGGAGGTCTTAGAGGGCTTTAAAAAAAAAGAAAACATTCAGTTCAAATTTTATTCATAAATCTATCTAATATCTAAATGACGTTTTCTAACTACCGACGTGTTTTCAGAGTAACACTTACGTTGAGATGATGTTTCACAGATGTCAAAAATAAAAAGGTTTTCATCGATTTTTGACAAGTTTTGAATCGTTTATCCTACTTTTCCACTACATATAAAATGAGGAGGCATAACTGACATTTTATCACGCCAGGTGGCGCCTTCATAGGGGAGTTGCTGTCACTGTCAAATCACATACATTGTTTCCAATAAATTGTAAACATTCTCCTTTTTTAACCGACTTCCAAATCCCAAAGGAGGAGGTTATCAATGCGGTTGTATGTTTTTTTTTCTCCACAATACTGCAATAGTGTGCGACAAATTGTGGAAATATATCTATAGGATCTCCCTTTTTTCCCAAGGACCCGATATGCATAAATCGGTTAGAAAAAGCTTTGAGTACCAAAAACTAAGGCAAATGACAAATACCGTTTGTGTAGGCTGCATTTTAAGGAAGATAAATATTTTGGAAAGAGTAAATACACAGGTAAGCTAAGTTTTAACGAAGTAGTACATAATTTAGGGCATAATGGCTTGGCCACACATGCTGTATTCCATACGCAGCATTACTTTGTGTACCTATCTGATGGGCGGGCGTATATGAAACGCCTTCTTGTACATGCAGGTGATCCAGGTATACACCAAAGCTTAGTTTTCAATCGAACACTTGTAATATAAGAGGAAAAACCGCATGTGAGCCTTCCAAAATTTTAATAAATGGTAAAATAACAAGATAACCTCACATATATTAAGTGATTATCTTTGTATCAAATCAGCCTTTTTTCCATTAACTGTTGCATTTCTCCTTCGAAGCTCGGTTTGTAGAAAAGAAATTTCCACCTTTTACCAGTGGTAACTACTGGGAATAAAAATTCCCAGTAGGTACCACCAAACCGAGTTGGTGGTAACTATTAGGATTTTTTTTCCCAGTAGTTACCAGTGGTAAAAGGTGGGAAAATAATTCCCAGTAGTCATCACTGATAAGAACTTGGTGGTAACTAGTGGGAATAACCCTTTTATTGTTAATAATTACTGTTAATCATAATCATCTTCGGAGTCGAAGTCTGACGAACTTTCCCCAGACTCCGACTTATCTATTGTTATTTCTTCGACTCGCAAAGGCGTTATGTGTCCTTCAAACAATTTGATCTTATGCATTTCAACTCTTAATGTCAAGCCACAATGTGTTGCATCAAATTTGATGCAAGTGGATTCTGCCGCACACTGCCACATTGAATTTATGAAAGCCGTCCGTAACAAGCCATACGTCAACAGGTTTATTTTAGCTATTATAATCCGTTTTTTTTCCATCCTATTTTCGATGAGGTAAATTGTAGATGTCACGTGGTACCACAAATTTGGTCGGACTGCAAAAACTGCCAGGCTACGGTGAGGCCAACCAAGCCATACGTCAACAGGTTTATTTTAGGTATTATAATCCGTTTGTTTCATTATATTTTTCGATGAGATAAATTGTAGCTCTCACGTGGTACCACAAAATTGGTCCGACACAGGAACCTGCCAACACGGGATTTGGCCACCCACTTTTTTTTTACTGTCCTCAAAGGCAGCTATCGTACAATACAAGTTTCATACGATTTTTCGATAAAAAATTTTGATGATTTTTTTATAAATTTGGTCGGACTGCAAAAACTGCCAGGTTAAGGTGAGGCCGACCAAGACATACGTCAACAGGCTTATTTTAGCTATTATAATCCGTTTGTTTCATTCTATTTTTCGATGAGGTAAATTGTAGCTCTCACGTGGTACCACAAAATTGGTTGGACACAGGAACCTGCCAACACAGGATTTGGCCGACCACTTTTTTTTTACTATCCTCAAAGGCAGCTATCGCACCATACAAGTTTCATACGATTTTTCGATAAAAAAATTTTGATGATTTTTTTATAAATTTGGTCGGACTGCAAAAACTGCCAGGTTAAGGTGAGGCCGACCAAGACATACGTCAACAGGCTTATTTTAGCTATTATAATCCATTTGTTTCATTCTATTTTTCGATGAGGTAAATTGTAGCTCTCACGTGGTACCACAAAATTGGTCGGACACAGGAACCTGCCAACACAGGATTTGGCCGAGCACTTTTTTTTTACTGTCCTCAAAGGCAGCTATCGTACCATACAAGTTTCATACGATTTTTCGATAAAAAAATTTTGATGATTTTTTTATAAATTTGGTCGGACTGCAAAAACTGCCAGGTTAAGGTGAGGCCGACCAAGACATACGTCAACAGGCTTATTTTAGTTATTATAATCCGTTTGTTTCATTCTATTTTTCGATGAGGTAAATTGTAGCTCTCACGTGACCCAATAAATCTGGTCGGACTGCAAAAACTGTCCAGGCTAAGGTGAGGCCGACCACTTTTTTTTTACTGTCCTCAAGGTCAGGTATCCTACCATACAAGTTTCATTCTATTTTTTGATGAGGTTTTTTTTGATGAATTTTTGTCCAACGTTTTTGCCATTTGTACAAAATCTGCCAGGTTTAGCCTAGGCCGACCAAGTGCGTTGGAAGCTACTAAATGTCAGGTACCTCCACAGGGTAGGTATATTCTATTTTTTGATGAGGTTTGTTTCATGCAGCCGGCCACCGGACTATTAGGTTAGGTTTGTGTTATAATTTTTCAGAAATGTTAATATTTCCAGCACAATAACAATTATGCGAAATGAGTTTTATGCGTAACATTACATTAGGACAATTAATTATTATGCAACCTAATATGGACCCTGCAGGTTTGGGGGCAAGTTGTTTATTTCAAGAGTTCGCGGTTGTCGCCATAAATCTAAAATTGGTGATTTAATTTTATACAATGTGGCCGGTAGATGAGATTGATTGATAATTAAAGTTAGACCAAGAAAAGTCTGCAGCCATTTTGATAGTCCACGCAGTGCAACTGTTATTTAACGTCATACTCATAGAAGTTTGACGTTTAAAATAATACTTGCACTGCGTGGGCTATCAAAATTGCTGCAGACTTTTCTTGGTCTAACTGTATTTAAATTCTGACCTAATTGACAACTTGAATGTCCAGTTTAGGGACTGGTCTTCTTTACAATCGAAGCAATAGGGATCACCGAGACGATTTAATTTTTACGTCCACACCACACAAATTAAATGGGAAATCTTATCTTATCTTACTTCCCCGTCTGGGTCAGCCTTCTTTGGATTTTGAGCCAAAATCACTGTTTCTATGTTGTGACCTACAACTTGTTACTCTAGCTGTAAGTTTTCCTAACAAATAAAATAAAATAAATGTAATAAAATATTTATTTAATTACCTACAATATGTTTATCCAATATCCTTGTATCTATTACTATAAAATTGCACAATTCTCGAAATACCAAGTAAAATTTGTAAAATAACTTAAATTACTTAAAGATACATTTTAACTGACCGCGCAACAGTAGCGCCGCTAGCGGTGAATTTTCGCGATATTCTCTAATTCAAACTTTTTTGAAAATATCGATATGAACAGCACTGGCCAAACTGTGGTATCATTTGTGCACATTGACCTGTCAATTTAGTTCGCGAGATTCTGGAGGCAACCTTAAATTAATATAATTCGTACTGAAATGTTTTTTATAAGTATGAACTTATGAAACCGAGTGCCGAACGAAACTAGAGATCTGAACGAAATAAATTATCTATATTAATGTTCCATGTATAAATGTTCTTGAGAAGCATTGCCGTGTTGTACATATTTACATTGTACGTGCACATTATTAAATGCTTAAAAAATATCTATTAAAACTTTTTAGCGAAGAAATTATCCTACTATTTATTTATCAAAAACCATCTTGGCGGCTCAAAGCAGTTTGCACAGCAATGGGGTTGGCAACTGTCAAGGGTTTGTATAGATGGCGCCATCATAGCTTGCTCCTTTTTCTATGAGATTTGGCTAGTAGGGCTGGCATCCAGGACATAAAATTTCATTTAAAATAAAATATTGACACAATTCTAGGGATTGACAGGGCAAGCTACTTATGCTGACGCCATCTGCTAAATACTTCGACTGGCCAACCCCATCGGACGTTTATATGTAGGATGTAGGTTGATGATGCTGAATTTGACTCCCATTTTCTGTTTTAGTTTTTACCGCATTATTAAAAAAAATAGGAACGTTTAATGTTTAAATTGTTTTGTATACGCTAACCACTTATGTTTTTTTTTGGTTTCATACTAGGGTAAGACCACCAGTGAATGAACACTTAAGCAATTATCCAAGTTTGAAAAATCATTGCTCAGCATTCATTAATAATTGGAATAATGAACTGCAATTTAATCAATCCTCATTTAATAAATAAGAAAGAAATTTCTGCGATTTTTAATTACTTTCATAGTTTTTGAGTTATACGGGAATTTCCCAAAAACTACCCAAAAACCTAATGAATGAACATAAAAACTAGTGAATGAACACCGAAAAACCCAGTGAATGAACATTATTTAACTCTTATTAATTAGTATAATAAAATCATTTTTATCACAAACACCGTTTCCGGCTCTATTTTAATAGGTTAAGCGATAGCGTTTATATCTTTTTATCCCTCCATATTGACTTCGAATCGATTAGAATGTAATAAAATGATGGTTATTCACCAATAACATAGAAACCAGGTACATATTAAAAAGAAAAAATAAAATCAACCATTAAAACAAGAACCAACGTGCATATTTTGATGAAAAGGGGTCATGCTCACCAAATAATGCTTAAAATAATAAACTTGTCACTGCATTGTTCGTGGTTACACTGTTCATACATAGAATTAGTAGAAATCCAATAAATGAACAAGCCAAATTTTGTATTGTTCATACATAGGCATGACAAATCTAGTAAATGGACTATAGAAATTTGGTTTGTTCCAATACTGGCTAAATGAATCAGAATCGTTTTCTATGCAGAATCACAAAAAACAAGCTCAATACGATTGCGTTTACATATACATTTGGGAAAAAAATGAAATCTACGCGACACCAGTAAATGAACACACTGTTCATTTACTGGTTTCAGAACATTTGATGAGCCAGTAATGGAACTATAAAAAATAAAGACTTAATCGCATAATACGCCAACAAAGTGTACATAAATAGAAGGTTCAACTCTTAATCTAACCAAATAACTAAACTTTGTACTGGTAAAGATTAAATAAGCACTTCATATGTTGCTCCAAACGTACACTGTTCTTATCTGGGATCTAATATTTCCATACAAAACTTCAAATCCAGAAATAAGTAAACTTCAAACGCCAGTCACATCCTAACTGGTCGAAAATAAATTTATTACGGGTTGTCATTGCATGGGAAATAGAGTTGTTAATAAGAAAAAAAATAAGACAAGTGGAAGAAATTGCTATATTTCTTATTTCATTCACTGGAGGGTTTACCCTAATAACATTTTTTTAAACAGCTCAGGGTACATCTCTCTCTAGATTTCTTTTTAGAAAATATGTTCGCACGAAAATACCCTCGGGCACGCTGAAGAGCGACCTAAAGGAAAAACAAGGACAGAATAAAAATTCCAGAGGAAGGTTGTCGAACTAAAATAATTACTCTAAAGAGTCTTAACCGGATGCTCGAGCGAGAGCGATAACGTTTTGTTTGGCAAAAAGTACCCACAAATTTTGCTTTATGTACTTTATGTTATTTTATCTATTGTCTGTCAGGTAAAGTTGACGAAATATAAATTGGGATTAAAAAAAAATTGTATAAGTATTTCATAATGCTTCAGTCACAAACAACTGCTTTACGGCTCGATTCGGAAAATGAATTAGATATCTATTAGACATCAAGAAGTTACGATATGGATAATTTAAAGATATTTGTAAGGTAGATTTGTCAAATTTGACGATTCCGCGATTCTGGATGTCCTCTTGAACGATTTCCACAAGTTATGACTTAGATATCCAAGTCACATCTAGTCGATATCTAATGTAGATTTCTAAAATCTCTAGTTCGTGTCTAATCTTGCAATTATCTCGTTTCCCGAATACGCCTGTTACTCGACAAAAGTGTAGATTAAAGTAGCATATTTTCAGGTTACACTGCCGCAATCTGTATTTTAAATACTATAGCCAACAAAAAGACGCAATTGATTTTTTTTTTTAACTGAGCTGGTGAGCTGCGATTAGATTAGTATTTAGATGGGACAGTTATCAATCACCATCATCATTTCACGGAGACTAAATCGCGGGAAGAAGCTAGTCTAATATAAACAATATTTACAATTTATTTTATCCATTTATTTGGGCTTACGGCGAAAATAAGGAAACTAAAGGGTTTTCCGTATCCGTAAAATCCGTTTATTTTTATTACAAGTTTTAGATTAAAATGGACAAACTAATTTTATTATTGTTGTCACTGCCTTTTTCAACCGCACGAATTTTGTAAAGTGACCTGCAACTTCCTGTCGAGATAACAGCTCAATCACACTTTCTGCGAGGCAAGCGACATAAAATTGTAAGAAATTTTCCCTTGATTTACAAATAAAATGTTGTAGCGCAAGAAACAAAAGTGTTGTCGAGTCCTGATAATATTGTAAAGTGAAACCTGGTAGCTTCCTGGCCCGCGACGGGCGCTTTCCGGGCTTTGCGTTGGCTGCTCCCGCCCGCCTTCGAAGTTGCCAACGTTTGCTGAAAACAAACAGAAAAATAAGTTTTGTACTCATTTTAGAGGAAGGTATTTTATGAGTATAGTTAGTTTTGATTGTAAGGTTGGTACTCATTAATTTTAAATGTTTTAATATACACTGAGAGAAAAGTACAACAAAAACACACTTAGAATTACAAAAATAAACTTAATCCGGGGACAAGGAGACTTAACTGATAGGAACAAATAGACTTTTGCAATTTCTATTAGTTCTTGCAATTTCTATTATCTGTTTGTTGAAATTATATTTGGGATTACTGAGCTGTTTGTAGAAATAAATAAACTTTACAGAAATGGTGAAACGTCCATAATTATTACTAAAACTTCATTTTTTCCCCCAGTACAAAACTGTTTTTTAATTCCTGGTGATGATTTTTCTCTCAGTGCACATCTAAAAATAAAACTCTAGAAACTAATTTGAGTGAATCTTAACTTTTTCAACGAAATAATACGCTAGAGTTAGACCAATTTATACGTCATAATTTCATAGAAGTTTGTCGTTTAAAATAACACCTGCACTGAGTGTGCTGTCAAAATTTCTGCAGACTCTTCTTGGTGTAACTCTATTAATTATCTACTAGACTAGAACTACAAAATAAACCGTTATGGCTATACTCTTAATACAAATCTGTGCTCTTAATAACTTCAGTGAATTCTTTACGTTTTTGGGTGGCTCCCGTTTTTCGTTCTACCCACGGAGTGGCAGTTGACTTTTACTAAATTTCATGATACATCTTCCTTAACTCATTGAAGAAACGACTGAAAATTTGTACCTGGCCCAGGGTCTATTATAATTCAAAATAATTTATTAAGGAGTTTACTTGCTCAGAGCTTTTACAAGTAGGTATGAATTATTGTATTTAATATTAGATAAAGGAATAACTTTAAGCTAAGAAAGAGGAAGTCTGCAAGGGATATTAAGTTTCCAAGCAGTTTGGGCAATCTCTGGATTCAATTCGACTACTCAAATATATTTTGCGTAGGGCGGGTTTCAAATTGAGTCTCGTGTGTTTGTTCTAATGAATTCTGGGGTATGTCAGACAAATATTGAGTTAAATTGATATTTGATAGTTTGAAATAGTTAAGTACGAAATACTGCAAACTTATCTCTTCTGTTTTTGCTTTTCATGTTTATATGACTTATGTATTATTTGAAGATAGTACTTAATATAGGTGTATAAATAATATTACAAAAACCCGGTAGCTGTGTAGTTCTGGCTACTAGTATAAAATAGGACCTCACCGACTCATGCCTTGTAAAAATTGAAGACTGACTTGGCTTTTTTTTATGTTACACACATAAACTTCTAAGTCTTATAGTACAAATAGTGCATAACTGCAAAAAAAACTAAACAACAATACATGACAGGCAAAAAGTAGACTCGAGTTGGTCATACGAAAAATTCTGATTTTGCAAATAAATATGAATTGATTGATACGGCGTGGCGAGTATTTTCTTTGTCATTGCATAACATCAGTTTGCATAAATAAATATTCGAGTCCCACAAATTATCATCACGTTTCATTGCGTCGCTTTCGTTGCTCTATAACGACCCCGGATGTTTACTCAGCCATGGGATAAGGGTGTACGGATTCGGTTCCTGATTAAATTTAAAGTAGATACCCATTAAAAACATTAGAAACCCTATTAACCGTTTATCCTCTTCTTCCACAATATTGTCTAAACTAGGCTCAAATTCCCTGTATATGCACTTGCACTGCGTATGCTATAAAATCGTTGCAGACTTTTCTTGGTCTAACTCTACTACTAGAATATCTCAATTTACCGACCTCGATCCGAGTAAAGCCGTCATTCGATATTTTAGTCTGCTATAATTAGTTTGAACTTCGAGGTTGGTATGGTAGGTCGCCCATGCAAGCCTACCTATTAAAATATACAGGTCAATATATGAATGGCGGTTTATTTTTTAATTGGATGGACGTTTAATAATATTATAAGTAACAAGATTATGTTCGGTAATATAGTACGCCTGAATGACTCATGCGGCCAATTCACAGTCAGTCGACTTACTCAGGCCTGTATTTTAAAATAGGTACCTAATGTGTGCCTTTATTTTTCATCCAATTATTCTTGTACCTGCGAACAGATTAACTAACTCACGCTCTACAACCAAAGGTTTAGCATGTAGATAGTTTTACATAGTGCCTATATTTCTGCCCGATCTGTCTATCTAGGCCATCTTTCCAATTTGCTCAATTAAAAAAACTTCAATACTAACTGTTTATTTATTCAAAGCAAAACAAATATCAAAGAAACGCAGAGGACGTCAATTTATCCTATAATAGATTATAGTAGCAACGTGGAGCCAATATAATTTTTCAATTGCAGTAAAAAATAGTGAAAAGATATTTTCCAGCGAGGGAAGCTGAACAATATTTTGCTTTGCTTTCATTTATTCCGTGGTGGCAATGCAAATTGAAGTTATGGGATATCCCTACTTTTCTTAAAGTATAAATTAAATTATGTTTGTATTGTATTCGAAATGCAGTTTGTTGGTTTATTTTTTATTAACATTAAATAACCTACTATTTGGATATAAAATAGTTTCATGAGGTAATTAATGCACGTGAACGAAAAGCAAGAATAAGTTTAACAATTTAATTCTGAAGCTGAAATTATGTTTGATAGATACGTATTAATAGTTGTATACAGAATACTCCAAAGTGCGCTGTACGAATCGTCCACGATACCAGACTCACAAGCGATATTGAACCTTTATACTTATTGAGACTTTGCTTTGCCTCCTCATGTGTGTTTTACCGCACGTACACTGGGGGTTATGCTCTGAAAATTTGTTCGTTAACGGCCGCTAGCTAAGTTGCTACCACCACACCGTTCGCCGTCGACAAAGCGCCCACACACCCTGGAACCTAAGTGCGGTTAAGGGTAACATTCCATTTCTAACCGCAGCTGCATTACTGTCAATTTTACTGTGGAAGTTGACAATGACAGCGACGCGTTCAGTACCCGTAGTGCAGCTGCGGTTATAGAAATGGAATGTTACCAGAGGAATTTCCTCCCGCGGACGCTCCGGCTGTGGAATGAGCTCCTTGCTGAGGATTTCTCTTACCCCATCAGACCTTAGATACTTTAGACGCGTAGCCTGATTTACTACTTTTAATGCTGACTATACACGCGTACGAGTATGTGACAACAATGTTTAAGCACGACGTATAAATTAAATTATGTATATTGTTGTATTATTTTAATTATACCTAATAATTTCTTTTCCTCAACATTTCTTAAGGACCAAACTTACCTATACATGAATAATTATTTATACCTAATTGTAAGTTCATTATTTGAACCTGGATAGAAAAACGCTCTTTGAAAAATCTTAAGCAAACACCAATTCTGGAAGAAATGACCTTCGTCAAAAACCAGTTAGATTTTTGCCCTGAAGCTCTATTCTAATGAAATCTTATTTTATTCACGTAATTATTTAGGTACTGTGATCAAACGCAGATATAAGACTTCTTGGAAAAAGGGCTCTGAGTTAAGGCATACAAAGTGGTTACAAAGCAAACAACTGCCAATCGCTTTTTCAATTTTGATAAAGGTTACTTTCGCAATGGCTTAAATCCACTAATTAGCGTTCACGACGACGCGACGCTTGGGAGTTACTGGAATCTAGGTGGCGAATAAGCTTTGGTCTGAAGACGAAAATTACTCAGTGGGAAATCCCACAGTAATTACGCAGCAGAGAGGGCAGTGCACAGCAGTGGGAATTATAAGATTTCCTTTCATAGTGCAGTATTTATCATATTTTATTTATATCTAGACCTTATTCGTCAATTCGATTGCCTATTTTAATGTTTAAAAATTAAATCATACCTAATTTGGGGCCACAGGACATGACACAAATGTTACTAAGATTATTTTAGTAAAAAGTCTTAGGTATTCTTATTTTTAATTTGTGCTATTTTCAGGAAGGATCAGTTTGGCGACGCAAATACATAAGCCGCTTCGAGAATAGCATTTTTGTACTAAATATGCTTGTGCCACAAAGTGCCGCACATTGGTGGAAATCCCGCCTTTATATTATGGTCGCCGCTTTTTTACTTATAACAGAATTTTTATTACCATCTTCGGTCACCACCATCATCATCCTACTCAGACAAAATCATGAGCAAGAAGCAAGTAAACTACAATTTCCTTCCATTATTCTTCCTATTTTAATTTGTTGGGTGTCCGGGACGAATCCCTAGTTTGCGAATAAATTAAGACCAGCAACTCTAAAATAGCAGAAAATTTCGTATAACTGTAAATTGCTGGTACTTTAGGGCACAAAGAGAGTTTTTAGTCTGGCTGGACACTTGGACAGGGCAATGACTTCGTCTAGTCTAGGGTGTAAGTCAAGTCACGCGTTAGTAATTATGAAGGCTGATAAGTGGGCGCCTTCGTATAATTTTAGCGAGTTTTAGGCCTTAAAAGTTTATGTAAATACTTTGTTCTAGAGATAAACTGAGTCAGAAACGGTTTAAATACTTACTCGTATGAAGGCTTAATTTGACATACAGTCAAGAGCAATGAAAACTTATAAATTTACTATTTGAGATCAACCGGGGTAAAAATCGTCACTTGAGATAAATGCGTATTTTAAAGATTTCTTCTAAACGGACCATTTTAAAACTATTGCAACCCTCTCTGTTCGAAGTGTGGTCACTGGACTTGTAATGCAGACGGCTATATTATTTTGCGTTGCGTTTCGAAAATATCTTCAAAAGACGCATTTACCATAAAAGACGCAATTACCTCGGTTGACCTAATAGAAATTTTATTTAAAGTAACTTTCCTGTAGAAGGGCTCCAAAAATTCACCCAAATAACTTCAGCTAAACGATAATGTTTGTAGTTGATTGTACATTTTTGTGTACAGGTAAATAAAAAAAGAGCGCTGACACAACATTTAAATAAAAGCCAAAAGAAATAAAATTGAACGTCCCACCATTGTGTTCGCTCACATCTATACTTTGCGTAAAGTTCGTTCGTTCGTTCGTTCGAAGCGTTCATTTTGATATACGTTTTCCTTTAGCACCCTCAGAGACTTTTGGTCAGTGCAGCATATCAACTTTGTGGAATTCGAGTGAAACCAGTATTCCAGTCCTTGTGAAATAAACCTTATACCTTTAAACGAGCAATGCTTGTAAAGACGGTCAAGCAAATCTTGTCAGTAGAAAAAGGCGCGAAATTCAAATTTTGTATAAGACGATAACCCTTCGCGCCTACATTTTTCAAATTTGCCGCCTTTTTCTACTGACAAGATCTGCTTGACCCAGTATATATTTATTTATATATATATGTTTTGGGGGTCTCGGAAACGGCTATTTGCTATATGGGGATTTTCGGGCGCGAAAAATCGAATCTAACTAGGTCTTATCTCTGGGTAATAAACGTGCATATTTGAGTCTTTATATGTTTTCTAAGCAAAGCCCGGTCTCCCAGATATTGTATCTAAAGTTGGAAAATTAAAATGAATTTCGCTGTTTCAGTCAGACTGAAAGTTTTTATGCGTTAACAGCTTGCATATGCATTCAGTTATAAATGATAAAACAATGATAATTTTATACAGAGTGTAATTTTCAGGTGCTAGTTGTACAAGTGTAACTAATTTGTTTTTAATACGTTACCAATACTTCAGAAGCGTAGGTATTTAAGTATTATATTAGGTCTATAGAGACCCACAATACGCCTCGTGTTTTTTTTCGGTTTGTTCAGGTATAGTTAAACTACGATCGAAAATTTTGCCAAAGTAAACTTGCTGGGCTAATAACATTAACCTCGTGCCGCCCAATGTACATTAGAATGTACTTACAATCAGTTTCGATGGAATGTCAACCTTAATAAAAAACAAATTAGGCAGCATTTCATTTGTCTTGTAAAATTTTCGAATAGATGAAATTCAACCCAATTGAATATACAATAAGATTCTAATTTCCTTGGCTATAATTTTGTATGGTGGGCGGCACGAGGTTAATAATATTTTCTGGACTAAATTGGTAATAAGTGGCCTCTTAATGGTTTTATCATGTCAACCTGCCAAGAATGACGTCTTGTCTAAAAATAAGTTTTAATCCGTCCGTTTTGGCCCCATAATTCTAAGATTAAATTTCTACTGTGTAATTCATATTTCTATAAAATAAAAACACCTTATCCTTGCTAAAGATTAACCTACCATGCCCAACGTTGCCTGGCTTAAATGAAATTAAATAATGACGGTCTACCAAAGAGCTGCATGTTATACAATGCCTGATAGTAAAAGTTACTTACGTAAGTAATTTACGACTATTTGTAGTTGTCAATGTCAACGAGAATTTTTATTAGAGGCGGTTGTCAAAGTAAATTATAGTATAGTAAATTATGTAGTTAGTACATTTACTGCAATCTTCGACGCAAATAATCAAAACTTTTAGAACGTCATTTGACTTTGACCGTTATCATTTCATTGATATGTGTTAAATTTGTTAAATATCAAAAAGCATCGCCTTCTATTTACTCGAGACTAGGCCAAAGGTATGGTGCCATCTTTTCGAGCGATGGCGACCTGAGGCCTACTCTAAAACTCGAATTGGCATTGTTCTAACTGACGTTATATATTTATATTATTATGGTACCTACGCAACAGCGCCACGGCGCTACCCTTACATCTGCTACTTACCTACATGTTCTACCAAATACATATTATGTTCAAAGAGGATGAACTAAACTTGCATGAATCTTCACGTATTGTGAGGCGTAGTGTTATTATAAATACAGTAGGTACCTACATATGTTTGACAAATGTATGCTGTGGAAATGCGAGCGTGGTGTTGCAGTGTTGCTTGATTACGTGAGTTAGGACAATAGGTTATACGGCGTGTTTATTTGGTAAATGCTATCCATATTACCCTCATATTACCATGTCACATTTGAAGTATTTGAACGCATTTTATAAGTAAGTAGTCCTTATCCTTTCACACCTATTTTACCGTCCGCCGCGGATATCCACGTCACAATGACAGTGGCCTAAAATCATTGCAAGTAATACAAGGTACTTACATTCTTCCGTGATCTGAAGCTCGATCTTATCCAAATCGTCTTCATCATCGAAGTCGGTCTGCACGGTGACGTCGCGCGTGTACTGCTGCAGGGTGATGACATCGAAGGGCGCGCGTTCGTCGGGACTGGGCGTGCGCGGGCCGGGCTGCGAGTCGTGCTCGTGCCGCGCGCGCTTGCACGCCGCGCAGCCGCACAGCGAACCCCGCACGCGTAGCAGCCATACTAGCCCGAACAGCGCCATCCACGTTGTCATACTGACTTTAGCACCATCACGCTAGGTTGCACTGTCACACGCCATTGCTAGCCGCCTTTAAGCTTTAGCTTTTGTGTTTTTGCACTGGCATTTTACGTCACTTGCACTTTTTATAATAAAGCTTATTAGCCCATTGAGGTTAATACCCATTTGTCAAATAGCTGGTGAATAACTAACGTTGAATAAGACAAGCAGTCAGGGTTAAAACATGGCTACGGTTTAAACCTTATCCAGAGATAAGGTATGTGGGACTCCTATTTTAAGATTCAAAGGAATAATTAACCAAGTAAAATTAAAGCGTATTCAATTTATTCTGACATTAGAAGAATCAATCTTTTACAATCAAAGTGACACCTAATATGAATTGTCGACTTAGCGGCCTGCTTCGCAGGCGGAGGTAAGCAACCGAAAAAGGTTCGCCACATCAGCCTCCCCCAGACCTTTAGGGTCGATAACGTAAAGGAAACCAAACCTGACGACCAGAGCGGGTCTTCCTAGGTTCGGCGGCGGGAGGAGCAAGAGGAACTACTGCGGGTGCTGTTCTACAACCGGTACTACCACCGGGAACTGGAGAGGTACCAGAACTACCTGGTTCATCTGACAAGATGTACGCTGGTTTGACTCTATCAATTGAAACAGAAACAGCCTTTCCTGAAATGTCGATAACAAAATATTTATCGTTTCTTTCCAAAACTAGATAAGGACCGGCATAAGGAGGCTCTAGTGATTTGCGCACCAGATCTTGCCTCACAAATACATGCGTAACTGTAGACAGATCCTTAAAAACAAATACTTTTGCAGTACCATGGCGGGCTACGGCAGACGGCTGCAGTTTTCTAATATGTGAACGTAACCTTGCTAAGAAATCTGTATAGTCAGCAAATCCGCCAACTGTATGTTCGTTGAAAATGTCCCCAGGGAGTTTAAGCGCTTCCCCGTAAACGAGTTCAGCGGTAGATGCGGATAAATCATCCTTCCAGGCACTGCGAATACCTAGCAGTACAAGTGGAAGAGATTCTGTTCAAGTATCGCTTGCATGACACATAATCGCTGCCTTAAGCTGACGATGGAAACGTTCGACTAACCCATTCGGCGCTGGATGGTATGCAGTCGTTTTTAAATGATTAAAACCAGTTAATACGGAAATCTGACGGAACAAGTGAGATTCGAACTGTTTACCTCTGTCCGTGGTAACTCTATCTGGGCAACCAAATCGCGCTATCCATGTGGTGATAAATGCTTTAGCCACGCTTTCCGCTGTGATGTCTACTATCGGTACCGCCTCTGGCCAGCGAGTAAATCTATCAACAGCGGTAAAACAGTACCTGTATCCGTCTGAACTTGGCGTCGGACCTATTAAATCCAAATGTACGTGCGAAAACCGGGCTGAAGGTGTTTTAAATTCGTGAACTGATGCATGAACGTGTCGAGAAATTTTTGATTTTTGACAAGCGATACAAGTTCGCGCCCAAGTGCGACAGTCTTTTCTGACCCCCGGCCAGACATAACGTTCAGTCACCAATTTAATTGTGGCTCTTGCACTAGGGTGACTGAGCTGATGAAGAGAGTCAAAAACTGTTTTTCTAAGCTCTGGCGTTATATAAGGCCGTTTTACAGTCCCGGATACGTCGCAAAACAGTTTAGCTTTACCAAAAGTTACTTGTTTAAGTTTAAGAGATGAACCGGATTTGATTAAATTTTGCAGTTCTTTATCCGCGATTTGAGATGCGGCTAAAATATCTAAGTCTAGACCATTCGTTATGGCGTCGGTCCTCGAGAGTGCGTCGGCCACGACGTTGTCTTCGCCAGCGATGTACCTAATGTCAGTAGTAAATTGTGAAATGAAATCTAGGTACCTAAACTGGCGAGGCGAACATGAGTCATAGGATTTTTTAAAAGCTGATACTATAGGTTTATGGTCGGTCATGATAAAGAATGGTTTCAATTCGTGACGGAAATACTTCACAGATTCATAAATCGATAATAATTCCCGGTCGTAAGCACTATATTTAGTTTGCGCTACACTTAATTTTCTAGAAAAGAAACCGAGTGGTTGCCAGTGGCCTTGCACTTTTTGCTGCAGGACCGACCCAATAGCAAAATCGGATGCGTCACTAACAATGGCTAACGGAGCCCGGGGGTCTGGATGGGCTAACAGAGCCGCACTAGCAATACTCTGTTTACATGCGTTGAAAGCTTTTTCCAACTCAGTAGTCCAAATTATAGTGTTGTTGCTTTTGACAGACGTCCCACTAAGCAACGCATGTAGAGGAGCTTGCATTTTTGCGGCGTTAGGCATAAAACGCCTATAGAAATTAATAGCGCCAAGGAAACGCCTTAGATCTCTAAATGTTTTTGGTTTTGAAAAATCTTGAATTGCCCTAACTCTGTCGCCAATAGGCTTTGAACCCTCAGAAGAAACCAGGTAGCCTAGGAACTCTATTTCGGGTACAGCGAACAAACATTTGTTAGGGTTAAGCAGAATGCCGTGTTCACTAAAGCGTTTGAAGATTAAACGTAAATGTTCCTCATGCTCCGTTTCGTTCGTGGAAGCCACTAAGACATCGTCAATGTACGAAAAACAACAGTCGAGCCCTTGCAAAACCTCGTCCATGAAGCGCTGAAATGTTTGCACTGCATTCCGTAAGCCAAAACTCATGAACGGGAATTCGAAAAGCCCGAAAGGAGTTGTTATTGCTGTCTTAGGAATGTCTTCTGGCGCGACGGGAATTTGGTTATAGGCTTTTACTAAGTCCAACTTACTAAACACTTTACAATTGTAAAGATTATGCGAAAAGTCTGCAATGTTACGTACCGGGTATCGATCTGGTATCGTACGCGCGTTGAGTGCGCGGTAGTCACCACAAGGACGCCAACCTTTGTCTTTCTTAGGTACTAAGTGAAGAGGCGATGACCACGCGCTCTCAGACCGCCGTGCGATACCCGTACGCTCCATATCTTCAAATTCCTGCCGCGCAATTTTTAAACGGTCCGGGGTTGTCCTGATAAAATGCTGCGTGTTATGTTTACATATACGTTCTTGAGGGCTACCAATGGGCCGCAAAATATCAGGGTACTCCGCCAATAGTTTATGATAGGCAGATTTACCCGTGATTACTTTAATTTCCGGACAAGAAACAGGAGCAGCAACACCGGCTGATGCACGCGAAGTTGTATTGTCTATTAAGCGCGAGTTTCGTACGCCTTATCTGCCATTTGAGCTAATTTATCTAAAGACACATTATCATCTTGCATGGCAATCAGGCTTTGCAGCAAAGAGGGTAGTCGGTTTGACCATACTGAAATGGTCAGAGCTTGATTCGCAATAAAAACGAGGAAATCTTGCAAAATATACGTGTAATTTTCCGAAAGACATTAGTGACAGTAAAAACAGTAAAATATAGAAAAAGTATAAAAGTATATCGATATCAAAGGAGGCCGTCAACTACACTCCCCACCCTAGTGCGAAAACTAGCACTAATCAGCTAGGGTAGGTACAGGAGCCACGCGCGCCACAGACCGGCGCAGCACGCCGGTAGCGGTGCTGACGTCGACCACCCTGATGCGACCGTCTTTTCCCGGTAGGACATTTTTAATTAGACCTCGTGGCCACACGTTTCGAGGCGAGTCTGGGTCCACCACAAGCACAAGGTCCCCGACACTCACTGGCTTCTGCTCCTGTTGCCACTTCTTTCTCGGTAACAGAAGCGGGAGGAACTCCTTCATCCATCGCTTCCAGTACATGTCGGCCAATCGCTGCGCTATTCGCCATTGCTTCCTTAAGGCTAAGTCCGAATCGTCAAATACGCCATGTATTGGTAACCTGGACGAAGAGCCTATAAGAAAGTGGTTGGGCGTAAGCGCGTCAGAGGAGCCCGGCTCTACCGACACGTGTGTTAGTGGTCGACCGTTGACAATACCTTCTACTTCCGCTAGTAGAGTGCTTAGAGTTTCATCTCGAGGCGCTCGTTCTTTTAAAATGACACGAAGAGATCGCTTCACGGTCCGAATCAAGCGCTCCCACGCCCCACCCCAATGGGGGCTGGCGGGCGGAATAAAAGTCCAGCGAACTTGATTGTTAAGAGCTTCGGCTCTAAGTGATTCTTCGTCGAGCTCCTGTATGGATCTTCGCAATTCGACGTCTGCTCCGCGTAGGTTCGTGCCGTTGTCGGAATATATATTCGACGGCCACCCGCGTCGGGACGCCATTCGTCGAAGCGCCATAATCAATGAGTCGGTAGTTAGTGTGTGAACAACTTCTATGTGGACTGCACGAACTGTTAGGCAAGTAAACAAAACGCCGTAACGTTTTTCTCGACGTCTGCCTACTGTGACTTCCATGGGCCCAAACAGATCTATCCCGCAAAAGGTGAAGGCACGTTGATGATGCGCCATGCGCGCTTGAGGTAAGTCACCCATCCGAGGCACCTGTGGGGTAGCCTTTCTTAACCTGCAGAGCATGCAACGAGACGCAACATTTTTGACGGTAGGTCGCAAGTGAATTATCCAAAATTCTTGTTTTAAATCATTTACTACCGCTTCTTGGTGTCCGTGGGCAGCCTTCACATGATAGTGCTTGACCAAAAGCTTGGCAGTAGGATGCCGTCCGTCAAGAATAATGGGCCTTTTCGCTTCCTGAGGTACGTCAGAAACAGCATCAATGCGGCCACTCACGCGCAAAACATTGTTCTCGTCCAAGTATGGAGATAGATTTCGCAGCCGACTATCGCGTGGCAAGTCTTTTCCTGCCTTTACTGCTTGTATGTCACTGGCAAAGGAATCTTCTTGAGCTTGGCGCAGGATTAACTGCTTTGCTTCCTCCATCAGGGCGTAGTCATCAAGTGCGATACCTCTGCATTTATTTACAAACTTGAGAACACAAGCGGTAGATCGCATAAATCGTAGCCACGAGGAGAAGCGCTCAGGGTCAGGAACCGGGAAACATGTACGTGAGTTTTCTACTACGGTCATGCAAGCTTTAGCGCCGACTTCATTTTCGGGTTCCAGGACGTTCGCTGGCCAGCAAGTCTCATCGCTGTACAAAAACTCGGGTCCCTTGAACCACTCATTCAGAAAAGACTGATAATTGAACGTTTCTCTTGTAGCAATGTCCGCCACGTTCAGTCCTGTTGGCACATATCTCCACTCAGAGGCTTGTGACAGGTCGTCGATCTCGCCTAATCTATTAGCTTCGAAAGTCTTGTATCGACGAGTGTTGTTGCCAATCCAGTATAGCACAGTACTTGAATCGCACCAAAAGTATCGCCGTGTAACGTGCAAACGATGTGCCTTCGCTATTGAGTCAGCGAGTCGAGCTGCTAGCAACGCAGCTTGAAGTTCCAATCGCGGCACAGTTTGAGGTTTCACCGAAGATACTCGGCTTTTGCTGGCAACAAACGCGACACATATCTGATCGTTACTCTTCCAACGCCAGTACATAACCGCTGACATTGCCTTAAATGAGGCGTCACTGAATAAATGCAGTTCTAAGTCACTATAGCATTGCTCGGTCACGGCATGAAACGAAGAGCTTGGTAAAGTTGTGGTCAACTCATCGCCCATCTTACACCTGGCAGCGCATGACTGGTACCATCTTGGCAGGCGAATTTCTCCAATAACCTTCAGTAATTCCAACCAATTGCACCATTTTTTATACAATTCATCTGGAATAATATCGTCCCAGTCGATATGAAAACGCCAGGCGTCCTGCAACATAACTTTGCCTTGTGTAGTAAATGGTGACAAGAACCCAAAAATGTCAAAAATTGACATAATAACACGCAACATAACCCTCTTCGTAGGTCTCAGTTCGCCTTTGATGACGCTGTCGGGAATGCGCTTGAATGACACATCGAACCCCAGTTCATCCTTGGCAGGGTACCAAATCAGTCCAAGAGTGCGCTCACCTTCATCATGATCGTCCAGTCCAAACCTCACAGCTGTATTACCTAAAATATCCTTAGGTATAGTGTCGAGCACATGTGCGCTATTACACGTCCAGTTACGGATTTCGAAACCTCCCGCACTGTGAATATCACGAATATTCTTTACCATACTGATGGCGGTAGCTTCATCCGGCAGACTATCAATATAGTCATCCATATAGTGCTGGCGGTGTATAGCAGAGACGGCAGCTGGTAGCGTAGATTCGAACCTGCTAGCGTTCTTGTTCTTAATGTACTGGGCAATAAAGGGCGAGCAGTTCGCGCCGAAAATCAGCGACGTCATCGCGTACGTCTTCACTGGGCCTGTGGGGTTCCTACCTCTCCACAGAAATCTGAGGGCGTTCTGATCTACGGGATTAATTTTAATTCTCAAAAACATATCTTTTATGTCACCGGTTACGGCTACCCTATCCTCTCGAAAACGAACCATAATGCCGAACAAGGAAACGAGTAAATCCGGGCCCGTGAGAAGAAAGTCATTTAGAGACTTGCCTTGACTTTTAGCTGCTGCGTCATAAACCAAACGCAGCTTCTTCTTGTTCGGATTGTCAACTCCGAAATGTGGCAAGTACCATGTGTTAGGCGTGAGTGACGTGTCGGCCATTTCCCGTGCGAAATCGTTTTCAAACAAATGGTTGACACGTTCCTCGTACCTGAGTCCATAAGCTTTATCAGCTAGCATCTTCTTTTCTACACCCTGTAGCCGCTTAAATGCGCTAGGGTAACTATCGGGCAGACTGACGTCTGGATCTTTCCACGGAAGACCCACTGACCACCTGCCGTTGGTGAGCACTGCAGACTTTTCTAACATTTCCTGCGCTTTCACATCGTCAGCATTCTCTCTAGGCTTACCTGCAACTCCCAAAGAGTCGATCGCAAACGAGCGGCGTACCTCGTCGTGTAGCTCACGCAGTGCGTGCGCGACGGCGTCTTCCTCAGGCACCACGCAGAGGTTGAGCGTGGCGTGCGCTGATCGTGCGGCCCGCGACGCGCGCGGCACATGTACCGGCCCATGGACACACCAACCTAAGGGGGTGCGTGTAGCTGACGGATCGTTATCAGGCCCTAAGCATACTTCTAAAGGTACAAGTAAATTATAATTGTCCTGACCTATTAACAACTCTGGCTTAGAAATCTTAGCAAAAGGAAGTTGAGTTTTAAGTTTTTTCAAATGCTCATACTTGTCGCAGTCTACTAAGTTAACATTTTGTACAGGTATACTCAATTGTTGAACGCTACGTACATTTAAATCATGTATACTACCACTAGCACTAGAAATACGTAAAGTCAGTACAGTTGCTTCGTGTACAAGCTCGTCGTCTTTCCAGGCGCCGCACACGCGCATGGATTCGTTGCGGCCGGTGAGGCCGGCGCGCGCTGCTAACTCGGAGCTGAATAACGAAACTGAAGACCCGTCGTCCAAAAATGCAGTCGTACTAAACACGCCGTTCGGTCCGTGAATGTTGACAGGAACTACTTTCAATAGTACGCGCTTTTCAGTATTTATAGAGCACGTCGCAGCTTCAGTTACAGACGATGACTGTAATGTGGAACTCGATGGTGACTCCGTGACTGAGGTTGACTCGGGCTGCGGCAAGGCGCTGACGTTAACGTCAACCGGGCGCGAAGTTGAAGCTTTGCCATCTTTGCCAATGTCTACGTAGTGCAATAGACTGTGGTGTGCACCTCCGCATCCATCCTTGTCGCACGCAGGCGCAGAACAAGTCTCACGATCGTGGCGTTGCGATATGCATTTGTAGCAAAGTCCGTACTTCTTAACGTGGCGCCATCTGTATTTGCGTAAAGCGCGTTTAAACTTCTTACAATCAGGCAACTTGTGACATTGAGTGCGGCAAAAGAGGCACTTATCGCTCTTCTCTTCGTCGTCGCGTTGGTCAGTTTGCAATAAAATTGCTTGCGTTTTCAGTGCAGCTTTAGTAGTAGTATCGTGTTGCTTTTGTTTATTCTGCTCAGGGCGATAACTATGTAGATGAACGTTGGCGGTCGTGGTAATCTTGAGAGCCTCCATGTTGAGAAAGTCGGACATAATATTCAAACGTGACTTTGCTCCGTCCTTGATAAGTGGATAGCTATAGTCCGACCACTTTGAAACGAGTACTGGAGGTAGTTTGGAAATCAACAATGGGACAATGCTAAGCCCTTGCACGTACTCCTCGCGCCCCACTGCCTTCACAGACTCCACAAAGTTTTGAACTTTGACAGAAAAATTGACAATATCTTTCTGGTACTCTTGGGACATGGTCTGAAGCTTCTTAATGTCATGAATGAGTCTGCTTATAATACATTCGGGGTCGCCGTGACGAAGTTCAAGTGTCGCCATAATACGATCAGGAGAGGCGGCGGTCATAAGCAGGGCTGACACGGTTTCTTTGGCTTGTCCTTGCAGACACTTACGTAATCTCCATAAGTTTTCCTTCGGGGTAAATTTACAAACGTCAGTTGACTCCTCAAACGCTTGTTTAAATTGCAGCCATTCGAGCGGATCGCCGGAATATTTCGGTAAATCTCGCGGCGTACATATGCGGCTCAAAATGTTGGCATGTGACTTATCTTTAGTGGAGGCGATCGTCAAATTCTTTACTGCGGCTGCGAGTAGCTTGATAGTACCATTAGAGTCGGCGAGGGGAGGTGCCGGCTGGTTGCGGTCGCCCAGGTTATCATCATCCTCGGGGGCGGGCTGCAACGGATCAAGTTCTCGCGCGCTACGCTCCATCCAGTCTTCAACATTTTGATGAGTGCTCTTACTGGCGTCGCTAATGCGGGAACTGTGACGTGAGCTTTTACCACTTTGGTGTGAACTGTATTTTTCTGACTTTAGGTCGGCTAGTTCAGCCTCATACTTCAAATCTAACAAATGCTTGTCAATCTTAGCCATTTCTTTAGCGCGCTCATATTCTAACCTTTTCCGTATGGCAGACGAGGATTTAGATGCCATGCTGTGCGCTGGCAGCGGGTGCGGCACGTCGGTGTGCGCCGAGGTTTCCATATGGCTGCTGCCAGCAACGAACGTCGTGTCTGCTGGTCGAATAGTCGTTGAGTGCGAGGGCGAAGACTTGGACATTCTAATTACCTCAGGTTTTGCATCGCGCTCTGCGCGTGTTAGACTTCTTGTTCTTATAGGAGTGCGAAACATTTCGTAGCTCGAAACTTACTTAGTGCGCGGTTCAAACATAACACTAGGACCGGCTCGAAGACCAATGAAATGGTCAGAGCTTGATTCGCAATAAAAACGAGGAAATCTTGCAAAATATACGTGTAATTTTCCGAAAGACATTAGTGACAGTAAAAACAGTAAAATATAGAAAAAGTATAAAAGTATATCGATATCAAAGGAGGCCGTCAACTACACATACTGTGCGTAAAAATTCGTCTGGGTACCCGGAGCCGGCGAGGTTACGCAGGTGGCGCAGAAACTGGCTCGGCTTTCTGTCCCCGAGTTCCTCCGCAGTCATAATCTGTTTGATTTTTTCACTACGCGATGCCGATGTACGGGCAATTAGCTCTCGCTTCAAAGTTGCGTACTTGTTATCGGTCGGCGGACTTACGATTATGTCTTGGACTTCGGTGGCGTATTTGGCTTCCAAAACTGATATGACATGGTAATACTTGGTGGAATCTGAAGTGATTCCTGCAACCTCAAATTGGCCTTCTATTTGTGAAAACCATAACGTCGCGTTGTCTGGCCAAAACGGTGGAATTTTCACGCTAACGCGACACACCGCCGGATCACAGTTACTTCCTACATCAGGCATTCTGTATAATCTGCTAGCAATATTTTATATACTTATAGCACACAATATTCGATAAATTTATATCGGGGTCACCAGCTGTGGGACTCCTATTTTAAGATTCAAAGGAATAATTAACCAAGTAAAATTAAAGCGTATTCAATTTATTCTGACATTAGAAGAATCAATCTTTTACAATCAAAGTGACACCTAATATGAATTGTCGACTTAGCGGCCTGCTTCGCAGGCGGAGGTAAGCAACCGAAAAAGGTTCGCCACAGGTACTACACTCTCTAGATTATACAAAAAGTGTTTCCGTCAAAAGTTAACTAGTTGTCTAAATTATAAAGATGCATTTATTTAGTTTTTTATGTCTATAAATTGATGCTCAACAAAATCGTGAACATAATAATAACAGGTAACTTCGTACCTATCTACCTACTGCCTATAAGACTGCGATATATGTACATATATCGGGTGAAACAGAACGAGGGAGTTTTATGCGAACGGGGAATAGTTGGAGGTACGTACTTTATTTTTCACTTATCAATCACGTTAATATTTCTACCCGTTTGTGAGATACAGTTTGTTAAACATTAGTGCAAATATCTGCACGTTTCAACCCTAGCAAGTAGATCCAAGCATCGAATAAAAAGTCAAGTTTAAATGTCATTAGTCAATTTAAAACTTTGTAGTGGCAGAATTAATTGTCACTGATATAAAAATGTAGGTAGTCAGGTCGTTCAGTGACCGATCCAGGTGGTTTTAATTTGGTTGGTTAATCAATAAATGTTATAACTACCCGTAAATGTACAAATTATTTGTTTACTTTTATTAAAAAAAAAAAAAAAAATAATATTTCAGACAGTTGACAGTCCATATTAAGTAGGTACCTAAAGATACAGACAGATAACACTATCCTTTCAGCTCAGTCCCTAGAAATCTTCCAACCTGTATACATCTGCCCAAGATTGATGTGATTTTAATGAAATTGACGTGACAACATTATATCGTGTACTCTATAATATTTATGACGTTTCATTGTTTACATTCAATTTCTATTAAGTAGTACGGGCCAACTGAAATCTTTGAAATTACCTATGTGTACGAGTATAAGGAATTAAAGTGTGTATTTTAATCAAAATTATATTTGTAGGGCAATTAGAAATTAATACCCAACGTGCAAGTTACAATTTGCAATGAAATCACATATTTCAATTAGCTTGTTCAAACCGAAAGTAGCCTACGTCCAATCATAAAACGATCACTCAATTGAAACTAAACAAAGATTCATTTTGCTATTTGCTAACCTATACATTATAAAACAGGCTTAATAATGAGAAGTTCGGGAGATTTGGTACAGAATAGTTTCTTATATATTTATAATATTATCTTTGTATTTTGCTGTTGTTTCATATAAATATGATCCATACCTCAGCTGAAAATTTAGTGCCATATATTGTAAAATATGTGTTATCTAAAGTATCTAAGTATTACATATTGTCTATGTATAGGGACATTTTCTTGCAATTTAATATAAGACTGTAAGCTTATGATTATGACCGAAATGGTAAATAAACTGCTTACTTTATAGTTAACGGCCAAAGAAAGTTTCAACATTTTAATATAGTAATAGTGAGAAATGGACAAGTTGTGATCGTAACTCGCGTTTAAATTAAAATCTAGCACAGTGCAAGGCGTTCCACATTCCGCGAGTCCGGAACGAGTGGGCGTCGAACGCTTTCCGAGCCCTGCCGTTTGACTTCCTGGTAAATAGCTATTAGAGAGAAATAAAATAGGTTATTCAACAAATCTTGATCGCACATTTCAAACGAAACGAATTCGTATGTTTTTTTCGGTTTATCTGCACACAAACAGATGAAATCCTTTAAATCAAATGAATGTTTCTCTTTGATTTGAAAATGCTGAAAGGAAAATAAATAATTAAATTCGACTTTTTTTTAATCATCTCATTTCTTTGATGACTTATAGTATTTGAGGATTTGGATTATAATATTTAGAATAACGAAACCTACAGCTCTTGCTTATTGTATTAAATATATTATATTTTTCATGGTCCTATTTATACATTTTGGCTGGATCGTGTGTGTTGTGTGGTGCGTTCATATTCGCGGTGCACACGTAGTATGTAAGTAATTGTATCAAACAAACAATCGAAGACTACCTAACTTAGGCTATAAGTTTTATATAAAATACATCTGCCAATATTTACAAATTTTCGTATAAGATATATAGTATCGAATCACCACTCTTAATAAATACAGGGTGTCCCATAAGTGACACGTCACAGTGATACTGGAGGTAGACCAGGCCAAGAGGACCCAAACCAACTTAACAAGACCCCAGTAAAAGTGGCACGGTTTTCGAGTTATGGTCAAATTAAGGTTTTTCATGAATTTTGACCGATTTTAACATTGTTAGTGCCAGTGAGCACCCGGAAAGGTCTCGAAGTTAATTTTTTTTTATGTGTACGCTCGCATTAACAATGTTAAAAACGGTCAAAATTAATGAAAAACCTTAATTTGGCAATAACTCGAAAACCGTGCCACTTTTACTGGGGTCATGTTAAGTTGGTTTGGGTCCTCTTGGCCTGGTCTACCTCCAGTGTCACTGTGACGTGTCACTTATGGGACATCCTGTATAAAGAACTTGCACTGTGCTGAAGGTTAAATCAATAAATAGGTAAGTACCTACTTAAGAGCCAACAGGAGTGGTTATTTCTCCATACAAACGTACTCGACTGTTTCCTCCGTGGGTTTTGATGCTAGAGCAATGATTTTTTCAACACAGATTAATATTGTCAAACAAAAATATCAAAAAAAGCAAAACGGTCCGACACAGATAATTTCATAATCATTTAGATTTCCAAATTTGGTTACTATTGGTTAAGGTTTGGAGGAGGAAACAGTCGAGTACGAAACCTCGATTATTGAGATTTTTACGCAGGATTTTTCGCCTTGTCCTTATCGCACTAGTTTTAGGAGCCGCTTCCGTTAGCGTGACGGGTATATTTACCTAAAATATTTAAAACTCAGCTCCTGTTTCGTCTTAAATCTCTGAATGAAAAAAAAAACATGTGTTTGAATATTTTCGACTCATTATGTATTCTGTCAACTCATTTTTACGCTACAGTCAAATTACTTAACTGAACTTTTTTTGTTTATAACTATCACTAAATAGCAAATAGAGTCGTTCGTCCGTAACATTAAGCAATGATAACTTATCATAATTAATTCAGTTAACATTACACCCATTTCCAATGTCATGGAAGAAGATTCGAACCTATAAAATGATAAATGTAGAGAATAAATTGCCGCCCCAAGGTTATAAATGACTATCCTTACGTTAAGAGACTATGAAAGATATCAATTCGTCACAGCCGAGCGAGAATTCGTTCCCGCGAGAATAAAATTAACGTTAAGAAAAGAGGTCAAGTGTTATATTTGAGCTAATATAAAAAATCCCGTCGCAATTTTACAACCAATTCGTTATAGTTATAAATTGAATACTTGATTTGTTTTTCATTACTATACGTTGAAACCTGTGTGTTGTTAAGTGCATGAATGATTATATTATTTATAACGAGACCTTTTCAGTTTATTTTTTGCATTGAATTGTATTGTATTGTAATCTTTGACATCGTTTAGTAAATTGTTAACTAGATTTTAAGATTGACATTGAATGTACCTACCAATAATGTTTATGAATAAATTATGTACTTTTTAAAGTTTCAGTTTAATGAATTCTTCATCTTAGATACCCACGTTTTCTACATGTCACAAGTGTGACAGATTTGATTTTATAATTTGATACGTTTTCCAGCGGGAGTTTTTATTCGTGCCGTAGGTATATTATTGATCACTTCCGTGATGTATTTTTTTTACTATGTTATGGTTTTTTGTCCTTTATTGCTGTTGTTGTGATGTATATATTATGTTTGTGAATATTTGAATTTTTTTTTCATTTCATTTAACTTAGGTTCTGCATAATTAATCTACTCACATTGCTTTTTTACCTTGCTTCCACTACCGAAAGGTTGTTTGGAAGAGAACGCTCTTTAATAGCGATAATACCGCCTCTTGTCTACCTTAGTTTGTTTCTTTTGTCATAAGTGAGCAGTATTAAAGACTATTTCCATTGGATTATATTATTATTAATACGATAGTATCTACTTATTAAACATACTATGTTTAATTAGGTTAAGTAGGTAGGTAGGGCAAGTAAAAGACTATTGTTCACTTATCTATTAGGTATTAGATACCTAATGGAAGAGAAGATGACAGCAATGAACCTGAGAGAGAATCCTAAAAAGTGCTAAGTAAAAATCATGTTCTTATCAATTTTTAAATTCGTGCGCGTTTCCCGATTCAAGTCTCGTATTTTTTTAAATTGCAGAAGACAGCGGTTTCCTTTAATAGTCGGAGGAAAGGAAACAAAAGAACGAGGAATTTTAAATTGCGTATTTAAAAGGAAGAAGAAAATTCTCCCTATGCTTTGAGAATTTACTGTTGAAGCTCCAGACTTAACTCGACGGTATATTATTTTAACTAATTAATTCTAAATTTTCCGACACAGTTTTACTCGTAGTGACAAGTTCAGTGCAATCTTCGTGTCGCAAATGGCCCTGTCCATGTTACGATTCGTCCAACAATTCCAACAGTGTAATATCGCCCTACGAAGCACACAGAAAAAGAGCGGAATAACTAATGTCAGGGTCTTTATTTAATATCTTACAAAGACAATAAGATTATTTATCATTAAAATTGGTTTTAAAAAAAGAGGTTTTATGTTTATGTAATTTGCTGTTGTCCTGAAAAAAGGCACGATCGTAAAGGCTTTCGGCTCGATTCGGAAAATGAATTAGATCTCTACTAGACCTCAACAAGTTACGATATGGATATTTTAAAGATATTTGTAAGATAGACATGTCAAATTTGACGTTTCCGCGATTCTGGAGGTCCTCTTGAACGATTTCGACAAGTTATGACTTAGATATCCAAGTCACATCTAGTCGATATCTAGTTTGTTTTTTTAGCATTATTTTAATGTAAATCTAGTTGATCTCCATATCGTCTCTAGATCTTGTGATTATCTCGTTTCCCGAATACGCGTGTTTGTCCTTCGGACACAATTAAATACTAAGCTGTAAAATAGCAATATTTATTCTAGTTTTGCTGATGAAGGAATATTATCTTTTAAATATATGTTTATTTAGTTCATGATAAATTTTTCTACAAGGTACATTTCCAATAAAATTCTTACATTTTCAATAAGAAATATATATAAAACATACAAATCATTACAATCAAGAAATTGTTAAAATAAGCAGATTTATAATGACATATACGAGAAACAAACAATCCACAACAAAATCTTGTTACAAAAGACAAGGGTTAATAAATAGCATCGTCAATTTAATATACGAGCAGTTTCGTACGTCGTTTATGGCTGAGCCCTGGTAATTATTGTTGACGCGTGTTCGTAATCTGTCGTTAAGTAACGTTTCCTTACTGGGAATTAATTATATTACCTACTAAATTGTGTAACGCCACGTATACGTTAATATTATGTTAGAGGAAATTTTGATAATGTATCGTGATAATTCCATATACACAAAGCTTTATTACTTACAGTGTTTGTTTTATGTAGCTACTCAGAACTGCCCGCGTATTATGGATGGGTTTATCCATCTTTATCCACGTGATAAAGTAATTGTCACTTTTTAACACCGTTGGGATAGAAAGTGACGGACACCGTTTTATCACGCTGTCACGTTGACAAAAACGACCATCATATCCGTACAGATCAATGAATAAACGCGCAACATGGCGCGTGATCATATGTATATTCCTGGACAGGCTTTAAGTTCTTTTATCTACATCAATATCATAACCTCCCTTTAATATATTCAGAAGCGATAACCTAACGGCCTATATTAAGTAACCTGCATCTGTGGGTGTGTCGTAACTTTATGGGTAACCGATACCTTAATAACATTCAAATTTCTAGTTTGTTTTTTTTTAGCATTAGAAAGAACTTGAAAGAATGACATGTCTTTTAATGGAAAAACGCTGTTTAAAAATCAATAACTATTACTTATGAAAGCAGAAGAATATAAATGATCGTATTAGATTCATAATTGTTACATATTTCCCGTAACTTATTTTTAAAAGTTATTTTTCTATTAAAAGACACATCAAGATTGTTTACCTTATTTCTAATGCTAAAAAAACGAACTATAGAACAACCCTGAAAAACAAAAAAAAAAGATTTGGCCTCTATTCTAATACATATTATCGTCGAGATGACTTTTATTCGAAATAAAGTGTCAGTTGCAAACAATTTTGTGTAACTTGATATCTCTGTTACTTGTTATTGAACGATATGGCAGTCTGCCTCCGACTCTAGTTTGTCTCTGAATAAAAAATAAAAGAACAGATGCGTGACATGTGCGAAAAAGGTTGCATTACTGCCTGCCATTTGACGTTTAATTAGTTTGTAAGTATAAAATTACTTTTTTGTTAAAACTTTTGATATTTATGTAGATAAAGACCTAAGTAGTGTATTTAACTGTACATAATTTTATTAGGCTGTAAAATACTCGTGTGATACTTTTATGAAACTCATTTCATTTGTTTCATTAATTTATACTCGTATTTTAATGCCTTTCATTATGTAGCCAGTCACATAAACTACTATTAAGGTATATGTCCCATTCGAATGCATGTTTTAAAGAATTGACGTGTTAAAAAATTTCAACCAAACGCTGCAGCGGGATAAGCTACTAATTACTAATCAGTATTTTGGGTAATAACAGAATGTAAACCAGTATGTGAGCTGTGCCTCCGCCCTCCAGCGTTCTCATACAGACCATAGTAGTTAGTTTTATGACTAATTCTTTCGCCGTCCAGGCTAGCCGTATTTGGAATTCACTCGCTCTGAAAAGATTAGTTTTCTTTCAAGTGGATGTTACGTAAGCATTTGCTAAAACAAAAGTTCGAATAATATCCATAGTTATTTTCTTTATATTATGTATTTCATAATATGTGGTAATTTATTTATAAGTGTACTGTTTATAAGTGTTTGCCTTTTTTTAATTCACTTAATATATGTCTCTCTCTGCGCAATAGTAGGTATCTCTCTTTGGCCCTATGGTTGACTGGTAGAGAATGCCATTTGGCATTATTTCCGCCATTTGTACATTGTTGTATATACAGTGAAACCTGGTTAAGTGGGACCTGGATAAGTGAGAAACCTCTATAGCTGGGACTCATGGTGCGGTCCCGACACTTTAGCACTGAATTACCTCTGTTACTGAGAAAAAACGAACCTCTATAACTGGGATTCGTTGTTGTGATTTTATAGTCACATTTACCTCTATAATTGAGACAGAGAGTGTGTTTTACCTCTTTTACTGAGACTATATTTATAAGATTACATTTTCCTAATTGATTTTTAGAATTTTATAGGGAATTGACTTCTGTATCTGAGATAACGTCAATCTATGACCTCTCTAACTTGGACTTCATTGAACAATTTCCGTATTCTTACTAACTCTTAGTCTATCCACAAAATTCCGCATTTGCCTAATTATGTCTAAACAACTTCAAGTTTGATTTAGTTAATTTATGTAAGTATTTAAAACTATCGAAACGAAAGCTGAAATTTTGATAAATAACACGAAAAAATTAATTTTTATTTATTAAATTTCTAATACGCAATGAAGTCCGTATCAAATTTAATTTCATTTTGAAATATCTATCCTTTGGAAAATCTTTCAAAATAAATTAAAGAAATATTTAAACAGACTTAAAAAATATTTAGGGACAAGGATTATTTTACCTTATTTATTTTTAAAGATACCTTATTAACCACCTCTATAACTGAAATATACTCTATTCTCACCTCTATTAATGAAACCCTCTGTAAATGAGACAGAAATTTATTTGTGCCTGGCTAACTGGGAGCCTGGGTAAGTGGACAACCTCTTTAAGTGAGACAAATTTGCTCGTCCCTTGAGATCTCACTTATCCAGGTTTCACTGTATTTTGTGCAATAAATTTTAAATAAATAAACCGTTATTCTGTGGATTGATTAAACTTCTAGGTAACAAGCTTATCAACCACGTCAAGCGTATGAAATACCCGGTTATTTACATCCTCATGAATTAACCTGTAACATGTTACATCTATTATAAAGCACGGTTTTATATTTTCGAAAATTTACTTTCGTGGAATTATCTGATGTAATATCAACTATTATGTATCTTGACCATACGGTAAAAAAAAGGTAAAAATGTGTAAAATGTAGGTATATTTGCGCTATGCTCACTTAAGGTGACAGTCCATTTCCAACGACAGTTGCAATACTTTTCATTTTACTATGGAAATTGACAATAACAGCGACGCGTTCAGTACCCGTCGTGCAGCTGCGGTCAGAAATGGAATGTTACCATTAGTTTTACACCCTCATAGACACATTCAAACAGTCGTAAACATTTGGAGTCTTGTTAAACACGTAACTGAAAACTGAAGAAAAACATCGTGAGGAAATCGGACTAATCCTAATAAGGCCTAGTTTCCCTCCCTGGTTGTATTGAAGGTCACATGGCGAATGATTTTGTGAAAACAAAATCCTTTTTCAGGATTAAGTTGCCGAACAGACCCCATGCTCCCTTAGTGAGCCGCGGCAAACAACGCTAGGAAGGTCGCAGTAGAAATTTTAGAAGTATCCTTCTAGCCGAAACACGAGTTTTCATTAATAAAATCTTGACTGTTGCTTTAAACGTAATTCGTAGAAATGTTTAATAAATGTGTGGCTTCCCAGAACAAAAGGGTCCTTAGGCTTCAAGTGCAATTAGGACGTTTGCATCTGAAATTCCCAGAAATTCGGATAAATAGCTCCATATTGCAGATGAAGCATAAGGATCCTTCTCTGATGGAAAGCTACAAATAATGTTTTCCGTTTTGCTTCTGAGAAGCGAAATCGAGTTCACTTTAATCCTATCTTGTCCTTACGTCGACTATAAATAACTGCAACTTAACGGGATTTAGGCGACTAATGTCGGCATGGAAAAATGACGGGGTATACAATTGTCGTGAAATGTTTTTTTGATGCCACTAAAATAAACTATCGAAACATATTAAAACCGCATTGCTTTGCTAAACCAACCCACTTAACGATTCGAACTTTAAGATACGTTAATTAATAGATCTAGAAACGATATTGAATAGATATTTCAGTGTCAAATGTGAAGTTTCTCCAAACAAAAACGTCACTCTTGACACTGACACATCTAATGCATATCGTTTCTAGATCTATTAATTGACGTATCTTAAAGTTCGAATCGGGCAGGAGCTTTTAAATTTATAGCGCAAGGATACGGCAAACAACCAAATGAGTTTTCGAACTGCACTTACGCTTATTAGGCGTGATATCGGACAGAATAAATAATTGCATTCGAATCATGACACACTTATTAAGAAAACTCGACTGAGCATATTGATATACTTAGAGTCATAAATTTTACTTATTGATAAAAACAAAGAAATGAATAAACAAACATAATAAAAATTACAAAACTATAGATAAAAAATTTGCCCCAGGTCGCCGTCAACGGGCAAGGTGCCCAGAAGGCTGGCCGTATTTCTCCGCTGTATAGCGATGCTAATACGCTGGGCGAAATAGTGGCCAGCCCTCTGGTCACCAGAAGCCTCTATTAAGCGCGCCGACAAGTCTTTGTACAGTCGACGCGCAATTTTACTTAGGGCCAGTTGCACCAACCACATTTAGCGGACTGATCAACGTCAGGCAGCAGTCAACTATGAAACTTCCCATACAATAAAATTTAGCGAACGCTTAATAACGCTGACAGACAGTTTGGTGCAACCGACCCTTAATCGGTTACGATGAGTAGAATAAGCTTTTAATCTTTAAAATTCGTTGAATTTATCCAGATAAGTTTATATTAGGCTGGTTTTAGTGTCACGCGGGCCGTCCGTGCGGATCGCTGCACACCGCCAAATTGTACGAGAAAACTGACGACCGTAGTGTGCAGACCCGTCAGCTCTAAAGGTGACAGTCCATTTCCAACGGCAGCTGCACTACTGTTCATTTTACTATGGAAATTGACAATGACAGCGACGCGTTCAGTACCGGTAGTGCAGCTGCGGTTAGAAATGGATTGTTACCATTAAATGGTAACATTGATAACGCTCCCTGAAATTAATTCATATTGGTCCAGTGACGGCCCGCGTGACACTAAAACCAGCCAAAGTATATGCCAAATATCGAAACGTGTTGAACTGTTTTATCCTTGCATCACGAACATTTAAATCGTGTAAAGTTTTGTCAAATCATGGAATAATTTAGTTCTTCCGCGTTAATTCAAACGTTTGTGCATATTCAATGGACACTGCGCGTGAGGCTAATTTTGAAATTACGAGTGAAATATTAAAACCATGTGCCACGCCTTCCGGGGCGATACTCACGGTCTTCGAGAATGAACAGCGAATACGCTCATCTCGTTAAAGAAATCCGACCACGGTTTTGACCAGGTCACGTAGCCATTTTGATAAAAAGTGTTTTGTTATGCAGGATTTAATTACTTAATTTTATGATACAAGAGGCAAATGAGCTGACGAATCACGCGATGTTAAGCAATTAAATAACCGTTGCCCATGGGCTACGACCAGATGGGTTCAAAGTGCATTACCGGCCTTTAAGATGAGAGTACGCTCTTTTTCCTTGAAGGTTTGAAAGTCGTAGGTAACAAAAATAATAATTTACAGAAACACATCAATGAAAACAATATCTTTAAAATGAAAGATAGGTTATTCATAATAAATTCATGCATTTGTAGTCTAAGGCGATATTACTTGCCAAATTTTATAATTCTGGGTCAACGGGAAGTATCAATTTTGATTTCCGTGAGGCTGTTCTAAACAGACGGTTCTGAACGGCTGTTTCTTTTTTTTTTACGTTAATATAGTAGTCTGATTTTTTACAGACTCAAGAGACCGTAGACCTGTGTGTATGTTATATAAATTTTCAACCACGCGTTAACCGAGATAAAGGGTCTTGACAGACAGACGGACGGACGTATAGATGGACAACATTGTGATCCTATAAGAACTCCGTTTTTTTCCTTTTGTGGTGGGTTCCCCTAAAATAAAGATAAAGTAAATGTGGAATAGAAAGTTTGGGAAAGTTTTCATATTGTTTGTTCCACCAATAAGGCGAAGTCTTTTTATTTATTTATGTTTGGCAGTCAAACTGTAAATTAAGTCACTTATAAAAGTAGGTAAGTTGAAAGCGGAATGTTTTTCATCAAATTTTGTTACGGAAACGTACTGATGCTCGACGCGGTCCCAGCACATGTCAACTTGAAACTTGAGTAATTGTCAATAGAGGTGACAGCAGGGTGTCATCTATTGGACATTAGCATGTCGAGCACTAGTACGTTTACCTTATATCATTTCTAACAATTGATCGTAATTCAACTCGGGGCGCCTAAACACATATTTATGTAATCCTAACGGCGCAATTCGGGAAATGAATTAGAGATGCACTAGATATGAAATAGTAAAGATATGTGACGTTCCACAACAAAAGGTACCTTATGGCAGCTGGCGCTTACGCTATTATTAACGCCGCTCCAATATTCAGCCAGGGAAATGGTACCTTTTACTGTGGAACGTCACATATCTTTAATATTTCATGTCTAGTGGATCTCTAATTTATTTCCCGAATCGCGCCGTAAATCTTTGATGCGGCACAGAACAATGACACCGCAAAAGTTTAACACCTAATTAGTTAACCCCGTAATTGCGTAAGCATTTCTGGTTGTTTTGGCATAGTAAGGGTTAGGAGCTAAATTTAATCGTCTTTGTTTTAGAACCGTTTTCTGATGGAAGCGTGGAAAGGCATGGAAAGTTATTAGGAATGATGAAACCCGAGGTATTTTTTCGTTTACTTAAATAAATAGTCGTCCTTATGACCTAGCAACAAGAACTAAGATTATCCTTTCAAGGTAAAATGTTTACGGTTTACGCTATAATGTACCATCGAAATAAGCTTGTGTTAAATAAGATGGTTTGTTGGAAAAGTGCATATTAAACGGTCTTCGATTTATTGTCAGAACACCCGAAATGCTACAATTTGATTTACAACTAAAGAAGCCTTTCATTCATACCGAAATGTCCGTGTTTCATGCGTAATTTGACACCTCTCTAATTATATAACAATACGTATATCGTTTATAATGCTCGCCTAAAATCGTTTCCGTATGCTGCGTTTTGCGCAAACACTCACTCACCCCGCAAATTGCGAATATTAGCCAAGTTAACTCAATTTGTCGGCGCCAGTTTATGTCGCATTTTACTCAATTGATTTGAAGCCGACAAAAGAGGCTAAAGGATTTATCCCGTCCGTCTCTACGAAGAATTTTTCTTTAAAATCATGAAGACTGATTTTGGCCTAACGTAAAGATCAGAAATTAATTCGGAATGCTCAGCGATTTTGCATTTTATTGTAATTTTACACATTGCAAATTAGTTTCCCTTATAAATCGAATTGAATCTAATCTTGATCTTAAACCTTCATTATTATGGGCGGAATGTTTATCTTACACTGACTTTTTATGGTTTACTTTACTTTCTTCATTTGAATACCGCCCCACTATCAAGGATCACGAACATAGTAAAAACAACGCCACAGTACAATTTGTCACTTTTTACAACAAGCACTGATGTAACATCCTTAAAACTTATTAGATTATTTTCAGTGAATTATATGATTCGCGAACGTAAGTGGGATCCTGACGTCGACGGGACGTCTTCCCTCCCCGGTGTCTGGTAGGGTACTGAATGTTTCTGATAGGGTAGGATGGTTTACGCATGCGAATGATGGTATGCTGGATGCCTTTAACCCTGACGAGTGAGTTGAGTGTTTGATAATGAAGCTCAGCTCTTAAACGGTTTAAGAGTTGTAAGCTTGCATCGTTTGTTCTTTGCATTCCACTGTGTGTGCTCACAAAAACAATGTTATTTGACATGAAGAAACCTATTTATGATAGTTCAGAGTTAGTTAGTTACATCTTACGGATGATTAAGGATGTTTTTTTTATAAAAACGTAACCCCATGAATGCTAGGTATCTATGTAGGTATATTCTTGTTGATTGTACATGCTCGTATGTACAATATGAAGCACAAATACTTGGATAGTGAATTGGATACCTAAATATATTTAAAGAATGGAAATAATTAGTGCTATTAATAATAAAGCTATAAATTATAATATAGTTTCTTACAATCGATACGATTATATTAACATGGGCATTGAAATAATGTTTTTTACATTTATACCAATATAAACTAAACTAAATTATTTTGTTGTATTATTGCATATCTACGTAATCTATGAGCAAAAGTGTAACTTTCCACTATACAAGTAAATGTATAATGTTATAAAAACTAGGTTAAGATTTTATTTATTTTTCATTTCATTACTCTCGTACCCAACCGCTCCCAATGGCTTAAATTTAACGTTTATTTTGTTACGGAGACTTTAAAATAAATAAGAGAGACCATTGAATCTACACTGTATTTGTTTCGTTTGGGAGATAAATAACAATACTTGTGAGGGTTAAACTATTAGAGGTAGAAATAAATGTCTATAGTAAATAAGTATAGGTAGAATATACAGTAACTGCAAAAATTCATAACTTTTCTGATTATCTTTAAAGATTTCTAAATCGGTTATAGGAAACAGTTTCACCTACTTAAACAGTAAAAAGTCAGAGTCGTATGATGTACCTACTTAGGTTATACCAATTCTATAAAAAAAGAAATGTGGTGTTGGAGACGAATGCTGCGAGTATCTTGGACACAACACCGTACAAACGTTTCCATACTTGAAGAAAAAAAAAAGAAAAAAAAAAGAAAAAGAAAAAAAGAAAGAAAGAAAGAAAGAAAAAAAAGAAAAATAAAAGAAAAAAATGAAAGAAAGAAAAAAGAAAGAAAAGAAAGAAAGAAAGAGAAAGAGAGGCTCTCAGCTACGGTCAGAGCGCGTATTCTCAGATACTTCGGACATGTGACGCGACGTGGAGAGCAGGCCATGGAGAGACTTGTTGTCCAGGGACGGGTCAATGGCTGTAGGTCAAGAGGACGTTCCCCAATGCGTTGGACGGATCAGATAAAAGCCGTTACCAACACCCCACTTAACACATGTGCCAGAGAAGCACCTGCCAGGGAGAACTGGCGTAGAATCGTTCGTCGTTCAACGTGACCACGACTGCTCTGTCAAGAGTAATTCGACGGAGAAGAAGAAGAGATAAAAAAAGCGGGATCTCAGTAGGTATTACTAAAATTCGTTTTCCGGTGCTCTGAAGTAGAAAATAACAAATAAATTTTAATGTTTATAATATGAACATGCATATGTATATGTATTGTGTATGTATGTGTTTTTAATCCGCATTGAGTTAGCGTAGCTACTTAAATTAATCAGTAATAATTTGAAAACTATCCTGTTATATGAGTGGCATCAAAAGCTGTTTGTTCATTTGATGAAAGCCAACAAGTGAAACAGACAAGGCATTAAATATTTAAAACCTGCGTCAAGTTTTCTCTTCTTCGCATATTAACAATGTTCTTCAGTATGCTTTTTAAAATGAGAGAAAAAGTCCCACCTGCTGTCAGAATACTTCTGCATCTACAATATGGAGAGAGTAATAAATTTCTCGGCGTGGAAGCAACAAAATATTCCAGAAAGTAAAGGCCTGCGCAAACCGGCGGAGCGCAGGGCAGATCACTTTAAAATTATCAATGTATTTTCTTCCCTAGTTCAATTACCTTCAGGTACAAATTTAAATACTTTGAGACCGACCTCGAAGCATCACGGAGGATTGTTACTCCGTGGTATCGAGGAGCACGCTAGAGGATACCGCGGCGGTAGGCGCCGGCATTTCGCGCCATCCCCCGGCATTTCGCGCCATCCCCCGGCATGCGCCGAGGCCACCCGAGTGCGCCGGAGTAGCGCCGGTACGACGGGGGAGAACTCGTGCACACTAGTCACTAATCCCTTGTGATAGAGTATACGCGGCGGCATGCCGCGGCATCCCCCGGCCTGCGCCGAAGTGCTTCCTGGTGCGCCGGCCGCCAGCGCTCGGGCTGGCGGGCGCTCGCGGTATCGCGAGGGAATTTACCTCGCCGGTGTGCGCTGCGCGGCGTAATTCCTCCTCGGTGATCTGCGCTGCGCTCCGCCGGTTTGCGCTGGCCTTAAGGACGTAGTATACGTCATCCACGGGCAACGTCGTAACACGCAGGCCCGCTCAAAATATTTCGACATTTACCGTAAGTCATTAGGCGCTCGGATGATAAATTGGAATTTCGTAAAATTAATATTTTTAAATGACGGATACGATCTTTTGGGAATGTGTGCAGGCGTGGTGGCATCCGTCACCGTGAGAAGTTTGAAACGAAAGCAATAAATCATAAAACGCTTCAAGAAACCGATACCGCACAGTTTTATTGGAAAATTTCGTTTCGACATAAAATTCCGGAATGTTATCCGTGTTTCCTCTAATGGAGGTTTAAATTCAATCTTTAAAAAGTTTAAAGATTCGATTAAGAGGAATTTGTTTCTAGAATGTAATAAAATTAACTTTTACTATTTATTAAAATAAACGTTGTTTACTTTTGCGTTATGTATTTCCTTTGGTTAAGTACAAACACGTGTGATGTCATACCAATCACAGGTAGATAGATTTTAGATTTACAATTTATTGCCGTAGCCAGCACGTGCAAACAAAAAGCGACAAAACGTACTACAAACGCATCCATCATAGCGAATACTTTTGATATTGAATCTGCTAACACAGCAACCCCGAGCAAGTTATTTCCGGAGCAAATGTACTGATACAGATACACAACAACAAACAGCACCGATTCCTCTTCAATTTACACAAGTCGATACGGTAAAACAAACACGAATCTGATACTTATCTACTTCCCATGAAAAAATCTCCTAAAAGCGTGGTAAAGCTGTTTTGGTACCTATATTAGTCGCCTAATTCTAGCTAGTTCGTTGGCTGCCACAATAGTAAAATTATGGCCTAGGGCGGTGTGGGGCCGTTCAATCAATTAATTTATAAAGTAGCCATGCAATTTTGTGGCTAGGTAACATACAGTCATATACTTAAATGAGGTTACCTACGTAGGCTACGTACTATAAAATATCTTGAGAAATCATTTTCGCGTGCTATTTATTCAAGTAAAAAATCACCTAAAAAGGACCGCTCAGGGGGCCGATTTTTGAAATTCGACCACTCGATTTCGTGTATTTTGTTAAATGATATCTCCACTACTAGGCGTTTAAATTCTACTAATAGAATTGAAATCGAGTGGTCAATACCACTAGATTCCAAATTTCGATCGCTATATTTAAAAAATTAGCATTTCGCCGTTTTCCACCGATTTTCGAGTGACGAAATCGGGTGATCGAAATTCAAAAATCGGCCCCCAGAATCGCTATAGCCAACGAAATCCTTTGTACCAGATACCACCCGAAGCGTGGATCACAGCCCTAAGATTGGGAAATTGGGATACATATAACGTGCACCTATTATTAAGCGCTTTCCTTTAGAAAGCAAAGCTAACGTGAATACCTGACTGTCGAGCGTAGTTACTGTGGGGCTCGCAGATTCCGAAGTCAGGACACGTTCACGCAGGCTGGAACACGCTGGCTGGCTCGCTGGCTGCTGGTTACCTCGAAGTCCACACCATTACCGGGGATATGTAGGGTGTTTAATGAAAACACATTTGTAGATTATAAGAAAACTTTGGAGAGTGTTGGGAGGCTGGTGCCTCTTGTTGATGCTTGTAGATGAGAGAATGAATGAGCTCCCAGGGTGGGCGCGTATATATAGGCGCGCTCGGCGCACCCCCACCGTAGGTACTCTAGGCCACGCCTACTCAAGGCGTGGGTGTTACGTGCAGAGTAAGTATTTTCTTTATTGAGCCAATCACAGTACAGTAAATATAATCATGTTACAAAATTAGGGAAAAAGGGAATATATTTAATTGGGGAACAATAAAGACTTAATATCTAACACGTGACATAATAAAATGGTAAAATACACAAGTTAGAAATATAATTAAAATTAACACACACAAAAGTAAAAGACAGAAATCAACATTATTTATTTACACGTTTTAAACTTAACTTTATTATAACCTATTCGCGACAGTTCTCCCCCACGTGTGTCAACACCGTATTTAGAGGAGCGTGTAGGAATAAGCCTGGAAGCTGAGCAGCAAACGTCACCTGCGCGCGTGTGTACAATGGCTACTCTTATTTGACCGTCTACATCGGGAAAGAGTTGTGCGATTTCGCCTCTAGACCATGTACCTTGTGGCACGGAGCAGTCGCTAATCGTGACGCTGTCACCTACGTGCAATTTCTGTCTGTTGTGATGTACGTCGGGTATATTCGTAGCTGCGGCGGTAGATGGTAGTGGATTCGTTCGAGGCCTTTCTAATGGTAAGTCGACCACGGGAACCTTGAGGTTGGCCCCGCGACAGGTTCGACACCATTGGCGCTTATGTGATCGATAACGAATACTACCGCGCAATCCGACTATGTGATATTTTTGTTTTAACTCGCTTATCACTGTCGAGTTGTTGCCGTTGTACAGAGCGCGAAAATGATGAATTAGCAGCTTGGTGAAGTCTTCTTTAGCGCGTAGGACGGGTACTTGCTTGCTTCCACCGTCTGTCACGATGACTCCGTATTCGTCAAGTTTAACTGCTATTCTGTGCAGCGGAGATTTTCTCGGTAGCGCATGCCCAGCTTCCAGGGACTTTATCTCTTCTGGATAGGCTTCATATTGGCTCCGTTTGATTAGCGATATCTCAGCTAAAATCAAATTCCCCTTGATCATTTCTGTATCTGTTTTCTCATATGGCAACTTGGCGTTATCTACCTCGGTGGCAACCAGAACTCTAGCCGTGGCCCTAACTAAATGCGTGAATTCGGAAAAACTGTTTACCTTAGGTAGGTACTCGAATTTACTTTTAGTTTTCGTAATTGAGCGTACGGACTTTGACACGCGTCGTCGTGTACGACGTATCGCGGCGTTGTCGGCGACGGGCGCGAGCGTTTGAATTATTGCCGATCGCGGCTTATGATCGCTTTTACGTTCGGGTTCTACATCCCACCGGGAGGTTGCTACAACTTGAGCAGGTTTGTCTCGGTCAAACGTCGACGCGGGCCGCGTTGTGGGCAATATCTGCGCGGTGGGCACGTCTTTGGGCGGGTTTAGAGAGCTTTCGCTCCCCCCGGCGAAAGACGTGTCGCCATTTCTACCTACGCTAGATACCGCGGGCTTGTTTGACGCGAAGCTAATTGTGTTTACGGCTCGTGCCCAGCTAATCTTAGTTGCAGGAGAGGCCGTGTGTAATCCGTGTAGCAGTTTATGATGACCTGCTTCGCATTCGCCTACACCGCATGCTACGTATTTGCATGTATTCGGCTGATGAGGCGCGGATCCTAAACACCTAAAACACAGCCGCGCGCCCTTCGCTAGTTCCCATCTTTCGGAAATCGTTGCCGCCGTAAATTGTGCGCACGTGCTAACCACGTGATCCTCATTACAAATGGGGCACGTATTGCGCGGCGGGACAGAGATGGACGATTCCTGATTGGATCTAGCTCCGGTTGACGCGGGTTTTTTTTTATTGTTATTTTCGCGTGGCTTGACTTGCGCGACAGTATGTTTACTACGCGATCTACTCTCCGTTTCGCGTGGGTAATTTTCGTGGAAATCTGACTCCGAGTCCGTACTACAGTCGCGGGAGAACGCGGGGGCGCGAGATCTAGAGGGAGCGTTGCTCGACCGCCTAGGCTCGTGCTCAAAAGATACCGTGTTCACTACAGCTCGCGATCTAGTAGCCGGTCTGCGGTTTACGCGTTTGGCTGCAGTACTAATGTCGTTGAGAAACTCAGATAAAGCGGCTAGGCCGGGAGTTTCCGAATTAGTCTGCCTATATTTGGCCCATTCGTAACGCACTATCAAATTTAATTTGTCCACTATTTTGTTCACTAGTTCAGGCGCGTGCAAATATTTTTCCTGACGCAACGATTTTATAGTGGCGACGGCGTTCGCGATATGCGCGGCGAAAGAAGAGATATTACCATTGTCTTCGGACAAACGCGGCATGCGTTTGATATTATGCAGTTCCGTAAGTACAATTTCTTCGGGGTCGCCGAATTGCCGTTCTAGCGCTTCCATAATTTCGTATGGATCCTGAACTGTGTACATGATCGATTTAACGGCCGTCCGGGCCTCGCCTTTAAGTGCGCGCCTAATTCTACTGACATTGTTAACGGCACTAAACATGGGCGACGTGTCCTCGAACTCCGCTCTAAACGATATCCATTCGGTTATATCGCCACCGAATGTGGGTAACTCTGGCGGCTTGTGATACATTGGCGCGTAGGTACCTTGCGGCACCTCTAAAAATCGCGGTGGCGGCTTGCTAACCCTATCGGTCGCGGCGCGCGGCGCGGTCTCTTTCGGCGGCGGGATTTTTACGTTTTCACTCGCGATTTCGCGCTGTAGCCTCGCTTGTTCTACCCAACTTCTAGTTCGTACCTCGGCCTCGGTCGCGATACTGCCGCCGTCAGACTGCGCCTTAGCTTGGGCAATCTGCAGCTTCGTTTTGGCGGTATCGGACTCTGCCTTGGCTACGAGTAGAGCGGCTTTACGAACTTCGAGCTCGGCTAAAAGCACGGTTAATTCACTATCGCGGTCCCTATTTGCCGATTCGCGGACAGACCTAACTGATTCGCGAACAGACGGCGCTCGCGGCGGCGGCGCAACAACGGGCGGCACTAAAGTATTCGACCTACTGCGAACTACCACTGTATCGTCATGACGCTCTTCTGAGTGTACCGACTCATTATCTCTCTCACCACTAGTTTTCCGGTTGTCGCTGGTGCCTTTGCTCCACGTATGGGTCTCGCCGGACGTAGTTTTGCCGGACGAGGGCGTGGGCGTGGGGACAGGTTGGTCCCGTCTGCGTGAGCGAAGTGATCTTCCGCTTTGTGACATCTTCTTCTTTCTTGATTTTTACGCACAAAACACAACACTTGACACACGCGGGGGTCCCTAACTATATACAAATTTACCTGCCTAACGCCTATGCTCTGACGCTACAGAACGCAACGCCAGTGCCCCTAAGCGTGGATCCCTCGGTGCGCTGAATCTCCCGCAATGGCTAAGTGCAGTGCCTAGAGCGTTCGAAAGCAGCGTGATGGTATCACCATGTGACACATGCAACTAAAGTTGCCAGGACGCGTGAGTGGAGGAAAACCTACAACACTGCACGGTCCGCCGGCAAGCCGGTAATGGTGGGTTATGGAGAGGTAGGTAGGTAAGGTCTGAGCCGAAGCGAACTTCGGAGGCTCAGCGCGTTCGTTTTTCTTTTTTCCTCTGAATCAAGTAAAGCTCTACTTAAAATTCAGCGCGTACGTGTTTCTTTCTTCATTCGGCAACGAAGGACCATAATGTCGAGCGTAGTTACTGTGGGGCTCGCAGATTCCGAAGTCAGGACACGTTCACGCAGGCTGGAACACGCTGGCTGGCTCGCTGGCTGCTGGTTACCTCGAAGTCCACACCATTACCGGGGATATGTAGGGTGTTTAATGAAAACACATTTGTAGATTATAAGAAAACTTTGGAGAGTGTTGGGAGGCTGGTGCCTCTTGTTGATGCTTGTAGATGAGAGAATGAATGAGCTCCCAGGGTGGGCGCGTATATATAGGCGCGCTCGGCGCACCCCCACCGTAGGTACTCTAGGCCACGCCTACTCAAGGCGTGGGTGTTACGTGCAGAGTAAGTATTTTCTTTATTGAGCCAATCACAGTACAGTAAATATAATCATGTTACAAAATTAGGGAAAAAGGGAATATATTTAATTGGGGAACAATAAAGACTTAATATCTAACACGTGACATAATAAAATGGTAAAATACACAAGTTAGAAATATAATTAAAATTAACACACACAAAAGTAAAAGACAGAAATCAACATTATTTATTTACACGTTTTAAACTTAACTTTATTATAACCTATTCGCGACACCTGACCTAGTCTATATATAACTTATCTCTTGCATCGCGTTTCGTCTACCCTATTCATGTTAAAATCCTAATCTCATTTTTGCCAGTCCACTGATTTCTTGTACTAGATCCCATTTGACATAAAAATGTATAGGCAGGAAGAGGGATACATAATTCATGCATATGTTTGATTTGATTGCTTTTTAAAAGGTTAAACATCAATTCCGGCAGCTGGACGCCGACTAACTAGGAAATTTTGCAGCGATTTGCATCAGTTGCAAAACTAAGTTATGGTAATATGGCTATAAGTTTCAGGCTCGAGCGGGTAAGCCTTTCAATTTTATTGGAAGATGTAAGGATACTTCCAGTCTTCGCGCCAAGCGAAAATTGAATTAATTCGCCTTTTTAATACAATTTCCCTTTGAATTAATTTAATTCGGATTCAGGTGTCGCTAATGGCAGCCGGATTAAACAATCGTTAAATATAATTTATGCGTAAAATTAAATCTTTATTTGAAAATGGTTGACGCACCTACGTAAAAATATTATGAGCAACGGTACCGTTGTCATTGTAAGTATAGTTGGTTTTTTTTAGCATTAGAAATAAGGTAAACAATCTTGATGTGTCTTTTAATTGAAAAACACATTTTATAAATAAGTTACGGCAAATATGTAACAATTATGAATCTAATACGATCATTTATATTCTTCTGCTTTCATAAGCAATAGTTACTGATTTTTAAAAAGCGTTTTTCAATTAAAAGACATGTAAAGATCGCTTACCTTCTTTCAAGCTCTTTCTAATGCTTAAAAAACGAACTATAGGTACATACCTAAGTTAAGTAGGCCTTATTATTATGTACCCTTTGCACAAAAAGCATGTAGTGAGCGTAAAAAATGTTTTTCTAATTTAAACAGCTGTCGACGAAACTACGCTTATAGGATTGTATTCTATCTCAATGTCATTATTTCTTTATTTTTATGAGCAAATAAAAGCAGTTAAATATTATTTATTTCGTCCTCAGCAAAGAAAGTCAATGTCATCCCTCATAAATATGAATAGAAAACTTCCAACAACTTCATACTAACCCAAGTTAAGTGATAGGCACACTCAAACCCTCTCTGTCTGAAGCGTTTCTTATTGTCATTGAGTTTGGAACTATTTGGAATGCCACAAGACTTCTGTTACCAAGTCACTGAAAAGTCCATAAATAGGCTTGGATGTGTTCCAAGTCGATAGTAGGTTACTGTGAGAGAATTGTTTAATCGTATAAGGCTTTTATGTGGCTGTGTTGTCACTTAAAAACGACAATTTTAGGTCATACGCACAGGCGTATAACCTGTATTCACAGTTTTTTTTAAAGAGGATATTACCCTCTTGTTAATAATAAATAAATATTATAGGACAATCGACCTAGAGCCCAATTCGAACATACACTGACATCAAAATTATGTCATTTAGTTCTCGTGCGTCTCGTTCGTGCCAATATATGTAGTTATGTACGGACAAGTACGAGCGAAATACAAGAAAACTAGACGACGTCAATAAATATTTAATACATGGAAAACATCCATAACTCAGAAACAAATCCTTTCCTTTTACTCTTCTTGTCTTCTTTCTCTTCTTCTTTTCTTTTTTTTTTCTTTTTCTTTTCTTTTTTTTTCCTTTGTACTTCTTGCTAATTGTATGTTATTTTTAATATGTCTTTTTGTACAATAAAGATGAGTTTACTATTACTACTACTACTACTACTACAAATATTTATCTTTTTTAGTTGCTAATAAGATGTCTTCTAGTGATGACAGAAAAAGAACTAAAAACTTAATTTTTCAACACATAAATCCTCCAAATCTCTACTTTTGAATGATCAGATGCAATCGTTTACGCGTCGATTGTCAAAGAAATATTAAGCTTCCATTTATCTTTAACGTTAGGCACTTTGCACCCACTAGCGTTAACGAACTCAGAGACTAGTGCAATCAACAGAATACTCGGACATAGCTATATCAATATTTAACAGTACTTTGACTCTGGAAAAGTAAGAATGAGGTTTTAAAACCACCAATTCATGCTAATTTGAAGTAAATAACTGAAATAAAAAATATCGTGATAAGCTGAGATTGTCTTTACTAAAGCGATATAATAATGAATTCATGCGGATGAAGTGCCCAATAGTGCTGATGTCAGCGAATTTATTACTAATCCTGAAAAATAAGTATAGGTAAGCAATTCAAAGGCAAGTGCAATAGGTAATTGTCAGATAACGATCAGATACAAAAATGTCGCTTAAAATCTTTACATATTTATTCCAAAAGCAATGATTGTTCCGGTGTTCACGCATTTAGGTCAAGCATAAAAACATTGAAGATCGGCCAGGTGAACGTAAACCTGATGTAAAGGAATGCCAGAAAGATTACACCTGGACATTTATTTAAAAATTTCAATGGTACCAAACTCTCAATTCAGGATGCTTTTTCGATTCGTACTCTTTATCTGCTGGATTAAAGCCATGACGTCCGGATGTTGGCCGCGACAACCTTTTGTGTAATCACGACCCTGTATCATGAGGATACGAAGAAAAACAACATTTTCGATCGTAGTACAGTCACGCTTCTCTGAAGTAGGTAAGTAACAGTTAATATTCGAGAAAATCGTTACTCAATACGATCCAAGCGAATAATTAGCTACCTGGTATCGTCACTTATCTCACTGTACTTACAAATTAATAACTCATATTGGTACCTAAATAGTATAAGGTCACGCTACTGAACATGATACATTAACTGTGTCCAGTGTCCACATCACAGAGCAAATGCAAGACAGGAGGTTTTTCCAACCACTCTTCGCAATTGGATTAACCTTACTAGGCTAAAATCCTGCTCATTAATAATATGCTTTTATTTATTTACTTAAGTATTTAAACTTCGTTGCACGCTAAAATTGTACAAAAGGATTAAAGATTTTGATTTAGATTAATGCCAGAAGGCATTCTCTACCAGTTCAACTTTTCTTCGCTTTTTATGAAAAGTTTATTTTCAGATATATAAAGTAACAAGCCGCTCCATATTTATACTTCTACTTTTGCGATGGTGTCATACTTTTAAACAACTATCGATAAGACTGCCTGTTGGTTGCCTCTATCAATTGTTTTTTTCTTTAAGCTGTATCTTTTAATTAAGGTGTGTCAATAAATAGTACCTATTCTATCTATCTACACATATAATAGAGTAAGAATTTAGATACCGTCTGCCTTGCAACCAATAATAAACGACCGAAACAGCAATATCTATAAAAGCGTTTTTTATAGACGCATTTTATTTATTCCACGGCTTTATTAAAAAAAGCTCCACACGATTATTTGCCCCAGCAGTAAATCAAGGTGAGGGTAGGTAGGGATCGGACTCGATTTCCGTCGGGCAGAAAGAGTTGAATATAAATCATTACTTCAACGCCTTCCTCTGATTTATTCATATTCGTGAGGGAGTGTCGTACGCATCCGGTCGCGGTGTCGGTCTGTTATTTACGATTTCTCGTCGTTTAGAATCCTGCTGATTTGAGAAATAAATTGGATTCGGGAACGGATTAAGGTTTATCCTAATTTGGCAGGCGAGTGTTGAGATTGGGCGACCCTCTTTTTAAAATATGCAAATGACTTAGTAGCTTTATACATACGTAATCGTACGGCAAGCAACATCTGTGCCTGATGTCAGCAATTGACCACGACACTCTACAAAAACAATATATACTTCTCCTTCTTCCTCGCGTTATCCCGGCAGTTTTGCCACGGCTCATGGGAGCCTGGGGTTCGCTTGACAACTAATCCCATGATTTGACGTAGGCACTAGTTTATTACGAAAGCGACTGCTATCTGACCTTCCAACCCAGAGGGTAAACTAGGCCTTATTGGGATTAATCCGGTTCCCTCACGATGTTTTCCTTCACCGAAAAGCGACTGGTAAATATTAAATGATATTTCGTTTATACGACGAGGTACGAGTCGGGGTACCAATGAGTTTTTCGGAACTTAAAAACAATACATACTTATACTCATAATAATTAGGTACTTACCTATGTATTTATAAAAGAATTTTGTATGTAATCTAAAATTTGAACTGCAGAATATATGTAGAGAGAGAATAGATAGTATTATCTGTCTATTCTATACATTCTTTAGTCTGTTAGTTTATTAACTATGCAGAGACTTTGCAGCGTCAAAGTTTGGATGTAAAGGAATTTGACTTAATATGTCCTGGCACGACCACGCTTTATTGTTTGCCAAGTCGCTGCAGTGTTAATTAGGTCTGACTCTACAATTTAGTGTTAGAAGTAATGTTTGTTTATATATTTAATCTTTATTTCAAATGACAGATATATTGCCTTCTTGTTGTATTACAAAGCTTAGTAGTTGTATTCATCATCGTCTACTTGGGATAAAATATTTGGTAAAATTTTCGTAATCCCCACCATCGAATCGCACATCGAATGATAGATGTCTGTATGTACTTGCTCATGTCTAAACGTCTATGAACTAGATCGTGGCACAGATCGTTCCATCACTAACCAGATGATTTTTTACATTGTTGTCACGTTTCCTCACTTCAATAAGCAAGAAAAGGTCTAACGAGTTTGTCATTAATAAGATTAATGATTTAATTGGAGACAGACGAGACGGCGTAATGAACTTGCCCGAAAACTTTCCACCTACCTTATGAGGCTGTCGCTCTAACAATGCCATAGACAATACGTCAAGTGATTTTTTCCTTTCATCTCCCATTTTCGTTCCCAGTATTAAGTTTTTTTTTTATTTCAGGAATGGTCAAATTTGATCGTCGAATAAAATTATTTTCCATGTTTTGTCTCATTGTCATAATGAGTGTACATTTGATTCGCTTAACTTCAAACTGGGGAAATCCGTCAGATTATGCGATTTTGGTATTAAGAAGGACTTGTATGGGGCCCAATATGTACATTTCATGATTATTCTCTTTCCGAACAGACTCTAATAGGGTAGATATTTGCTGAGAGGGTCGAATAGATTTACCGGAGTTTGAAGTTCAGCGGCATCTTAGATCACAACAACTGGAGTTGCCTTATAAATCGTATTTTTGCGTACAAAAAATTCAGCCCAATTTTTCGGGGAGGTAAATTAGTAAAACATGCAAAAGTTTACTCGCACATGCAAAAAAGATCTGTGCCGAAACACGAAGAGTCACACGCACATTGCAAATTATGCAAATGAAAATTAACACATTAATTTTGGCACACACAAACATAATTAGGTATCACACATGGAAATGACTTTATACAATTTTTTGCACATTGTGCAGTTTTTGGCAGAGGGGTAAGTTAATGAAAGGCTACTAATTACTGTACGCTCTAAGACCGACATATACAGTACATAATTATGAGTAGTTATTATATCGGTTCAGGTAAGTAAAATGATAAATAATATTCAATAAAATAGATATGTTTCAAGTACTTTATAAACCATTTGATGTAATGTTGATGCAATTCCATAATTTACTCAAAGGGAATGGAAAAATCAAAGGAAAACAAGATTGGCCAATGATTAATAAAGTCACCATATACATTTTTATATAGTACCGATCGCCTCCCCAATACGCGTCTTCCTAAGACGTGTGGAAGATTCTCACGCTTCTGGTAAGCCTCCGTAGCTCAGTTGGTTGCAGCAATTGGGCCGGTGTTCCAAGATGTCGCAAGTTCGAGTCTTGCCGGAGGTTATTCTTATTCCGATATTATGGAAGGTAGATGTAAGGAATACACTCTCCATGATTGTATCAACAAGTGTCCGTCAAAAAAACTTAAATAGGTGATGCCACAATACCTAGAATACCTATCTGATAAAACATTTCAAATCATTGACAGCGCACTTCACTCCGTCATTAACGCCTACGTTCGCGTTCTTAGCTACTCTAGCGCTGCTACTCTGGAGAGATTTGAAACTATTATTTTCACCACTCCAGCTCGGAAAGGCTTACTTTGCACTTCATAAACTGATAGCAAAGTTGCATTTTATTCACATGTGAGGCAAAGTAATCAAATGCAAATTTTGAGTTGTTTTCTTATGTTTGCTGGTAGAAATGACTTTTAAATGATGATATTGGATGATAAATGTATAATAACATTCATTTGGATTTGATTTGGTTTGATTGAAATTTTGTGTTTCACTCGGGGGCAAATTTTGTTTAACCCTCGTGCTTTGAAACCCTCGCAACGCTCAAGATTCCATTTATCGAACCACTCGCTACACTCGTGGTTCAATTTTGGAATCTTTCGCTTGCTCGGGTATCAATATTAGCACGAGAGCGGTTAAACAACAACTTTGCGCCCTTGTAAAACAAATAACTATTATAGCTGACAGCTGGACACTTTTGCAACAGTTCTGCCATAAGAAATTATCGTCCTTCCTCTACTGTCCATATCCGATATGATATTTACTGATGGCCTACCGCGAACCACGTTCGACGTGTTGCCTCTTTGTCGCGCTTGTAAATTCGTACGTAAGTGTGACAGGTGGGCAACACGTTGAACGTGGTTCGCGGTGGGCTTCTGATCTGTCGGTGTCAAAGTGACGTTTTTTGTTTGGAGAAAGGCCGGCAGCGCACTTCCAACCCCTCTGGTGTCGATGGGTATCTATGAGCGACGTTAATCGCTTACGATCAGATGATTCGTTCCTATATCATGAAAAAATCCTATATCATAGAATTTGTTTAAAGTACTGGCAATCATGACCGTAGTCCTTTTCAGCGGAATAATTCAATTCAAAGTTAGGAATTCAATATTGCTTATTAACATATTAACAACGAATAACTGTTGATACTTAAATATGTTAATTTGATAAATAATGCGGGATATATCGTTAAACAATATTCACATAAACGTATCTGCTGCATAATGTAGAAATTAATCATACTATTTTCCTGTTCAAAAAACCCAGGTAAGTAAGTGGGTAAGTAATATTCCTATGTTAGTCATATGCTTTTTCCCTCAGTCAGAATGCCTTTAAATTACCTACTTACTCGTATCGGTGCTACTGCCACCGTCAGCCGGTATTATTAAGGACCAGTCATTGACGTATTTTATCTAAGGACTGGCCTTACGGGCACTAAAAATGGTACTAGTTCAGCGCTTCTGGCCCTATTCATTCTCCATTCTTATTACCCGTAAGGCCAGTCCTTAGATATTAGGTATACGTCAATGAGACCAGTTCTTAGGGTTCCGTACGGTATTGGAACCTTGTTACTAAGCTTACGTGTGTCTGTTAGCGCGCTCTATCACAAAAACAGTCAATAAGTAGACAATTTACATTTCTCAGAGTATGTTTTTCTATTGCCGCTTTATAAACAAATAAATAGTAACATTTGGGAGGTACATCATACAATAAATACATTTAAAGTTTTTTCTTATATCTTTGTTATGGTTTAACATACAAACTTCAACTCATACACGGCAAAATAATAGAAAAAGTAACAAAAACGGAGCAAGCCTGACTTAAGAAATAAAATGTCACAGAATGAGATGATGCGAAACCCTCAGGGCGCAATCCTGACATTCCTGACTCGTGCTTGGCCGGTTTACTATTGAATCAATGTTGCCTTATTTTATTTTAACACACTAATAATAACAGATAAAACTATCCTAACTTTGTATCTTGTGGGACTTGTTAGTCAGTGGATGATGCAATTTACTCTACTATTGAGTGTACATGGTTTCCTTTATTTATCACCTATGTAACTATCTATCTATCTATATATGTAATACCTTTAAACGAGCAATTCTTGTTTATTTATTTACATGTATGTATATATATTTCGGGGATCACGGAAACGTCTCTAACGATTTCGATGAAATTTGATATATGGCGGTTTTCGAAGGCGATAAATCGACCTAGCTAAGTCTCGTCTCTGGGAAAACACGCATTTTTGAGTATTTATATGTTTTCCGTGCCAAGCTCGGTCTCCTATATATTTCACTTTTAAACAGTATAGTAATAGTAATATGTAATAAGCTTGTAAGCTTCGTACGCGTAGATTACGTCAATCATTTTCCTTTTCCTGTACGAATATCCCTCTTTCCATTCAACACCGTCAGCCACTGGATACCAATTTGTATTTGGAAATTCTTTCGGTATACGGTACGGTGAACGTATAGCTACATATTACTATTACTATACTAGCGATATTACTATTTTAAATTGATTTCTGTGGGTAGCTGTATGAAAACTCTCCATTTACGTTTTTTTTTGGACAGCTTGTATATTCGTATGCGTGTGGTATTCAACACTGTGTTTTCTAGAAGAGAAAAAATATTGAGGGCACCCTCAATATTTTTTCCAAAGAACAGACCTATATGTACACAGAAACTGGTATTTTGTATTTATCTGAAATCGTGAGTTCGTGACTGGTCGACCTCTGTGGAACAGGAACCGAGTTTACTCATTGTTTACACAGTAACATGCAACCTGCTTACCCGCTGCGACTTATATAAAAATAGGTCAATTGCTATTATTGTTTTATAATATGTGTAACGTAAAAAAGATTTTAAATAAATAAGTTAATGTTTTAGATGATGCCAATAAGATTTTAATCGCTTGTATTCGGTCAGGGATCCCGTCGACGTTCACTTCGTATGTACTTAGTAGTACAAGTACATAATAAATAATAAGATATATAAAGGTATGACATAGACAAACACCAAAAAAGTATGAAATCAACAGAACATTCGTTTTTTAATGCATTTAATGCAATTATATCCGTCCATTTGACCATCGACAGCAAAACGCCTGTAAAGTGACATTTCACGTCAAAAATTACGTATTCTCATTTTGAACATTTGTGGCTTTCCATAAGCTTACTTTGAGGCTATAGTAATTTAGTCTTCTTTTGTCTCATTTTAGTTGCAAACCAGTTATTTTTCTCAAACATGCAATGAAATATTGATGTTATGTTCCTTATAATAGGCTGCGAAGTATGACGTTTCAGGTGCGGCTAGGACAAAAGGTAGTTAATGGAATTTCATACAAATCTTGCAGGCCTAGGCCGGCAAAGTCCTCTTTTTTAATTTTCATTTCACAGATATTTGTGACACAGCATCGTGGCATTCATCCATTAAAAAAAAACTAGAGGCAGTATTTGCTTTATGGTTCGTAATGACACTCTGCCACTACGCCTATAAAAAGCTCATTCCTTACTTTGTGCTAATGTTAAGAAATGTAATATTAACTTTGAGTTTAGTCTAGTAGATTCAGCAATTATTGTTAAAACATTCAAGTCACTCAATTTAAAGAAAACGGAAGACTTATGGGGAACATCCGTTAGAGTCATTAGTCATGTCTTGGACGTAATAGCGCCTTACTTAGCCGTAATTTATAATATTTCAATTTCACAAGGAGTCTTTCCAGATCTTATGAAATATAGCAAAGTCATACCTCTTTTTAAATCGGGTGATTCGAGTGATATGGCTAATTACCGTCCAATATCAATACTTCCTGTACTAAGTAAAGTTTTTGAAAAGTTAATGTTAAATGATCTACTGGGTCACTTCAACAGACATACTTTACTCACAAGCAATCAGTTTGGTTTCACAAAGGGCCGTTCCACGACCGATGCTGCTTCGGTACTTATTAAACATATTTATGATATTTGGGAAAATTCTTGTGATGCAATTGGCATATTTTGTGATCTTTCTAAAGCATTTGATTGTGTGGATCATGGAACGCTCATTTTGAAATTAGAACACTATGGTCTGTCAGTAAATGCCCTAAACTTTATGTCTTCTTACCTTAGCAACAGAACACAAACAGTTGTTGTAAACAAAACCCGGTCTAGCGGTACTGTAGTCCAATTAGGAGTGCCACAAGGTTCTATTTTGGGTCCATTCCTGTTTTTGGTTTATATAAATGATTTGCCATGTGTAGTAGAACATCTTTGTGAAATTGTTCTTTTTGCTGATGACACATCATTACTTTTTAAGGTTGATCGTAAATCTACCGATTACAGTGTAATTAACAGCACACTCGTTAATGTACTAAACTGGTTTACTATGAACAATTTGCTTCTTAATGCTAAGAAAACTAAATGCATTCGATTTTCTTTGCCGAATGTTAAACCAGTCGATACTAAGATACTTTTGAATAATGAATGCTTAGAGATGGTAGATAAAGCACTGTTTCTTGGTTTAACATTGCACAAAAATCTACAATGGAGTCCTCATATAAGAACACTAGCAAACAAATTAAGTTCGGCCGCTTACGCTGTGAGGAGAATTAGACAATTGACTAATGTTGAGACAGCTCGCCTTGTTTATTATAGTTATTTTCATAGTGTAATGTCATATGGTATTCTGGTTTGGGGCAAAGCAGCTGACATACAGACTATATTTGTCTTACAAAAGAGAGCCATTCGTTCTATATATAATTTAAGGGTGCGTGAATCATTAAGAGAACTTTTTAAAGAAATTAATATTTTAACTGTAGCTTCCCAATACATATATGATAGTATTATTTATGTTGTTAAGAATCTAGACTCCTTCACTAAGAATTCTGATGTCCATAACTATAATACTAGAAATAAAAATAAGCTTGCTATCAGAAAGTTTCGTGTTCGTAAAGTACAGAAGTCATTCGTTGGGCAATGCATTCATTTTTATAACAAGTTACCTGAGGATGCTTTAAGATTACCCTTTCCAGCTCTTAAGAATTACTTAAAAAAGTCATTGATGTTGAAGGCTTATTACAGAGTCGAGGACTACTTGACAGACAAACATGCATGGTCCAAACCAGAAACTGTAATAACGACAAGTAGCAATTAAAAACATTGTATTATGTGTAGAGTTAAAGGTGACTCAGCTCAGGTAAGAAAGCACATCAAATTGTATGAAAGCATCTCATAACAATCAGTTAGATTCATATAATATGTATTCTCATTTCTTTTATTGATTTTATTTTCTTTTCCTTTTGTAAGATTTGATTTGTTTTCTGAAAGAGCTACGTATTTGTGATTTCATGTGCATATATGTTTATTTTTTATATCAAATTCTATAAAGTTATGTACTCACTGAGTATAATTGCATGAATTCTATAGTAATTTAAATTGTATTAATTACTCGTAATGCATGTTAATTATAAGATGTAATAATGTTTTGAAAAGATGTGTCCCGCCGAGTTTGTTGCCGGTCCCATATTGGGATACCCTCCTCCAATTGAGGGGGGATTTAAATCTTCTCGGGGCAGAGGTGTACGGTTGGAGCCGGTAAAGGTTTATTTGACGTTCATAAGCGCATTGTAATATGCCTACTTGAATAAACTATTTTTTATCTTTATCTTTATCTTATCTAAAAAGAAACAAAAAACCATGTTTGCTATAATTTGCAGTTTTATTTGTATAAAATCAACATGAACTTAATAAATAATACATTATTAAATAAATTCTATAATTTTAAATTATAAATTTAACTACACAAATAAAAACATTTAAAATATTTCATCTAAACGTTAGCGGTAAAAAGGTCTACTCAAACACGCGTAGTTATTTTTTTTAAATTGTTATGGAGGTAAAGTTGAAAAATGTCATTCTGTTTTATTAGATTTATGGTGCGTTGTTGATTTTTTTACTTTAATATGAGTTCCGACGAAATAATGAAATTAATATTAATTGTAATCGTAGGTGTTGGAATTGGCAGCGTAAGCAGAATTGATTTTAAATAACTTGCTGCCTCTGCCGCCAAGTTTAAGACGAAGTATGTATATGATTGCTTATGGCAATTTTATTATTTGAGAAACTAAGAAAAATGGCTTACAGTTTATTAGAAACAGTTTTGTGGCATATTTTAAATGAATGTAACTACAAATTCGTCAACACTGGAAATTATACTTATTTACTCCATGCATAAAGCAACGATGTATGTAAAACATGATATCAACATGAAAGACTATGTAAACTTATATGACGAAAACGACAGTCCGACGGATACAAGGCGAAAAAATCAAAGATACATGAAAATATACGGGTAGTAAAAATACACGACTCGTGTAAAACATACGCGTGGTAAAGATATAGGTACGTGTTGGTTATATTTTGGGTGTAGTTTACTTTTAGTTTTTTCTATAAATAAAACTTGGGTTTCGTAGATTTTTTATTTTATTTATTTCATTACATGTTTGAGAAAAGCACTATACATACCTCGGCGGGAAATGGGGTTGCCCGCGCTCAGACCTATCCGGCCTCGCTTCGCTCGGCCGTCTATATGTCTTCGGCCGGCAACCCCTTTCGTCCCGGCCTCTGTAGTAATGTACTATTATAAGCTGACCTATCGAAAACTGCCAAAAACCAACTGCGGCAAGACATTTTGACCAATAGAATTTACGTAACATGATAGTGACAGCATGGCAGCTATTATTTTTATTGTCGCTGTCGATTCGGAAAATGTTTTATAGCGATAAAAACTCATATACCTACACAGGCTGTTTGGTACATCGTTTGCCAAATTAAAACGGCAGATAGGTTGAGTCATTTGCTATATATTTGGTAAATTTCAAATTTTTACTTGCATAGTAGTAAAAAAACCATGGCCAATTTTGTTTTTCTAGGCATGAGAAGATAGCAAATGACTCAACCTATTTGCCGTTTTAATTTGGCAAACGATGTACCAAATACCCTGCATTTATAAGATTATTTTTCTATAACTACGTGCAGCATGCAAATTCTTACGCGTACATACAGGTACAAAATACTGAGCTCAGACGAGCGTGAGAGCTCACGGAATCAAATATTACGAATGCATACACTTCTGTAGCATATTCATAATTCTTAAGTCAGTTCTATTTACATCGCGTTTCCATTCCAGACTGTCTGTCCAACTCTCGAAGTTTAGAATAGCCAGTGTTCTAACTTTTTAATGCTTATTTCGGGAAAGTCGAATTGGTTCCTGAACTGTTCTATAACTAAGTGGTACAAATTTGTATTGTTTATTGGCAATCTTGTAGGCGATGTTTGGGCGTTTAAAGTAGAAAACGACTATGTGATCCTTCATGGAAACTATAAAATACTACAACTCATACGGGTATTGCTTACAAATAAAAATATTTTTGTAGGTACTAGGTACACATAGGAGATAGAGGCGCGTTACTTTAGATTAGGTATGAGGCATTTTTATTGGTGATCTGCTAGGTAGGTATTATCAAAATTGGCTGGCAACAAAAAATCTGGTTTAATATTTTTTGGTCACTTGATTTAGAAATGTTTCCTAGTTATATGCTGCGGTTTTTTTGCTGTTAAAGTTATTCTGCTAATTAAATTTAGACTGATAGATCGTCATCTATAGTTTGTTTTTTTAGCATTAGAAAGAACTCCGCAGAAGCAAGCGTGCAGTTTTTATCAGGCTCGTTAATTGTTAATAATGATTGAATTATCTAATGTAGCAAGGTCAATACATATATTATAATTTACTTCAAATTGTTACCGCTAAAAGTGCCAGATTTAGAACCACAAGCGAACTTCTGCGAAGTTCTTTCTAATGCTAAAAAAACGGACTATAGGTACGTGCCCAAATCGACTGCAAATAAAACATAGCTAAGGAAATTCGATATGTGCGCTACCGAGCGAGCGATTTTCTACAAAATTTACCTTTGCCCGGCAATGTAAATAACAGAAAGGCAAGCGCTCGCGCTTCCCTCACGATTAAGTACCAAACTAAGTGATCAAACTAAACGTTATCACGTCCGTGATTAGGGATTTCCGCTTCTCGAGTTATATTGACACTCGTAGCATACCTACTTATGCTTAATTTAAGATAATTGACTAAAACCAAAAAACCCAAAAATCGAAGATGTAATTTTAGTTAGTTTTAAATGATTAGGACCATTAATCAAATGCTTAAGCTTATTATACTTAACACCATAATGTAATAATCATTCACCGTTCCTCGGGACGAACCAAAGTTCATTAAAAGGTGATAATTAGGCAACAATAGCCCAGAGTACACAGTCTGCTTCTAACTAGTAAAGTAATTACTGAGCTACGCAAAGTTTCTTATCTCCAATACTGGGCCTTTTGTTTGGAACAGTAAGGACTTAAATTGAATGCCAACTTCCTTATGAAATTCGGCCTTTTTGTATTGCAGTAACAACGGGGTGTGGTTAGAAAATGAACGGATTAAACACATGGGTGAACGGAATTGGTGCAACGATTTTAAATCTCTTTTTATTACATTGGAATTAGGTCGGTTTAAGGCTCTAATGAAGTGATTTTGATCTGCAAATTTTGTTATAGAGAACTTAAAAATGTATTAATTTCTACAGCTTCCTAGATGTGTTTTATTTTGCAATAATATGAGTTTTTTAAACATACGGTAATGCAAAATTGGTACTCTGAATCAGCTATTATAATTTATTGTAAGTACGAGTACATTTGTAAATCAGTTCTCTAAACAGCTGTAACATTTTCTCATAGAACTTTTCCATCACAGTTTTTTAATAGTTCGCCATGTTCGAAGGTGCTTGTATATATGAAATTTATTTACTTTTATCATTAGGTACGGAACCCTTCAATATTCGTTAACCGATATGCACTTGGCCAGTTAAAAAAAAGCAAGAGCAATTCAATCAAGTACTTAATGGGTAAGTAGGTAAGTTTAATGTTATGCGCTAAGTCGTAACTGCGTACATACATATATGAGGTAGTTCCGCACTTTCAAGGGTAACCATTGTAATTACTGCCAGATCTGATGACAACGCCGTCACATTTCTCAACACCTGTTGGATTTATTTATCCTTATAAAATATATTGATAGACGGGTTTCTCTCCAAACAAGTGCTTAACTTAGTATTTTCCAATACAAGTGCGAATAGTAGGAAACGAGTGGCAATAAATTAAAATACGACAGAAGGCAGTATTTTGAATCGACACGAGTTGCGAATTACCTTTTCGCACGTGTATCGTACAACGTATGTCCCTTTTAAATTTTCGACATAGGCACGTTAAGTGCGAATATGATAGAAGTAAATTAAACGCGTCCCTAACTTCGCCTACTAATGTATATTTTTGTAAGCAAAAAAGAAAACGGGCATGACGTTGAAAACGTCATTGTGGGAAACGAGACCGTAGCTTCGTCACAAGCAGAGCATGGTAATCCATTTCGCCTAAGGTAGGTAATAAGATAATACACCCTACATTACCCGAGCCAAATTAATTTAATACTGCAGCAGATATTAGCTTTTACCCTAATATAAACTAATTTCTTGATAACTTAGGACGGGGGATACAATATTTGCCTGATCATGTGCGACTTTCCAAGTCCTACTGCTGTATTCGAACTTCAAGATATTCACAAGAGACGACACGTACTACGTACTACAGATCCATTCTAGATACGTTATAGTTTAGATATCAACTAATTCTCTTTTGCAGCGCAATTCGGGCAACCAATGTCACTTTTACGTTAGATAGAGTAAGATATCTATTAGATGTGAATTGGATTTCTAAGTCATATCCTGTCGAAATCGTTCAAGAGTATCTCCAGAATCGCGCAAATGTCAAATTTGACAGGTTAGATCTTAAATATGTCGTTATCGTATCTTGGTGATGTCTAAAAGATATCTAATAGATATCTATTTCAAAATCCGAATCAAGCCCCTAACTTCACAGAGCGCAGCAAATCACGTTCATCGCGTATATATATTCTCTAAATTAGTAACAACCAGGAAAATCTAACGCTTCTAGCAGTTCACAAGTGAAACGAGTGATATATCAACTCCAGGCCTTGCAGAATACATTTTAGCTTTGGCTTAATTAATCTTTGTTTACTAATAATGATGGATGGCTTGTTATGTTCGTGTTCCTGCCAGCCCATCTGTTATTGTAACTTTTACTAAAGTAGTTTGTTTTGTATGTATGATTGAACATTGTTGCGTTATTGTTAGTAGGATTGACTTTATCACTTAATCCATCCGTTTCGTCAAAGTTTTGCATGTATAGTCTGTCAAACTTTGTCAGTAGAAATAGGCGCAAAATTCAATTTTCATATGACACAATAACTCTTCGCGCCTACAGTTTTTTGCCGATTTATTCTACTGACGGAAATGGGTTGACCGACTATATAAATATTTTTGACAAATTACATAGAGTATGGCAACAATAGATTTTTGAACACCAAACGCCTCTGTCAATGTTGCTATTCATTGAAAATGAGGGTAGGCAAAACTATCTACCTTAGGGAACCAAAACTTCACCGTTGGTGCCAACTGCCGAACTTCGTCTAAGTAAAATATTATAACAACAATTTTATCAAGACTATTATAATTAAATCCATTGAATTCACCATAAACAATGCTGCGTAAAAATAGCTTTAGAGAAAAATAATCTTTAATCTATATACATAAATGCAAGTGTCCTGACTGACTGACTGACTGACTGACTGACTGACTGATTCATCAACGCAGAGCCGAAACTACAAAAGCCAGAAAGTTGAAATTTGCACACCAGATTGCATTTATAAAGTGTACAAGAGATAAGAAGCGATTTTGAGAATTCATCCCCTAACAGGGTTAAAAAGGGGATGAAAGTTTGTATGGGGTTAAAGTTTTCTTTTAAGCTAGGAATTTGAAACTTCGTAAAAAGATATATTATTAAAATACAAGAAAACTAATTTCAGCGTTTTTGAAAATTCATCCCCTAAGGTGGTGAAAAAGGGGTTGAAAGTTTGTATGGATATCAAAAAAAAATTCAAGTGGTGGACTTGAATCTTTGTATTTAGGGATATTATTAGAAGACAGGAAAAGTAATTTCAGCGTTTTGTAAAATTCATCCCCTAACAGGGTTAAAAAGGGGTTGAAAATTTTAATCCATTACAAATGCTTTGAAACTTCGTAGAAAGGCATAATAGCCGATTACAAAAAAAGTGATTGCAACGTTTTTGGAAATTCAACCCCTAAGGGGGTTAAAAAGGGGATGAAAGTTCGTCTTCGGGTGCAAATTTTATTTTAAGCTAGGAACTTGAAACTTTGTAAAAAAGTATCAAATTCAAATACAAGAAAACTAATTTCAGCGTTTTAGAAAATTCATCCCCCAAGGTGGTGAAAAAGGGGTTGAAAGTTTGTATGGATATCAAAAAATTTTTCGAGCGCGGGACTTGAATCTTTGTATTTGGGGATATTATTAGAAGACAATAAAAGTAATTTCAGCGTTTTGTAAAATTCATCCCCTAACAGGGTTAAAAAGGGGATGAAAGTTTGTATGGGGTTAAAGTTTTCTTTTGAGCTACGAATTTGAAACTTCGTAAAAAGATATATTATTCAAATACAAGAAAACAAATTTCAGCGTTTTTGAAAATTCAACCCCTAAGGTAGTTAAAAAGGGGTGGAAAGTTTGTATGGATATCAAACATTTTTTCGAGCGCGGGACTTGAATCTTTGTATTTGGGAATATTATTAGAAGACAATAAAAGTAATTTCAGCGTTTTGTAAAATTCATCCCCTAATAGGGTTAAAAAGGGGATGAAAGTTTGTATGGGGTTAAAGTTTTCTTTTAAGCTAGGAATTTGAAATTTCGTAAAAAGATATATTATTAAAATACAAGAACTCTAATTTCAGCGTTTTTGAAAATTCATCCCCTAAGGTGGTGAAAAAGGGGTTCAAAGTTTGTATGGATATCAAAAAAAATTTCAAGTGGTGGACTTGAATCTTTGTATTTAGGGATATTATTAGAAGACAGGAAAAGTAATTTCAGCGTTTTGTAAAATTCATCCCCTAACAGGGTTAAAAAGGGGTTGAAAGTTTGAATCCATTACAAATGGTTTTGAAACTTCTTAGAAAGGCATAATAGCCGATTACAAAAAAAAGTGATTGCAACGTTTTTGGAATTTCATCCCCTAACAGGGTTAAAAAGGGGATGAAAGTTTGATGGGGTTAAAGTTTTCTTTTGAGCTACGAATTTGAAACTTCGTAATAAGATATATTATTCAAATACAAGAAAACAAATTTCAGCGTTTTTGAAAATTCAACCCCTAAGGTAGTGAAAAAGGGGTGGAATGTTTGTATGGATATCAAACATTTTTTCGAGCGCGGGACTTGAATCTTTGTATTTGTAAAATTCATCTCCTAACAGGGTTAAAATGGGGTTCAAAGTTTGAATCCATTACAAATGCTTTGAAACTTATTAAAAAGACATAATAGCCGATTACAAAATAAAAGTAATTGCAACGTTTTTGGAAATTCAATCCCTAAGGGGGCTAAAGGGGATGAAAATTCGTCTTGGGGGATGGAATGAAAGGGAAGGAAAAGTCGTATTTAATTTTAAGCTAGGAACTTTAACTTTTTGGAAAAAAAGGTAATAAATTAAAAAACATGAAAACTAATTCAAGCATTTTTGAAAATCATCCCCCAAGGTGGTGAGAAAGGGGTTGAAAGTTTGTATGGAGATCAGATATTTTGTGAGTGCGGAATGTGGAACTTGAATCTTTGTATAAGGGCATAGGTATCTATTATGAGAATACAAGAAAAGTAATTTCAGCAACCAACATCAAAATCCACTTGAATTAAAACTTCATACAAGTTGCTAAAAAACAAAAGTACTTAAGTTCAACATTGCTTGGATATGAAAATTATAGGTACTAAAGATGTAAAATGTTGAAGATAAGATTCCACGCGGACGAAGTCGCGGGCAACAGCTAGTCTATAATAAGTTAACTTCACCACGCGTCCCCAACTTGGCCAAATATTTTTTTTTTGTGAAAATTATACCAAAACTTATGCTACTTATTCCAAACTCCTAAAAGTTGAATTACTAAACGCTAATTATAATAATAATATGCTATAGTTAAGGCGAAGTCAGTTTTCTGTGGGCGAAGTTAATACGTAGTACTAAAGAAAATTTAGGGGTTATTACGTAGTTTTTAGAGTTCCGTACCCAAAGGGTAAAACGGGACCCTATTACTAAGACTTCGCTGTCCGTCCGTCGGTCCGTCCGTCCGTCCGTCCGTCCGTCCGTCCGTCCGTCCGTCCGTCCGTCCGACCGTCCGTCTGTCACCAGGCTGTATCTCACGAACCGTGATAGCTAGACAGTTGAAATTTTCACAGATCTGATGATGTATTTCTGTTGCCGCTATAACAACAAATACTAAAAACAGAATAAAATAAAGATTTAAATGGGGCTCCCATACAACAAACGTGAATTTTGACCAAAGTTAAGCAACGTCGGGAGTGGTCAGTACTTGGATGGTTGACCGTTTTTTTTTTGCTTTTTTTTTGTTTCTTTTTTGCATTATGGTACGGAACCCTTCGTGCGCGAGTCCGACTCGCACTTGCCCGGTTTTTCCAACTCTTATTTTCAATGTACTGCAATGTTGATAACGGTTGTAATGTATTGTATGATTCTAATTTGCTTATCAAATTAGAATCATACAATACATTACAATTAGGGTAACATTCAATTTCTAACCGCAGCTGCATTACTGTTCATTTTAGTATGGAAATTGACAATGACAGCGACGCGTTCAGTACCGGGAGTGCAGCTGCGGTTAGAAATGGAGTGTTACCATTACTAATAACCTAATTCTTGCAACTAATAGTCATTTTATGAATAAAGTAATTAGAAATCCTAACGTAATATTTATTTACTATTTCATATGTACAATAAAACATGAAATCAACATGTTTGGTAAATATTAATCCTTTATTTTATTGGACTGTGCAGACGACGATGGTCTTTCTATGAACTCGAAATTGATTTTTTTGGTTCGCACTATTTCCCGATAGTTAATGGCAGACAATTTTGGTGTCCGGGTTCTTTGTGGACTGTTGAAGTCTACATGGTACAAGCCAAATTTTGATCTGAAAAAAAAATGCATAAGTTTTTTGATACAGTTTGTAAACTTTTGTTACCTTTAAAGATAATTAAAACTAAACGAGTTTATACTTCCGTTTTATCATTTTATAAATCGATCACACAAGCAGACGCAATTAGCAATTAAATTCAAAAGATTTATATTAAAACGTGAGAAATAAACAAGAAACGGGTTTAATCGTGATGCCAATGATATACATACCTACATATCATGCATGTATTAACATTACTGTTTTATCTTAGATATAATCAGGTAAGTCATACATATTCAAACGAAGATAATGTAGTCGTTCATACCCTTCCACTTTAAAACACATGTTATAATACATGGAGCTCTTCTCCAGAAGGGCTAAGATGGCCGGCTCTTTATCATTTGTCACCATGCCTGTCACGTTCTAGCAAGTATGTAAGTGAGAAAGTGACGCATGATATGACCGGTGATAAAAACGCGACCATAATGATACCGCGTCTGCAGCATAGCATTACATATTTGTCAGAACGTGACAGACATGGTGACAAATGATAAAGTGCGACCATCCTAACCCTACAGGTCATGTATAGCACAATCGTATAGCGTTTGCGCCCTACAATTGTTTAAATTTAAAATCCTAATTAATACGTACGTGTAACCATCTTTCCATTCGAAGTCATCCATTAATGTCCATGCAAAATATCCTTGTATGTTACAGCCATCAATGTACATTGCTTTCAACATTTGGGCTAAGTATTCGTTATAATAATCTACTCTTGCGTAATCGTTGATGCCTCCGAAGTCACTTAAACCATTTTCGGTGATGATGATCGGAATTTCTCGCCCATACTCATTGGATATCCAGTTGATAAGTTTCCGAAAACCAGGAGGGTATACCTATAATAAACATAAGTATGGATTAAATATATTAATATGAACAATCAATCACAGATCCGAATCGACAATCGTGTTGCTTTAATATAGATTTCCTCCGTCTATTGCTGGTCGTCTTTCAAACAATCCTAACACAGGACCATGTGATATTTATAAAGAAAATACTTGCATATAAAATATTGTATATAAAACAACACATTAATTACCATGCCACTTGGAAAAATACTAATACTGTAACGTAAAACGACAAACCGCAAACCATTATCACATCTAGTGACACCATTTCACAGAATAAGTCAGAACGTTTAATCTATTAATCTTTATTGGGGTCCTAGCGTAGGTTATACTTATGTAATTAAAATAATACATTGTATTTGAAGTAATGTTATAAATGTTCCCTACATTTATAGTGTTAGAGCCATTATTAAATACCAAGAAAAATATTTTTATTATTCATTTATCATAAATTTTCATAAATTTAAAGTAGGTACGCAACAATTTTCTAACAACTATTTATATTCCTCGCCAAACTGCGATTGTTGTTTGTTGGCGAGATAGCGCTCATTATCTATCATCCGACCTACTTACACCTATTATCTTAAGTACCGTGTTAATATTAAATTTGTTAAGTGGTTTATGGATAGAATAAACTACTAACTAACTAATACTACTATAAAACCAACTTTAGGCACTCTGAGAGATGACCATGTAAGTCAAACTGATCAGCAATGGGGCAAACTAATGCCAATTATATTAAACGTATTTGTTAGTTGTTCGTATACGACAACCAATAAAAAACACGTTCATTAATTTTTCATTTATTTTCTTAGGCATTGTTCTTTTTCTTCACAGTGCAGTAAAGTTAAAAAAGCAATATTTGCCTATCATTTACGATTATGTCGAGATTCAGCTGGACAAAACGACTGATGAACAGGAGCGGAAACTTAGTGGTAGGGTGTTACTTTAAAGTTCCTTCGGGTACGGACCCGCATAACTACCTACTAGTGACCAGCATGTGCTTGCGTTTTGTAAACTGGTTCCAAGCCCGCCACCGTCCCACTCAGAAAACGAAAGTTTGATAAGGCCATAAGAGTGCCTGTTGTAGTCATAAAATGCATATAATTAGTTAATCGTGATATTTACGTGTTAATAAAACGCGGCCAAGAATGAGGAAGTCTGGTTAACGAGTATTGTACAATACCAGTATATACCTACATAAGCATACTACAAGTTATATGATATTCTTAAATGTTTTGACGTACCAACAGTCCTTTCAAGCCTTGATGTTTATTTAATAACAAGTCAAGATCTTAGTTGAAATTACAAATGACTTTTTCTCAAACATGCAATGAAATATTGATGTTATGTTCCTTATAATAGGCTGCGAAGTATGACGTTTCAGGTGCGGCTAGGACAAAAGGTCTTTAATGGAATTTCATACAAATCTTGCAGGCCTAGGCCGGCAAAGTCCTTTTTTTTAATTTTCATTTCACAGATATTTGTGACACAGCATCGTGGCATTCATCCATTAAAATAAACTAGAGGCAGTTTTTGCTTTATGGTTCGTAATGACACTCTGCCACTACGCCTATAAAAAAAAAAAAAAACAATGTTTGCTATAATTTGCAGTTTTAATTGTATAAAATCAACATGAACTTAATAAATAATACATTATTAATCAAATTCTATAATTTTAAATTATAAATTTAACTACACAAATAAAAACATTTAAAATATTTCATCTAAACGTTAGCGGTAAAAAGGTCTACTCAAACACGCGTAGTTATTTTTTTTTAATGTTATGGAGGTAAAGTTGACAAATTTTAATTCTGTTTTATTGGATTTATGGTGCGTTGTTGATTTTTTTACTTTAATATGAGTTCCGACGAAATAATAAAATTAATATTAATTGTAATCGTAGGTGTTGGAATTGGCAGCGTAAGCAGAATTGAATTTAAATAACTTGCTGCCTCTGCCGCCAAGTCAAAGACGAAGTATAAAAAATGGCGAGAAACTAAGAAAAATGGCTTACAGTTTATTAGAAACAGTTTTGTGGCATATTTTAAATGAATGTAACTGCAAATTCGTCAACACTGTGGAAATTATACTTATTTTCTCCATGCAAAAAGCAACGGTGTATGTGAAACATGATATCAACATGAAAGACTACCGATGTAACCGTATGTGACGAAAACGACAGTCAGACGGATACGGATAGTAGGACGGAAAAATCAAAGATACATGAAAATATACGGGTAGTAAAAATACACGACTCGTGTAAAACATACGTGTGATAATGATAAAGGTACGTGTTGGTTATATTTTGGGTGTAGTTTACTTTTAGTTTTTTCTATAAATAAAACTTGGGTTTAGTGGATTTTTTATTTTATTTATTTCATTGCATGTTTGAGAAAAGCACTATACATACCTCGGCGGGAAATGGGGTTGCCCGCGCTCAGACCTATCCGGCCTCGCTTCGCTCGGCCGTCTATATTATGTCTTCGGCCGGCAACCCCTTTTGTCCCGACCTTTGTAGTAATGTACTATTTTTCAATAATTTAAATCTCGAAAACCTTCATTAGTTTTATTACTTACTATTACTACCTAGTAAAGCCCTTCCGATTTCTAAGATCAAGTTCGCCATACATTTACTATGGCGTACTTTGTCTTAGAAAAATGGACAGACAGTAAGTAGGTAACATAATATATATTTTACCAGATGTAAGTATAATTACTTATATTATGTTACCTACTACGTATGCGATAATATAAAAAATATTTCGTAAATTAACAGTTTTAAGCTTCCAAATATTCGCCACCTTCCGTCCGTCTTCTGAAAATACTTTACTTATCAAAAATATGGTAATGAGCGAAGAAAACATTTTTGATAATAAATTTGCACAATTTGGTCGCCTTGAAGACAGAACTTGCCAACATAAATAACGGTATTTCCATACTTAACGATTGTAAACACTAAGATTAAACTTAAGTTTGACTTTATGGTAGACAAATATTTGAACACGGTACTTATCTATATCTGCGTGTTTCTTAAACGAAATAGTGGAAAATATTCGTTAGACAGTAACGAACACAGATACTAATTAATCGACTTATCTGACATATTTGATAATTAGTGTCGTACTGATTTATATTATGTTAGAATTTTAATGCAATAACGTTCAATATGCGAACTTATTGCCATGAGGCATTCTCTATCAGATTATTTTTAATTGCTATTATTTTTATTACCAACTAATTTTAACATACAAATGTATGTACCTACTCAGTCAAAGTTGCTGTACCTAAATTAAATTTAGTTTATAAACGGGTGAGACACGAGCGATATTCGAATTCCTTTTTAGAGCCAATTCAAGATAACTCTGCAGCGATTTGTATAGCACAGACGTGTAAAACTGAACTGTCCATAATGCCCAAGTAAATAGACCGACCGCATGAGGTTCATCAGTCTTATCTTAATTAGTGCACTGTCTTCGCCCATTCTGGTCCATATCGGGCGCAAAACAAAATTCTCCTCTTAAATAGGAAATTCGCTTAGTATTATAGCGCCTTATGTTGGTACAAGTAATGTTAAGGAGCCTTAACCTAATACCTTTAAACGAGCAATACTAATATTGCCTAATCTTAGTAATCTTATATTATTTTTTTAAACAATGTTTTATTGAATTTTCTATATGTATTAATGGATAAAAACTTGAGAAGTGCCCTTCGACCATATATTATATAAGAACTGGTTTAACAGAAATATAAATATTGAGCCTAAGCTTTCGTTTTCATTTAGATATAGGTACGTACGTATTTAGATGAGAAGCACTTTTTAAATTTTGGTTTGTACTTACCGAGAACCAATCCGATCCAGGTTTCAGCCATTTTGGATCTTGTTCTAATTTGACACCCGTGTCGTAGTCCATTGACGGTACTTCCCAGCTCTCCTCTGAATTGGACGGAGACATAAGGAATGTCGTGTAGTGATTCAGTCCAAAGAAGTCAGAGCTGCCTCTCAATGAAGTTCTCTAAAAACAGATTGGCAACGAAAACATCTACGTGAGCTACTTTCATTTACATTTCTTTACAAGATGTTATTTTTGTGAGAAACATATACCTACATAGCAAGGAACACGTTTATCATCGATGAGATATAAAAATATATTTCTCTGAATACTGATACTATGCGACTGCAAACCCGTTTCGAAATGACAGTGAGAGCCATCGCCACAAGTTTACGGCCCAATTCGAACTACAAGATACGTCAGTTAATAGATCTAGAAAAGATATGGATTAGATATGTCGGTGACTTTTACAAATTAACTCGACTTATCGGGTTTGACCGCCCATCCCTCGTGTTCTTTCTTTTTCATGCACAATATTCTTAACAATTAAATAAAAACTTCATAAAAATACCTCTTCAGGCGTAAAGTATGGCAATCGAGATCTCGTGTAACCTTGGTGAAGACTCAATTTATCCACTCTGTTGCGTACGAGCTCCGGATAATCACCCTGCTTAGAGAAGATTGGGTGCGCGAAGGTACCTAGCTGCGAAAAAGAATAAGATGTTGATGTATCTAATCTTAATGTAAAAATAATTAAAATGATACATAAAAAACCCGAACTTTATAATATCATGTATTCTATAAGTACATTCATTGTTAAATTTTTTATGCTCATATTTTTCACATTTTCAATAAAGGATGAAACGTTCCCGAGAAGTATATTAAATATTATTAAGCTTTTAGGTTGTTATTGGTTTTAGGGTTCCGTACCAAAAAGATAAAAAGGAACCCTTATCATATGGTGCGACTCAGCCCGTTTGTCTGTCTGTCACATTGCTGAATCTCGAGAACTATTAAAGCTATCGATTTGAAATTTGGAATAGTTATGATCAACGCTAACCCAAATACATTGGATGAGTATTTTTTTTATTATTACATTTAATATTCGCACATTTTTATGATAACAAGCTATGAATTATATATTTATAATATTGTAATATGTATTATAAACAAGTTGGGAATGGCTAGATATGGCTTGGCTTTCCTCGCATAGGCTTTGCTTACGCTCACCCCGTTTCCAGTCTATAGTTATGTATATAAATATATATTACAAAAATGTAGACAAATCACATGTGGTTGCGATTCTCAGAAATGAGGGAACGAGGAAGAAGAGAGAGATACATATATATATATATATATATATATATATATGTATCTCTCTCTTCTTCTTCTTGTATATATATATATATATTGGTGTAGTAGCATTTAATCGATCTATATGCTTAATACTACTATTACTAGGTTGTTATACCTACGTGCATCTGAAGGTATCTTTCAGCGGCTTCGAGGTCATCCGGATTACTGCTGTTTTTCGGCTTAGCCCAGAATGCATCAAGAGTGATGCCAATTTTTCCTAAAAAAATAAAATCATAAGTTTGATTTATTTGTTTTAGCCAGTTTAGTTGTTGTACAATACCTACATATAATCGTAACAGCCTTTTGAATGTATCGATGGCCAATATTGTATAGCACGCGTATTCGGGAAACGAGATAATCACAAGATCTAGAGACGATATAGAGATCAACTAGATTTACATTAGATATCGACTAGATGTGACTTGGATATTTAAGTCATAACTTGTCGAAATCGTTCAAGAGGACCTCCAGAATCGCGGAAACGTCAAATTTGACATATCTATCTTACAAATATCTTTAAATTATCCATTTCGTAACTTGTTGAGATCTAATTCATTATCCGAATCGAGCCGTAGGTGTATAACTTAAAATACGCCAAACTTTTGTATGTAAATATTAACATGTATTCAATTCAGGTATCAGAGCGTATCGAGTTCGACATACCTAATATAATAGGGGGAGTTCCCTCTGCCAACAACTGTCCTGCAGTTTGGCAGAAGGAAAAAATGTAGAAATGGGGTTTATTTCGCCTGAATATTTTTGTTTTTAATTATATTTTTATTTACGTATGCTTACTGTAAGTTATATATTAAAATACGCTGAAAGCGTTTTTTCAACGGCATCGTAAGTTTTACTAGATCAAAAATTAAAATTTGTTCAAACCAAGTCTAAAATTTTGAAACAAATACACAAAATAGTTCTTTACCTATAGATGACAGGAAAACCTATTAGAAATATGCAGTCAAGCGTGAGTCGGACTTAATTACTCAGTTACGGGTTTTTATCGACACTTCCACATAAAAAACGCATTGTTAAAAATTGAGTAATGTACGGAACCCTTGGATCGCGAGTCTGACTCGCACTTGACCGGTTTTTTTCTTTTTAGTCAACAAAATTGTTTATTGTATAAATTTGTTAATTAAGTTCTACACGTGTTATGGAAGAGCGCTAAGAGCAAGGTATTCTGTCGCAGGTATTTTATACCTGACAAGAATGCTCCTACCTTCACAATTATTTCGTTTTCATATTTATTTTTCATTTTTCAAAAGCTCTTTCTTCCGACTGGAGCGCGGAGCAGCATCTCCTTGCTCCGCCATCTAATCAAAAGTTTATAACAACTCTTACTTTTCGTGATATTTGGTTGTGGAATGCTTTGCCGTTAGACATCAGATGCGCCAAATTCCTCCCATTTTTATTAAATATCTTTTGAAATCACATTACCTATCGCTATTAAACTGGCCTCTATTTAGTTATCAGTTAAGGGGCTTCCCAAGGTTTTCGTCGATTTTTGAGAAGTTTTGAATCGTATCTCCTTTATGTATTAATTGTATACCTATACATACATATATTAATTTTAAGTGTATAAAAATGTTTTTGTTTTCACTGTTCTCAGTTTGTTGTATTACACGTATATCGACATTACCCGTTCAAGATTGTAAGTACAGTCCTGACCCAAAAGCTTTCTGGAAGAATAGAATAGAATAGAATAGAATGTTTTTATTCGTGACAAAACTTAATAGATAGATTAAACTTAAGAGAACGCTTGTTGTTACTTATTTTAAAACTTACTGTATCTATAAAATTTTCTGTGTATTTTTAATTTTATGGTTCACAATAATGCATATTTACCTACTTACTTATTGCTAATTTTTAAAGTTTTTAAACTGTGATATAAAGCGTCTAAAATTACCCTTTATTTCATAAATAGTACTGGTCTGGTAACACTCATTGCCAAAAAATAACGGCTAACCGAAGCTTTACCTTTATGTGTTGGTCTAAACTCCTCGTCATAAAGATGGTACACGGCAGCATGAGCCAGCAGCATGTAGTGGATGCATAAGTATTCACCCACTCCGTGTGATTTTAAAGCGGGGGCGAAATAGTCGCCTCCGTAGCCCTAGAATTGGTAAAATGTATATAAAAAATTGTAAAAAAAAATTTGGGGATGTGTTGGGTATCGCGTGACGCTTTCTTTAATATTTTGGTCAAGTTGAGTAGTCGATATTTGGCATGATAACAACTGGTAACTTACAGCCATATTCGAACAATGAGATACGTCAAATACTAAATATTGAAACGTCAATTTTGACACTTGTTTGACACTGACATATCCAATCCATATCGTTTCAATATCAAGTATTTAACGTATCTCATTGTTCGAATACGGCTGTAAGCCTAATTTTCAACAGTATGTTTTATAGAAAAAGATAAAAGTAGCTGAAACACTCGTCACGTCATTGACCAAAGTTGTCATTCTGATGGTGGTGTGCCCAATTCGGTCATTATTTTTGACAGCGATGTATCGCTACATTTCAATAGCGCACTAAGTACCTATTTAGGTGCACATTTCACAAATTATGAAAAAGTTTCTAAATTGTATCTGAAATATGAATGAGTGCAGTGACTGAAAATTAATAAAATAAGCTTGCATTAAAACAACTGCGTCACTAAGTTAATGGATGATCAGAAAATTATGTATGTTGTTTTCGGAGGTTGCTTTACATCGAGTATAATTTTTCAGATATAATATTTTAAATCTCAATGAGACGGGCCCTAGGTAGCGGTAAATATAAATATGTGCCTAGAATATGTACATAAAATTCTACCAAATACTCTCGGGCATGAATATATTATAGTCTGTATCTTTAGGTATTTAAATAAAAGTAAACTAATATACCCTCAAATGGATCCTTAAGCCAGTTGAGGGATGAAAAAATTACATGATTAAATAATGTAGGTAGGTTAAAGTCAGGTCGTGACAGATCCAGGCGCTTTTATGTTTGGTAACCAACCAAACATAAATCAATAAATATTATAACTACCCGAAAATTTACAAATTGTTTGTTTACTTTTATCTCTATACCTAAAGATACAGAGTAAAGATATGAGGGCTAATTAAAACATACACCGGTGTTTTCAACACAAGAAGAGAACAAAGGGCATTTTTAACATTGCAGCATAAATATCGGGCGGGCCATTTTAGCCGTGTTAAGGGCTCGTAAGTTACGTAACACAAAGCGCGCCATTAATTCGAGAGGCCTTAATTCGGAACAAATTATCGTACCCCCATAATTTATGATTACATCCAATCCATCCAATAATTATATTCAGGTGTTCCTTTGTTTTTTAATCCGATATTCGGAATATAACACCTGAACGTTTGCCACCCGAGAAACTATTACGAAATTATTATTATTTTGGGTATTGATAATATATTTTTGCGTGCAATATATTATTTTAAATAAATCATGAAACTACTATTCGCTAGATAAGGGACACCAAATGAATAGAATATCTACGGCATGGACGTCAGTGGCGGCGCGTCACTCATAATCCTAAAACAAGCTAAGCTTATAGCTGGCCTGTTTTTCTTTAAACTTGTAAAATATGGTGTTAACTTACTTCAAATTAGGCAAGGCGATGAGAAACGAGTTTTATGAACGCAACGCCACTGATAGACTTCCAAAATCGTTACTTAAATAAGTTGAATTTTATGTTTTTATGTTGCTGTTTTAACGTATACATAATTAATTATGGTTTATTCAGTAATAAAGTTGTGACTGACTTCAAAAAACAAAATGTCAATAACTTTGACATTTCTGCTGACAAGAGTTGGTGGTTTTGGCGTGATGAGTATCTTTTATTAATTCATATTCACTTACTACACATGACATTATACTTGTAAACTGTGTTAGAAGATTTTGATCTCTAATGGTGATACATTAGAAACTTAAAAAGGGGCACCAACCTGTATTTTGTTAAATATTGCTTGTTAGCGAATAAATACTTTTTCTTTTTTTTTTTTCATTATTTCATTTATGTGTTTTAGATACGTATAACTTGTGCTAGTTATAGGTACTCGTTCATATTGGCATTCAAGTTTAACAACATAGTTAAATCCCGAACGTCATTTTACGTCTTATGCTCAATGTGATAAAAGCCATCACTAATGTCATTATTCTAATTAAAGCAATTAACTAAGCAAATAAAATCAGTCTAAATCCATTTTTCATGACTTTAATTGACTTGATCGCCGTGGGCTTTACTTGTGCGATTTTGACCATGATACCTACTACCGCAATCGAATGGGTACCTAATCTAACAAGTGGAAATAGCCTTAGAGCGATTAAAATATATGAATTATTCCTCAATAAATTAACTCAACTACATCAACTATCGACATATACAGAGTGTACGCTGTCACAGAATAAATAATAGTACTAGGTACAGAAGACTTGCTCTCTAACAAAACGCGTCTGTCACGATCACGATCAGCACAGATATGGCCGCTAGGTGGCGACAGTGCCACACGCGGCTTATGGCAAACCCCAAAATTGGGGTGGAACGGATGTACTTTTAGCTGCCTGTAGCAAAGCGACGAAATCGCGGAGTGACCCACGCCTGACGCTGTGACGTAATTATAAAGAGCAAGTCATGAGTGAAGTATTAAAAGGGTAAAGGTTTTTCCTGTCCACGGGATGACGGGACAATAGTGTCCCGGACGTTTGGCAGGCCTGCGCTGAGTTAATGCCAAACACACAGGTGCAACCCGCGTCACCTGTCAGGGTTGGTTATTGAGATATTGGAATTTAATGGTTATAGTTTTTGTTTAGGTATTTATACGACATTTATCAATCACTGATTTTAAAATTGTTATTAAATATAATGAGGATAGATACTTGCGCGATGAATTATTAAGTGACGATAATCAATTAAGTTAATTTCGTTACACATCAAAAATATAGTTTCATCTAATAGCTTTTTCAATTGAATAAACGATATTAAAACAGAGTAAAAAAGAAAGAAACTGGTTATGTCTGCAATTATACCCTGTATACTAAAACACAAACGCCTATTCAGCTTTTGTTTAACACTTGAACCGGAAAGATAATAATAATATGTTTGTAAAACGATTAGTTAAATTATGATGACCGTTGACGGCCAAATTCACCATACAACCTACTTAAGTACCCTCACTACTTAAAACAAAACATTTTCTATAAATACTGGTAGAAGTTGTGAGGCTATGAGGTAATTAACGTCAGTTCGATACAATATTAAGTATGTTAATTTACTCACAATAGCACTTTATTCTGCTACATGGGAGTATACTAAGTAGTTGGTACAACTAAATTATTAAACGCGGATAAATTATTCGCCGAATAATTTATTCGAATAAGAATAATCATCCGATATTTTTATTCGTCGTTCGCGATAAATTTTGTTAATTTTATTCACCATTCGTCATTCGAATGAAATTTGCCCATCTCTGGCTACAGGTAGCTAAAAGTACATCCGTCCCGCCCCAATTTTGGGGAAAGCCATAAGCCGCGCGGAGCGCTGTCGCCACCTAGCGGCCATATCTGTGCTGATCGTAACAGACGCGTTTTGTTAGAGAGTGAGTCTTCTGTACCTAGTGCTATTATTTATTCTGTGGAAACTAGTATTCTTTGCACTGAGGCAACACGTGCTACGTTAACAACGCTAATATCCGTATAATGTATTGTTTTACAGCATCTAAAATCTGTTAGTGCAAGCTTATTAAATAGTAAGTGATTAAAAAATCTGTTATACAATGACTTACGTTATAGCAATGTTGGTGTGGTTCATTCATAGTTGTCCATATTTTAACCACATCGCCAAATAGATTAAACACCACTCTTGCGTAATCTCTAAAGTAATTGACTATTTGCGGATTGGCCCAACCGCCTAGGTCCATAATAGGGGTGGGCATGTCCCAGTGGAACAAAGTCACAACGGGTATTATATTGGCTTTGATTAACTCCTTTATCACCTTCCGATAATATCGGACCGCAGATTTGCTGATGTTATTGTCAGTACCGTTCGGAAGCAACCTGTCGACAAGAGTCATAATATATATAATATTGCACATTTGCACATAACATAAGTAGGTACCTAGTTAACATTCAAATTTTAATAAACGTCTTTTTTTTTAATCAATGTCAAAGGTGACGTTTGTTCAAACAAAAACGTCACTTTTGTCACTGACTGATCCGATCCTTATCGTATCGAGATCTTATTTTTGACGAAATATCATTTGATAGGTACCTATTTAATACCATTTGTTTTTAGGTGAAGGAAAACATCGTGAAGAAACCGAAGTAATCGCGATAAGGCCTATTTTACTCTCTGGGTTGGAAGGTCAGATGGCAGTCGCTTTCGTAAAGTCTAGTGCCCACGCCAATTCTTGGGATTAATTGTGAAGCGGACCCCAGCCTCTCATGAGCCGTGGCAAAAATGCCGGGATAACGCGAGGAAGAAGGAGAGACCGATTGCCCGATTTGAACTTATACGAACAAAAGATACGTCAATTAATAGATCTAGAAACGATATGGATTAGATGTGTCAGTGTCAAAAGTGACGTTTTTGTTTGAAGATACGTCCCATTTGATACTGACATAGGTATCTAATCCATATCATTTCTAGATCTATTAACTGACGTATCTTAAAGTTCGAATCGAACCGTGTTACTAAGTTGCCAATCGTCCTTACCTTGGCCACGAAATCGACAGCCTGTAGTACTCCACACCCAACTCCTTGACAATGGCTACATCATCCATATATTTGTGATAAGAATCCGCTGCCACGTCCCCATTGGAGTGATCCGGCGTGTAGTACGGGTGGGAGTGTAGAAACGTGTCCCACATACTTTCACCCTTACCTGCAAATTAATATGACGTTTAACAATTTTAATTATCAGTTAAGGGGCTTCCCAAGGTTTTCGTCGATTTTTGAGAAGTCGTGTCTCCTACTTTTGCACTACAGATAGACAAACGGCTATCGGTTCTTTAATCTTTTATCTCCATTTTTGTCTACCGGATTTTGAAAGAAATGAATATTTATTATTAATTTAAACATTGTAAAAAAAAATACTTTTTTCGTATCTCTATTGCTGTGAAAGATCTTACATATACGAAATCTACATATTTGGGTTTGACTCTGACGTCTCTAAACCTGGTCAGAAGTTTTAATATTAAACTAAGTAATTAAAACGCAAAAGTTATGGCCAGAAAACCAGGTTTTTGGCCTGACATTGTTCAAATTCGATGTCAAATATCTCGGACACAATGGCCTTTGGGACACTATATTGCTTAAAATACGATAAGCTACAAACCATTAGAAAACTAAGGGATTCAGATTGAAAACCATTGGGGCATGGGATCCCTTTAAGTGTTTTAATCAGGGATCATCTAGTAAGTATCCAGCATAGATATTTTCATTACCTACCTACTATAAAGGGTGAGTACTATTAAATTGTCGCAATTTGAATAAAATTTTATACAATAAAATAATATACAATAAAATTCAAAAATGTTTATTATTGGTAAGTTTATGATAAAATAGGCGAGCTAAAACCGTTTTATTGTTTGTCTAGAGCACGACGTGAGAATTCTCGGACTTTACTCTTGACCCGACTCATAGAATTTTGCACGGAATCATTTGTGATAAGTTTAGTACATTTAATCCACTTCCTTTTGAAATCGGGCAATGATGTGGCCGGTTGGCATGTTTTCCGCAATTTTGTTTTTATATTTGCCCAGTATTTTTCTATCGGCCGTAATTCTGGGCAATTTGGCGGATTTAATCCCTTTGGTACAACATCGACAGAATTCAAATTATACCAATCCATAGCTCTAGATGAATAATGGCAACTTGCCAAATCCGGCCAAAATAATGTCGAACAATTGTGCTTTTTAATAAGTGGCAACAACCTTTTCTTTAGGCATTCGGATATATAAATATCTGTGTTAATTGTGCCAGTGGTTACAAAAGGCGAACTTCTCATACCGCACTGGCATATCGCTTGCCACACGAGGAACTTTTTGGCAAATTTCTCGACTGGAATCACTTTTTCTGATTCAGGCAGACCCGAGACGTTGCGGGAAGAAAAGTATTGATTGCCTGGTATTGAATTGAAATCAGCCTTTACATACGTTTCGTCATCAATGATTAAGCAACCTGCTGTATTTTGAACAAACAAGGCGTACAATAATCTAGAACGTCGAACTGCTCGATTATACTGATCAACCGTTCTTTTCGGAGCTTTTTGTTTTTTGTATGTAACAATACCGCAGTTTTTTTTTATTTTTTGTACATTGCTTTGGCTTGTTCCAACTTTTTTGGACACATCTCGGGACGAAATAGCCGGATTCTGATCAAACAGCTTACACACCTTTGATTCCAACTTTTTGTTCCGTTTTCTTGTCGGATGACCCTCTCGCTGCTTTCTTTCAGTAGTTTTACCTCGTTTTAGCTTTTTTATGGTCCTTTGCACTGTTCTCCGAGTTGTATTGCACGATTTTGCAAGTTCCAAAGTAGATATATAGGGATTCATAGTAAATTTTTGCAAAATTAAATCGCGCACGCTTTTTTCTTTTGACGACATCTTGAAAGACAAATACAAGTGAATGTTTTTTTTTAAGAATAAAAGATGCCAATACATTCTAATTTTGATATATATAATAAGTTTTACCAAAAAGGTTGAGAGTCTAGAAAAAAAACGGAATATGTTAGCGACAATTTAATAGTACTCACCCTTTACTTTTATAGAAGGACGAGGACGTATGGAGATTACTGCTGACCTATTGATTAATTATATATAAATTCTACATAGGGCTGTTATTCTTATTGCCATTGATTACTGAGAATATATACGAGTACTACGAGAAGATAATGTTGATAAAGAACAAATGAATGAATGATGATGTTGAGAATGTTGATAAACAAGTTTGAGGATTGCCTCGTATAGCACTCCCAACTTTTGAGTCAGTTAAAAAGAACTCGGAAAAAAGTTGATCGTGGAACCAATGACTCAAAAAACTCATACCGAAATACCGTAATCGAAAATCAAACTTATTTTTCATCTCTCTCCTATTCGGAAAGTTCACCTTTCAGACCAAGTCTTATTGAAATTAAAATGTCAATGTACCTAACATTGTATTAAAAAAAATGTTTAGTAATCAATATAAATGACGATGAATGTTTAAAATAGTATCATTACATTACATTCATTCAGGTTCACTTTTTTGAAGGCACGTTTTAATGATCAGACACATCCCAATTGTTCATGGTTTTAGATTTATTCCGATCAAAATGTAAATGGCGCCAATTCCAGTCCTTAATTCTCTTAATCGTCAAAAGAAATATACCTATAATAAACCTACATTTCTTGTGTTTGACTATCCTCATGTCAAAATGAAAAGTAGAGTGTTTAACTCGGGTAAAAGTATCCATCTCACCCTCGAACTTTTGGCGCTCGAACGAAGTGTGGAAAATATCTCGGGTGATGTGGTTCCCTTTCCACCCTTGGTTAACAATCTACTATTTACTTTCCACAGGCGATGGCTTGCTCTTGTTAGCAGCGAATGGAATAACATGACAGGACGAAGAAGGCAGTCGATTGACCTCGTGAGGTATGTAGAACTACATACATTTGCATCGAAAAAGGCCAAATATGTAGTTAATTATGTAAGAGTAGGTGTTTTTGTAAGCATGTGATGTTGCTTTATGTTAATTTATGTAGGTAGTTATATTATAGAACTTATATTATAGTAGTGTCAATAAATATTGAAACTCTAAATATGTCTAATACCAGCGAGATTGGCAATATAAATAATCTGCTTGTACAATCAGCTAAACTATTAGTTCTCGCTCAGTTAGGTACGTAGTAAACTCAATTGTTAAAATGTATTAAATTTCTATAAAAGTCAATTTGTACTTTAATAAACCTAATTAATAAGTAATTTCTTATTTTCGGCTGTAATAACAAAATTAATTACCTAATCAAATCGTATTGGTTTAACATTAACAACAAATCAATTAATCAATATAGCGTTGTAGGTATAATTAAGGATGGATAGATAGATGACTTCTCTGAGATAGTTTGCCCGAAAGTGAGTGTGTTAACAACGGATTTAAAGAATTTACTGTGTCTGACTGATTATGTATTTGTTATACAAATAAATCATAGTAGGTAATTGTAGACGAATTCAATTAACTATCTTAAATACAAAATTTTGATGTTCAAAAGAAATTTACACATTTCTTTTGCATTAGGTTCCTGTGTCAGTACAGTCAGATGCAAAAAGCCAATCTTCAATATTTGCATGTTTTTTGCAGAAATCTGTATTAAAACCGGTATTGTTCATAACATAGCCGTCATGGAATTTAAACGACTTACCATCTTCATTCCAAGCTCCTTCAATCTGGTACGCAGCAGTAGCAACCCCGAACATGAATCCGTCAGGGAATGTGTAGTTTCCCGGCCCCGACTCCCCCCGAGCGCTCAGCACGCTACGCAAACAATCCATATTGTTTTTGGCGATGAACAATTATTAGAACAACAGGGGATTTCTCAATTGATTACACGAAGGTTCGCGTGGTTTACTACGGGCACGCAATTTCTTTTGCAGGAATGCCAAAAGCAACATTTTATTAACCAGTGAAATAGTTTTAAAAATACAGCTTAGCTGCTTTCTTAGTTCGTAGTCACTGACTTACAAGAAAACAGGCCACTAAAAATGCAATGTTCAGAAGTGAACAAACAATCGGTTATTTAAGCAAATTATTAGAACATCCAGAGTTTGTGCAGTAACGTAAAGGCACTAATCGACTTGCACATACAGATTTCGAGTTACTTTGAAAACAAATAAACACTGTTTGGCTATTTGATAATCTAACATAACTAAAAAGGCTTTAAAATATATAAAGAAATATCAATTAACGAAATCACTGCAATAAAAATGAAGACGCATAATCAAAATGCTATAGTTACACCAAGAAAAGTCTGCAGCGATTTTGGTAGCCCACACAGTGCAACTTTACTGTTAATTTAAACGTCAAACTTCTATCAAATGTTGGCGTATAAATAACATATGCACTGCGTGGGCTATCAAAATCGCTTCAGACTTTTCTAGGTCTGACTCTATCACGTAAAAAATGAAGTAAGGCGGAACATATTTCGCGATATCGGTTAATTGTTTATAACCTCACCTAAGGCTCGCTAGGACAGCCCTGAGAACGACTTGACGCGAGCTCGCCATTGTACAGACTAAGACAAGGTTTAAGTATCGCCTATTCGATTTCCATGTGACAATTAATTCTTTGCTGATACATATTAAGTACCTATAATAAATGCGAAGGTCTGAACAAACCTGTATTTTATTTGTTTTGCATTAATTTGATGGACGAATTTAGGAAATCGCAGGTTCGATTCAGTCTTTTGTATTGAGGGTTACTTAAATTATTTAATGTGTTAAGCAAAAAACAGTTTAGTTTTTCTTTCTCTGCTCCTGTCTTACATTGTGTTTGGCGGGACAAACATTTATCTTCAAAGCTACTGGGTCTAAAATTACGAGTATGAATAAGTAAATACACAAAGTAGGTAGTTCTTTACATATCGACGCTTAAGAATCATTACTGTCTAAGTAACAAATAATTTAAAATTTAGACAATTATGGCATGCTATTCGTTATTTTTTTCTGCACCTAACTGCATTAAAAGGTAATAACGTCAAAAATGTTAGTTAGACAGTATTGATTCTTCAGCGTCGATATAGATGATAGGATAAGTGGGTCGGTACTTAGTTTTTGATCTGATCCTTCCTTCCTTCCTTCCTTTTAAAGACATTTTACTCACGTTCCACATAAATAAAATACATTGTAAAAAATTGTGTAATTTACAAAAGTTATGGAACTCTCGGAATGCGAATCCAACTAGCACTTGCAGCCGTATTCGAAAACTGAGATGCGTCAAATACTAGATATTGAAACGATATGGATTAGAGATGTCAGTGTCAAACAAGTGTCAAAAGTGACATTATTGTTTGAAGAAACGTCTAGTATTTGACGTATCTCATTATTCAAATACGGCTGTTTGTCAGTTTTTTTTACTATAATACCCAAAGTTGACAATACTACCTTTTGACCACCTTACGTTTACCTTTTGATCTGTATTTTTATAATATCGTATTTTTAATTTTGAGGTGTGCAATGAAGCGTGATAAAATTTTATCTTGTTAATTATTGTACATGTCAATTACTAGGATTGAGTGAATTGCCTATCTAAATTAACACAACCACCTCGTTAATGGTTTACATTTAGATTAACATTACTGTTTATTGTAAGAAGGATTCATGCTAACGCGAACTGAATGCAACCATTACACAAAGCAGGCACAATGCTTAGATCAACGAATAATCTGCCTTACAGTTGGGACAACAAATTAATTAAATTAGTTGATATGTCAAAATTTACAGTTACACTTATAGCGTTTCGTGACTTATACAAAATAAGTTATCCTTTTTTTTTTAGGGTTCCGTACCTCAAAAGGAAAAAACGGAACCCTTATAGGATCACTCGTGCGTCTGTCTGTCCGTCTGTCCGTCTGTCACAGCCAATTTGCTCCGAAACTACCGGACCAATTAAGTTGAAATTTGGTACACATATGTAAGTCTGTGACCCAAAGACGGATATGTAACGTCAACAAATGAATTTTAAACATAGGGGCTACTTTTGGGGGGTAAACGATAAAATTAAAAAACAAAGTTTTGAAAACTATATCGTGTTACATATCAAACGAAAGAGCTCATTTTGAGAATCTATAATATATTTTTCTTATAAATTTACGATAAAACGTTTAGAAGTTATTCAAGAAAATAGACAAAAAATGACCATTCCCCCCCCTCTATCTCCGAAACTACTGGGTCTAAAATTCTGAAAAAAATACACAAAATAGTCCTTTACCTAAAGATGTCAGGAAAACCTATCAGAAATCTAGAGTCAAGCGTGAGTCGGATTTAAGAAGAAAAATGCGGTTAACGTTTTTTTAGGGACACAGCCGCAATGGTTTAAGTGAAACGTGATGTAGACAGCTATTGCGAAGGCCCTAGGCCGATATCCGCATAAGGCCGAAGGCCCGAAGCTCCCCAAAGAGGCGTGCCTTTAGCTTCAAGCGAGAGTCGGAATGAAGACAAAAAATGCGACTAGGCTGTATCTGGCACATAGTCGCAATGGTACTTGTAGTACAGTCAACAGCAGAAGTTGCTAAGCGGCCGAGGTGTTCAAAATTACCTTGACATGCTCTTATTGTCTTAACTATAAAGTCGCGTCCAGATCATTTTAAACCACTCTCCCGCTTAGCAACTTCTGCTGCTGACTGTACTGATTGATTAGGTTACTATTGTTAGGTGTTTTAAAAAGCAGTAGGTATACAGGATGGCTAAAAAATAAACTAAGGTCGTTTCTCAAAAAGTTGGCACCGCCAGGTTAACGTTAACGTTTTTCAAAAATTTTGCATTTTCGCATTTTTTTTTATTGGGATCGTTAAAAGGCAACTTTAACTATTAGAAAATGTGGAAGGGAAGCAATTCCTTCAATTAGTTTAGGAGATATAGGCGTTTGAAATTCAGGTTAATGATATCAAGGACAGGTGAAAGATATTTTGTCTCCAGGTTATCGATAGTAGAAGCAGGTTATCGAGAAATAAGTACAAATTCCAATGAAAATATTGACAGGTTATCGAGAGGCGTCATTAACCTGTGTCCGTTGCCGTTAACCTGGTTTCTTGTCATCGTTCACCTGTAATGAGTGTCATCCACCTGTCCACCACATCATTTTCAATGCCTTCTAAAAATAATCGAAAAATGTGTCATCTTCTGTAAAAAGGGACCTTATTGTCCACCACGATGATTAAAATTTTGGATTCTGACCCACCTCACCTTCGATTCGATTCCCAATTTAACAACAAGTTTCTGTGAATAAGTAAACATTCAATCTTACTGTCTATTCACCCTGGCAGTACCTAGTGGAACTCAGGTTTGGTGCAACATAGGCACATGCAGTTTTGGTCATCCAACTCGTCTTGGTGAGCACTTGGGAGAGCAGAACTCAAGATAGAGCTGATGCTGGACCATCGCAGTACCTAGTGGAACTCAGGTTTGATGCAACATAGACACACGCTGTTTTGGTCATTCGACACGTCTTCATGAGGACTTGGGAGGGCAGTACCCAAGATAGAGCTGATGCTGAACCCTCGCAGTACCTAGTGGAACTCAGGTTTGGTGCAACATAGACACACGCTGTATTGGTCATTCGACACGTCTTGATGAGGACTTGGGAGGGCAGTACCCAAGATACAGCTGATGCTGAACCCTCGCAGCACCTAGTGGAACTCAGGTTTGGTGCAACATAGACACACGCTGTTTTGGTCATCCAACACGTCTTGATGAGCACTTGGAAGAGCAGTACCCAAGATAGAGCTGATGCTGAACCCTCGCAGTAACTAGTGGAACTCAGGTTTGGTGCAACATAGACACACGCTGTTTTGGTCATTCGACACGTTTTGATGAGGACTTGGGAGGGCAGTACCCAAGATAGAGCTGATGCTGAACCCTCGCAGCACCTAGTGGAACTCAGGTTTGGTGCAACATAGACACATGCTGTTTTGGTCATCCAACACGTCTTGATGAGCACTTGGAAGAGCAGTACCCAAGATAGAGCTGATGCTGAACCCTCGCAGCACCTAGTGGAACTCAGGTTTGGTGCAACATAGACACACACTGTTTTGGTCATCCAACACGTCTTGATGAGCACTTGAGAGAGCAGTACCCCAGATAGAGCTGATGCTGAACCCTCGCAGTACCTAGTGGAACTCAGTTTTGGTGCAACATAGACACACGCTGTTCTGGTCATTCGACACGTCTTGATGAGGACTTGGGAGGGCAGTACCCAAGATACAGCTGATGCTGAACCCTCGCAGTACCTAGTGGAACTCAGGTTTGGTGCAACATAGACACACGCTGTTTTGGTCATTCGACACGTCTTGATGAGCACTTGGGAGCGCAGTACCCAAGATAGAGCTGATGCTGAACCCTCGCAGTACCTAGTGGAACTCAGGTTTGGTGCAACATAGACACACGCTGTTTTGGTCATTCGACACGTCTTGATGAGCACTTGGGAAAGCAGTACCCAAGATAGAGCTGATGCTGAACCCTCGCAGTACCTACTGGAACTCAGGTTTAATGCAACATAGACACATGCTGTTTTGGTCATTCGACACGTCTTGATGAGCACTTGGGAGCGTAGTACCCAAGATAGAGCTGATGTTGAACCCTCGCAGTACCTAGTGGAACTCAGGTTTGGTGCAAGGTCAGGTCAGGTTAGGTCCGGGTTCAGGTTCAGATAGGAGCCGAGATCCAGGTGCAGGTCCGACTCCGGGTTTGAGTCTCCGGGGGTCCGAGTCACAGTCCGGGTCCGAGTCCGGGCCCGAGTCTGGGTCCGGGTCCCAGCCCCAGTCCCAATCCAAGTCAAAATCTAAATCGCCAAACGTGTACTATGCATCGTTGAAGAGTTCTGTTCTAATCATCATCATCCACTTCATCAAATGCGACAGTTTTTAATGAAAATGCTTGATTTTCTGATGAAAATCCAAAAGTCACTATACGCATGCCTTTAAGATTTGAGGAGTTCCCTCGATTCCTCATGGATCCCATCATCAGAATTCGAGATTGACAAAAATGCAGCTTATAAACTTATCTTGCTTAACAAACATAACGAAGAGGACAAATCGCCAAACGTGAACTATGCGTACGTGAACTATGCGTCGTTGAAGAGTTCCGTTCTGATCTTCATCAGCAGTTCCACTTCATCCAATGTCACTTTTGTGAATGTATATGCTTGATTTGTAAATAAAAACACAAAAATCACTATATGTATGCCTTTAAGATTTGAGGAGTTCCCTCGATTCCTCATGGATCCCATCATCAGAACTCGAGATTGACAAAAATGCAGCTTATAAACTTATCTTGCTTAACAAACATAACGAAGAGGACAAATCGCCAAACGTGAACTATGCGTTGTTGAAGAGTTTCGTTCTGATCTTCATCAGCAGTTCCACTTCATCCAATGTCACTTTTGTGAATGTATATGCTTGATTTGGAAATAAAAACACAAAAACCACTATATGTATGCCTTTAAGATTTGAGGAGTTCCCTCGATTCTTCATAGATCCCATCATCAGAACTGGGTTTTAACAAGAACGGGACTAATCTGCATATACTTATACTTTTTACAAAACATTTTAATATATGTCTAACACTAAAAACCCTCATAAGGTACCTTTTCCCGTGGGACGTCACAAATCTAGTTTGAGTATATGTAACGTGAATTTTAAATAATTATCGATCACCTGTCATATGGCAGGTGAATGACGCTTCGTTCACCTGCCATTGCATCATTCACCTGACTTTTTTGGACAGGTTAACGAGACTTAAGACAAAAGTACACAAATTTCAATAATATGCAGCTTTAACAGACAGGATAGTTTTTATTCCTAAATTAACACACAAAAGCGATATAACCGCTATATAATTATATAGTTACGAGTATTAGTTGTGGTATCAGTGACATTAACCTGCCGCAAAATCTCATCCACCTGGCAGTTTTAGCCAGGTGGACGATATGCAGGTGATGGGGAAAATGGCAGTTATATCGCGAATACACAAAATGTATTAGCTTGATGAACTCCATACTTAGGCATATAAAACTAAACTATTGTTTACGTTACATATCTTGATAGTAATGCGATAGGTTACATAATTAGCAAGATATCGACTCCAGGATAAAGAGTACTTACCCATTACAAACTCCAATTTCCGATACTTTGTCGTTTGTGTTTTATTTGCGAAGCACAATAACCACGTCTTCGTCCTACCAGGTGATAGCTGATGAGTGACGGCTTCAGCTCGTGCGGAGTGAGACGGGAAAGGTGCGGTGGGGGTTATACAATCGTCGTGAACGTGACGCGCCAGGTGACTGTTAAGAATTGCCTTGGACAAACTTTGAAGCCGAATAACTTAAAATATAAGTATAATATTGTTATGCGATAGTAATACTTTAAAAGTTAAGGATATATGTTAATAAAATACGGTAATGCCGTTAAATTAAGTTAATATTTTGTGTGGTTTTCATAGCTCCGAACATCAGTACCTCGCGTTGGGACACGGCAGGTTAACGGATAAACGTAGTTACAATATTTTTTTTTGTAATCAATATTTATTAAATCTTTTTCAAAGTATTAGGCCTCTGTGTAAAAAGTCTCTCTAAATATGTATTAATTTTTTATATATAAAAATAGTACATAACGAAAAAAAAGTTCTAACATAAACCTATTTACAGGTGGCGGTGCCAACTTTTTGAGAAACGACCCTAAGTGTATTCCCGTTGCCAACGTGCAACCCTGAAATCGCGAAGAAAAATTTGGCTATTTCATACATTTTGGCTGGTCCGTTTTCTATGGGAGGATACTTCTATTTTCGCGATTTCGGGGTTGGTCCCATACTAAAAGTTGCTCAGTATAATCCCAAAACCTCCTTGGCTACGGGAATACACTTAATTTTTGGTCAACCTGTAGGTATTATCTCTCTTCGGCCTTCGCTTTTAAAACACTTTCGGAAGTTGTAGGAAGCGCGACCCGTCGGACGCTCGAGTTTTCAGCTCTACGCATTTGGACACTTGTAGGTACTATTGTTCGGCATTTAATCTTCAGAGATGTAGAGATATGCTACCACGCCAGAAAACTTCATGTTACATCTGGTTTTTGATTGACCCATTCGGGTTTTTCAAGACGTTTCACTCACGTCACGTTTCAGGAACAAACAAAAATTTTGAAAATTGTGTGATGTACGGAACCCTTGAAACGCGAGTCCAACTCGCACTTGACCAGTTTTTTTTTATTATGAATGGGCTTACTCATGGCCACAGACTAGCCGAGGCGTAGACGTGGCCTACGATGGAGCGAGCTCGCCCAGAAGGTGCCTGTTCACTCTTGATTTGAAGGTTGCCGGGTTATAAGAACACGGAAATATAGACGCCGGCAAGGAATTCCATTCCTTGGCAGTGCGCATAAGGAAAGTAGAAGCAAAGCGCTTCGTGCGAATTGGTGGAATATCTACCAAGTAAGGATGGAAACCGGCCGTGCGTCTAAAAGTCCGATGGTAGAATGGGGACGGTGGAATAAGCTCGTGTAGCTCTTGGGCACACTCCCCGAAGTGCAACCTGTAGAATACCGACAGGCTGGCGACTTTCCGCCGATGGGCCAAAGACTGAAGCTTAGCCGTTAGCTTCTTGTCGCCAATCATCCTCCTGGCTCTGCGCTCCACTGAGTCCAAAGCGGCGAGTTGGTATTTAGCTGAGCCATCCCACAGGTGGCTGCAATACTCCATACACGACCGGACATGAGCTTTGTAAAGTGTTAGAAGCTGTCCAGGTGTGAAGTATCGCTTCACCTTATTTAGGACGCCCAGCTTTCTGGCCGCAGTTTGTGCTTTAGACTCAATGAAGCTGCCGAAGCTGAGGACTGAACTCAGCTCCATGCCGAGGAGTTCCAGGCTGTCGGTAATAGGTACAGATGCACCCCGGAAAGAAGGAGTCAGGTCGAATGGACTCCGTTTTGCGGAAAATAGACACGTCTGCGTTTTGGAGGCATTGAACGTGACCAGATTGTCATCACCCCACTGGGAAACGAGACTAAGGGTCAAGTTCATTCGCTCAACCATGGCCTCTCTCTGTGAACGTATATCCTCCCTGCCTCCTCCTTTAAAATTTATCTTTTTTTTTTAACTGTTTGATCCCTTTTCATATGAAATGTGCTGTTAAATCAAAAGGTTGATAAGCCTAAAAAAATGAATATACTGATTTAAACTTTCACAATTATTAAACATCAAGCTATGCTTAGTTTGGGGCTAGGTCGATCTGTGTAAAATGTCCCCAATATTTATTTATTTTATTATTTCATTAAGTGACCAGTTTATCATTGCTCTTGAGTGTAGATACCCAATACATCGAAAACTCCCCCACATTTAATTTAGGTTAGGTTTAAAATTACAACCGTTTGAAGTCGGCTTGGGAACTCGGGATGTTCAATTTATAAATGAGGATACTCGACGGACAGTAATGTAGGCAACATTTTACCGGGAACCTACAAAGAAGGGTAAACGTAAGCGGGCACCATTTCGGTGCCCTTCAGTACCCTTCGGAAATAGGCTCGCCCATTACGGGCTTAAAACAGATTTGTCAGCCTCATAATGATAAATAACATTAAGTCAAAACATTTTTATTTGGAGGCTTAATAGGGATGCTTGAATTTTGAGAAACCGATATTAAGACGTGGTTAGAGGCGAATTTATTACATAATTAGATTTTATTAGCAGCATTTTAGTTTTATTTAAAATATTTCATTTTGAATGTAATTTGTTTTAAATAAAGAAGTTGTTTTTTAATTCATAATTCATAATATTTATTTGCAAAAAAAGGAGTTACAATAGTTGGTACATTATATTTATAAGAAAGTCCGTCCTTTTAGCCGTCCATGCACAGCATGCAATTTTTTATATGACTTACTAATAACTCGTCTCTCTCTTATTAATAAATAAAACCTATACATTCAGCGAAATGTAGACTGAGAAATGTAGAATAAAACAAACATTACATATGAAATAATTATGAAAAAATATTTTTCTGAAATTTATTGGGCTGGTAACCATCAAAAGCTCAAGGCTCCTAATCGATGTTTCACACCATCGCACCATGACGCGCCTTGAACAATTAAGTTAGCTGTGTTTTTTAACCTAACTTCACAGATCATAGAGATTAAGCTAGATCATTACCATGCCCTAAATCCCAACACAAACAGCGGCACCGCGCGGCCAACCTCGGCGGGCTCCGGTAAGGACTGTATCGTTTATTATAAATACAAATAAAACCTGGTCTAACTGTTGACGTGTGTATTATTTTGTATTACTATGTTCTTAAGGTATACTCTGGGGGTATTTTTAAGCCATATCTGATATAAGAAGGTTTTACATTTATTTTATTTTAGGGACTTTATGATGATTTTAATATCGTCTAGCAATTGTAATTTGGACAAGCCTATCGAGCTTAATTTGAGACTATTTCACCGATTCCTTGGTACGATTTAAAGAAACAAAAGGTTAATATGCTGCCAAAATATGCCATCCAAGTGTCCTTTTCATGATTGCTCAATTGAACATCCACAGAATAAATGTGGTGAATTTTTATCTTTACATGAAAACGACTTTTTATGCAACATTTTGGATTCCCGTCAATTTCTGACGCCAGCGAAATGAGGGAAACAGCTAAAAGAATCTACCGAAATCCAAAGCCTAACGGACATTCATGGCGTTGAACCATGGCTAGAACAGGTCGATAGAAACGCTCCATGATGGTTATATTGTATACCAAAGTCGGGGTTGTCGTAAGTAACATGCCATATTCTCTAAAAGGCCACCAAGCACAGATCCAAAACTTTTTTTCCAACTAAAAGAAATGATTAGACTATGCCCAGATGATCGCTTTACGAATCATATGTAATTGCTGTTTACATAGCACGATTTTTTTTGTGTAATATCTCGTCTTGTTCGCAAACCGTAAATTTTCTTGTAGTATTTGTCCAAAATCGTTGTAGTTACTCGGGAGGATTGGGTAAATATTGTCCAAACCATATGCTTTACGTGATCTCCCAGGACGAAATGTTACTTATTATTAAAGCACTAATTAAACTATATGTGTAATTTTTTAATAAAAATATAATACCAGAAAAAACGGCTAAGTAAAGTTGTATTTATAATAAACGATACAGTCCTTAAGTACCTACTAAATAATGGAGAGAGCCTCGGGTGCACTCGCGCGCCGCATATTCAGCCTGTATCGGCGCAGTTAGCTTTTACACCGCACCCGTAACAGAGCTACCTATGCAAATCGCTTATAAGAATTTAGATAGCTGGGACTGTTTTATTCAGTGAGTGCGAAATTAGCCTGTAGTTGCTTTGAGTCTAAATTTGAGAACAAAAAAGGCGTTATATACGCGTAAGATACGCGTGATATAAGAAGCGAATAGGTCGAAATGTCGTGGCCAGATCTTAGAACTGATCATTTCATGAAATAATCTGTCAAACCTAGATAAACTAACCATATCATGAAGTGATCAATTCTGCAATGGCATTTCATGAAATTATCAAAATCTTTGATCTGGCCACGACACAAATAACGCTTGGGCCACTTAGTTTTCGAATTATTTACTTAAAAATATGGTCTCATAGCGGACATTTCTGCTAAATATAGGTATTTAAAAAAAATAGTCCAGTCGTATCTAGAATTCGTCAGGATAGGACCAAAGCCAAGTGCTTTGGTCCTGACGAATTCTAAATACTTACTATTCGGAGCCTCGGTGCCGCTTAATAGTACTTACCGCTCTCGAGCACATCAGCGAAAGGTTTTGAACATGTTCCTTAAAAAATAGTCTTAGTACTATGGGTGTTGTACAATAATATTTTCACCTCACCAGCTCGGAAAGGTTTACTTTGCACTTCAAAAACCGATAGCAAAGTTACATTTTATTCATACGTGAGGCAAAGTAATCAAATGAAAATTTTGGGTTGTTTTCTTATGTTTGCTGGTAGAATTGACTTTTAAATGATGATTTTGGATGATAAATATTTAATAACATTCATTTGTATTTGATTTGGTTTGATTTTGTTTGATATTTTACATTTAATATTTGCTTCGGGTTGGTGTAGTGAAAATTTTTATGTTTCGCTCTGGGGCAAATTTTGTTTAACCCTCGTGCTTTGAAACCCTTGCAACGCTAAAGATTCCATTTTTCACGCATATTAGCACGAGCGGTTAAACAACAACTTTGCACCCTTGTAAAACAAATAACTATTATATCACGTGCGCGAAATACATATTCAATCTCTCTTTAATAGTTTTTAATGGGCCACAACTGTAACATAATATGTTGAATCGGTCAAAAATTACTGATCGAATTAAAGAAAAGTAAAAGTTAGCACGGTACATGCCATTTAAAAGAGATAATTAAGATTCGCTTTTATATGCGTTATTTATTCAGAAGAAGTTTGTATTATACCTTACGTAACTTGAGCGGAAATAGTTGCAAATAGAATAGAAGGTATGTTCCCAATTTACTATAACGATTTATTTGTTTAAAGAGTAAACATTGTTTACAAATGAAAGCGCTTTGACAATGATTTCGTAAAATGTGTAAAACTGGTATGCACCCTTATTATTGATGATCTATCGATGACACAGCAGAAACACTCGAATTATTCGATGTTATTAGATAGCTATCGGTCGGTGATCATTCTTGTTCCGTAAATAAATTTGTCCAGACCACATGTTGATTCATTTCAAAGTTGTTCAATTGTTTACGTGTCTGTTGTTTATTATTACTAAAACTATAATATAAAATTATATTAGTTTTTTTTAAAGTTTCTCAGATAACTATTACATGATATGGACCGCTCAGTAAGCAGTACCTGGCACAAACGTTTCCAAAATACCAGCGGCGTTCCCGCACTGAATAGCCAACGATATACTTACGCTGGACCAAGTACGAACCAGACCAGCCAGCCTAGCCAAGGTTACAATCGCTATCGCTTCGACAACGAAAACCATTATGTCTCTCTATCACTCTTCCATATTAGTGCGACAGTGACAGTTGCGTTTCGATCGCTACGGAGCGTAAGCGATCGGCATCTTGGCTACGCGGCCAGGTCCCTCACAAAAACCTTTGCCACGGAACACCAAGGTCTAGCCGACTCAACTATCTCAGTTAAATAACTCTGTTAAACATTATACCTATATCTACTAGGTTTATAATCTATCCATAAATTCATAGTCAGTAACTCAATAATCGAACTGTGTTTGATCTAAATGGGCCAGGTCAATGAGCAAGAGCAATTATTAACGGCCATAAAATATTGCAGACACGATTTGGCACGGACACGGACAGCCTTAAACATTCAGGAGCTAATGTTAAAGTTCCTGGTGAAGAGCGAATATCTAATTTCTGACTAAGGAAGCAAATCTGCCGTGCTGCCTAGACATGAATATTAAACTGTGAATATCTGCCAAAGCGCAGACATTGTGAAAATTCACTCGGATCGCGGAATGGAAATCCTACGCTTCACTTGCATTTTGTCATTAATATGATTTGAAATCCATATTCAAATAGGATGGAGCGAAGGAGCGGTGAAATCGACGTAGTATTGAGAAAAGGGGGGAATAAATGAGTGGCCGTCTATGAATAAAAGCAAGAAAAGGGATTTTGTTTGCTTCTTACGTATACCTTAGTAAAAAAAACCGGTCAAGTGCGAGTCAAACTCGCGTCCCAAGGGTTCCGTACTGCACACATTTTCGAACGAGCGAGCAAAGCGAAGTTCATAAGTACATTCAACTGTTCTTTAATTTTGTTCGAAGTTCGCAAATTGCTGGCATCTCACTCTGTCACTCTAATTACGGTTTCATTGGAGTAAAGGAGAAATCACCGCAATTTGCGAACTTCGGTGTTCGCGGTAGACCTTCTGATATACGGCAGTTCAGCCTTCTCATTTAGCTACTCGTACTTTGCTACAGGTATTTGCTAAAAGTACATGCGTTCCGCCCCAATTTTGGGGAAAGCCATAAGCCGCGCGTGGCGCTGTCGCCACCTAGCGGCCATATAGCAGACCAGAGACTACTGTGCAGAGAATACTGTAATGTAAAAACATTTTGATAGCAAATACAATACACTGTCACAAAAATGAAAACAAATAGTATAATAGTGCAAGACAATCGGTTCGCTTATACCCGTTCTCCGAGGACGATAATAATTATTTTGGTTATACATAATCCTTCTCATCATGCCCTCTCGCGCATGAGAGGAGGCCTGTGCTCAGCCACACCCCGGACACTGGCGATCAAATGTATGAAACAAACGCGTTCCTACGCGCACAGCTAAGCTCGTGTAGGTGAACGCGTACTATGCTTGTGTGAGTGAGATAAGACGTGCGAGGGTTCTCGCCATTTGTTGTCAAGTTCGATGACCTGAGTGACTCAAAACTCATTGCACGAATTAGGAATAAATAAGAATCGTATTATGCTGTAAGGTGGGTATCTAAGCTCGATTTATACAATAGTTTCCTATTTTGAATCAGTATAAACGAAGTAACAAAATTTTTGTAAGGAAATCAGGCCTCCAAAATATTACGTAAGTTGAAAACATGATTTTTTGTTCATATAGATATTGTGTTGTTTTCAGTGTGATCTAATAGGTTTTGTAAATATTTGTTTAATATTTGAATATTTTACGTGGCCTCCGCTCTGCGCACCGCGTCGTCGCGTCCTTGCCAGCCGGTAACTGTGAGGTAACCGAGAGCGGGTGGGCGGCACTTTCAACGGGAGGCAGGGAGTGTCCATACTGTACGTTAGTACTCTTTATTATACTGTGGCTCAGCAGTGGGACGTATATAGGCTGCAATGATGATGATGATGATGATGACATGATCCTTGAACCGACTGATGTTGAAGGAATTCGGATTTATCTCCCTGGCAACATCACTGGACAGTCAATTGACACTATTTTAATATAAAAAACGAATATATTAAAGCGCCTGGGGGTTTTAATACCGAAAATACTCGTATAGGATAAAATAGCCGAAAAAAAGATACATATAAAAACTTTAATTAGTTATAATCAATATCTGCGAATGAAACAACGCAAAAAGTAGTTATCTGCTACCCTGAAATACTTTTCCAAATAGAGATATGTACTTAAATCTCTACAGTTCGAGTTCAGAAGAATATTTCAGTCTAACACGCGTATTCGGGAAACGAGATAATCACAAGATCTAGAAACGATATAGAGATCAACTAGATTTACATTAGATATCGACTAGATGTGACTTGGATATCTAAGTCATAACTTGTCGAAATCGTTCAAGAGGGCCTCCAGAATCGCGGAAACGTCAAATTTGACATATCTATCTTACAAATATCTTTAAATTATCCATATCGTAGCTTGTTGAGGTCTAGTAGAGATCTAATACATTTTCAGAATCGAGCCGTAAGTAATTGTTCTGTACCTAATAGAGACATATTATTATCTATTTGGGCAAAGCTTTTAGAAAATGGTAGATATTCTTTTATAGATGTACAAGTTGCGGAAAGTTTCCAATAATTTGAAAATATTCTTGAAACATTTACAATAATATAAGCAATTCCAACACGTTCCGGAAAGTTTCAATCTCCATACAAAAATGTGAGGAGTTTCTGAAACTTACACATGTGGAAAATTTCGCAAATTTGGAAATTTTCCATCGATACGACAGTACTTTTTAATCGTAGTCTGATTCACTACTTTTGATACTGACTGTACAAAAGTACTTTTATTTTAGACAAAATAAATAACGAACGCGTAGAACATGTTAATTGCACTGTTAACACAAATTTCTATCCTTATTTCACAATCTTTTGGGATAGTTACAACAAAAAGGCATTTTAGAAAAAAACATCGGTGTGTCGAAGCAGTTTTACAAAAAAACACGACAAGAACAGACACATCCCTAAAGTCACTTTATTTTCTAAGTCAGTTATAAAGCCGTTTCTTTCTGGCATTTCTTGTTAGCATTTGTAAAACTTTTAACCGTTTTATAACGATTTGCAAATGCAAGTAGCACATTGCCGAATTCCCACGAGCCCGGCCTATACATTGGGAGCGGCAAACTTCACCCGTTAACACTGCCACAAAATGAACATGTTCATACAGCAGCACTGGCATACAAGGGGCGGTAATGTCCTTAATTTGAAGCGTGAATTCGGCGTGAGAGCTCTGACACATTAGGCGAACATTAGGGACATCACGACCACACATTCGCGCTTTTACTGGGAAAGCCATCCTTCTTTATTAAAATTTGTAATTTACGTGAAGGTCTAGCTGTAGTAGAAGTGAGAGTTTTCGTTTACCTTTCTTGGGCATTTTGCGTTTGGCAGTTTCACAGCTTCATAAAATACAAGATTTTTCGATCTGAATTGATTCAGTATTGATTCAGGTCGACATCTGTTCGGTTACTCTTTTTAAGCAGATTTCACGCGGTGAAGTGACTTGGGGGCCGATTTTTGAATTTCGAGCGCTCTGTGAAAATCTGTGGAAAACAGCCAATTGATAGTTATAAATACCACTCGTTTTCAGTACTATTAGCAGAATTTAAATGCCTTTTATTGGAGATACTCGTATACCTATTGAAGAAAGCCACACTAACTGAGCGCTCGAAATTCAAAAATCGGCCCCCTGCCATTGTTCTGATTTCGGGCATGTGGACGTGATGTGTGACGCCTGTCTGAAGAGTTGTTGGTCGTAATAAAAAACATATCTACGCTTAGTTTGCTTTAATACTTGTCTGTAGAAACTCAATTGTTTAATCATCTCATCAAGAATAATTTGAATCCACCGTCATATTAAAAACGTCATAAACAATTTCCCTCGTTCATTATTTTTTATACGTTTAAGGTAAGTATATTGAACATCAGGACACACACGAACATGTTATTCAAAATAATTGTGTAAAATAAAACAATAAGCAATATAAGCTATAAAATTATTCAAAATATTTTTGTTTGTTTCCTACATTTGTAAACATCACTTTCAATGGAAAATATGTTATGTTCACCAACTCCCAACCCAAATGCATATTAGAATTCAAGAAATTTATTATATCAATCACATCTATGATGACATTATACTTTCAATGTCAGATGTTATCAGAATTTAAACAACTTAAATCAAAACTGCTTCGAGACGCATTTTATATTACTTATTATATTTTATACATATAATATGTAGATAAAATTTAATCTCTGAAATGATCTAAGGTGAGAAAATAATATTTTGATTCTATCACCGCAACATGTTTTTCTTGTCTAGATGTGACATATAAGAGTTGTGAATTGATGCGCATGAAATTCAATTTACTTTTCTATCTCACAGAAGAGGTATCTTTAAGTAAGTAGGTATACTATAATGGTTAAGTTTGAAGTATTTTTTGTTCATAACTAGAACAGAATAAGTAACGAATTCGAGACCACTAACCTTGTTGAAGTATTGGTTTATTCTCAAGGTTCCCCAGAACCTTCAAGAAAAGTAATAAAAATTATCATGAGAATTCTATGCCAAGATTTTATTAAAGATGATGAAATGTTTCTAGTTATCTCGCTTGACGTAAAATTTACGTAAATGCCGTGAAATAAAATCACAATTTCAATTCCATTTTGTTTCGTTTTTTAAGATATTCTACTTTATGATAAAGTAATTCGGAGGACACGACGTAATTATTAGGTGCCCAAATCTGTTGTGTAGGGACGGAGGTAAATTTATTTTCATAATGAGGCGAAGGTTGAATACTTGATTAAAACGCTAGGTAATATGAATATGAAAATTTGTTTAATGACTTTACCAGCCTTATTACTACTTTTTTAGGAGCTTAACGACATTTCTGTTATTTTTAGAAGAAACATTTTTTGAAAACTCAAGGCTTTCATTTCTAGTTATTTAGAATGATGATATATTATCTAAAATTGGCGTTGTGTCCATGTAATACAAGTTATGTTTTTACCCATCATGGAACGTGATATTCCGGACATTTGGGAGGCGTGCGTAGAACCGAAGCCAACATGTAGTTTGTAGAGGCCTCTTTGACGAATTATTGAGTTGTAAGGGGTACACCGCACGGTGATGTCCGTGCCCGTTTCATGGGACACACGCAGAGGCACAGAATAAATAATAGTACTAGGTACAGAAGACTCACTCTCTAACAAAACGCGTCTGTTACGATCAGGACAGATATGGCCGCTAGGTGGCGACAGCGCCACGCGCGGCTGATGGCTTTCCCCAAAATTGGGGCGCAACGGATGTACTTTTAGCTACCTGTACGGTTACCATCAGTTTGTCACTGACATAAACGTCGTCGAGAACGTAATTTACTTTCTATACATCTCGCTCGCACTCGCATATAGAGCAAACGGGATGTATAGAAAGTAAATTACGTTCTCGACGGCGTTTATGTCAGTGACAAACTGATGGTAACCGTACTGTAGCAAAGCGACGAAATCGCGGAGTGAGCCACGCCTGGGAGAACTAGGCTATTGGATGAAAGCGATGGAGTAAATACTGGGCTATACAATAGTATGTATACTAATAAATATATTATTATTTCATTCTAGACAAGCAACTAATGCTGGTACGTTTTTGCTGATATTTGTTTTATAGTTTGTAGTAACTTTTAGCTTTTGCTACTCAAATTGGACTTTATAACATCATTATATTGGAAATTGAAACCGAACACAATTTCAGTTTAGAAGCCACAATCTCATCGGGATTTTGTCAAACATCGCGGTGGAGGTACCAAATGCAGAAAAGCGGCATTTTGGTTTGGACTGTTTGGATGGACTTGCAATTTCCATGTGTCGGCCGCCCGGAAATGAAGGCCGAAGTGTCGATAAACGACCCAACGCACCGAGAGTACCTGCGTCGACGACATGTGATCCATGATGCTTCTGGTCGAACGGACAGTATTTCCAGGTTTCGTTAGATGTTTAAAATCAAACATGAACTTGGTAAAGGTGTGTGTAGGTGAAATAAACAAAATAATAGATAAGTATCCTTATCAAAAATAGCATTTACACGTTACACGTGAATTTCATGATACATAGTTATATCGTGATGATGATTCGCCATACAAGTTCTTTCAGTGATTGGTGTTTGTAACGTTATTATTTGCTGCTAGCTAAAAATAAACACGGCAGTTTAGAAATAAAATAAATTATATTTTTACACTTTTCCTTTATTTCTAGGTATTGTGGTATCATTTGCAGAAGTTTCTACAGCATTAAACACTTGACTACATGTTAGAAACTTAACTACTAACTTTTTCTTTAAGACATGATGTGCATACCCGAACAAGTATCGTTAGGTTAGGTGATAGTGGCAAATAAAATGGTACGAAGGCAAGCCTAACGGACTTTAAAGACTGCAAAGACAATTTAGGGTAGAAAAGTTATCCATCACAAAAAAAGACTTGTAGCAGAAAAGTAGGTTAGGTTAGAATTGCGATCTCACACACGAAGAAACTGCTACCAGAAAAGTAGGTTAGGTTAGAATTGCGATCTCACACACGAAGAAACTGCTACCAGAAAAGTAGGTTAGGTTAGAATTGCGATCTCACACACGAAGAAACTGCTACCAGAAAAGTAGGTTAGGTTAGAATTGCGATCTCACACACGAAGAAACTGCTACCAGAAAAGTAGGTTAGGTTAGGTTAGAACTATGACCTCCTTGAGATACAAACTGTTAGCAGAAAATATACACATGTTATGTTTTACCCGCATTGGGGACTATCCACCGGTAGCGACATTAAGACAAAGTTTGATATATGAATTCGTGCAGTTGGAGTCATCGCTTTTAATGTTTGCTCCACATAGTAGTATATAGGCCTGTAGGTATAGGCATATTCAAGCAGTAATATTTAAAGCTACGGCACACAAGCGTTTATTAGCAAGGCGTTACGAGTCTTGAACGAGTAATAAGAAGCAACGCCGGCTACAACTTATCACATAAATCAAAAATCTGAAGCAATTCTGCAAAAGAACAAAACAGCGTTAAATCATGGAACTCCATTTGTGTATTAATAACTATAATTTAGAACTTTACTCCAGGTGGGTCAGTATAAACGAAACATATGTAAATACTTAAGGGGAAGCTGTGTTTTGAAGCTATTAATATCTGAGTTAAGAAGTTTGATATATTTGAAAGCGGCATTTGTGTTTTAGATATTATGTAAGTACTGTAAATAGGTATATATTAATGTTATTGTAAGAGTTACATGTACGGTAAAATCTAGGGTTTATTGGTAAAATCCAAAATTGACTTACTTTTATTAGTAAAACTAGTAAAAGCCCGAAGTTAACACGTTCGGCCCAGCAACGTTTCATAACGTCAATATTTATATCGTGATAATAGGCACAACGTCTATTGACTTCAACTTTAAATGTTCATTAATTCGCACTACGTCGTATAACGCCAGGAGCCCTTATTATAACCCTATTAGCTAATTCCTGTGCCACAACGCTTACAATTATCAAATGCCTACCGCCACAATTTATCAAGTTTTGTCGGTATTTTGTGAACGACTTTGACACAAGCACACATGACTACATTCACATACACAACGTTCATTCACGTCGCCCAAGGTGTCGGTGCGGCCCGCAGTAGTCGCTGTGTGCCGCATCGGAGTCCGCTCATGTAATAAAACAAGGCATGTCTGAAACTGTTTGAAGACTTTTCGTCTCGAGAAGGTTCGCCGGACCCCTTTAGTTATGACGGGGAATACGGTACCGATGAGGATTATGATCCAGGACCGGGGGCTTCATCAGAAAGTGACAGCTCTGTAAGTTACACGCGACCTTCTACTTTAAAACCACCTACATCTAAAATCGAAACTTCGGCTTCAAATGGTTCAGATTCTGGGGCGATTCCTTTAGTTCTGGAAGCATATTTAATTTACGCACGACACGTAAACCCACCAAAAGGGCTAGAACTTCGTCGGCTTTCAATACAAATGAATTTGAAAACAATATACTTCATACATCACAGTCACCTGGAGAAATGGAGAATATGCCAACACCTCCTCTTTCACCACGAGCTGCAGAGAGGAGAGTTTACCAGATTCCTTTTCCATCACCGCTTATCGCTGAGGTGAACCCAGATATGAACTCAGGATCGTTATCGCCGCTGCCTGAACAGGTACAGAATAACTTAGTGCCGATATTGCCAGTAAGGTCACCTTCAGATAATCACTTGCCATCTCCCGATTTGCCACCTGAAGAGGGCATGGATCACTCATTACTACCAGTTTCTTCACCAGCTGCATAGATACAAGGCCGCTTACATCATCCTCCTATGCCTACTTTAGAGGAGAGGTGGCACCTGTCGAGGTAGAAAACCACTAACCGCTGACTGTCTCTCCTCAAACGTCAGAGTTCACTAGACGTTGTTCTTATGACAATATAAACTACACACTATATGCGACACAACGTTTATAGGCGTCAACGTGCCGAGGCGTTGTGTACTAATTTAATACTAAAATGTTGACTACGTAAGGCACAACGTTATTGAACGGTAACGTCTTTTGACGTTTGTGTCGCATTTCAAAGCAATCAGGTTTGTGTGAAGAGCAGAACGTTTTTCAACGTTCTAATTGTTTGTATGAAAAAATATTGTGTCGTAAAGTGAGCACTTGATCATCGCAGCGGTGGGCCGAACGTGTTAAGTGATCAAGTAAGTATGGCGTTATTATCGTTGTTGCAAAATAATGTTAAATACCTACTCTTTAGTACGTATCAGTAACGATATCAAGAATTGACATTTTATATCTCACCATTTCGATATAAGTATCAAGTGTGTATTACGAAATGAAGCTGCAAAATTTGCATGCCGTTGACGGACAGATACTCGTAGTACATGGACTGGGCAATGAAAAACCCCATTTGAATGTTAATTGATATACAATGGAAATAAACCGATGGCCATCGTTTTTTATCGGAGCTTAAAGAGTTTTATTATTATAGTTTAGAAATATAAACTTTCTTGTTGCGAGCGTGGTTACAAGTTCGGTGTAACTTTTAACTATAATAATAGTTAAAAGTTTTTAATAAGCAAGCAAAACGTTTCATATTATTTTTTATCAAGGTTAATCACATTCACAGTTCTATGGTAACAAGTTTCAGAACTTCATCTTTTACACCATGTAAATAAATTAATAGGAGTGACGTACCACAAGTTTCCATACCTATTTATGGCTGATGTTCCACTTATCATTTTGTCGAGTCGAATAGACCTCTAGTATATACCTAAGTATTATGAATGTTTATGATATAACAAAACGCTCGATTATGTAAATTATGAGCACGTATCCCTAAAGCAATATTGAGGAAAAAACTGAAAATACTGAAAGCAATATTCGCAAAATGAAATACAATACCAGTGTTACCGTAAAAACCCGTTTTAAGTGAAAACGTGCTTTGCCTAGTTTTACCTGAAATTAATTTTGAATAATTAGTGCAAACTAGTTTTCACGAAGGCACTTTGTGAATTCCAGTTAAAACTATTGTTCATTAAGGCGCTTTGCGAAAATTTGTTTCAATTGAAAAATCCCTGTCAATAATCTCACTGAGACCTTACGGCATTCTAGTTTTTACTGTAGGCCTAGCATATGATTGGTGCGACAGTATCTCACGGCAAGATAGACTAGGTACCCGTTTTTTTCGAACTATGTCAATAAGAGAAGGACGGGTAGTCTATCTCGCCGCGAGATACCGTCGTGCCAATCATGTGCTAGCCCGGCTGGTGAAAACACGTTTTCTCTCAGGCGATATATAAAACTAGTTTCAACATGGGAAAACGCGTTTTCACTAAAAACTGGTTTTACGGTAACACCAACATGGATATGATTACTTTCGCGATAGTTAGAGCGAACAAGCGCTTAAAACAAATAATATATTTAGATATATTTTCGATATAGTTATGATCATGAAAATACACAATCACAAATGTATTTCAATTATTCTTAATAATTCCAATATACATATGTATGCGAGTGATCACCAAATGAGATTGATTTATGTAGTTTCAATGTTACTCAACTCTGGCACGAGTAAATACCTGCCTCTCGCGTCGAACGATCCCTTTGACAGGTCCTTCAAGTCACTTTTGGTTGAGATTAATTAAAAAAAAATAATTGATGTATAACTTCCAAAAAATGTCTACAAACATTTTGCGTGACAGCTACTCCATAAAAAAATTAACTGACAAAGGGACCATCAACATCATTCGACGCCAGAGGTATAATGAAGAGTAACTCGCCTCACAAAGCCGATATCAGCATTGTTTCGATATTATTTCATGAAAAATCACTAGTATTTACCGCTGAAGATAAATTCCATTGTGGCGAGTTTCCACGGAGGCTGTCGCGCACGTCACGACCGTCCGGTTCCGGGACTGCGCTTCAAAACTGTTCTCATGTTGCACTACTTTACAAGACCATTCAAACCGTTAACAATAATACTTAGAAGCTTACTTTGGAAGCCTCAAAAGCATTGTTTTTATAAACGAATAAATATAATATAGAATTATTTATACCTAGTCCCACAGTTAGCACAATAAAGCTTGTGTTGAGGGTACTAACTAGACGACGATATAAAAACAGGGTTATATATAAATACTTATACACTTAGGAAACATCTATAACTTAGGAATAATATTGGTGATATCATAGACAAATAGGTAGTTTAGTTTAGTTTAGTTTATTGATCTCTCAATACAATTTTCATAGTTAATGTAAAAGAATACATAAGCAATTACTTATCGTATAGCGATCGTCGGATACAAAATAAATAATTAAATTACAATTAAACAGTAGTTATATACAATGGTATATACTCGTAAATATATCACAAAATATTATTCATTTCAAAATATTTCTAATAGCAAATCATAAAATCACACAATGTCAAAGATAATAATAAAAATAAAATAAACAATTTTAACAGAGTACTACAGAGTACCTATCAATGAATAATTTAAGTTTTTACACAAAGTCAAATTAAATCCAAAGAATAAATAGAAATTAGAGACATGTCAAATGAAAAATAAAAATTAATTGAAATAAGTATCTTAAAAATAAAAAACAAAACAAAAACAAAATAACAATTTACATTACATAATTGGTCAATTTAATTCGAGAGATATTCCTTTACTGAGTATAGGGATTTCTTAAGTAAAAAGGTTTTTAGTTTGCGTCTGAACGTCATGTCACTTGTCTCCTTTTTTATGTCATTTGGTAGGTGCTCCTAAAAAGTTGGACCTATTACACGTGGGTTTCTAGCATGCAATGCTGTGCGACGCGGAACAGTCCGAAGTTTTCCCGTGCTCCGGAGGCATTTGCCCACAACTTCCACTCGCTTAAATTGAGACAGGTGTATACGCGTGAACATAATGACCTCAAAGATATACTGCGAGTAGTGGGTCATAATCTGATGTTCCGCAAACAGTAATTACAGGACTGCCTCTGTTTTAGCCCGAGTATAGTCCTCAGCGCCCTTTTTTGCATGATTAACACCCTGTCCGCGTCGGTCGAGTTACCCCACAAGATCACGCCATATGCCATAAGCGAGTGGAAGTATGCATAGTATGCCTGCCTTAGCGCATCACTTGAAACCAATGGTTTCACCTTGCGCAGTGCAAAGATCGCACCACCCAGTCTACCACACAGCATGTTTATATGTTGCTTCCAGCTCAAGGTTGGATCCAATGTAAATCCTAAAAACTTACACGTATCGGTTGTCGGGATAGGACACTGAATATTCGCGTTAGGGACGCACCTACCCGAGAATAGCATGACATTCGATTTGTTGACGTTAAGAATCAATCCGTTTGCCGAAAACCATCTGTTAAGCTGGTCGCATACATTCGTGACCTTGTAATTAAGTTGCTCATAGGTTGGAGCGCTGACAATCACAGTTGTGTCATCGGCAAACAAAATGATTTGGCCATCTTTTATAGCAGATGGCAGGTCATTTATGAATGCGAGAAATAGGGTATTTCCCAGAGCGGAACCTTGTGGGATTCCCACCGTCACGTTGCCAGTCCCTGATCGCATTCTTTTCCCTCCCGCCATCACTTCTACTGTCTGTGTTCGGTTTTCTAAAAAAGATTTCAGGAGATTACCTTGCAACCCATAACACGAAAGCTTTTTAATAAGTAGGTCGTGACTTATGACATCGAATGCTTTGGACAGGTCACAAAAAATGCCAGCTACTTTGTGCCTGTCATCATCGATAGCGGTAGTGATGCTATCAATCATGTTATACGCTGCAGTAGTAGTAGACATGTTTTTTCGGTAAGCAAATTGTCTGTCAGTCAGTAAGTCGTTCTCGAAATGTTTCATTAGTTGTTGGGATAGGATGGACTCGATGATTTTGGATATGTTGGGTACTATTGAGATCGGTCTATAGTTATCAACGGATGTTTTATCACCCTTGTTTTTGTAGACAGGGCACACTCGCGTGCTCTTGAGTATGTCGGGGTAAACGCCTTCCTTGATCATCTCGTTGATGAGGACAACTAGGGTATCCGAAAGTAATGGCCAAATCGACAGCAGGATGTTGACTGATATGTCGTATATGTCAAGTGTGTTACGACTTTTTAACATTGTTTTGAGGGTGTGATCGAGGTCAGCACGTGTGACAGAGGGAAACCCATAGGCATGAACATCAGCGATCTGTAGGTGATCGTTTAGACAATGCATCGCGAGTTGTTCATTGACGCCTATGTTGTAGTTGGACGCGACACTCAAAAAATGACTGTTAAGATGGTCAGGAACATCTAATTTATGAACAAGAATTGAATTACTTTTTAAAGTAATGTCCTTCCTGTCCTGTGATTGAGAAGTTTCTTCCTTAATTATATTCCAAATTTCCTTTGAAGGATTACGACTGTCTTTTATTCTTTGGGTTGTGTAGGCTTGCTTGGCTTCTAAAACTTTACGTTTAATCATGTCTGAGTAGTACTGGATACTTGTGGATATGCTAATGTCATCTGGATATTGTTGCCGAAAGTCAGAAAGGTCATTTAAATTTTTAATATAATTCAAGATATCGTCAGTCATCCATGGAAGATTCGGTTTATTTTGTAATTGTATCCGTTTCACGGGGAAATGAATATCAATATAATATGTCAATACACGTATTAATTTGCTAAACTTATTGCTAATAATAAATCTCTTTACCAGAATTCGAGCCCGGGACCTCCTGTTTCGTAGGCAGGGTCACTATGTACCAATACTAGGCTATGAGGCTTTTATATTTATATATTTTTATTATACAATTTAAGAAGTGCAATAAACAGACAGACATCTAGTGTGTATGTATTGTGTAAATTATCTGACCTTCTTTTAATACAACAAACCTTTTCGAATTTGTAGTTATAAGCCCAAGATTAAGCATTTACTCGTAGTTAACTTCGCATATTGAAATACAACATCGCAACTATCGGCGCGATTCGGGAAGTGAATTAGAGATTAACTAGATACGATATAGTAAAGATATGTGACGTCCCATGGGTAAAGGTACCTTATCGCGGTTGGCGCTTACGCTATTATTAACGCTGCTCCAATATTATTGCTGCGCTATGCGACGCAAGCGCCAGCCGCCATAAGGTACCTTTACCCATGGGACGTCACAGATCTTCATTTATCATATCTAGTGAATCTCTAATTCATTTCCCGAACCGCGGCACCGGACGCCATATGGTACCTTTTACAGTGGAACGTCACATATCTTTACTATTTCATATCTAGTGAGTCTCTAATTCATTTCCCGAATCGGGCCGTATAAATTTGAGAACGCATTAAAATTAGCATCCCTAAATTGGGCATGTTTAAACATGAACAGCTAAATAAACGGCCAACTACATCCTTCCTCGGCTCGTCTCTCGGTCACGTTTTTGCTTCGTCAGCGACCACTCCGGAGACACTACAAAATGTGCATACTGCATTGGAACGCCGCCAAATGTTTATAAATGCAGTGCCCGGGAGTAACGAGCGGATTCTTCGGAGCGTCACGGTAATTGTGCATTCTGATGAGCTTCAATTAAAAAACGGCCAAGTGCGAGCTGTGCAATCAGTTTTCGGTTGATATCTCATCTTAGATTTCGGTTTTAAAATGCTTGATAGGTAGGTAATTTTAACTTTTTAAAATCATTTATTTACATACAATATATGTATATACAGTGGTACTATTTAGTTACTAAACGAAATTAATAACTGGCTTAAATCTAAAATAGGCCCCTGAGGCAATGTATGTACCAAGGATGCTGGCGGCATTTCCTCGTTGTATTGCAATCACATCGCAATGCTGTTACGTTGTGCGAGGTAGCCGCCAGGTCCTCGGTCACCAGTCACGTCAACAATTTCTTTCACTTTTAACTTGGTAAGTCTTTTTTTCATATTATGAGCAACTCACAAGCGGTTAATTCACTATAACTACCCTTCTGGTTATTTTTTATCAAATGCACTTAATTTTATTGCATTAAACACCTATGCAGTCATTAAAAGTGACAGATTTGTTACTGCTCTGAAGTAGGTACAGTCGACGTCAAAGATATGTTTACATACGAGTATTTCGCCTTATTACAAAGAAGTAAAGTTACAAAAGTGTAAACACGAGTAACCTTTGACGTCGACTATATTCAAATTTACGGTAGTTACACTAGCATATACATCTCAATACTTTAACTTTTACTAGCTTTTTAAGCGCATTTTGTTGCCTGTTCAGTCCATTGCATTAACTGACTTCTGGAATGAACAGGTTCCAGTGACAGACAGAGTAACAAAGCCACATGACGTTAATGCTAAAAGCTAATGCTAGTTTAGTATAAGTAAGTAATACTGTAGTATACAAGTGTGTTATGGTCTATGGATATTACATGCATGAATATAAATGATTTCGTATGGGTTTGTTGTTAGTTGAGTACACCCAATAACTGCACAAATAATTTTCACCCTTGCAATACTGCGTCGAATAAAAAGTCTCAACTGAAACACGCGCTACATTTGAATATACTCTCTAAACCTCGTATCTCAAGCAGCCATCAAATGTAAAATAAACTCTAAGTTTTCATAAATAAGGATCGCAGTTCCATCCATGTAATTTGGATATATGCCGGTAACAAAATGTTGAGTACGTTCGAATGCGCGACACGTAGCAGGGCGCTGCAACAACCAACATACAGTTTTTATTTCCTGTTACATTCAACGACGAACAAACATTCGTACTTTCTTTATAACGTACGACGCATGCAATATTAAAACGAGAAAACGAGACTACTCGAGTATTGGACTTGTAAGTTTGAAATATTTATGAGGGCGCGGCGCCGTACAACTTCTTTGAAATGATTATTCTTCACCTCAGCCTCAACATCTAAATATCCGTATGATAACTTAGTTTAAACATACTAATTTTATTTACGTAGTCACAAACTAACAGGTACTCAGTTATTTATTTTTCTTCTTAGGCTAGGTCATTCATATTATAATATGAATATAAAAGTAAAATACAAAAAAAAAAAAAATACATTGTAAAAAACCTATCCTAAACCTGCCGCCAGCAGCGGGGCAAATAAAAAAATTAAAATCATGAGCATTGATACATAAATAGGTATTCAATTATCTTACGCTTAGTAACCGTAACGTAACGTATTAGATGTTATCAAATTATTCACATTTCTTAACACTGCCAGAACGGAATCAAATTAGATATAATTTTTTACATAAATGTTGGTTCGTGTCTCTTCGTTCGTCACGAGATAGAGAAATTATTTACTGGACGACGGACGTAATAGTTAGAGAAACAGAGCGGAAAATTGCCTCGTTCAGGATAATAAAATTGTTGTTAGTTGACTTAGTTCACTTCTGAGCTTAGGAGAAGAGGTATAGGTGCTGGTTCATCTAAATCAACACCAGACTTACTATCTTTACCTTTTAAATCCCGAAAATGGTTTTCAAAGAATGTTACGTCTCTGCTTTTCACATTTTTTCTGGGATATCTAATGTCCCTAAAATAATAGCTACGTGGATCTTCTGAATATCCGACGAAAATGTGTTCAGACGCTTTCATGTCCAATTTCTTCCGATGACATTCGGGGACCTGAATAAAAGCTCTACATCCAAAAACGCGTAGATGAGACAAATTTGGTATCTTACCATGCCACATCTCGTACGCCGTCTTCCCTTCGAGAGCACGATGGGGTGATCTATTTTTGAGATACACCGCCGTCTCCACAGCATCTTGCCAATAGGCCTGAGAAAGAGAGCTTTCAGAAAGCATTGATCTGGCTTTCTCTACAATAGAACGATTCGTTCTCTCTGCAATCGAGTTTTGCTGCGGGCTATACGGAACTGTAGTTTGGTGTCGAATTCCTTGACTTTGTAAGTAGTTCGAAAATTCACCATTAACATATTCTTTTCCATTGTCACTCTTCAGTGTCTTGATTTTGGCTCCAGTTTCCCGCTCCACTGATAACTGGAAAATGCAAAACTTATTCTTTACTTCAGCTTTTGAAGAAATAAAGAACACAAAAGTCATACGAGAAAAATCGTCTATAAAAAATAAAATATATTTATTGCCTTGAAATGAAGTTTCAGGCAGGGGACCACAGACATCTGAATGAATAAGTTCCAAAACTGAGGTTGACTTTTTGTGTGAAACCTTTTTAAAGGGTTTTCGACTTTGCTTACCTTCGATGCAGGAGATGCATGGTTCCTTGTCTACCGCTGTGTAGTCGACGCCTACTGCATGACCCTTTTAGCTAAACATGTAAACAAGTAGGTACACAATAGATAATTTAGTTGTGTTCTAAACGATCTGGGGGCGTCTTTTTACTCAAAGGGTACGAAAATTAGAACATATTATGTTCATAATTTCGTCTTTTAGAGTGAATTCCTCGTCAATAAAGAAATTACTTTTAATATTTAAGTATTGGATAAGGCCAAGTTTACCCTCTGGCTTTAGGTTCGATGGCAGTCACTTTCGTAAAAGCTAGGGCCTAAGCCTATTCTTGGGATTAGTTGCCAAGCGGACCCAGGCTCCCAAAAGCCGTGGCAAAATGCCGGAATATCGCCAGGAAGATGATGATTTAAGTAGCGGATAACTGGGTCGATATGAGAAGGCTGTATTTCCGCTCTACTTTCCACCGAAGTACGAAGGCAGGTAAGTGATAGCAGAACACGCATATAAAATAACACTTATTTACTTTCATTGAATTTAAACTGTTGTGAGACATACTAACACTGAATAATTTTACGGTCACATCATCACACAACATCACAAACACAACACAACATCAAAACACAAACACAAAAATCGCGCAAACAACCAAACATGTTTCGCGGTCGGAAACTTGTCGCGCGAGTGACTAAAAACAAGTAAAATTATTCAATGTTATTTACTTTCACTAAAATAGGGGTGTAAGTGAATTCTAGGTCCAAGTTATCCTTTTCGACGCCAAGTCAAACACAAAAGCTGTCACGCGGACGCCACGTCACCGAAGTGTCAAAACTGAAATGGAACTTTATGCATATGCACGTAAGTCTATGTTGCTCTGTCGTCTGTGACCGATTAATCAGTCTTCTGCGTTGAACCTGCGGTGCGGATATATCGGTCATTGGCGTCCAAAAGGTTAACTGTGCTTACAATCTTAGACTGCCTTTTTTATAAATGGCTAAACAGCAGATAACGGTCGATTTATTAATAGTTATTTTTGTTTTAGAATAGTGTTTTTCTACAACACAAACATATTTAACGAGCTTTCGTCTGTTGGAAGGTACCGACTTTCTTGTTTGTTATTCAATTTAAAGAAGTTTGTAATATCGAACCGTTCATCATTGCTCGTTCAGTTCCGTGTTATATAAATCCCTACGTACAACTGCGCTTGTTGTTTCATTGAGGTTTTTCCACATATGGAGGTGAAGAAAAATAAATTGGTATCCAAGAGAAATGAAGGCAGCTAAGAATGCGTACCACAATTCCTCCGGGTATTCTTTCCTGCACTCTATAATCGACTCACGCTTCATAAAGCGGAAACCTATTATACGTATGTACTTACGAGTAGATATGGCTCCATATTTCCAATAATTTCCTACGTACTTACTTAAGCGTTGTAAATATTCAGTTTTAAATGAAATACATATTATTATCTGTATTTTCAAAATGTCATATATTTTTTATGTGAGTCACCGTAACCTATGGACGCCTGCAACTTCAGAGTTGTTACATGCGCGCTGCCGACCCTTTAAAAACCTTTATACTCCTTTTTAAAGAACCCCGTTCTGCAGGCCCTTGGGAAAACCTCGACAGGAAGCTTGTTCCGTAGTCGGGAAGAAATTCCTCTTAAAACGCACAGGGCGCGACCATTTAGGTACTAGGATGTGAGGGTGACCACCCTGCCGATGGCGAGCGGTACGGTGCTATAAAGTTGAGGGCCTACCGCGAACCACGTTCGACGTGTTGCCTCCCTATCACACTTACGTACGAATGTACAAGTGTGACAGAGAGGCAACACGTCGAACGTGGTTCGCGGTAGGCCCTTTGGCATCATGTCAAAACAATTCTTCAGAGTACAGCCCATTGTAGAGCGGCGTTCGAAAAGTGCATGGATAGATGTCGACCGTAATGCCTTAATATTACAGTTGAAACATATCCATGCACTTTTGACCGCCAGTGTACTGTACATGTGGTACACAAAGAGGCAATACCGCTTGTTGCCGGTCGTTGTTGGCTTCATAGTGTTCTCATTATCCTATAACAGTAATTATTGTTGTATCGGTAAAGTGCCATAGATGAGAACAAGCTCGTAGACCTAACGCATGGAAAATCAACATCATCCAATATATCGTAAGCAGAAAATTCCTTGTCTCTGGAAATCCCGGGCAACGGCCGCTTGCAAATGCTTTAATTTGGTACCTACTCACTGATAATCAATTTGATTTAAATTACATAAGTTTATCTCTAAACTCTAGCCTTTTCCTCCTCATGTGTTAGACTTATATCTCGACTTCCAAACTGAGACTCGAATTCCAAAGGTAAGGGACATAAGACTTTAAAACATCTAAAATGTAGACACATTGTGAGGTCACATTAAAGTATCATACAAAACGTACTAAGTAATGTTACTAAAGTAAAACACCTGTGTATAACCCATACAACCATTTCCAGTCGCCGTTACGACGCGGTGTAGACACATCTTGTGTCGACACCGTCTGTTTCGGTCACAATTCCAGTCGCAGAGTCGTCGCCGTGTCGACACAGTTACCAGAAATGGGGAAGGGTCGACACATGACACAAAGTGACATAAAGTGTGGTCGCCGTGTGCACACATTGTTACTAGTTTGCGACTACTTTATGCCAAAATCATTCGTTCATTCGTTCATTTTGTTCCTGTCAAATGGAAACTGTCAGATGGAAAAATAGTTAAATAAAAATAAGTGACATTAATACGCCATCTCTAAAACGGATTACAAGACGTAATTATATATTGTTTGCATTTATATTACAATAGGACTTAAATTATTATGGGGAATTAAACTGCTCGAGTGATTTGATAAACTAAGTGTAATATAATCAACGCGCCACCAAATTGTTTTAGTTTAGCCGGAAATGAAATTGTTTACTTCTCAGTGCCTGTGTTCATAAATATATTATTTGATGCATTTTTAGTACTTCGATGCGTATACTATACTTAAATAACAGAAATAACGCTTTACATACTACGAAACTTGTTAATTATGATGTATAAATATGGTTTAAGGCTGAGAAATATTGCAGTCACAAAGTAGTCGCAAATGTTTCGACTTTGTGTCGACTCTGTGTAGACACATGACACGCGCTGTCAAAAGTAATAACAAAGTTATTGGATTTGCAAAATGGCTCCTTGTGTTCATTTGTTTTCAGATATTCTCAAAGTGTAAAAATGCCGTGGTCAGAGATGGGACTTAATAGATTAACTGTTTATTCGACTAATAAAATTAATGGAATAAAAAAAGTTAATCCTCAAATTTTAATCACGATTAGTTTAGTCGACCTAACATAGATTGAAATTGAATTAATCTGAACATTAATCGAATAAATTATCGATTAAATCTCGGTTGGAAGTTGACAGAGGGCCATTTATGTACGTAAAAATAATAGAAATGTCTTGCATGCAGATGGTAGCCAAACACTTTGTCATAAAAGTCGAGATGGGTGTCGATTTATAGCTTTTAGGGAGTGCCGATTTCGAAAATGATGACCATTTAGGAATCCAAAATGGCCGCCATGCACTGTGTCATAAAAGTCGTCATGGATGTCGTTTTATACGTTTTAGGGGGCCCCAATTTTGAAAATGATGACCATTTTGGAGTCTAAAATGGCGGCCATGCACTATGCCATAAAAGTCGTCATGGGTGTCGTTTTATAGGTTTTAGAAGGCGCAGATTTCAAAAATGATGACCATTTTGGATTCCAAGATGGCGGCCATGCACTATGTCATAAAAGTCGTCATGGATGTCGTTTTATAGGTTTTAGGGGGCCCCGATTTCGAAAATGATGAACATTTTGGAATACAAAATGGCGGCCATGGAGTATGTCATAAAAGTCGTCATGGCTGTCGTTTTATAGGTTTTAGGGAGCGCAGATTTCGAAAATTATAACTATTTTGGAATCCAAGATGGCGGCCATGCACTATGTTAAAAGTCGACATGGATGTCGTTTTGTTGGTCATGGTCATCATTTTCGAAATCTGCTCTTCCTAACACCTATAAATCAACATCTATGACGGCTTATATGACAAAGTGCACGGCAGACATCTTGGAATCCAAAATGGTCATCATTTTCGAATTCTGCACTCCCTAAAACCTATAAAACGATATCCATGACGACTTTTATGACAAAATACGTAGCCGCCATCTTGGAATATAAAATGATCATAGTTTTCGAATTCTGCACTCCCTAAAACCTATAAATCGACATCCGTGACGACGCAAGTTATCTTTATTTTCAGATGTAACAAATTGCTACAGAATACAAAGGACAAAAAAAGAAGCGAGGAGGTAATGAAACAAGCAAAAATACAGATGATTCCTCGACGCAATTGCAAACGCGAAGTTTGAATGTGACACTTTGAACCTAACTAACTATTTAAATGTTAAAAGAAATTATTTTACGTTAATTACTCAAAACATAAGGAGTATATATTGTAATTTTGATAGTTTTATGTTATCTTTATCATGTCTTAAGTTTGAAACAGATGTAATCGTTTTAACGGAATGTAGGCTTGACTCTAACAAACTCATCCCCCAATTGTCCAACTATAACATGTACTATTCCACTCATCAACTGAATCAGAATGATGGAGTAGTTGTATATGTAAAAAATGCTCTTAGGCACAAAGTAAAAGAGGTAAAATTATCACATGCATCTTGTTTGCAGGTAGAGGTATTGAATAATTCAATCTTATGCATATACAGATCCCCGTCTAACACAAACGCTGACCCCTTTATACTTTCATTAAATAGTCATTTAAATACTATTAAATCCACTAGAAAAAGCGTCATTATCACTGGGGACATTAATATAAACATAAAACTTAAGACTGATGAACGCACACAAGAGCGGAATAATCGACTTCAGTATTTGGATATGCTTTCTTTACATGGAATTCTAGCTGCACATACCTTGCCCACCAGGGAAGAAAACTGCCTCGATCACAAATAATGCTAAAAATAAATAGATCCAAATTCCAAGCCTCAGTAGGTGTACTGCAAACTTCTACTACCGACCATTTTACTGATTTGCTATGTATTTCTAAAATGAAAAATAACGTCAGCTTAAAAAAGATTAAAACTGTAATTGATTTTGATGCAGCTCTTGAGGACTTAAAACATAATAATCTTGAAAATCTACTGTATATTAGCGATCCAAACATAGTTATAGATGGACTAATCTCTGAATTAACATCGGTTCTAAATAAACATACTACAATCAAAAATATACCTAAACAATACAGAAGTATAAAACCCTGGATTACACCAGGAATTTTACGCTGTATACGAAATAGGGATAATATGCAAAAGCAGTTAAAAAGTGATCCTTTCAACGAAATACTAAAAATAACATATAAAAGATATAGAAATAATTGTAATAAATTAATAAAAAAACTTAAACGTAATTATGAAAGAGAGCTATTAAGTAAATCTTCTAAAAACAATAAATTGCTGTGGAAAAATATAAAGAATATTACATACGCTAATAAAAATAATAGCACAAATTCTGAACTCCTTCATATAAAATCAACTCCGACTGCCTCTGCAAATTACATCAATCGCTACTTCTCCAATATAGGAAAGCAGCTTGCGACAAATATTAATCCGGATAAAACTGTACAACAAACATACCTTCTAAACCTTCGGTCTCAACCCAACTCCTTTATACTGTCCCATACTGACCACGATGAAGTACAATCCGTAATATCGAGCCTTAAGAACAATAGTGCACCAGGCTGGGATAATATCTCAAATAAATTTCTTAAGCTTGCAAAGTCAGTGGTGATCCCAATAATTACCCATTTAGTAAATATTTGTTTTGACAAAGGAATTTTTCCAGCTCCACTTAAACAATCAATCATTACACCAGTTTATAAAAATGGTGACAGAGACGATGTCAATAACTACAGACCCATATCTGTTTTACCAGCAATTTCCAAAATATTAGAGAAGTTATTGAATACCAGATTACTGAAGTACTTAAATAAATTCAACTTATTTTCCCCATCTCAATACGGTTTCAGACCTGGAAAATCTACTGAAGATGCTGTATCTGCTCTAACTTCACTAATAGTTGACCATCTTGACAATGGATCGAAATGTATGTCTGTGTATTTAGATATCAAAAAGGCCTTTGACACCGTCTCTGTCCCCATACTGTTACACAAGTTGGAAAGAATGGGGATAAGAGATATTCCGTTTCGTCTTCTCCAGGACTATTTAACAAATAGGAAACAGAGGGTGAAATTGGGTGACTCCAGTTGTACCAGTGAAGATGAAGACGTGACGTACGGTGTACCACAAGGATCTGTGCTTGGTCCAACGCTATTCCTAATCTATATCAATGACTTGTGTGACTTAAAGATCCCCCACGCAGATATATTTTCGTACGCAGACGACACCGCCATCGTCTTCACTGGGTCTTCATGGGAAGATGTTCAGAAATTTACGGAGACTGGACTTGAAACTATTAATGAATGGCTTAAGAACAATATCCTTACGTTAAATACTGCCAAAACAAATTATATATGTCATAGTATATACAGCAATACACAACCTGTTAATAGTTTTGACATTAAAATACATAGCTGTTGTAAGAATATACTGAACTGCTCCCAGCAAACCTGTCCCACTATACTAAAAGTTGATAGCACCAAATATCTGGGTGTTTTTGTGGATCGGGGACTGTCCTGGTACCAACATCTCGAATATGTTATATTACGTTTACGAAAGCTTAATTGGATTTTTAAAAATTTAAGACATGTGGTGCCAAGAAGCGTTCCGGGTCTAAATGGCCACAGTAGAGACCTTTTAAAAGAAATCTACACATCGTTGGTTCAGTCTGTGTTAACCTATTGTTTGCCTGTTTGGGGAGGCGCTGCTAAGACTCGCTTTATAGACGTAGAGAGAGCCCAGCGTAGTCTTCTCAAAATTATGTACTTTAAGAGGATGTGGTTCTCAACTGATAAACTATATCAAATGTGTAAGTTGCTTACTGTTAGAAAACTATATATACTAACCTCTGTTCTAAGAAAGCATAAAACCACAACTTTTGATCGCAATCTCTTGACAAGACGGAGGAAAGATATTGCCATGCACCTACCTAAAACCAACACCACTTTTGCTAATAGGCAATATAATAAACGTTCTTCGCACCTATACAATATTTTAAACAAAGCACTAGATATATACCCAAAGCTACAATACGATGTAAAAAATAAGGTAGTAAATTGGTTAGTAGATAAAAATTACGATCAGGTGGAAGACTTGCTAGGATATGTAGCCTAGCCAAGCCGCACAAGTACACACACTCACACACACACACACACACACACACACACACACACACACACACACACACACAATAGTTAAGTATATGATAGTATAATACTAAATAAATTGTAAATTAGATATGGAAGAGCGGTGCCTCCCAGCACAGGTTATTTTGTAAATAACTTACAGGGAGACACCAGCCATTGGTAAAAATATGTAATGGTTTTTAATGAAATAAAGAATTTTGTATTTGTATTTGTATATTTGTGTATTTGTAAATACCTTGGGATAATTCTCGACCAGCGACTATCTTGGCACAATCATATTGAATACATTAATAATAGAATCAGAAAGTTAATATGGATATTTAAAATACTAAAGCACATTACCTCTAAGAATCTATTAAAACAACTATATATTACGTTAGCTCAATCCGTCATGACATATTGTATCCCAGTTTGGGGTGGAGCAAACAAATCCAAGTTTATCGATACTGAAAGGGGACAAAGATGTTTACTTAAAGTGATGTTCTCTAAATCATATAGGTACCCAACAGCTGAACTATACAATGAGTGTAAACTGCTGAGCGTAAGAAAATTATATATTTTGAACACGACCCTAAAATTACATAGGACTCTAATTTATAAACCACCTACATCAACACAAAGAAGAAAAGGTAAAGTAGTTGTCCCTTCTAACACAAATTCACTTTTCGCCAAAAGGCAATTTGTTTACCATTCTGCCTACTTGTATAATAGTATAAATAATATTATCTCGATTTATTCACTGCAATCGTATAATTTAAAGAAAATACTCTTAGGATGGTTAACTAACCTAAGTTACAAGGAAACTGAAAACTTAATATATCACGCACCTTAAATGTTGCAACAACATCTTCACACGCACACACACACACACACACACACACACACACACACACACACACACACACACACACACACACACACACACACACGTCTTAACTAAATATTGTAAATTAATTGTTTTGAGTGCACTAATCCTTCAACATAATATCGTAATTATTAAATTAAATTTTAATTATAATATAAATGGTATGTTAAACTTTACTTTAGCTTAAGTTCATACTTAATACCTTCACCTAAATATTTTGTAATGATATGTTCGGTTACTACTATTTTTATAAAACCTTAATAGTTAGTAGCGGGGTCTTCTGTCACAAGTATTTTACAATACTTACTAGGAGATTCCAAGCATAACTAATTGTGAATTGTGAAATGTTTTAATCCAAATAAACAATTTTTTCATTTTCATTTTTTCATTTTCATTTTCATTTGTATTTTTGCAATTGGATGCTTCTTAAATTGTGTCCAGATTTTTTTGTCATAAAAGTTTTTATTTTTCACATATTACTCTCACTAGTTCCGTGACATTTCGACCTTGTAATTTTTTAAGTAAATGTTTTTGTTTATCTATGAGGATCTCACTAGAATAATATAATCAAGGTATGTTTATATTTGATGATTGAAATAGCAACGCAAAAAAAAAAATATATTTGTGTTTATATTCCTGCCGAAGACTTTTATTTTTCCTTTTCCTTCTACACAAGTTTGGTCAAGTAATAAGAATTTAGGGCTCTCAATTTTATTTTGACTTCTACAACAGTAAAGCTACGAGGCCATGTTTGGTATCGTTTTCGTATAAATGCGCAGTACCAAATTTAGTTATGGTATCACATTGACACCATTCCAAAGTAAAAACATATAAACTTACTTTCTTTTAAACTCCTCTTCACGCTTAAACTGCTGAACAGTTTTAATTTAAATTTAGTACACATATATTTTGAGTCCCGAGACAGGACATAATAAGTTATCTCAAAAATCATCCTTTAAAGGTGTGAAATGAGGTGTAGGGGGGAATTCAGTATTGACTTCTTGAAGTTAATACTGTTTAAGTTTAGGTTTGAAGTCATGTTTTTTTTTATCATTTTTAACTAAATCAAAGATGTAGACCATCCCAAATTTAATATAAATCGGTTCAGCGGTTTTTGATTTCCCGTACAAATTTCCACGCCACTTTTCACACCTTCAAAAGGTTGCTTGGTTATAAGATCTATCCTATGTCCTGTTCCGGGACGCAAACTATTTCTATGCCAAATTTCAACGAAATCGGTTCAGCGGTTAAGCGTCAAGAGGAGTTTAAAAAAAACCGGCCAAGTGCGAGTCGGACTCGCGTATTAAGGGTTCCGTACATTAAGTCCGACGCGCGCTTGACTGCACATTTCTAATAGGTTTTCCTGTCATCTATAGGTAAAGAACTATTTTGTGTATTCAGACGGACAGACATACAGACGCACGAGTGATCCTATAAGGATTCCGTTTTTTTGCTTTTGAGGTACGGAACCCTAAAAAGATTTTTTTTAATTTTGTGGAATGGTGTCAATGTGATACCTTAAATGGATTCAGCAACCCAGATTTATACGAAAACGATACCATACACGGCCTAGCACCTTCACTGATGTAGATATATCAAGATAATATTGAGAGCCCTAAATAAACTTTCAAGAGCGGATATCTCAAAAACTATTCAACATATCGAAAAAATTGACGGAATAAACTTGTAACAAATTAAATTAACTTTCATTTTGTATAAGTGGCCATGTCGCTAAGATAAATAGTTTCCGAGATATAATCGAAAAACCGGAAAATGGGACCTTCATAGCCCCCTCTCTTCCCCCCACTCAAGGGCTACGGCCGGGGACTTTTGATATATTCACCTCCTAACTTGTCCAAACCAAGTTACAGAGTCAAAAATTGTGTTCCGAGCATTTCCCTCTACAACGTTTTGGAGCATTCGTTGGCTGACCTAAGTAGCTTATTGCATTTCTTTAAAAACTTTTCTGTAAAAGGTTGACGGGTGTTGGGTGTTTATATGGTTTTCATTTGCATCGCCCATGATGACTTACTAGAATTACTTACGAGCACACGAGACACTAATAGTAGTTTGACAAACCTTGGTTTTCAAGAGGTATTTTATATTGACATTTGCTGTCACAAATTTTCTGTCAGATTTAGTCGCAAACCGCACGCAAAGTGCACACAAATGTGTCGACACCTTGTTACGGAAAAGTGTACACACGGCGACGACACTTTGTTTCGAAACAATTCTAGACACATTGTGTGGACTCTGTTACGACACATCTGACATTTAGTTACCACTTTGATGATTCTGCGACTGGAATGGTTATATGGGAAGTACGAGTAGATACGACGGTTTCCATATAACTTTAGAAACATTACTATATTTTGTATGTACCTATTTTATTTTGATACCTTATGTCTAAAATATTTAGTGTTGAGTGTAAACAAAGCTATATAGCTCACATAGTTCATGAAATAATGGCAAACAATTATGGCTCTCCTGAAAAGTTGCCTTTTTTTTTGCACACCCGACCGTATGCAACTCGAGGCGAGATAGTTATCAGTATTCTGAAGTAATAAAAAATATCTACATACCTATATATGTATATTATTTTAAAGCATTGAAGTGACTGAAGAGCGCTCGGGGACACATAACGTGAACAAATTACGGCAATTTCCAATGTGTAACACATTTCGATGGCCATTTACTGGGGCGGAATGACGCTCGAGCGCCTGTGGCGGTGCTTTTCGTTTTCATATGTCATCGAAGTGTACGTCATTTACTTCGTTATTTTAAATTGGAGGACTTGCAATCAATGGAGGCCATGATCGAGCCAAACTATGTAAATGTCGGACATTGACATCAGAAATTGTTATACGATGATACGTTTGGGATTTAATATTATTTTGCTCTTCTTCTTCCTTGCGTTATCCCGGCATTTTGCCACGACTCATGGGAGCCTGGGGTCCGCTTGACAACTAGTTCCAAGAATTGACGTAGGCACTAGTTTTTATGAAAACGACTGCCATCTGACCTTCCAACCCAGAGGGGAAACTAGGCCGTATTGGGATTTGTCCGGTTTCCTCAGGATGTTTTCCTTCACCGAATAGCGACTGGTAACTATCAAATGATATTTCGTACTTCGTACATAAGTTCCGAAAAACTCAAAACCAGGCTAGGCCATCAGCGCTTCTGCGCTATTTAATATTATTTTGATATTGTTCGTAATACGTCCATAAGCTACGTTAACCGCTTACTATCAGGCGTGATCTAAGCTTGTTAGCCACATACGTGTTATAAAAAAAAATTGGTCGCTTAGTTTTAGGTTAAGCGCCTAACTGCATTGCGTCTACATCTTGTGTTACAAATGAAACAATAAGATTAATTTATTGAAAGGAGCTTATAAAAAAAATCTCTTACATCAGTAGTTTCCTTTCATGATAAGGGTCCACGGAGGATTTTGACAGCAGCTGTCAAAAAGACTTCTCGTCACGGTGCTGCCATCTAGTGAAAATCTCGATCGCAGAAACCCTCATTAGAACCTAACTAGCATTATACTACTTTTACATATATTTATTACTTTATCAGCGAGACGCATTGGGTGGCCTTTCACGACATCAATTTTATTTCACCTATTGATGGCTTTTTGAGTCCGTTGTAGGTTTTAAAACATGCGTTTTTACTTTTGCACTATACTGATCCGTAGTAGGTAAAAGGTAATATTTTAAGTTAAAGTTGTTAAGCATTTTTTGTGAATTCGTTAATCGGTATAATACATAATACCTAAATGCTAAGTACTATTGTTAAAATAGTCACTCACACTGGTGTAATAAGTAATATTTTAATCGCTGTAAAAGAGTAAAAATCAAGTTAAGAATTGAATAATTCAATACAGTTTTCATCTTAAATCGTATTACCAATTCATAAAACCACACTTTTTTATGCATTCTTCTCATTCGAAGTGCAAGCTCGGTGAAAAATCTAGGCAAGGTTTAATCAAGTATGTTCAATGTAGTAATATTAGGTTGTGCATGAAGTTTATATTATATTACTTTTTAGGGTTCCGTACCTCAAAATGGAAAAAACGGAACTCTTATAGGATCACTTGTGCATCTGTCTGTCTGTCTGTCCGTCTCTCTTAGCCCATTTTCTCGAAAACTACTGAACCAATTAAGTTGAAATTTGGTACACATATGTAAATTAGGGACCCGAACATGTAACGTAAACAAATGAATATTAAACATAGGGGCCAATTTTCGGGGGTAAATGATTAAAGTATAAAATAAAGTTTTTTTTAAATTATATCGTGTTACCTATAAGTATGTCAAATGAAAGAGCTGATTTTAAAAATTTCTATTTAAGGTGGTTCTCCTTGCTCGATTTTCATACAACTTTCTTGGCACCCTAGCTCCTATTATATAGGGTTTCTTCACTTGTATATGTAATGTTTGGGTAGTATATATATTTCTGTCTTCGCAGAACGTAAAAAAATACTAGATTTTGATTAAAATTATTAAGAAAAAAGCCTTTGAATATTGGTAAAATTTTGCCTCATTGCTTGTTTGTGTGAGTGATGCTTATAGTATCGGTGTAATTCTAACATGGCGACTTCATTTGACAAGCAATCATTTTTAATTTGTCAAAGGTGTAACAGATGGCACTTTAAAACCGCAACACAGATTACCTGTGTATTTTGTTTTATTTTCACTCAATAGAGGGAGGTATATTTAATGCACAAAGCATGTTACGAGTATACCTACTCATTTAAGAATCTCCTTTCTGATATAATTTCATTCCCAGATTTAATATAACTTAATAATTATTATGATTATTACACAATAAAATACATTAATATATTTATAGAAAGGTCAGTCCAAACAATCATTCGCGTTACGGTCGTCCACCGAAAACCCTTGTGAATTCTGCTTTCGTTTCGGTAAATGTTCTCTGGAAAAGCCTATATTTATTGTAACAATGATTTTTAAACTAAAATACCTAGCTATATTTTTCTCAAAAATATATATAGTAGTGGACCCTATAATGGACGTGGAACCAGTTATGGGACAAAAAACCACAAATCCTCTAAAATAAGTATCTAAAAATAGTTTATAAACACTGTCTGTATATTATCATAAATATGAGTCTTAGAGCTGTTTCAATTTAAAGTTTCATTAAATTTGGTTATTTTTTAAGAAATTGGCGTCAACCCAAAAGTTGTCGTGTCACTGAAAAAAAATACCACTACGAATTCTTAACAACTTCGCTAAGAGAGGTGAGTTAATTTATTAAATTTTAATTAATTAATACTCGATGAAAACTAGAATGTGTTTTGTTAATTGCATTTACCATGAGATAATGTATACAACACACTATGTTGTGACTCCACAGATGTAAAAAAAATAGTGGTATTTGGCCCAATCCCATTATAGGAGCTGTAAAACTGCATGCCTCCTATAATGGGACAATTGACATTATAATGCTTGCCATGGCATAATTTCATGTTTAAACAATACAGAAGTAAAATGTAGTTACGAAATACGTCAACCAGGAGGTATTCTCGGACTTCGCATAAATTAATATCGTTTTTCCAAACTTTTATTTAACTTGCCCTGTTAGTTTGTGTGGGTCAAATTTTGGTAACTGAATTTGAGCCACTTTTCGATTTCCGATACAATTGAATTTTTTTGTAAGTACGTAATTAAGTATGCAAATCTGATGATAATGCAATATTATATATGATAACATCGACCTGATCTTATGATGGAGACAGGAGGTGGCCATGGGAATTTTATCGAAATAAACCCTAACTAATTGTGTTAGGTATATTAGAATTGTCTCGATGGATCTAATACAATAATAATTGGCTGTGGAAAGAAAAATACATTCATCGATAAAAGCTTATACCAAAAATTGATTTTTTTGCCATAACTTATACCCCATTTCAATATTTTATACTGATAGAGCAATGTCCATTATAGGGGGCCCATTACTGGATCCACGTCCATTACTGGGGGCCCATTACTGGAGCTTTGGTGTCCATGACTGGAGAAGAAAAAAACATAGTTTTAATTTGTTAAGTATGTGGAAACTCATTGCAATATCTTTGATACAACACGCCTAAAACATGAAAGACGGATAGGACTTTCATCTTTTAACACGCTAAGCGGTAGACCAGTTACATGTATAAGGGAAATATCATAAATACTCCAAATTTCTTCTTAAATGTCCCATGACTGGTGCTGTTACTATAGGTATGTGGAGAAAAATGTCATCTTCTTGTAAATAAACAAGATTCTATAATATCTTCTGCTTGTGCATAACAATAACATTAGTAGATGATACTTTTAGGGTTCCGTACCCAAAGGGTAAAACGGGACCCTATTACTAAGACTTCGCTGTCCGTCCGTCTGTCTGTCACCAGGCTGTATCTCACGAACCGTGATAGCTAGACAGTTGAAATTTTCACAGATGATGTATTTCTGTTGCCGCTATAACAACAAATACTAAAAACAGAATAAAATAAAGATTTAAATGGGGCTCCCATACAACAAACGTGATTTTTGACCAAAGTTAAGCAACGTCGGGAGTGGTCAGTACTTGGATGGGTGACCGTTTTTTTTTGCTTTTTTTTTTGTTTTTTTTTGCATTATAGTACGGAACCCTTCGTGCGCGAGTCCGACTCGCACTTGCCTGGTTTTTTTTCAAAAATGCTGCCTTTCACCCGAGTTAAAACACTCTACTTTTCATTTCGCATACGAGGAAAGTAAAATGCATGTGTTTTTTTAAATACATTTTTATAGTAGGTATTTTTGAGAGTAGGTATTTTTGAGAGTAGGTATTTTCAATTAACAATTTGGCCAAAAGTAATTTATGGAATGGGGAGTCAAATATCAGAATGGAAATTGTATAACAAATCCATTTATACCCAAATTTCAATTGCTTATTGTAAAAAGAATAATAAAATCGTACTTGTAATTGGAACCTAAACTGCTCTAGTGCAGAAACGTATCATTTCCTGCACACCTTTTACAACAACAATGACCCTCTTTCATATATTCGGTCAAATTGTGCTTTTTGAAAAACTAATTATAGCCAGCCTTTTATGAATGTAGTATGATACCTTAGGGTATGGTGCTTTACGCACACTAGCGTCCCTTCCCCTCCCCCTGACGCAACCCACCCTTTTTGCATGAAATATGTCCCGGTTCACAGTTTTTTACATTTTTTGAGGAAAGTATACATTTTAGGAAAAAAAGTGTCAATGAAAGAAATAATCCTTAATAAATTCTTAATAAAAAAGGTCATATTCATTTTTTTTATATCATGCACCTAATTCATGTATTAGCTTGTCAAAATTCGAAATAACATAGTTTTTACTTAGGGTTCGAAACTCATTTATTATACACGGTGTAACATGAGGAAACTGAATAATTTTAGCAGCGTATTCCTGATCACATTTAGAGACAAAAATGTCCTATAAACTTTTTTGAAATTCGCCTAGTTTCAGAGTTAATACCAATAAAAAAAAAACAAGTTTCTATTGTTACATAGTTCAAAACGCCTTTTTGATGGCGATGTTGCTACTATGGGATTTAGTCTAAATATCCTTATTGATATGTCAAAAAGTGACAAGTAACACTTTACAAAAACTAAGTTTTACGAAAAAAAAAACCATTTTAAGTGACAATTTTTATATACAAATTCATTCATAAAATTAAAAAAAAAACCAAAAAAATTTTTTTTTGGCGAAATTGACCTAAACACATATTACATCTTTTCCTTTTTTTGACCTCATGTATACATTTTAGGATAAAAGTGTCAATGAAAGAAATAGTTCCTTATTAAATTCTTAGTAAAAAAGGTTATATATTCATTTTATAACACTTATTATACAAGGTGTCCTCAAGAAATGCGAAAGATTTTATTTCTGAGGTCAAATTAAAAGAAGGAAAAAATGTTTGTATGAGTTTAGGTCAATTTCGCCGAAAACAATTTTTTTTATTGTTTTTAGGGTTCCGTACTTCAAAAGGAAAAAACGGAACCCTTATAGGATCACTCGTGCGTCTGTCTGTCTGTCCGTCTGTCACAGCCGATTTTCTCCGGAACTACTGGACCAATCAAGTTGTAATCTGGTACACATATGTAAGTTTGTAAACAAATGAATTTTAAACATGGGGGCCACTTTTGGGGGGTAAATGAAAAAATTAAAAAATAAAAATTTTCAAACTATATCATGTTACATATCAAATGAAAGAGCTTATTGTAAGGATCTCAAATATATATTTTTTATAATTTTCGAATAAACACTTTAGAAGTTATTCAAGAAAATAGGCAAAAAATGACTATTCCCCCCTCCCCCTTTATCTCCGAAACTACTAGGTTTAAAATTTTGAAAAAATACATAAAATAGGTCTATGATGACAGGAAAACCTATTAGAAATGTACAGTCAAGCGTGAGTCGGACTTAATTACAGTTTTTGATCCGACTCCTACGGATTTTTTAAAGATTTCACTCACGTTTCGCATAAATAATGTTTAGTTTTAAGTTTATAAAATACATATGTATGTTAGTCTGTAAGGTATTTGTAATATGGGCCTTGTTCCCTGAATTAAAAATCTAAATAAATAAATAAATAAAATAAAAAATACATTGTTAAAAATTGTGTAATATACGGAATCCTTGGAACGCGAGTCCGACTCGCACTTGGCCGCAATTTTTTAATTTTTTGAGTATATATGTATGTACATAAAAAGTAAATGTTATTGGTAAACTTGTCAGTTAACATGGATTTTTACTTTTTTTTCGGTAAACATAGTTTTTGCAACGTGTTACTTAATTGTCACTTTTTGACATATCAATAAGGATATTTAGACTAAATCCCATAGTAACAACATCGCCATCAAAAAGGCGTTTTGAACTATGTAACAATCATCATCATTTCAGCCTATATACGTCCCACTGCTGAGCACAGGCCTCCTCTCATGCGCGAGAGGGCTTGGGCTATAGTCCCCACGCTAGCCCAATGCGGATTGGATGTAACAATAGAAACTTGTTTTTTTTTTATTGGTATTAACTCTGAAACTAGGCGAATTTCAAAAAAGTTTATAGGACATTTTTGTCTCTAAATGTGATCAGGAATACGCTGTTAAAATTATTCGGTTTCCTCATGTTACACCGTGTATAATAAATGAGTTTCGAACCCTAAGTAAAAACTATGTTATTTCGAATTTTGACAAGCTAATACATGAATTAGGTGCATGATATAAAAAAAATGAATATGACCTTTTTTATTAAGAATTTATTAAGGATTATTTCTTTCATTGACACTTTTTTCCTAAAATATATTCTTTCCTCAAAAAATGTAAAAAACTGTGTACCGGGACATATTTCATGCAAAAAGGGGGGGTTGCGTCAGGGGGAGGGGAAGGGACGCTAGTGTGCGTAAAGCACCATACCCTATGGTATCATACTACATTCATAAAAGGCTGGCTATAATTAGTTTGTCTTCCCCATACATTAGAACACAATTTAACCGAATCAATAGCATGAGAAATGAAACGGATATTTCTTGTTTTCTTTGCATTAGCATTTTTCTCTCGATAATTTAATCAATTTGCAACATAAGTAGAAGAATCCTCATATATCCATAAATATCAAAATATAAAAGGACATACATTTTCAGAAGAATTCCCCGTGCGACGTTGCCAAGTGGTTTAAAGTACAACATGCTCGCAACGTTTGGATGTCAATAACTCGACAATGAAAAATTATATTTCAAATCAATTCAAACTTGATATTTTTGACAGTAATGGGTTACTTAAATAAGAAGGCATTTTTCGCCCGGGTCTACTATGGTCAAATGGTCTAGTGGCTTTTAGCTACTGAGTATAAGTCTAACAAGTTGAACAGCATGACAGGGTTCAAACCACGAACAAAGACTCATTTCTTTTTGTATTTATTTATTTATTTATTTTGTTTCATCTTTTTGGAAATTTTATATGCCTTATTTTAAAAGTTATTTTAAGTAAATGTGTTGTATTTGATTATTTCATGTAGGTATATCATTTCAATAAAATTTTGGAAACTTATTTTATACCTGGTCAAGCAAATCTTGTCAGTAAAAAAACCGGGCAAGTGCGAGTCGGACTCGCGCACGAAGGGTTCCGTACCATAATGCAAAAAAAACAAAAAAAAAAGCAAAAAAAAAACGGTCACCCATCCAAGTACTGACCACTCCCGACGTTGCTTAACTTTGGTCAAAAATCACGTTTGTTGTATGGGAGCCCCATTTAAATCTTTATTTTATTCTGTTTTTAGTATTTGTTGTTATAGCGGCAACAGAAATACATCATCTGTGAAAATTTCAACTGTCTAGCTATCACGGTTCGTGAGATACAGCCTGGTGACAGACGGACGGACGGACGGACGGACGGACAGCGAAGTCTTAGTAATAGGGTCCCGTTTTACCCTTTGGGTACGGAACCCTAAAAAGGCGCGAAATTCAAATGTTCTATGAACGATATCCCTTCGCGCCTACATTTTTCAAATTTGCCGCCTTTTTCTACTGACAAGATCTGCTTGACCAGCTATACTTCGTCGATAGTTGACTTCTTATATACCTATTCTGCGATCCTAATTAGCCTCATGCATGACTTTTTTTTAATTATTTTAATCATTATTTATATCCTTTGAAATCGGAAAATAAAAATACTTTTATAAATCTTCCCATAATATTATTAAAAAATAATTAAAATACTGAAAATATTTTACTCACGTAAGTTTAGTTTCGAAGAATAACATACGCTTAAAATAATTCAAAAGAGAATGCTAAAATTATAAAATAAAAAAAAACTGGCATTGTCGGGGTTTGAACCATGTATCTTAGCTACAATCTGATTTTTTTCTAAATAGAGGCTACGGGTGCCACGAGCACATGACATTTGATGGTCGAAAACATTAGTTGCTTCTGAATGCGTTGTAATTCTTAATCGTTGCTCAAACAAGAATTTATTATTTAATTTCCAATCTTTTTTCAACAATAAACATTTCATCTGCTGCGCCCTCTAGGTTACTTTACTGTAACATTACGAATGTGCTGACATTTGACACTGACTTTAAGGTGACTTTAAGTACGTAAGTGTGCGTGAATGCAAGAAATTGCAATATTTTGCAGTTGGATTCCGGTAATAACGAAATGAGACAATGTTGAGTTGAACATGTCTCGATTTAGATGTAGTATTTTTTATAGTTTTCGCACATATCAACACATCTTATGAAACTTTGTATTTTGGGAGAAATAGTGAAAATCCACAATTCGTGCACAGTGACGCCATCTTTTGGCTGATAATCGGCATCCCATCCCTAGACATCCACCTATATTTTTTGTAAAAAATAATGGCTAAAATTTTGAAAAAGATACACAGTTCGTTATTTACCTAATTTACCTATACATGTCAGGAAAACCTATTAGAAATGTGCAGTTAAGCGTGAGTCGGACTTAATGTACAGATTGTACAGAAACCTTAGAACGCGAGTCCGACTCGCACTTGGCCGGTTTTTTAATTAACTTTAGACAAGAATGCATCATAAAAATACGAATATCAGTATTAGAACGAAGTGGAAAATAACGGTTTTCATGAATATTTCGAAGAGGAAAAACGTTAGCCATGAATCAAGAGTATTTTTCCTGGTAGTAAATCACCACGAATTCGTGTTGATATATCTGTCAACGTGGGTAGCAAGAACATAGATATACGAGTATTACAGGGTTTAATGTTAAAGCCATTATTTTTTATAACTCGTAACTCTGGTGGATCAATCTATGGAACTGTAGGCGGAGTCCAAGCGGCCTAGCCAAGGTGACGATCCCTTGCGCTTTGCTATCTAATTGCTTTGTGTCTCTAGGTATAAGTCCTTTTTATTTCAAAGAAACTATCTATGTATAACATATTGAATATAAAATAACTTATTAAAATAAACTACAAAGAAATTAAAATTAATACTAAAATAAAAGAAACTTACCTATAAAATAAAAACCTAATTATAAAAAGAATACCCCCTCTAGCAGGTCCGCCTGTGGCATGGTACCCATTACGCTGGCGGCGTTTCCTCGCTGAACCGCCAGGGCGATTCGTTGCGAGAAATACGCGCCAGCTCTGGGATCCCCTGTGGCGTCAATCAGCCGTCCCGACAGGGCCCTCACAAAGGCCTGCATGTCGGCTGACCAAGGGCCCAGTGTCTCTACCGCGAGCGCCGCAAACTCGTAGTCCTTAAGTAAGGACGAATATTTGCGGCGCTTGAGAACCTGGGCCTGATCAGCCGCGCCGCCGGCCTGGGTGCGGGTCGCCTGGATATGGGACTGTGCGACTCTCTATAACTCTCCCATATTAGTGTGACACCATGGCAGTTGCGTTTCGTTCGCTACGGAGCGATAACGATTGGCGTTGTCTACGGGGCCAGGAGGCTTGAACTTTGGGGTAAATGAACCATCTAAAAAATACTAATAAAACGATGATCGAAACATTTAATGTAAAAGGAAAATTTATAATAGATCAGGTGTGATGCGCGCTTACTTGTATGTAATTGGATAGTATCTAAGTGTATTTTTCCCAGCAATGTCGCATGATCGCAGAAATGAATCTTCAAAAAATGTTATTGGCTTATTTAAATTTTATATTATATTATATACCCCTAAATATTAAACAGAAACTTACTTGATACTGAGAATAAAATAATAGGCCAAGACCATAAAATATTCACATAGTGTGAGGGCTATTGTTTGTTCTAAGGAGCTGTTGTAAGTACATATTCTATAGTTAATTTTAATTTAATTACTAAGGTTTCATGTCATGTTAATTTGGAAAATAAATAGATTTGATTTGTTTGAGACGACATGAACGTAAAGTAACCTAAAGTATGTTCGACCGGGTACTAAACCGAAAGTTTTACTCAAAATACAAACTTTAAAATGAGAAACGAACAAACGCTTAAGTACCTACAGTGAAAATTACTTACATATGCACTTTTTCGACTTAAATCATTAGCATGCATATCAAAATAGTTAGAATATGAATTAGAGAGCTATTTTACAGCGGGTAAACCCAGAAACCGCGGGTGAAACCATAGAGTGGTTTCTACCCCCCTTCCCCTACCTATCCTCATTTTAGTTGTAGATAACTTTAATTGGCTATAAATTCACATAATATTTTTGTTGCGATGAATTATTTCAACCTTAAAATGGGCATATTAATTTTCTACAACGAATTGTTACATTCTTTACCTTTAAAAGTTTGCCGCAAGCCATACACATACCGCTTATGCCAAGTACTAAAATATGTTCTTGATTGTTTTGGAGCCATTTCTTTGAAACGTTACCTCCATTTATAGAGTAGGGATATACGTGTAATTTTATCTACCCCTTGTACAGTCATAAACATTTTATGTGGTGAAAATATACCGAGACGACAATGTTTATTCGGCACTTAACAACTGTAACTAAATCCTTCAAAGAAATATAGCTTAAAACAGGAAAATCTGCATGTTCTTAGGAAGTACAGTCATCAGCAATATTATCTTATACAACTAGGGCCGCAAAAATATATGACGCGCTCTTATTGCGTTCCAAATAAGAACGTGTCACATATTTTTGCGGCCCTAGTTGTGTAAGATACTATTGCTGATGACTGTACAAGCTCTTCTTGTAGGAATTGTATTGTTAATCTATTATATTTATACCTTAAGAGTGTGTATAAAGCTAGGCAAAATACAAAAATAAACCGCAATTAGAAGGGCACAGAAATAATGGCGCGCCGCGTGTGACGGGACACAAAAAGCACGTGAAATAAAAAGGATATTAACACCAAGTATGTCTTACCTTAATAACCCTGAAAAGTTATACTCCTGATTGTACAGTCGACGTCAAAAATATATTTACACTTTTGAACCTTACTCCTTTGTAATAAGGCGAAAAGTGTAAACATATCTTTGACGTCGACTGTACCTTTCGGAAAATGATGGCTGTCTTATACATATAAACGATTCAAACACGACAGTGACATTTGTACCGATATAAGGTAAACGTACGACATGCTAATGCCCAATAGATGACCTTGCTGTCACCTCTATTGACAATGACTAAAGTTTCAAGATGACATGTACTGGGACCGCGTCGAGTACCTACGTTTACCTTACACAAGAAATCTTGTTAAAATTAACGCTTTCACGGAGCATTATTCCATCCCTGATCGGATTTATTAATCCTGTTAAATTGCGAAAAAACTGGAAAGCGAAAAGGAGCAATCGAAACACGTGAAGACCTTTAATAAGTGAATGATTATTATTAATTTATGAAAATCTGTATAATTTACATAATTTTAATATCAATTGGGTTACATAAAGTATTAACTTTAAACTTAGGTACCTACTAATGCTTTTAGCGGCGTCTCGTTTTTGTATTTAATTTTGCCTTAAAATTACAAACTAGAAAAATCTTTTCTTAAGGCAACAGCCCTTTCAGTAACGTAATCTCAAAATTGCTTTTGACTTCAACTCTGTTGTTCAATTTCATCAGATTCAATTATAATAGAAAGGTCTTGTCACAAGTGCTTTGAACTTTGTCAATCAAAATCTAATCACGAAAAGTAAGTGATACCTATCCCCGTACAATGCCTCAACAGAACAGAGGTCCAAAGAGTAATGTAAATAGGCAGATAGTAGCAATTCAATTTCACGCATCCTTTGAACTAAATAATGATATGTCCAGGGAGCGCGGGTGTAGTAACAACCTGCCATCGGTGTCAGTCAAAAGGTCTTGCTTAAATCGAATTACGATTGATCCTATGTTGGGCTGTGAACCATTGGAGCGGGTCATATCGAAATTGTTTCTTGTTCTACACATATTTTTTACGCTCACTCGAAGTCTACTATATTGAATAGGTTTATGAATTTGTATTCCAAACAAATCAGTATAACAAACAAACAAACAATTTATTTATTTCCAAGAAAGGGTAATAACAGGTCTAATTGTTATACAGTATTATGTTTCACCTTTTAGCATGTTTATATTTTCTTCCTGTGACAGGAACTCGTGATACATATATTTAAACAAGATAAACATGCTATTTTACCGGTTATCAATACCAAACATAATATATTTTGTTAGTAGGTATTGAGTAGTAAATAGGTGAGTCTAATTGATTTAGGACTTAATGTTGTAGAAGTGTTGAGTTTTTCTGATTTGATGTGTTCAACAGGATGGCGATGATGTTTTTATGATACCAAGCACTAAACCCATGAAATTGATGTCAGAAAAAAAAATTGCAAAAAAATATGTATGTCTTTTTATGACGTTTCTTATCTAATTATTATTTATGAGACTAAATTTCTTTAATAACAGCCGTCTCCATAAGATTCAGCCGAGACGCCATATCAAAGCGTTCGAATGCGAACTACGTAAAGACGGAGCAGGAATCCTGTACTGAAAATTATACCGAAGATCCCTCAAGATATATATATTATTGTAAAAGCCCGAAATACGGTAAAACCTAGGTAAGACCGATACCGATCGGTAAAAGCCCGAAATGTTAAATCATACTAGTTTACTTCGGGCTTTTACCAACACTAATTCGGTAAATCATATTAGGTTTTATCACGGCGAATACTTATATTATATTTTTTTATATCTTTATTGTCTTCTCCATGTCCAGTTGTTTACGTCAAAATAAAAATTAATTCGTGACGTAGAAGGTATGTTATTTGTTATTTATGAAGAGAAGATACCTACCTACTTACAATAAACAAATCAGAACAAACACAGCTTGAGATTCAAGTGTGAGTGTTAGGTATACATATAAGTATTTGAACTTAATGAAGAGCATTACTTGCAAAATAAAGCTGTAAATTACGTGGAAGAGCGCACGTGGGAGACATCCCTCTTTCACGACAGCGGGCGATTTGATTGCGTCTGCGCTAGATTTATTTCCCTCTCTTGAGAGTTACTTTTTCAAGACGAAATGTATCGCGATTTTCAAAATTTGTTACGTATGCAACTAATAAAACATATTCTTTAGTAAATTTTTGACAAAATTAAAGTAGAGCCAACGTTTTGAAATGAAGAATACAAAGCTTTCGAGGATGCAAAACGTGTTAATTTAAAGAAATTATTCATCGTAACTGACACAGAACAATAACTGTCTAACAGGAATAAACTTATTTGCAATATGTTGGTCTAATTAAATACCTTCTGTAGGTACTGGTAGCTTGTATTATGAAACAGGCAACAACAGCCTTCGTCGAAAAACTGACGACATTATTGGGTACGAGAGATATGGATAGAGATAATAATCGCTCGCTATCGCAATATTATATAACTCAGTAACGAACAGATTGTTTACGTTATATATCTCTTTACGCCGGTCTTACTTTAGTATTTGTTAAGAAAAAAAATATAGCTCATGCATCATGTCAAATGCGAAAAATTTATATTAGAAATGCAAAGAGAAATAGCGTATCATGTCCAAAGGTTTACAAGTAAGAGAAAAAAAAAATTCGTTTGGAATTATATTAGAAAGACCATGAATTATAGGTAACAGATACTTTTTGTTTCGACCCAATACTGAAGTGAGTGAGTGTCATTGCCTTTTTATTAATGATTTGTTTATTGACCTAAGGACGCTTAAATGATAGATATTTATTTCTTGGAAACGGAAATATAAGCGTGTATAAAACATATTTTAACCTTCAACCCAATCATTCGATCACTGCCCGCAAATTCCCAGAAATGTAAGAGTGGCACAGAAGATAACAATACTTACTTATCTTTTTATTGTTGGTTGTTTTCTATGTAAATAAGTATATATTTATCTATATAAGTATGTTTATATCGTCGCCTAGTACCCATAGTACAAGCTAATGCTTAGTTTGGGGCTAGGTCGAACTGTGTAAGATATCCCCAATATTTATTTATTTATTTATTATACGGTTGAAACGTACCAAGTGGTACTGAAATTAAATTTCTTTTTTTTTTGCAGGGGTGTGCAGTAAAATGTGACCTTTATGTAATTATTTAATGCCAGACGAGCACATAGAAAAACATATGTGGGAAAAGGCAAAATTGTGGAGCGAGAATATGACTTTTAATGACTCCACGCTAATTTTACACTGCTTTGTGAGGGAAGAGTCTCTTTAAAGTAGCTCTACTTCACTGAGAGAAAAGTACAACAAAAACACACTTAGAATAGGGATGTTTCCTGTACTTAAAATAAATTATTTCAAACCGTGCACGAAATAAAGCACCAGATAATTATTAGAAAAACATAGATAACAGCTATTTTTAAACACAATTTGTATTTAATAAATCGGATTGAAATATAAAAAGTAGGTGAGTTTACCATGACGTCACTACATTTGTTTTCATATAAATTCCATATTAGCAAATCGTTTTGACAGTTCTAAAAAAGAAGCTGATTTGACTAGTAGGAATGTAGCCTATTACAAAAATAAACTTAATCCGGGGACAAGGACAGTCAACTAATAGGAACAAATTGACTTTTGCAATTTCTATTAGTTCTTGCAATTTCTATTATCTGTTTGTTGAAATTATATTTGGGATTACTGAGCTGTTTGTAGAAATAAATAAACTTTACAGAAATAGTGAAACGTCCATAATTATTACTAATACATCATTTTTTCCCCCAGTACAGAACCTATTTTTAATTCCTGGTGATGATTTTTCTCTCAGTGTACTGGTTTCAAGGAAATAAAAGTTTACAGCTATATTACAAGATGATGACCTTGAATACTTCCAACGCAGCTTTGGTTTATGAAAAATTGTGGATGTCACCGGTTAATTTCCATAAGGCAACCCGAAGGCGATATGTTTAGCAGTGGACGTCTTAGGATGATGAACCTGAAGGGTCAAGATGGTTGGCTCTTTATCATTTGTCACCATGGCTGTTACGTTCTAACAAGTATGTAAGTGCGAAAGTGACGCATGACATGACATGTGATAAAAACGCGACCATGATACCGCTGCAGGTCCGACAATTTGCCATTCAAAAATATTGTCAAAAACAATTTGAATTGCGCTCTTGAATTTCGTCTCAGTCGCTGCGGTGCAGTAGGAAATTGTCTTCATTTCCCGCACTGCTTGTCCGCCCTCCTTTACAAATCCCTTTGGAAAACATTTCTTTATGCATGCAGTTCAAAGCACTTCCTACACCATGATGAAAGCTACTCATACCTTGTAAAGAAAGCAGAAAGAATTCTCTTCATTCACGAGAGATATTTTTTGTTAGTAGATGAAAAATTTACAAGCTCTGCAGGCGTAAAACGCCGCTAAACTATTATTATAGTGCTGAAGCCGGTCATATTTACCAGGCTTGTTTATTTATTTAGTATGCTAGGCTACCGGAAAAGTAGTGGCGAAGGACCTTTATTATTCCTTTGAATTATCAACACTGTGTCTCCTTGTTTCCTTTCAAATACTAGATACCTCAAGTATACGATTGCATTTTTAAACTATAACGATAATGTAGTACCTCCGCGTACTCAAGTAAATTAAATCACTCTTGAACTCTTCATCTCGATGTAATAAGAACATTATGAAAAACGTCTTTGAAGTTCATTCACATTCAAATATTGTGTAAAAAGGCGAGCATTTATGTAAACGCCTAAGCTGGGAGCATTCTGGCCCTCGACATAAACAGTATACATTTGAATATGTCGACAGACAAATAAATATTTGAATGTTCCGAAAGGCCCGATGTGTTAGGCATTCATCGTGGCGTGTCGTTTAAATGCACAGACAAAACATCCTCCAGACATATGGTAACATTCCATTTCTAACCGCAGCTGCACTACCGGTACTGAACGCGTCGCTGTCATTGTCAATTTCCATAGTAAAATAAACAGTAATGCAGCTGTCGTTGGAAATGGACTGTCACCTTTAGCATAGTCGCGCTACCCCCTCTGCCACGCATACGGTAATTTTACTCCATGTTCGAGTCGAAAGTGTCTTTGTGTGACGTCCGTGTCTTTGAACGGACCAATCGCGGCACGGGACTTCGCTCACCTCGTCCCGCGCACCCCCGCATTTTTGGCATCATCCGTTGCATGAAATAATTGCTCTAAACTCGGTCTAGGGGATTCCTAGTCTATGTCTAAATGTGATTCATGAAAACATACTCTGTATTCAAGCACTGACAAAAGTAAGAGACTTCCCTTATGCGATCTTATTTAATGTATGTTATGGCCGGAATAAATTGCCTCGCGAAATTAGATGTCAAGCTGGTTAAACGTAACGCTATTTACGTATTAGAATATTCAATAATAATGTTGGTCTACGCAAGGAATTTATAGGTTATTTTCATATATTATTAAATTTGTCGTCGCATATACTGGATTCCTCATGAATGTAACATGTATAACGGGTATCTTATAGACATGTTGTGCGTTCCTCGCATCTCTCTAAAAGCTTTCGTCGCCGCTTATTTTCTTGAAATATCCCCATATGCCACATTATCTCCAAATGCATGCTGCACATAATGTCGATGAAATTTATATTTATACAAAGTAGTAAACCACATTTAATGTAGTTTACTACTTTATATGGAATGAAAGTGGAATCTAATTTCCCTGCTATATTATTCAATATAGCAACAAGGTCAAGGCAAATATCAGTAAGGTTGTTATTCAACAACCTTACTGATATTTAATATTCCGAAGGTACAATACAAATATCATTTCAGTACACAGTGTTCCAAAGATGTGTTTATATCCGCAACGAGTGAAGAAAAATAAAATATTATATAATCAAGAACAATTAAATCGGGTCATTTGTATGAAGATTTTTATATATCACTAAAAATATAGACTAAAGTGACTAAGCTAATAATATGGTTTTAATCACGTATTTTATAGTCACTCGCGCAATTAGTTAGTATGACTCACGACAGCTTAAATTCGATTAGGTACCTCTCCATAATATATAATATATAAGAAGGAACCCCTGCCTTGTTTAGTATTAAAATGGATGACAAGGTTCATGCCTGAAACAGACATCGAAATTGGTATTTGTTATACATACTCCATTTGTTATTTCAAGTCAATCAACTTTACAACAAACTTAAGACTACGTGCAGAAAAAACTATCTCTGTAGACTGCGTTGGCTTGAATCATGTAGCTACATGTGTACAAATACACATCTAAAGGCATGAATCTCTAATGGCCCCATTTCTGCATCAATTTATAATCGATTAAATGTATGAATAATAGATTAAGAAAATTAATAACAAATTAATTTACCAAACACTTAAATATGAACTAGTCTGAATGATTGGCCTAATATTGTCCTAGACCGAGACGCGTAGAAGAAAGAGAGGAAGGCCCCAGCGGTGGGACACAATAGGCTAACAAATAAATAAGTAACGTCGAGTCAAGAATGGATAAATCAATAGAAACGCGTCTCAAATAATCAGATGAAAAGACGGACTTGGTTCGGTATAAGTACTTATGTATTTCGGAAAACCTTTTAAGAGAATTCCATTTAAGCGCCAATACGTGAAGCGGAACGTTTGCGTATATTCTTGCAAATTGCTCTTGTTCAACATTGAGGAGGGTTCGTGATAAATCAAGTGCTTCATATTGAAGTGCAAAAGTATTTCTGAGTGAGGCGACGGCGGCGGTGCCTCGTCTCTGCGGAAATCAGACCAACTGTATTTTCTTTAGCGATTTAAATGTCAATCTCCTGAGTTCAAAGTGAGCCGGAAACATTGAAAGTTACAGCAACAAAGATCGTGTTGTGTTCTTCTGAAGGTTTAATTTTGTCTAACTTAATTTAATCTTTAATTCTTTAATTAAGATATATCAAAGTATCAATTTAAGTCTATTTAGCTTATAAAATTAGACTTTAACCCATTCTTACATATAAAGTATGACTACGAAAGAATCTAGACTTCATTTTTTACCCGTCAATATTAGTACGGATATGATGATCGTTCTTGTCTACGTGACAGCGTGATAAAACGGTATCACTTTCAATCGCGCTCTGTTAAAAAGTGACGGATATTTTGTCACGCGGATAAAGCCATCCATAATAGGCCTGCAGTTTGGTACAGCTGATCGATGCTCACGCCAAGAATCACCATCTTCAATTCCTAAGTAATGAGGAACACGAACGTGATACAGAAGATGGCATATCTAACTATGTATAAAAAATAAAAACCTCTTTTTTACTTGCGTTATTTGCGGTGGGGCGTAAAATGGCTATTTCACGGCAAGTATTAAGTTAAAATTTTATGATATATGTAGATAGATACATAGATAGAATCCTTTTTATTGGTACATCTCAGTAAAAGATACAGCTAAGAGAGGATATTAACTTACTTCTACTTAATATAATAAATAACTTAAATGTATCTTTAGTATCAAAAAGGTAATCCTGTATATTGTAAATCAACGTAACTTAATTTATTATGATCTAAAACATGTGACAGTTGTGTTGAGCTCACTGGGCGTATAAAAAGTATCACGGGGTTGTAACAAAACGAATTTTTCAGCTCCCCTTTGCACACAAAAAGTGCTTCAACGCCTATCAAAAGTTTTAACAAAAGGAGAAAAAATGAACTTTTTCGATTAATCAACTTGAAGCGATTTAACTTTTTAACGCGTCCATAGTAAAAAGCAATTACGACGGCCATAGATCTAATTTGGTTTTCGTAAAGAAGACACAAAACGTAGCCAGAGGGTCTACCACGAACCACGTTCGACGTGTTACCTCCCTGTCACACTTACGTACGAATTTAAAAGTGCGACAGAGAGGCAACACGTCGAACGTGGTTCGCGATAGGCCCTCTGTTTTAGCAATGTTTTAAATATGGTTAATTATATCTAATATCAAATTGCTAATAAAATGCCACTTTTACAAGATTAGAATCACCAGTGACTTCCGGACTGGACGCAAGCGACTTATTAACTGTGATTTAAAGAGAGAGAGAACCCTACAGAATTTAGACATACTTACTTTTAGTTTTCTTGTTTAGTTGAAAAGTTGAAAATATTAGTTTAATATTCTGTGGTTTTTAATTATTCGGCCATATTAGAGGCCACAAAGTGTATCTAAAATAAAGTATTCGTAACGCGTAATAATGATATTGCTCCTGTGAATGACTTTCTGGCGATAAAGGGCCCGATTCGGATTTCGAAATAGACATCTAATAGATATCTTTTAGACATCACCAAGATACGATAACGATATGTTTAAGATCTAACCTATCTAACCTGTCAAATTTGACATTTGCGCGACTCTGGAGATACTCTTGAACGATTTCCACAGGATATGACTTAGAGATCCAATTCACATCTAATAGATATCTTACTCTATCTAACGTAAAAGTGACATTGGTTGCCCGAATTGCGCGCGCTGCAAAAGAGAACTAGTTGATATCTAAACTATAACGTATCTAGAATGGATCTAGTACGTGTCGTCTCTTGTGAATATCTTGAAGTTAGAATACGGCAGAAAGTCCTAAGTTATTCCGAGCGCGGGAACTTCCGGCAACTCAGCTTCACGTGTCTAAAATTTTATGCCGTAAAGTATTCATAAAATGTTAATGCACCGTTTTATTCGAAGTTTTAAGTGAAGAAGTCTCAGTGTCTAATAAGAGTAATAATTAAAAAAAAACAGACAGTAAGTACCATCAATGTGGCAATTGAGCTCAACAGGTTATATTCTAATGTAGTATGGAGGCATGTGGGATGTAACTCAGTGCCTAAGGTACTTCCCCGCGTCCACTCAAAATACATCTTCGATTTACTCAAAGTACATTTTAAGAGATCCTTTAGCTTTTTAACTATCTGTTTCTACTTTTCAAGTCGCCCGAATACCACCCTCCTCCGTTATGTGAAACCCACACATGTGACTGGTGCCTTCATTTAACACGTGGCTTTCAATTTTTCGCTTCACTGAATAGCACCCGCCGTTCGTTCTGATCGTTAAGAAATTAAAAAATAATATGTACTACATCATATTGTAGCACACATGTAGTGGAAATTAAATTCCAACAATTCCAAACGAATAAAACATTTTTTTCCATTTATTCATATATTTTGATATACATCATTCATAGTAATGTGGAAAGCATAAATATATTTAATTAATATAATATTTTCACAGTATATGGGACCAACCATGAAATCGCAAAAAAAAGGACCTTTCATACATTCTGATACATCAGAAGTCGATGTTTTCTATGGGTGAGTCATACATTTCTTCGCACAATTTCGGGGTTGGTTAAGTAAAAAATTTGATTAGTATGACCTATTTAAGTATATTTACTTCGCAAAATTTGGATAAGCTTAAAAAAGAGCCCGTGTAATAAACTGAAGAAAAAATGCATACCGTATTAAAAATGGTATAAGGTAGGTACTACTTATTATTGCCATTCTACAAACATTTATTTTGGGTCGGTGATAATCTGATAATTTTATCTCCGGACCCGTAAATGAAGTTATTTTTTCCATCGACAACCAATCCGAAAACGTCATCAAGATCTACTAGTTTATTAACCTTCTGGTTATTATCTATATTGTAAAAACCAGAAGGCGTCGAGAAGTATATATTACCATTTACGTCAGCCGTGAAACTATTAACGGTATATTCACCCAATAGAACAATGTTCTTATCAGATTTATTTAAGCAAAATAGACCAGATGAGTTGGAGAAATAGGTATTGTAGTTATTATCAAGAGCTACTAGCTGTGCCATGGTTCGTTTTAGCTCAGGCACTATTAGCGATTTGCCACCTTCAAAAGTGTACACTCTTTCTTGTGGGTAGGCGGTGTAGTAAAGCTTATCCTTGAAGAATAATTGCCAAACGCTGTATCCATTGGGGTTGACATGGATTGCTTTTTTTGATTCGTAATCGTACTCGTAGATGCCGTTTCTTCCACCGAGATATACTTTGTGCTTGTTATTGTCAACAGCAGCGGCAAATCCGCCTATAATCCCAGGGATGATATTATATTCGTTATTTGCCAGGTTCAAATATGCTGACTCAAATACATCTTCGTTGTTTTTTGGATTAGCTCTTGAATGGCTGAAGAAGAGCGTATTAGTGTTATAGTCGATTGCCATCTGGTAGGGGTCGTTTACGTTTTCTTTCAGCACCTCCTTCTGATAGATGATGTCTTGGATGGAGATCAGGTCACATGCTGGCTTAATAATATGAGCATGACTTACAGCTAACAACGCCAATGTTATTATGACTTTCATCTGAAACATAAATGAAGGATCTTTGTTACACTTCTTTTTCAATATGTAGCCTCAGAGGAAGATCAAAATAATACTTTATTTACTCTTCTGAGTTTTATTCTTATGCCCAGTAAGAGACAGTGTAATTGCGGTTTATAACATTCATTGAGATAATAATATAAATTAAACTTTATTCATAGTTTATTGTACGGCGTCGCTATAAATACAATATTACGAACCCAGCCGGCCTAGCCAAGGTTACAATCGCTATCGCTTCGACAACGAAAAGCATTATGTCTCTCTATCACTCTTCCATATAAGTGCGACAGTGACAGTTGCGTTTCGATCGCTACGGAGCGTAAGCGATCGGCATCTTGGCTACGCGGCCTGTACAGTCGAGTTCAACAAGTCGAGTTAAACAAGCCCTCGCTCCAAAAAAATATTTACGCTCCTCTAAGACACTGACAAGAAAATTGTGTTAATATATTTTTAGAACGTTGGCTTGTAAATATGTTTGTGAACTCGACCGTAAGTTTACTTTTAGCTGTAATAACTATATTATATTGAATCAAAACAAATGTCAAATTATGCATGATTAAAATAAACGAACGTCTAAATTAACTTAGATTTCAGATTGGTATGTAGGCATTCAAGTTTTCTGTTAATTTAAAAATTAAAATAATAAGCCCAGTCTATGACTTAGATACTTGACTTAAAATCCTATGTCTCCTAAACCAAGTCAATCAATAATAAGTCATAATTAAGTGTAACTAGAGGTATGTAATTAAATAATGCTAAGTATATGAAACTATGGATTAAAACATTGTTACGGCTAAATATACTAACACAACAGGAAAAGTAATTAAAATTAATACACGGAAACTCACCTTATTGTCCGTTCCCTATTGCGGTTCAGTTCACAGTGTAATATTGTACAGAAGAATTCCTTTATATACATACGTAGGCTCTTATGTTTTCATACGGGACATTGTTTTTCCATGAACTTCCTTGTAAGGTCAAACATTATCTCTTGTAGGTATACTATTCTTAGAAGAGGCTTATATTTGTGGACGAAAGGCGATTGCACTTGTATTGTATCATCTATCGTGTTGTGCATCATTTTAGTAAGCGCTAATAGGTACCTACTTGTCTTAGAAAGCGACAACCATGACGACATTTTAGCAAGTGCTACTTAGAAAGCGACAACCATGACGACATTTTAGCAAGTGCTATTTTATAGATGACTGTAAATAAGAAGGCACTGGATTTTCAATGGTAAAACAAAATGTAATGTGTCAGTAATAAAAAGACAAAAGGTATCAAAAAACATAGACAATAAAACGTACAAAAAGGTAAATTTATATAAAAAAGGTTGTGTGTTGCACATGCTACCTACTTAGAAAGTGACTACCATAACAACATTTTAGCACAGAATAACTAATAGTAGGTACTTAGCAAGTGCTACCTAACTGTTAGAAAGCGACTACCATGACGACATTTTAGCAAGTAGTGCTACCTACTTAGAAAAGCGACTACCATAACAACATTTTAGCACAGAATAACTAATAGTACTTAGCAAGTGCTACCTAACTGTTAGAAAGCGACTACCATGACGACATTTTAGCAAGTGCTACCTACTTAGAAAGCGACGACAATGACGATATTATAGCAAGTTCTGCCTATTTGTTAGAAAACGACTACCATGACGACATTATAGCAGTAGCACTAGCTAGCCATTACTAGTTACTTATTAGAAAGTGACTATTACCATGACGACATTTTAGCAAGTACCTAATTGTTAGAAAGCGACAACCATGACGATATGTCAACTAGTCCTACCTACTACTTGTCAGAAAGCGACTTATTAAAAAATCAGCCTTTACATAAAACTTTAGAGCACACATACCGATTTCCTTAATTTATTCATAAACTAATCAAAACCTCAAATAACATTAAAACCAAGTTTAGACCCCTAGTTGTCTGGGCTTAAATAATTTCGAATGAGCTCTAGAACGACCCTTTTCAAGGATTAGGTCGAATTACAAATCTCACACCACTGTGAAGTGGAACAATTAAGTAGCAAACTTAATTTACTTAGAGACAGTTCTTAGAAATAGTATACTCACAAATTAAGTTTAATCATGAAGTAAAGTTTTTTTATCAAGTAGGTAACCCTAGGAATCAAAGTAAACCGTGGGTTATTGTAATAAAACATTTAAAGTCAGTACAAGATTTTTTTTTTCAATATATATTTACCCGTATTGACTAATTAACCTTATTGTGTTTTCCTGTTATTTAGAATAACAAGTAATTACTGAGTATCAGAATAGTTTACTGCCGTCAGTATGAAGAAGGGCGTAACTAACAATTTTAAAACTAAGTTTTTATATTTTATCTATAAATTGTAAATACAGATGTTAATCAAATAATCACAATGAAAAAATCAACGATGATCAACACTGACCAACGTGGGACTCGAACCCACATCCTTGGATTGCCTTGCACTGGATTGGATGTAAGTATTTACAATTTTGATTGTAAATACTTACATTCTTTAGATTGTAATACAAAACCCGCAATAAAAAAGGAAAATATATTTACATCTGAGTTTTTATATTGACTTTACCCAAAAAATGCCCATTTACTATTTTTTTTAACTAACAGCTGACTGTTATGTTATTTATTTTCAGGGGGCAACACCATTCATTATTTACCAACCTAACCTCTGAAGGTCCCATGCCAAGAAGGCATGGATTTCCAAGCCGGCTTCGTTTCAGCATTGGGTAAATTTACTCATCCAATATGTCCACGTCGAAGATCGGCAAAGCCTCATACGTATAAGATTTTAAATTATTTCCAAGGTCTTCAGGAAGGATCTTCAGTTAAGTCTTCAGATAAGGTCCGTCAATATCGTCGGTATGGGCGTAATGTGGAAGCTGGTGCTTCCTGCGTTTACCAAGATGGTGAAATAAATAATTATACTTACTTACCTATAAATTTATATGTTTTTAAAATTGAAAGGAGTGCTGAGGACACGAAAGACAGAGGAGAATGGAAGAGAAAAACATGTTGTGCCGACCGCACATGACGTGGGATAAGGGCAGGGGAAAGAAGAGAAATTTATATGTTTTTTTGCTAGTCTATTATGATGTTCCACTGCTGGGCAAAGGCCTCTCCCCTTGTCTTCCACGTCTCCCGAGATAGTGCCTCCTCCGGCATCTCTTTATTTAATTTAAATAACTTAAGGGCACCACAGTTAAGTTGTTACCTATATTTCTTCCTACTAACAGCAGTGTACGTGGCTATATAAGTATAGCGCGGTTTTCTTCGTTAAAAATGGAATCAGATTTGACATTCGTTCATTCTCTCTATTTAGTAAGTAGGTAAGTACATATTTTTCAGAATTTCTACTACGAGATAAAAACGAGATTATTACAGTTCAGCGAGAGCTATTAAGCCGTCTCAGTCATCAAGCAACTGAATGTAATTATCATCAAGCGAGTTGATGTTTCTCCCTTAATTACTTCGTTAGCCCAAAACTAAAGCGCTTGCAAATAAATAGTTTTTACGACTCTTATGTTTTTAAATTTATGAAAGGATTAATTGCGTCATCACTCTTGAGGTGTTTTTTTATGACTTCTTTATTTAAATTTATAAAGTTTACTAACGGATAAGTTTGTTTTCTTCTGTATAATCCTGTGTCCGTTTTACTGGTACTTATACCTAATTAAAATGATTAATATTGAAAAAAATTCCGATCCCTTGTCTTCAAAGACTTCGTAAAAACGTGTTTGAGTAGGTAAGCAGTGAAGCACCCATATATTCATATATTTCAAAAATATCAATGTATACAGGAATTACTTTATTATCTGTTCCCTTAATTAGTCACGTCATTAGGAAGTCTAGGCATTAATTTTCCTGTACCTACTCTTTCCGCAAGACGCAGTTTTACAGGGTTATTTACACTAATAATTTTGCAAATTGAATTAAATACCTACATATTTGTAGATCTCCTTGTAATTGAAGCTTATAGCTTCTTATTTTTTGTTTTTTTAACTTTAATCTCACGGTAGAAAGCGCTAACACCCACTACAGTGCAAAAAATATAGATAATTTTTTTAACGTGTTATTACCGCTTATATACCTATAGCTTCTATTGTGGTCATTATGGTGGTAGACGACGTTAGCAAAAATTAGGTTAGGTTTCAAAAAGTTCACTTCTACCGATATCCAAACGTTCAAATATTCTATCACACTGTTTGTATAAGATTTTCTGTAACAATTTTTCCCGATACACTCCGCCTCGTGATCGTCATAAGGGTCCCATCGGGGTTCGCAGCGAGAAATATGGCCCCATAAATTACTGTATTATCGGACAGTCGATTCGCCCGCCGACTACTTCATTACGACGGCAAGGCGCCACAATGGACCTTGTAATTGGAACTTCGAATGTACATGGTGACAGTTTTATGCACTATCAGTATAGTTTGTTTTAGACGCAGTTCACGCAGTGGCTCTGTATGTTTTATAAAACACTTCACACCTAGATACTAACTCTTTGCCGTACACATAAGGAAATTTTATTTCTTACGAGAAGGTTTAGGAATGAGTACCCAAATACAATAAATATTTGGATAACATCTTACACATATCAACCCAGTACCATGTATATACAAATGCCTTGCCGGGATTCAAACCTGGGACCTGCTTCAGGGTCACTAACAACTAGGCTAAGAGGGCGTTAAATCTAAGAACAACATACATGTATGAATGTAATAAGTAAAGTTCCCTCTCATAACTGTTTTTCGTTATTTACCGAAGAGGACTGGAATAATTATTTGCTTTGAAAAGGTTCTTTCTATTGTAAGTCACGTTCTTACGTCGAATTACTCAAATAACACTGTTATTGGCGAGGACTTATTCTCAAAATGACACGTATCTATTCAGAAACTGTCGGTTATAATAGTACTCGCCAAATATTGGGATTAACGTAGTATATATACCTATACGGTCAGCTAAACTGTTTGCTTAGCACCCCTGCATACAAACATGTTTGCAGGGTGTAGGTGAAGTGATACATAAGTACATATATACTTTTGACTTAAACTATAGTATTTTTCAAACATGAGACTGTCAGGTAGGCTGACAGGTGTCATATAAATACAATTATGGGGAATTGAAAGTTTAACGGTTATACATTATGTCAACTATTATGTAAGGTTGCCTCCAGAATCTCGCGAACTAAATTGACAGGTCAATATGCACAAATGATACCACAGTTTGGCCAGTGCTGTTCATATCGATATTTTCAAAAAAGTTTGAATTAGAGAATATCGCGAGAATTCACCTCTAGCGGCGCTACTGTTGCGCGGTCAGTTAAAATGTATCTTAAATTATTTTACGATAAGTAATTTAAATTATTTTACAAATGTTACTTGGTATTTCGAAAATTGTGCAATTTTATAGTTATCGATACAATGATATTGGATAAACATATTGTAGGTAATTAAATAAATATTTTATTATATTTATTTTATTTTATTTGTTAGTAAAACTTACAGCTAGAGTAACAAGTTGTAGGTTATAACATAGAAACAGTGATTTTGGCTCAAAATACAAATAAGGCCGACCCAGATGGGGAAATAAGATAAGATTTTTCATTTATTTTGTGTGGTGTGGACTTAAAAATTAAATCGTCTCGGTGATCCCTATTGCTTCGATTGTAAAGAAAACCAGTCCCTAAACTGGATATTCAAGTTGACAATTAGGTCAGAATTTAAATACAGTTAGACCAAAACAGTCTGCAACGATTTTAATAGCCCACGCAGTGCAAGTATTATTTTAAAAGTCAAAATTCTATGAAATTATGACGTATTAAATAACAGTTGCACTGCGTGGGCTATCAAAATCGCTGCAGACTTTTCTTGGTCTAACTTTAACTATCGATCAATCTCATCTACCGGTCACATTGTATAAAATTAAATCACTAATTTTAGATTTATGGCGACAACCGCAAGCTCTTGATATAAACAACTTGCCCCCAAACCTGCATATTTGTCAGTTTCACATCCGCACCTCCTGATTTGATTGGTAACGTCACAATCTTACAATCGAATCAACCACTTTTCTCGTCACATTCATACAAATCGAAATCGTTTGTGACCCCTTTATAATTATCACATGGGTAGTAAGTGCATCTTACTTATCGATATCATTTTATCGGCATATACCCCTGACTATTTCATTTGTCAAACCCTGATCATTTTATTTGTCAAACTCATGTCAATTTAGTTCGCGAGTTTCTGGAGGCAACGTAGAGGTAAAATTGTCACCGTAAACTGCTTGTTTGAAGAATACATACATTTCGTTGGTTGCTTTACCTTAGTTTCTTACTTCTCAGTGTGAGCAAATTAAAGACGGGGAATTTCTTTATGAAAGTATCTTTTTAATTTTCAAATGCAAATCCGATTCGTGCACAAAAAAATAAAATCGTGGATTGAGGCAAAAGTGTGTTCATACTTATTTATTCATAATATTCTTAAAATATTACATATTACATGTGAACACATACATTTCTGTCACAATTTACCCCACTGTAAATAAACTTAACGAGTGGATACTGAACACACGCAGAGACATGGAATGGAATGGAATTAAGAAAGGACTGTTAAGCGGTTGCGGGGAGAAGGATAAACTAGCTACTAGGCTATTTGATTAAATTCCGGACGTCGGCCTGAAGAGATGGTAAGTAAACTGTTTTATTTATGGCCGATGTTGAGTGTTGCTTCACATGATGACCCAATTTAACACTGGGTAGAATGCCGGTAATAAAGAGTTGTAATTGTACTTAAAAACATAAAATAGTCAGCTATATACTAATGCAAATCCTCCCTGGAGAGAGCATCTTTTATGACTCCATCCTGCACGGCCAGCTAAGCAGAGGCAGAGGCACAGGGCCAGTTCCACCCATTTCTTATGGCTCCCCAAGAAGCGCCTAGCTACTTGGAGTCACTTTTTTTCGACGGCCAGAAAAGATGCACTGCGTTAAACATACATCTTCCCGCCTGGAGTTTTTTTATCGGCTATTTCATTGCGGCCTTGATTTTTCATCATCATTAATCATTATTATATCAGCCGACAGACGCCCAGCAGTCCTCAATGAGTGGGTTTCTCTCATTCAACAGTTCCTAGTATCAAGGTCACCGATCCATTTTGTTTGGAGTCCTTATTTTGTTGTTTCATGGTGTAAATCAGGGATGTTGCGAAAATTCGCATCAGCAACCGTGGAACTTCCGCATTATTTTCAACATCCGCATCTGCATCCACATCCGCATAAAATCGATGCGGAGCTTATGGGGATGCGGATGTCGAACAAATCGTTACAGGAACGTCTTAGCGGCGGTGACAATTCTAGGTAATTTCGTCATTACCTACCTATAACGAAATCGTCTGGATTCAGTAAAGTCGGCCATGTTACTGTTTATCAAATATAACACACCTAACTATATTCTTGCTCAAATACTAAACGTTTGTTTTTTTTTATATAAAAATTACTAAAAATGTATTATTGACGTTTTTTAAATAAGTACCTGATCTTGACATCCGCATCCGCCTCCGCAGATGTGAGCCTTTAAATATCCGCATCCGCATCCGCGGATGTCAAAAAATCTGCATCCGCAACATTCTTGGTGTAAATCAATCAAATGCTTTCGAATATTTGTCCGTAAAATGGAAACACTAAGGAGGCGCCTAACAACATCTACCGTAAGAGCTTACATTTCTAAAACGGCTATCATAGTAGTTTTTTCTACTTTTAAAGCATTGTGTTATAGTTTGAAGACGTTTGTGCTCATTACAAAATATGTAAATCCAATGATTTTGAAGTAAAATATTTTGCTACTACCTACGTAATCGAAATTATTTTATTCAATTCCTTCCTTTACAAAGGTACACATAACACACACATAGACACACACACAGGTGAACATGGTAGGTAAGTCTTTACTTACCTACTGTGTTCAACGCCATTATTTTCTTAAAAAAATTTGATATTTTAAACACGTTTATTTTAACTTGACTCAGTGAATACAATAAACAAACATACGACAATGTTTTGATTATCAAAGTTTATTCAACTTAAGCTATGATAACCTCCGGACATTTTGCAAACAGATTTACTTTTCCTTTTACAATGATTTACTGCCTCACTTGTTTTCTACTTTTGCTAATTGCTCATTGTTACGTCAATAAGGAGTTCTCTTAACCTTAGCTTAAGGTCCGATTTAAAACAATTTTATATTTTTCGGCTTGTGATTATTTGACAGATATTTCAATTGAAATCATGGCTAAGACGAGGAATGCTCCCCTTTGTATAAAGGATCCCAATCTTCCCCTATCAACGACTAAAAATGGTTACTGCTACGTATCCGTCCTCAAAATCCCCGGTTGGTACATGTAATGAACTCTGTACTTCCGGTCCCCGGACAGGCGGCCGCAGTTGCAAGCCATGAGATATTACCTCGTATATTAGCTCTCGTCACATGCACTACATACGGGGTTATATCACAAAATGTCGCCTTATAAAAGAGTTTCTGCGCTGTTTTATGTGGAGAGGGATTTAAAGTTTCCGTCGCTAAGTTTTCATCACTTTCTTGTTGTACTTTGTAATAGAATTTTATGGCAATTTTTTCGTTCAAGTTGCTTTAGAAATTACGTTATGTCTATGCTTTGGTTTCTAATAAATGGATTGCAAATACTCACAAAAGTGCATCATATTTGAATACGCTTGGATTTTATAATTGGTATTGAGAATTTCACCGTTTTATGTTTAAAATCTGGGACATCAAACGATAATAAATGCAATTTACCAATAGCAGTCAAAAATATTAAAAGTTATAGCTACAGTAAAATAGTTGTAGCTATTTCGCATTCGTGGTCACACAATAATTAATGGGAGGCGAGAAAATCTTTAGATAATCTAATCAGTCTAATCTCTTTTAGAGTTCTTTTGGTACCGAATTTAAAACTGTACCTACATACTGAAATGATTCAAAAATACTCAATGACTAGGTATTCAATCGGCGTATTGCGGCATTTGTAATCATGCTATTATATTATAACATTTATAACCACTATTAGATAGAATTACCTTAAAAATTGCAAGTTCCTTCCAATTTTTATTCTGAAACTCTTACATTTGGGGCTTAGTGCATCGCACGAGCTCGCAGTTGACTAAGACGTATGACTTGTATTGACCTCAATCGATTTCACTGAGCTAGTAACACGTAAAGATTGATGTATCATATTTCACTCTAGCTTAACACTACTGGGAGATTGCTACTTACAATGTGGTTTAAAATATACGAACTCCAGCGTCTTGTGAGCTTTTCAGAAAACTAAAAGTCGTTACGTTGCAATATTTCATAGTCAGCATGACCGGCAATTATTTAGTTTTAAGTATAAGCATTTAATATGTATTTTAGTTTTTAAGACGAAACAGGAGCTGAGTTTTAAATATTTTAGGTAAATATACCCGTCTCGCTAACGGAAGCGGCACCTAAAAGTAGTGCGATAAGGACAAGGCGAAAAATCCTGCGTAAAAATCTCTAAAATCGAGGTTTCGTACTCCTCTGTTTCCTCCTCCAAAACTTAACCTATAGTAACCAAATTTGTAAATCTAAATGATTATGAAATTATCTGTGTCGGACCGTTTTGCTTTTTTGGCTAATTGATATCAGTTTTGAATGCCACGCCTCTCATTGCGGCATAGTCAATTAGGCCATTTTGGCCATTTTTGAAGGGCTCTAGCGCCTTAAAAAACAAAAATATCAAAAAAAGCAAAACGGTCCGACACAGATATTGACAATATTAATCTGTGTTGAAAAAATCATTGCTCTAGCTTCAAAAACCACGGAGGAAAACGAGGAGTACGTTTATATGGAGAAATGACCACTCCTGTTGGCTCTTATAAGTAGTTCAATTGCAGAGAAATCGGCATACTCGTATTGTTTTAGCTAAGTTGCCGTGTCTGTAGTTTTCGACAATACCTTAAAAAACAACAAATTTACTAAAATACCTACAAATTCAAATAGCAAATACTATTATATAAAACAGATTCTTAACTCTTTTGTATTCTTGCTCAAATATTTCTATAAAATGAAGGCATTGAAATGTCTCCTGAGGGCTCGACAACAAAATTAAATTAAATAGAGCTTTATTGCGGAATCTGTTCTCTCATGAATGTAGTAGTACTTTTTTATGGTTTATTTCAACTTAACACTTTATTGTTTATGAAAATTACTTATTTAGGCCAATTCTAACTCACTCTCTGATGTCAAAATGTCCTTTGGTATCATTTGAAATTTCTTATGTTAATTCTACTTAGAATCACGCGCCTTTTTTTATCCTAAAACCCACTTAGTACTACTGTTATGACTTACTCGTTACTTCGGTTAAAATAAGTCCTTATGACTAACCTACTTAACTAAATCAGGCCCGTAAAGTTTTATGAATAGTGGGGGTTAACCTTTAGCCTCAACACCCCCTTAACCCACGGTACTTGTATATGTAAGCCGTACTCACACATGCTTTCAATAAGCAATGAATTTTTTTACAAACATCGTCACTACATCGGTTCTCATTGACTTACAAAACAAGTGCTGAGTAGGCGTGATCCGGGTTTCTTCTCACGTACCCAGTTTATTTTTTCTATCTTCTTTGTCGGATTCGATTACGGTGTAACGTTTGTGTCAAGATAGATTACCAATTTGGTAGTACAGTTTTACTGGTGCGAGGCAGAATGTATTTGTACTTTTAAACTTTTCCTCGCTTTATATCTGTTTAGTAAATTAGGGGTAAATAATAAATCAAATAAAAATTTACTATGGCATTCCGGCCGGACTCTTTTAACAATGCATGACGAATAGATACTTAAAACCGAGTGAAATATAATATGTAATTTCATTTAGTTTTAGGTATCTATTTAAGTTAGTTTTAAATATTTAACTATGCTAAGGTAAAACAACTATACATGAGTTTTCTTTCATAATAATATGAATTAAGTTGTATGGGAATAGGAAGTATGGTAGTAATAGGTAGTGTTAATAAGTATAAAAGATGTTTTCGCAAAGCTCGCTTACTTATAAATAGATTTTATCTTTGTATGGAGTGAGCACTCTATGATTCCATAAGCTATTTAAATGTATGTGCGTACACAAATCGAAGTAGGTGTAACGGTATCCAAAATACCGATAAGTTTCAAAATTTGCTATTTGCTTGCATCGACCCCACACATTAAAAAAAAAACTATAAGTACCTTATCAGACATGCTATTTTGTTGCTGCGCATCTTTGCTTTGCTACGAGTTATATTATGTTTTTCTACACACCAGTATTACGTGCTACGCCTTACGGCGTGGCATATATGAAGGCCGATTGTGTTTAGTGGCAGTATTTAAGTTTCACTTACGGCGCGATTCGGGAAATGAATTAAAGATTCACTAGATATGAAATAGTAAAGATATGTGACGTTCCACGGCAAAACTTATGACGGCTGGCGCTTACGCTATTGCAGCGCTATACGACGTAAACGCCAGCCGCCACAAGGTAGAGTAGCCTTTTGCCATAGAACGTCACATATCTTTACTATTTAATATCTAGTGAATCTCTAATTCATTTCTCGAATCGCGCCGTTACTTAACTGTTTTTAGTACCAATCCAATTTTGACATAAAAACACCTTGGTATGTGTTATATTGTCCCAAATTTTGGTTTGTACCTTTGTCTATATCAGCGGTTCTCAAACTTTATTGGTGACGGAACCCTTTCGGCAAGCGAAATATTTGACGGAACCCCAAATTAAAAATTTTCGTTCATCACTGTGGACTAGATATACCTATAGAAGAGCTGGATTTTTTTCTTATTATTACAAGTATATTTTCGCGGAACCCCAATAGAAGCTTTGCGGAACCCTAGGGTTCCGCGGAACACACTTTGAGCATGGCTGGTCATTCGATTTTCTCATTAAAGTAAGTAATTTATTGAATGGTACTATTATCTCAGAAAGATGAGAAAGATTTGGGTGGCAGAAGTTGGTACCTAAGTACAGATTTAATGTACCTACGTAAATACGTCCATAAATAAAATGTTGCTTATTGAAATACTGTAGGAGTTTATGATTAAATAACGCACCTTAACACGGAATATGTCTCCTAGCGAGATGGAGTTTTGTATTCATCTTGCACTGTATTAACATTTTCACTTATAGTTAACTCCAGTTTCGAGAACCCAAGGGAAAAAATTAAAATGTGTACAAATCTCTACATTGTGCTCCTTTAATATGCTTAACTAAACTAGACTAAAAACGTTTACCTGTTTACTTTAATTTTTTTAGGGTTCCGTGCGTCAAAAAGAAAAAACCAGGCAAGTGCGAGTCGGACTCGCGCACGTAGGGTTCCGTACCATAAAGCAAAAAAAAAACGGAAAAAAATGCAAAAAGAAAACGGTCACCCATCCAAGTACTGACCACGCCCGACGTTGCTTAACTTTGGTCAAAAATCACGTTTGCTGTATGGGAGCCCCACTTAAATCTTTATTTTATTCTGTTTTTAGTATTTGTTGTTATAGCGGCAACAGGAATACATCATCTGTGAAAATTTCAACTGTCTAGCTATCACGGTTCGTGAGATACAGCCTGGTGACAGACAGACGGACGGACGGACGGACGGACAGCGAAGACTTAGTAATAGGGTCTCGTTTTACCCTTTGGGTACGGAACCCTAAAAACGGAATCCTTATAGGATCACTCGTGCGTATGTCTGTCTGCCCGACCATTCAATTAGAAATGTGCAGTTAAGCGTCAGTCGGACTTAATTACTTAGTTTTTCATCCGATGCCTACGGGTTTTTAAAGATATTTCATTCACGTTCCACATAAAAAAATACATTGTTAAAAATTGGATAATGCATGGAACCCTTGAAACGCGAGTCCGATTCGCACTTGACCGGTTCTTTATTGTTAATTGTACGTTCCCAGAAATATGATAATTTCCTAGGTATACCTAATTGTTTCCACAGGATGTTCTTTTCAGAAGTGGAAGTAATTACTTTATTATATCTAGCGAGAAATATTCGTCCGCTACTTTCCCATTATTTTATATTTCGGATTTCCTGCAACCCACACATGCCATCTTATACGTTTTTGGCAAAAAAAAACATTTATGGTAATACAAGTTTTTTTTTGCTGACTGTACTTTTGTGAGCACAGGAAACTAATACTCACCGAGACAATTCTACAAACCCCAAACACAATTGCGTTGCGTTGTTTTATTTTATCACAGATTTTCTATGGCCACCTCCTGTCTCCATCATCAGATCAGCTATATGGTACCATAATATTGCATTGTCACCGACTTACATATGCAAATTTTTATCTTGATCGGAAACCGGGAAATGGGTCAAACTTAACTTGTAAGATTTTACCCTTAAAAACATACATACATAGGTAAGTACTTGCATTGCAAGTTAATAAAAAGCTTGTAAAATAGCATTGTGCTAATCTAACGCTACGTCTTACGTAGGCGAACAACGCGCGAACGCGGCGCGGCGCGGCGCGGCGAAAGCGGCCGCCGCCGCGCTGCGCCGCGCCGCGCCGCCTGACATTCGCATGCAAATCGCGCCGCACCGCGTTCGCAACGAGATCGCTTACGTAGGACACTTCTATGGGCATCAAAGGATTGATTTCGCCGCGCCGCGCCGCGCCGCGTTCGCGCGTTGTTCGCCTACGTAAGACGTAGCGTAAGGGTAACATTCCATTTCTGACCGTAGCTGCACTACTAGTACGAACGTGTCGGTGTTATTGTCCTACTGCCATATTCGAACTTCAAGATATTCACAAGAGACGACACGTACTAGATCCATTCCAGATACGTTATAGTTTAGCTATCAATTTCCTTTGCAGCGCAATTCGGGCAACCAATGTCACTTTTACGTTAAGATAGAGTAAGATATCTATTAGATGTGAATTGGATCTCTAAGTCATATCCTGTGGAAATCGTTCAAGAGTATCCCCAGAATCGCGCAAATGTCAAATTTGACAGGTTAGATCTTAAACATATCGTTATCGTATCTTGGTGATGTCTAAAAGATATCTACTTAATAGATGTCCATTTCAAAATCCGAATCGGGCCCTAGATCTGCTCATTCTGAAGACATTTCCCCTGAGTAGAAAGTAGGTATCCATCCATATGCTACTATTTCCCTTGCCGTTTTTATATAACATAACACGAACATTAAAGAAACAACGATATTTCGAAATTTACAAATACAATAAATTAATACAGGGTGTAATTTTAACCACCGTTCATACTCTCATCATCATCATCATCTCCTCCTAGCCGTTTTCGGCTACAGCGACTGCTATGCTACAGCTGAGAGCGTCGCTGGTGCGCTCTCAGGTGACTGACGTAGCCAATCCTTGCAGCAAATGTGCGGCCACATTCGCTGCAGGTCAGACGAGTGTGAAGTTAGCAGCCTAAAGTAAGCTGCCTAAGATAACCCGGCCAAATAAAGAAGTCTAGATTTATGAATTATACAAAACAGTAAAATATACCATTTCAAGGTCAAGGATAAACTTCAATAAGCAAATAATGACTTTTCTGATGTCCTAGCCAAATGTGTGAGATAAAATGTGAAAATATTGCAACAATAACATAGGCAGCTAACTTCACAAAATGACATCCTTACAAATACGAACCAATTTCCACATGAAGCTGTCTAGATTACACTTTGTAGTTAGTACCATTAGAACCGCCTTGTTACCAGTTATAAACGAGGTAAGTTTCATAAACTTTGAAACAAAACTACTAGTTAAAACTGACTGAAAAAACATATCTGCCTAAGTAAAAATGACAATTTTCTGGAATTTCCACATGAAGGTGTCTAGATTACACTTTGTGGTTAGTACCATTCGAACCGCCTTGTTACTAGTTATAAACGAAGTAAGTTTCATAAACTTTCAAAGAAAACTACTAGCCCAAACTGACTGAAAATACATATCTGCCTAAGTAAAAATGTCAATTTTCTGAAATTTCCACATGAAGGTGTCTAGATTACACTTTTTAGTTAAAACCATTAGAACCGCCTTGTTATCAGTTATAAACGAGGTAAGTTTCATAAACTTTCAAAGAAAACTACTAGCCCAAACTGACTGAAAATACATATCTGCCTAAGTAAAGATGACAATTTTCTGGAATTTCCACATGAAGCTGTCTAGATTACACTTTGTGTTTAGAACAATTAGAACCGCCTTATCACCAGTTATAAAGGAGGTAAGTTTCATAAACTTTCAAAGAAAACTACTAGCCCAAACTGACTGAAAAAACATATCTGCCCAAGTAAAAATGACAATTTTCTGGAATTTCCACATGAAGCTGTCTAGATTACACTTTGTAGTTATTACCATTAGAACCGCCTTGTTACCAGTCATAAACGAAGTAAGTTTCATAAACTTTCAAAGAAAATTACTAGCCCAAACTGACTGAAAATACATATCTGCCTAAGTAAAAATAACAATTTTCTGAAATTTCCACATGAAGCTGTCTAGATTACACTTTGTGTTTAGTACCATTAGAACCGCCTTGTTACCAGTTTTAAACGAGGTAAGTTTCATAAACTTTCAAAGAAAACTACTAGCCCAAACTGACTGAAAATACATATCTGCCTAAGTAAAAATGACAATTTTCTGGAATTTCCACATGAAGGTGTCTAGATTACACTTTGTGGTTAGTACCATTAGAACCGCCTTGTTACTAGTTATAAACGAAGTAAGTTTCATAAACGTTCAAAGAAAACTACTAGCCCAAACTGACTGAAAATACATATCTGCCTAAGTAAAAATGAAAATTTTCTGGAATTTCCACATGAAGGTGTCTAGATTACACTTTGTATTTAGTACAATTAGAACCGCCTTCTTACCAGTTATAAACGAGGTAAGTTTCATAAACTTTCAAAGAAAACTACTAGCCCAAACTGACTGAAAATACATATCTGCCTAAGTAAAGATGACAATTTTCTGGAATTTCCACATGAAGGTGTCTAGATTACACTTTGTAGTTAGTACCATTAGAACCGCCTTGTTACCAGTTATAAACGAGGTAAGTTTCATAAACTTTCAAAGAAAACTACTAGCCCAAACTGACTGAAAATACATATCTGCCTAAGTAAAAATGTCAATTTTCTGGAATTTCGACATGAAGGTGTCTAGATTACACTTTGTAGTTAGTACCATTAGAACCGTCTTGTTACCAGTTATAAACGAGGTAAGTTTCATAAACTTTCAAAGAAAACTACTAGCCCAAACTGACTGAAAATACATATCTGCCTAAGTAAAAATGACAATTTTCTGGAATTTCCACATGAAGCTGTCTAGATTACACTTTGTGTTTAGAACAATTAGAACCGCCTTATCACCAGTTATAAAGGAGGTAAGTTTCATAAACTTTCAAAGAAAACTACTAGCCCAAACTGACTGAAAAAACATATCTGCCCAAGTAAAAATGACAATTTTCTGGAATTTCCACATGAAGCTGTCTAGATTACACTTTGTAGTTATTACCATTAGAACCGCCTTGTTACCAGTCATAAACGAAGTAAGTTTCATAAACTTTCAAAGAAAATTACTAGCCCAAACTGACTGAAAATACATATCTGCCTAAGTAAAAATAAAAATTTTCTGAAATTTCCACATGAAGCTGTCTAGATTACACTTTGTGTTTAGTACCATTAGAACCGCCTTGTTACCAGTTTTAAACGAGGTAAGTTTCATAAACTTTCAAAGAAAACTACTAGCCCAAACTGACTGAAAATACATATCTGCCTAAGTAAAAATGACAATTTTCTGGAATTTCCACATGAAGGTGTCTAGATTACACTTTGTGGTTAGTACCATTAGAACCGCCTTGTTACTAGTTATAAACGAAGTAAGTTTCATAAACGTTCAAAGAAAACTACTAGCCCAAACTGACTGAAAATACATATCTGCCTAAGTAAAAATGAAAATTTTCTGGAATTTCCACATGAAGGTGTCTAGATTACACTTTGTATTTAGTACAATTAGAACCGCCTTCTTACCAGTTATAAACGAGGTAAGTTTCATAAACTTTCAAAGAAAACTACTAGCCCAAACTGACTGAAAATACATATCTGCCTAAGTAAAGATGACAATTTTCTGGAATTTCCACATGAAGGTGTCTAGATTACACTTTGTAGTTAGTACCATTAGAACCGCCTTGTTACCAGTTATAAACGAGGTAAGTTTCATAAACTTTCAAAGAAAACTACTAGCCCAAACTGACTGAAAATACATATCTGCCTAAGTAAAAATGTCAATTTTCTGGAATTTCGACATGAAGGTGTCTAGATTACACTTTGTAGTTAGTACCATTAGAACCGTCTTGTTACCAGTTATAAACGAGGTAAGTTTCATAAACTTTCAAAGAAAACTACTAGCCCAAACTGACTGAAAATACATATCTGCCTAAGTAAAAATGACAATTTTCTGGAATTTCCACATGAAGCTGTCTAGATTACACTTTGTGTTTAGAACAATTAGAACCGCCTTATCACCAGTTATAAAGGAGGTAAGTTTCATAAACTTTCAAAGAAAACTACTAGCCCAAACTGACTGAAAATACATATCTGCCTAAGTAAAAATATCAATTTTCTGAAATTTCCACATGAAGGTGTCTAGATTACACTTTGTAGTTAGTACCATTAGAACCGCCTTGTTACCAGTTATAAACGAGGTAAGTTTCATAAACTTTCAAAGAAAACTACTAGCCCAAACTGACTGAAAATACATATCTGCCTAAGTAAAAATGACAATTTTCTGAAATTTCCACATGAAGGTGTCTAGATTACACTTTGTAGTTAGTACCATTAGAACCGCCTTGTTACCAGTTATAAACGAGGTAAGTTTCATAAACTTTCAAAGAAAACTACTAGCCCAAACTGACTGAAAATACATATCTGCCTAAGTAAAAATGACAATTTTCTGAAATTTCCACATGAAGGTGTCTAGATTACACTTTGTAGTTAGTACCATTAGAACCGCCTTGTTACCACTTATAAACGAGGTAAGTTTCATAAACTTTCAAAGAAAACTACTAGCCCAAACTGACTGAAAATACATATCTGCCTAAGTAAAAATGTCAATTTTCTGGAATTTCGACATGAAGGTGTCTAGATTACACTTTGTAGTTAGTACCATTAGAACCGTCTTGTTACCAGTTATAAACGAGGTAAGTTTCATAAACTTTCAAAGAAAACTACTAGCCCAAACTGACTGAAAATACATATCTGCCTAAGTAAAAATGACAATTTTCTGGAATTTCCACATGAAGCTGTCTAGATTACACTTTGTGTTTAGAACAATTAGAACCGCCTTATCACCAGTTATAAAGGAGGTAAGTTTCATAAACTTTCAAAGAAAACTACTAGCCCAAACTGACTGAAAAAACATATCTGCCCAAGTAAAAATGACAATTTTCTGGAATTTCCACATGAAGCTGTCTAGATTACACTTTGTAGTTATTACCATTAGAACCGCCTTGTTACCAGTCATAAACGAAGTAAGTTTCATAAACTTTCAAAGAAAACTACTAGCCCAAACTGACTGAAAATACATATCTGCCTAAGTAAAAATGACAATTTTCTGAAATTTCCACATGAAGGTGTCTAGATTACACTTTGTAGTTAGTACCATTAGAACCGCCTTGTTACCACTTATAAACGAGGTAAGTTTCATAAACTTTCAAAGAAAACTACTAGCCCAAACTGACTGAAAATACATATCTGCCTAAGTAAAAATGATAATTTTCTGGAATTTCCACATGAAGGTGTCTAGATTACACTTTTTAGTTAGTACCATTAGAACCGCCTTATTACCAGTTATAAACGAGGTAAGTTTCATAAACTTTCAAAGAAAACTACTAGCCCAAACTGACTGAAAATACATATCTGCCTAAGTAAAAATGTCAATTTTCTGGAATTTCCACATGAAGGTGTCTAGATTACACTTTGTGGTTAGTACCATTAGAACCGCCTTGTTACCAGTTATAAACGAGGTAAGTTTCATAAACTTTCAAAGAAAACTACTAGCCCAAACTGACTGAAAATACATATCTGCCTAAGTAAAAATGACAATTTTCTGGAATTTCGACATGAAGGTGTCTAGATTACACTTTGTGTTTAGTACCATTAGAACCGCCTTCTTACCAGTTATAAACGAGGTAAGTTTCATAAACTTTCAAAGAAAACTACTAGCCCAAACTGACTGAAAATACATATCTGCCTAAGTAAAAATGACAATTTTCTGAAATTTCCACATGAAGGTGTCTAGATTACACTTTGTAGTTAGTACCATTAGAACCGCCTTGTTACCAGTTATAAACGAGGTAAGTTTCATAAACTTTCAAAGAAAACTACTAGCCCAAACTGACTGAAAATACATATCTGCCTAAGTAAAAATGACTATTTTCTGAAATTTCCACATGAAGGTGTCTAGATTACACTTTGTAGTTAGTACCATTAGAACCGCCTTGTTACCACTTATAAACGAGGTAAGTTTCATAAACTTTCAAAGAAAACTACTAGCCCAAACTGACTGAAAATACATATCTGCCTAAGTAAAAATGATAATTTTCTGGAATTTCCACATGAAGGTGTCTAGATTACACTTTTTAGTTAGTACCATTAGAACCGCCTTGTTACCACTTATAAACGAGGTAAGTTTCATAAACTTTCAAAGAAAACTACTAGCCCAAACTGACTGAAAATACATATCTGCCTAAGTAAAAATGTCAATTTTCTGGAATTTCGACATGAAGGTGTCTAGATTACACTTTGTAGTTAGTACCATTAGAACCGCCTTGTTACCAGTTATAAACGAGGTAAGTTTCATAAACTTTCAAAGAAAACTACTAGCCCAAACTGACTGAAAATACATATCTGCCTAAGTAAAAATATCAATTTTCTGAAATTTCCACATGAAGGTGTCTAGATTACACTTTGTAGTTAGTACCATTAGAACCGCCTTGTTACCAGTTATAAACGAGGTAAGTTTCATAAACTTTCAAAGAAAACTACTAGCCCAAACTGACTGAAAATACATATCTGCCTAAGTAAAAATGACAATTTTCTGGAATTTCCACATGAAGCTGTCTAGATTACACTTTGTGTTTAGAACAATTAGAACCGCCTTATCACCAGTTATAAAGGAGGTAAGTTTCATAAACTTTCAAAGAAAACTACTAGCCCAAACTGACTGAAAATACATATCTGCCTAAGTAAAAATATCAATTTTCTGAAATTTCCACATGAAGGTGTCTAGATTACACTTTGTAGTTAGTACCATTAGAACCGCCTTGTTACCAGTTATAAACGAGGTAAGTTTCATAAACTTTCAAAGAAAACTACTAGCCCAAACTGACTGAAAATACATATCTGCCTAAGTAAAAATGACAATTTTCTGAAATTTCCACATGAAGGTGTCTAGATTACACTTTGTAGTTAGTACCATTAGAACCGCCTTGTTACCAGTTATAAACGAGGTAAGTTTCATAAACTTTCAAAGAAAACTACTAGCCCAAACTGACTGAAAATACATATCTGCCTAAGTAAAAATGATAATTTTCTGGAATTTCCACATGAAGGTGTCTAGATTACACTTTTTAGTTAGTACCATTAGAACCGCCTTGTTACCACTTATAAACGAGGTAAGTTTCATAAACTTTCAAAGAAAACTACTAGCCCAAACTGACTGAAAATACATATCTGCCTAAGTAAAAATGTAAATTTTCTGGAATTTCGACATGAAGGTGTCTAGATTACACTTTGTAGTTAGTACCATTAGAACCGCCTTGTTACCAGTTATAAACGAGGTAAGTTTCATAAACTTTCAAAGAAAACTACTAGCCCAAACTGACTGAAAATACATATCTGCCTAAGTAAAAATGATAATTTTCTGGAATTTCCACATGAAGGTGTCTAGATTACACTTTTTAGTTAGTACCATTAGAACCGCCTTGTTACCAGTTATAAACGAGGTAAGTTTCATAAACTTTCAAAGAAAACTACTAGCCCAAACTGACTGAAAATACATATCTGCCTAAGTAAAAATGATAATTTTCTGGAATTTCCACATGAAGGTGTCTAGATTACACTTTTTAGTTAGTACCATTAGAACCGCCTTGTTACCACTTATAAACGAGGTAAGTTTCATAAACTTTCAAAGAAAACTACTAGCCCAAACTGACTGAAAATACATATCTGCCTAAGTAAAAATGTCAATTTTCTGGAATTTCGACATGAAGGTGTCTAGATTACACTTTGTAGTTAGTACCATTAGAACCGCCTTGTTACCACTTATAAACGAGGTAAGTTTCATAAACTTTCAAAGAAAACTACTAGCCCAAACTGACTGAAAATACATATCTGCCTAAGTAAAAATGATAATTTTCTGGAATTTCCACATGAAGGTGTCTAGATTACACTTTTTAGTTAGTACCATTAGAACCGCCTTGTTACCAGTTATAAACGAGGTAAGTTTCATAAACTTTCAAAGAAAACTACTAGCCCAAACTGACTGAAAATACATATCTGCCTAAGTAAAAATGATAATGTTCTGGAATTTCCACATGAAGGTGTCTAGATTACACTTTTTAGTTAGTACCATTAGAACCGCCTTGTTACCAGTTATAAACGAGGTAAGTTTCATAAACTTTCAAAGAAAACTACTAGCCCAAACTGACTGAAAATACATATCTGCCTAAGTAAAAATGACAATTTTCTGGAATTTCGACATGAAGGTGTCTAGATTACACTTTGTGTTTAGTACCATTAGAACCGCCTTGTTACCACTTATAAACGAGGTAAGTTTCATAAACTTTCAAAGAAAACTACTAGCCCAAACTGACTGAAAATACATATCTGCCTAAGTAAAAATGACAATTTTCTGAAATTTCCACATGAAGGTGTCTAGATTACACTTTGTAGTTAGTACCATTAGAACCGCCTTGTTACCACTTATAAACGAGGTAAGTTTCATAAACTTTCAAAGAAAACTACTAGCCCAAACTGACTGAAAATACATATCTGCCTAAGTAAAAATGATAATTTTCTGGAATTTCCACATGAAGGTGTCTAGATTACACTTTTTAGTTAGTACCATTAGAACCGCCTTATTACCAGTTATAAACGAGGTAAGTTTCATAAACTTTCAAAGAAAACTACTAGCCCAAACTGACTGAAAATACATATCTGCCTAAGTAAAAATGTCAATTTTCTGGAATTTCCACATGAAGGTGTCTAGATTACACTTTGTGGTTAGTACCATTAGAACCGCCTTGTTACCAGTTATAAACGAGGTAAGTTTCATAAACTTTCAAAGAAAACTACTAGCCCAAACTGACTGAAAATACATATCTGCCTAAGTAAAAATGACAATTTTCTGGAATTTCGACATGAAGGTGTCTAGATTACACTTTGTGTTTAGTACCATTAGAACCGCCTTCTTACCAGTTATAAACGAGGTAAGTTTCATAAACTTTCAAAGAAAACTACTAGCCCAAACTGACTGAAAATACATATCTGCCTAAGTAAAAATGACAATTTTCTGAAATTTCCACATGAAGGTGTCTAGATTACACTTTGTAGTTAGTACCATTAGAACCGCCTTGTTACCACTTATAAACGAGGTAAGTTTCATAAACTTTCAAAGAAAACTACTAGCCCAAACTGACTGAAAATACATATCTGCCTAAGTAAAAATGATAATTTTCTGGAATTTCCACATGAAGGTGTCTAGATTACACTTTTTAGTTAGTACCATTAGAACCGCCTTGTTACCACTTATAAACGAGGTAAGTTTCATAAACTTTCAAAGAAAACTACTAGCCCAAACTGACTGAAAATACATATCTGCCTAAGTAAAAATGTCAATTTTCTGGAATTTCGACATGAAGGTGTCTAGATTACACTTTGTAGTTAGTACCATTAGAACCGCCTTGTTACCAGTTATAAACGAGGTAAGTTTCATAAACTTTCAAAGAAAACTACTAGCCCAAACTGACTGAAAATACATATCTGCCTAAGTAAAAATGATAATTTTCTGGAATTTCCACATGAAGGTGTCTAGATTACACTTTTTAGTTAGTACCATTAGAACCGCCTTGTTACCAGTTATAAACGAGGTAAGTTTCATAAACTTTCAAAGAAAACTACTAGCCCAAACTGACTGAAAATACATATCTGCCTAAGTAAAAATGACAATTTTCTGGAATTTCGACATGAAGGTGTCTAGATTACACTTTGTGTTTAGTACCATTAGAACCGCCTTGTTACCAGTTTTAAACGAGGTAAGTTTCATAAACTTTCAAAGAAAACTACTAGCCCAAACTGACTGAAAATACATATCTGCCTAAGTAAAAATGACAATTTTCTGGAATTTCCACATGAAGGTGTCTAGATTACACTTTGTGGTTAGTACCATTAGAACCGCCTTGTTACTAGTTATAAACGAAGTAAGTTTCATAAACGTTCAAAGAAAACTACTAGCCCAAAGTTTATGAAACTTACTTCGTTTATAACTAGTAACAAGGCGGTTCTAATGGTACTAATCACAAAGTGTAATCTAGACACCTTCATGTGGAAATTCCAGAAAATTGTCATCTTTACTTAGGCAGATATGTATGTTCAGTCAGTTTGGGCTAGTAGTTTTCTTTGAAAGTTTATGAAACTTACCTCGTTTATAGCTGGTAAGAAGGCGGTTCTAATTGTACTAACGACAAAGTGTAATCTAGACACCTTCATGTGGAAATTCCAGAAAGTTTTCATTTTTACTTAGGCAGATATGTATTTTCAGTAAGTTTGGGCTAGTATTTTTCTTTGAAAGTTTATGAAACTTACTTCCTTTATAACTAGTAACAAGGCGGTTCTAATGGTACTAACCACAAAGTGTAATCTAGACACCTTCATGTGGAAATTCCAGAAAATTGACATTTTTACTTAGGCAGATATGTATTTTCAGTCAGTTTGGGCTAGTAGTTTTCTTTGAAAGTTTATGAAACTTACTTCGTTTATAACTAGTAACAAGGCGGTTCTAATGGTTTTAACCACAAAGTGTAATCTAGACACCTTCATGTGGAAATTCCAGAAAATTGTCATTTTTACTTAGGCAGATATGTATTTTCAGTCAGTTTGGGCTAGTAGTTTTCTTTGAAAGTTTATGAAACTTACTTCGTTTATAACTAGTAACAAGGCGGTTCTAATGGTTTTAACCACAAAGTGTAATCTAGACACCTTCATGTGGAAATTCCAGAAAATTGTCATTTTTACTTAGGCAGATATGTATTTTCAGTCAGTTTGGGCTAGTAGTTTTCTTTGAAAGTTTATGAAACTTACCTCGTTTATAACTGGTAACAAGGCGGTTCTAATGGTACTAACTAAAAAGTGTAATCTAGGTACCTTCATGAGGCAATTTAAGAAAATTGTCATCTTTACTTAGGCAGATATGTATTTTCAGTCAGTTTGGGCTAGTAGTTTTCTTTGAAAGTTTATGAAACTTACTTCGTTTATAACTAGTAACAAGGCGGTTCTAATGGTACTAACCACAAAGTGTAATCTAGACACCTTCATGTGGAAATTCCAGAAAATTGTCATTTTTACTTAGGCAGATATGTATTTTCAGTCAGTTTGGGCTAGTAGTTTTCTTTGAAAGTTTATGAAACTTACCTCGTTTATAACTGGTTACAAGGCGGTTCTAATGGTACCAAATACAAAGTGTAATCTAGACACCTTCATGTGGCAATTTCAGAAAATTGTCATTTTTACTTAGGCAGATATGTATTTTCAGTCAGTTTGGGCTAGTAGTTTTCTTTGAAAGTTTATGAAACTTACTTCGTTTATAACTAGTAACAAGGCGGTTCTAATGGTACTAATCACAAAGTGTAATCTAGACACCTTCATGTGGAAATTCCAGAAAATTGTCATCTTTACTTAGGCAGATATGTATGTTCAGTCAGTTTGGGCTAGTAGTTTTCTTTGAAAGTTTATGAAACTTACCTCGTTTATAGCTAGTAACAAGGCGGTTCTAATTGTACTAACGACAAAGTGTAATCTAGACACCTTCATGTGGAAATTCCAGAAAGTTTTCATTTTTACTTAGGCAGATATGTATTTTCAGTCAGTTTGGGCTAGTAGTTTTCTTTGAAAGTTTATGAAACTTACTTCGTTTATAACTAGTAACAAGGCGGTTCTAATGGTACTAACCACAAAGTGTAATCTAGACACCTTCATGTGGAAATTCCAGAAAATTGACATTTTTACTTAGGCAGATATGTATTTTCAGTCAGTTTGGGCTAGTAGTTTTCTTTGAAAGTTTATGAAACTTACCTCGTTTATAGCTGGTAAAAAGGCGGTTCTAATTGTACTAAACACAAAGTGTAATCTAGACACCTTCATGTGGAAATTCCAGAAAATTTTCATTTTTACTTAGGCAGATATGTATTTTCAGTCAGTTTGGGCTAGTAGTTTTCTTTGAAAGTTTATGAAACTTACTTCGTTTATAACTAGTAACAAGGCGGTTCTAATGGTACTAACCACAAAGTGTAATCTAGACACCTTCATGTGGAAATTCCAGAAAATTGACATTTTTACTTAGGCAGATATGTATTTTCAGTCAGTTTGGGCTAGTAGTTGTCTTTGAAAGTTTATGAAACTTACCTCGTTTATAACTGGTAACAAGGCGGTTCTATTAGTAATAACTACAAAGTGTAATCTAGACAGCTTCATGTGGACATTCCAGAAAATTTTCATTTTTACTTAGGCAGATATGTATTTTCAGTCAGTTTGGGCTAGTAGTTGTCTTTGAAAGTTTATGAAACTTACCTCGTTTATAACTAGTAACAAGGCGGTTCTAATGGTAATAACTACAAAGTGTAATCTAGACAGCTTCGTGTGGAAATTCCAGAAAATTTTCATCTTTACTTAGGCAGATATGTATTTTCAGTCAGTTTGGGCTAGTAGTTTTCTTTGAAAATTTATGAAACTTACTTCGTTTATAACTAGTAACAAGGCGGTTCTAATGGTACTAACCACAAAGTGTAATCTAGACACCTTCATGTGGAAATTCCAGAAAATTGACATTTTTACTTAGGCAGATATGTATTTTCAGTCAGTTTGGGCTAGTAGTTTTCTTTGAAAGTTTATGAAACTTACCTCGTTTATAACTGGTAAGAAGGCGGTTCTAATTGTACTAAACACAAAGTGTAATCTAGACACCTTCATGTCGAAATTCCAGAAAATTTTCATTTTTACTTAGGAAGATATGTATTTTCTGTCAGTTTGGGCTAGTAGTTTTCTTTGAAAGTTTATGAAACTTACCTCGTTTATAACTTATAACAAGGCGGTTCTAATGGTTTTAACTACAAAGTGTAATCTAGACACCTTCATGTGGCAATTTCAGAAAATTGTCATTTTTACTTAGGCAGATATGTATTTTCAGTCAGTTTGGGCTAGTAGTTTTCTTTGAAAGTTTATGAAACTTACTTCGTTTATAACTAGTAACAAGGCGGTTCTAATGGTAATAACTACAAAGTGTAATCTAAACAGCTTCATGTGGAAATTCCAGAAAATTGTCATCTTTACTTAGGCAGATACGTATATTCAGTCAGTTTGGGCTAGTAGTTTTCTTTGAAAGTTTATGAAACTTACCTCGTTTATAGCTGGTAAGAAGGCGGTTCTAATTGTACTAAACACAAAGTGTAATCTAGACACCTTCATGTGGAAATTCCAGAAAATTGTCATCTTTACTTAGGCAGATATGTATTTTCAGTCAGTTTGGGCTAGTAGTTTTCTTTGAAAGTTTATGAAACTTACCTCGTTTGTAACTGATAACAAGGCGGTTCTAATGGTTTTAACTACAAAGTGTAATCTAGACACCTTCATGTGGCAATTTCAGAAAATTGTCATTTTTACTTAGGCAGATATGTATTTTCAGTCAGTTTGGGCTAGTAGTTTTCTTTGAAAGTTTATGAAACTTACTTCGTTTATAACTAGTAACAAGGCGGTTCTAATGGTACTAATCACAAAGTGTAATCTAGACACCTTCATGTGGAAATTCCAGAAAATTGTCATCTTTACTTAGGCAGATATGTATGTTCAGTCAGTTTGGGCTAGTAGTTTTCTTTGAAAGTTTATGAAACTTACCTCGTTTATAGCTGGTAAGAAGGCGGTTCTAATTGTACTAACCACAAAGTGTAATCTAGACACCTTCATGTGGAAATTCCAGAAAGTTTTCATTTTTACTTAGGCAGATATGTATTTTCAGTTAGTTTGGGCTAGTAGTTTTCTTTGAAAGTTTATGAAACTTACTTCGTTTATAACTAGTAACAAGGCGGTTCTAATGGTTTTAACCACAAAGTGTAATCTAGACACCTTCATGTGGAAATTCCAGAAAATTGTCATTTTTACTTAGGCAGATATGTATTTTCAGTCAGTTTGGGCTAGTAGTTTTCTTTGAAAGTTTATGAAACTTACCTCGTTTATAACTGGTAACAAGGCGGTTCTAATGGTACTAACTAAAAAGTGTAATCTAGGTACCTTCATGAGGCAATTTAAGAAAATTGTCATCTTTACTTAGGCAGATATGTATTTTCAGTCAGTTTGGGCTAGTAGTTTTCTTTGAAAGTTTATGAAACTTACTTCGTTTATAACTAGTAACAAGGCGGTTCTAATGGTACTAACTACAAAGTGTAATCTAGACAGCTTCATATGGACATTCCAGAAAATTTTCATTTTTACTTAGGCAGATATGTTTGTTTCAGTCAGTTTGGGCTAGTAGTTTTCTTTCAAAGTTTATGAAACTTACCTCGTTTATAACTGGTAACAAGGCGGTTCTAATAATAATAACTACAAAGTGTAATCTAGACAGCTTCATGTGGACATTCCAGAAAATTTTCATTTTTACTTAGGCAGATATGTATTTTCAGTCAGTTTGGGCTAGTAGTTGTCTTTGAAAGTTTATGAAACTTACCTCGTTTATAACTGGTAACAAGGCGGTTCTAATAGTAATAACTACAAAGTGTAATCTAGACAGCTTCATGTGGACATTCCAGAAAATTTTCATTTTTACTTAGGCAGATATGTATTTTCAGTCAGTTTGGGCTAGTAGTTGTCTTTGAAAGTTTATGAAACTTACCTCGTTTATAACTAGTAACAAGGCGGTTCTAATGGTAATAACTACAAAGTGTAATCTAGACAGCTTCATGTGGAAATTCCAGAAAATTTTCATCTTTACTTAGGCAGATATGTATTTTCAGTCAGTTTGGGCTAGTAGTTTTCTTTGAAAGTTTATGAAACTTACTTTGTTTATAACTAGTAACAAGGCGGTTCTAATGGTACTAACCACAAAGTGTAATCTAGACACCTTCATGTGGAAATTCCAGAAAATTGACATTTTTACTTAGGCAGATATGTATTTTCAGTCAGTTTGGGCTAGTAGTTTTCTTTGAAAGTTTATGAAACTTACCTCGTTTATAACTGGTAACAAGGCGGTTCTAATTGTACTAAACACAAAGTGTAATCTAGACACCTTCATGTCGAAATTCCAGAAAATTGTCATCTTTACTTAGGCAGATATGTATATTCAGTCAGTTTGGGCTAGTAGTTTTCTTTGAAAGTTTATGAAACTTACCTCGTTTATAACTGGTAAGAAGGCGGTTCTAATTGTACTAAACACAAAGTGTAATCTAGACACCTTCATGTGGAAATTCCAGAAAATGTTCATTTTTACTTAGGAAGATATGTATTTTCAGTCAGTTTGGGCTAGTAGTTGTCTTTGAAAGTTTATGAAACTTACCTCGTTTATAACTAGTAACAAGGCGGTTCTAATGGTAATAACTACAAAGTGTAATCTAGACACCTTCATGTGGAAATTCTAGAAAATTTTCATTTTTACTTAGGCAGATATGTATTTTCAGTCAGTTTGGGCTAGTAGTTTTCTTTGAAAGTTTATGAAACTTACTTCGTTTATAACTAGTAACAAGGCGGTTCTAATGGTACTAACCACAAAGTGTAATCTAGACACCTTCATGTGGAAATTCCAGAAAATTGTCATTTTTACTTAGGCAGATATGTATTTTCAGTCAGTTTGGGCTAGTAGTTTTCTTTGAAAGTTTATGAAACTTACCTCGTTTATAACTGGTAACAAGGCGGTTCTAATGGTACTAACTAAAAAGTGTAATCTAGACACCTTCATGTGGAAATTCCAGAAAATTGTCATTTTTACTTAGGCCGATATGTATTTTCAGTCAGTTTGGGCTAGTAGTTTTCTTTGAAAGTTTATGAAACTTACCTCGTTTATAACTGGTTACAAGGCGGTTCTAATGGTACCAAACACAAAGTGTAATCTAGACAGCTTCATGTAGAAAATTGATCGTATTTGTAAGGCTGCATTTTGTGAAGTTAGCTGCCTATGTAATTGTTGCAATATTTTTCCTATTTTATTTCACACATTTAGCCAGGACATCAGAAAAATCATTATTTGCTTTTTAAGTTTGTCCCTGACCTTGAAACCGTATATTTTACTGTTTTGTTTAATTTATAAAACGAGACTTCTTTATTTGGTCGGGTTATCATAGGCAGATAACTTTAGGCTGCTAACTTCACGCCGATGCAGGTCAGCACCCCTTCGACGTAATTATACGTGATGGCCACAGGTGGTCTGGCCTTTAGCTCGTCACGCTTAACGTCGAGCTCTGTGCGTCGCCTGGCTTCAAACTCACGCACCTGCGCCAGCACAATATGCCTATCCACTGTACTCTACGTAATCATACTCTACGTAGTGACTTTATAGGTCATACTGAACAACTTTTATTACGGGGCCAATGCCTTCTATGATTATATTTTATTTTTATATTTTAAGTATATTTTACGAAACAAAACATGACGTTTAATTTAAATAGCCTGACATGTCATTATCCGACGACAAGGGTTGGTATGTATTAAAACTTTCGGCCGTAACAAAAATTGGAAACTAATTTGTAGATATAACAAAACTTTCATTCGATAAAACCCTATTTATAACTTCGTTTAACTTTGGTGGGTATTTTCAAGATTTCGTGAGGATAATTTACATGTCGATATAATAAAGTATTCAGGGTGGGAAACACTAAAATAAAAGGTTTACGATTAGAGCATTGTAAAAGTTGAAAAACTAGTACCACTAGTAGTACTAGTAGTACTAGTAGTGTAGTAGTAGTACTAGTAGGGCTAGTGATAAATGTATGGAAAATGATGTAAGTTCGATTTTCGAAATTTCTAGTGATCTAATAGTGATGTGTCAATACAGTGTTTTGGTCCTTATGCTCAAAAGATAGATAGATGATTCGGATAAAAAAGAGCATATGTTTTTTTTTTGTTTACTAAATTTACCTACAGGTATTATTAGCCTAAATGCACAGGGTTGATTTCTACTGAATACCGATCCTGCTGTTTTATTAACATAATAAAGCTAGTGAGCCGATTTTATTGGTAAGTGGATGCTGTGTCTCCACGGAGACGTCGAGTGTTCTTATCTCGTACGACCTATCTGGCACATGCGAGTATTGATTTAAGATCAAACGCATCTCGGGTGGATGCCAAGCACTCAACGCCTAAGAAAATCTAGCTAGTATACTGGAGGGAGGAGTCGACCTAAATTCTTCAACAACTAACTAAACATACATACACGTACACAAATAACAAAAGATTGAAGTTAAAACGAATTATGAATTGATTAAGACTTTGGTAAAATATTAACAATAAATTTTGACCCATAAAAATCTAATCCTACTACTGAAAGTAATTATTTTAACTGGCTGCATAAATTCTACCAGTAGAACCTACGTGTTTAGACACATGAATTCACAATTTTCGTAGAGTCGAAAGCCCCTGGGGCAGAATAATTGGTTCTTGAGTGGCGACCACGCGCTGAAATCGCAATGTGGGAAAACACCTTTACTATTTGGTCAAGTATTGAAGGTCGCTGAGACAGCTGAATGCGGGCAGCGCCCTACCAGCCACTAGTTGAGATGTCTTCTTGACGAGGCTGTTATGATGATGATGATGGGTTTCGGTAATATTTATAACTTTATAACTAAACAATCAATATCGACTCCACATAATCTTACTTAGCTTTAAACTACTAATAAGAGTATACCTATTTACTCTTAACTTTTCCTTGAAACTTTTCTTAAAACATATTAGGCAATAAGTGAGATAACTTATCGCAAATAAGTTTCATATCTTGCATGCTAAAATAAATCAAGTATTAATTACCGCCCAGGATATTAAATATTTTGTACTAGCTTTACAAGTTTAGCAACCATTCCAATATAAAAATACTCGATGTAGAGTAAAAATATTTGCTGAAATATTTTGCAATATCATGGCACTTCGTACTAGGTATAACCATCACACCTACGCAAGCTTTTTTCCCGTGAACGGTTTGACATCAACGGTGTATTGTATTCGTAACAATAAACCAAACGCTTTTGTTCTATCCTCCGGGCTTCACTTGCACTCGCTGTATTTTTAGTCTATGAATATGGAAATTATATGAAAATGCAAAAAGGTTATGAGCTAACCTGAACAATAGGTACCTAATATCATCATTAGACCGTGCCTGCTACAATATAATAGAGGGACCCTTATAGTTTTACCATGCCTATTTGTCCATATGTCTGTCCGTCGCTTTACTTAGTGATGCTGATGTTAATACTAGACAACTGGAGATGGCATGAGTAAATGCATCAAACAAGCCGAATTTAAATCGTTTGGGTAGTTCCAGTACTTACATTATTAACCCTTTGTGGGTAACGACAAGATATTTGCAGACAGACATTTATTTATTTTTCTCAATTAAACGCGTTGTTAGTTAATACAAATTTTAGTTCGCATTGTTGAATATACTCGTACGAATCTACGAAAAAAAGGAGGGCTTATTCCATTTATTGTAAATTGTTTTTTTTTATGCATTTGTTCATAAATATCTATGAATAAAATTGGTTACGCTTGATTTTGTTGCAAACCATAAATCTCACAATTCAAACGTTAAATTAATGCTTTTAAAAATTTTATCATATTATTTATTTACTTAATCGAATATATATATATCTAATGTAGGTAATTTTATTTTGTCATATAGCCTTTGATGCAAAAATGATAAAATAATAACAACACCTTGCGGTACGACTGTGACTTTCAATCAGGAGGTCACGTGTTTCAACCCTGGATCATCTCAAAAAGTTTCTTGGAACTTATGAATGAAATATATTTTGATAAATCATCACCTTCCTACCATTGTCCCGGCTATTTGTCATGGCTCATGAGAGCCTGGGGTCGCCTTTGGCAACTTTGATCAATATAACATTCAATTAATAAATAAAACCTCTCGTTGTTGTACATATTTGTAAGCACACAGGCCACACACAGCTACTTATTTATACCTCTTGACGAATACACACCAAAAAGCATAATATTAATACCAGTAATTACATATTGGTATTTAATCCAGTGTAATGGTTGGATTATTATACCGACCGGCTTACTATAAAATAAGATGTAATAAATCTGAAAGTTAATTTAAATATGTAAACGCCACTATTAACATAATGGTTTGGGGGGAAGAAAATTAAATTTTTGTTATGAGTTTAATACCGCGTTACGGCTTAAGATGTTTATCTAGAAGGCCGCAGCACCTCAATAACTCACGCTTATGTGAGGATGAATGGCCAATTTGTGGAGAATGAAAGTAGTGTGTTTGTACCGGTTTTGGACCAGAACTTTTCCGCCGGAGGGCGACAGTATGTATGCGTAAGGTAGTGACAATTTAGTTCACCCTACTCCCCGCTAGATGGCGCCACTGTGTATGCGCAACGTTAGTTCCAAAGGTCGCCGCTAGATGGCGCCACTGGTTAGTTCATCCTACTCCCCGCTAGAGGCGCCACTGTCTATGCGCAACGTTAGTTCCGAAAATATCCGCCAGCCCCGCCGGAGGGCGACAGTATGTATGCGTCGCTGGTTAGTTCACTCTACTCCCCGCTAGAGGCGCCACTGTGTATGCGCAACGTTAGTTCCAAAAATCCTCACCAGACCTGCCTGGGGGCGACAGTATGTATGCGCAACGTTAGTTCCAAAAATCCCCGCCAGCCCTGCCTGGGGGCGACAGTATGTATGCGCAACGTTAGTTCCAAAAATCCTCACCAGCCCTGCCTGGGGGCGACAGTATGTATGCGTAACGTTAGTTCCAAAAATATCCGCCAGCCCTGCCTGGGGGCGACAGTATGTATGCGCAACGTTAGTTCTAAAAATCCCCACCAGCTCTGCGTGGGGGCGACAGTATGTATGCGCAACGTTAGTTCTAAAATTCTCCCGCCAGAGGGCGACAGTATGTATGCGCAACGTTAGTTCCGAAAATCCTCACCAGCCCTGCCTGGGGGCGACAGTATGTATGCACAACGTTAGTTCCAAAAATCCCCGCCAGCCCTGCCTGAGGACGACAGTATGTATGCGTAACGTTAGTTCCAAAATTATCCGCCAGCCCTGCCTGGGGGCGACAGTATGTATGCGCAACGTTAGTTCCAAAACCATCCGCTATGAAATGTTTAGATGTCTCCACTTTGTATGTGAGTTGTTGAATCGCTTAAATGAATAGATATCGCTAGTGGCGCCTTCGTCGGTGGACACCACTAGTTAATTCCAAAAATCCCCGCCAGCCCCGCCAGAGGGCGACAGTATGTATGCGCAATGTTAATTCCAAAAATCCCCGCCAGCCCCGCCCAAGGGCGACAGTATGTATGCGCGACGTTAGTTCCAAAAATCCCCGGCTGAGGGCGACAGTATGTATGCGCAACGTTAGTTCCAAAAATTTCCGCCAGCCCGGCCAGAGGGCGACAGTATGTATGCACAACGTTAGTTCCAAAAATTCCCGCTAGCCCCGCCTGAGGGCGACAGTATGAATGCGCAACGTTAGTTCACTCTACTCCCCGCTAGAGGCGCCACTGTGTATGCGCAACGTCAGTTCCAAAAATATCCGCCAGCCCCGCCGGAGGGCGACAGTATGTATGCGCAACGTTAGTTTCAAAACCATCCGCTATGAAATGAATAGATGTCTCCACTTTGTATGTGAGTTGTTGAATCGCTTAAATGAATAGATATCCCTAGTGGCGCCTTCGTCGGTGGACACCGCTAGTTAGTTCCAAAAATCCCCGCCAGGCCCGCCAGAGGGCGACAGTATGTATGCGCAACGTTAGTTCCAAAAATCCCCGCTAGCCCCGCCTGAGGGCGACAGTATGTATGCGCAACGTTAGTTCTAAACTTTCCCCGCCAGAGGGCGACTGTATGTATGCGCAACGTTAGTTCTAAAACCATCCGCTATGATATGTATAGATGAGCAGCCGTCTGAGTATTTCTAAAAAAGTCCGCAGAGTCAGAGGGGGTTCATGGTAAGTTAATTAATCTTGGTCAAGCAAATCTAGTCAGTAGAAAAAGGCGGCAAATTTGAAAAATCGTGGGCTACCAACACTACGTTTGAATAGTTCGAAAATCGTGTGTCATTTATATCTTATCTGTGGAACTGTTTTGTTTACATTTCATCGCTGTTCGATGTACATTCCTGCCTTTTGTTCGTTTCCTAGGGTTACCATACTTTAGTTTGCTTTACATTGCTTCTGACATATCCGGCTTGACAGACTATCGATTCGCTTAACAATATAGATGTCGCTAGTGGCGCCTCGTCAGTGGACACCGCTAGTTAGTTCCAAAAACATCCGCTATGAAATTGCAAAAAGGCCCATCATGTTTGTTTTAAAATATGAGACATATATCGGCGTTTTTTTTAATACCACGTCAGTGGCAAACAAGCAGACGACCCCGCCTGGCAGTAAGCAGTCACCGTAGCCTATGAACGCCTGCGGATTCTATAGTTTACACGGATGCACTTTTATTTGCGGTTGGTTTTGTCGCTTGTGCTTATCAAATGTATGGAGTTTGTAGTTTACCAACCGTAAAGGGGTTTTTCTTTTATTATACCACATTGGTGGTAAATAAGCATACAGTCCGTCTGATGGTAAGTTGTTACCGTAGCCTTTGGACGCCTGCAACTCCAGGGTGGATACAAGCGCGCTGCCGACTGCCCAAAGATTCAATAACTTTGTTTTAAAATATGAGGCTTATATCGGCGTTTTTTTTAATACCACGTCAGTGGCAAACAAGCAGACGACCCCACCTGACAGTAAGCAGTCACCGTAGCCCATGGACGCCTGCGAATTCAATAGTTTACACGGATGCACTTTTATTTGCGGTTGGTTTTGACGCTTGTGCTTATCAAATGTATGGAGTTTGTAGTTTACCAACCGTAAAGGGGTTTTTCTTTTATTATACCACATTGGTGGCAAATGAGCATACAGTCCGTCTGATGGTAAGTTGTTACCGTAGCCTTTGAACGCCTGCAACTCCAGGGTGGATACAAGCGCGCTGCCGACTGCCCAAAGATTCAATAACTTTGTTTTAAAATATGAGGCTTATATCGGCGTTTTTTTTAATACCACGTCAGTGGCAAACAAGCAGACGACCTCGCCTGACAGTAAGCAGTCACCGTAGCCCATGGACGCCTGCGAATTCTATTGTTACCACGGATGCATTTTTATTTGCGGTTGGTTTTGTCGCTTGTGCTTATCAAATGTATGGAGTTTGTAGTTTACCGACCGCAAAAAGATCCAGATTTTTTTTTTTATATACTACGTCGGTGGCAAAAAGCATCCGGCTCACCTGATGGTAAGCAGCCACCGTAGCCTTTGGACGCTTGCAAGTTCAGACTTTTGAAACCTATTCATCATCATCATCATCATCATCATCATTATTATCATTAGACCCTCAGGAAAACCTCGACAGGGGACACCTCCGGCCCCCCTGCTCATGTAGTATTTAGGGTTTCTAGCACACTTATTTACGGTTGATTTTGTCTCTTTTGGTTATCAAATGTAGTTTGTAGTTTGCAGACTGCAAAAAGGCCCAGACATTTTTTTTTTTTTTAATAATACGTCGGTGGCAAACAAGCATCCGGCTCACATGATGGTAAGCAGTCAACGTAGCCTATGGATGCCTGCAACTTTAGAGTTGTTACATGCGCGTTGCCGACTGCAAAAAGGTTCAATAAGTTTTTTTCTTTTTTTATATACCACGTCGGTGGCAAACAAGCACACGGCCCGTCTGGTAGTGAGCAGTCACCGTAGCCTATGGACGCCTGCAATTTCGAGATGTTACATGCGCGTTGCCGATCGTTGAGATGTAGACCGTGACGTTCGAAAACAAAAAGTCGTATGTGACTGTAAACTTCCATTCACCGTAGAATTTGACAGATAGAGAGAGTTTGAATTAAGTATTGTAACCTTAGTCAGATAATGAAGCTTATTTGAAAGATTATTAACTCTAAGTACTAGAAATAAAGTAGATTTTACTAATGCTGTAATTCTGTAATGCGACATGGTCATGAAACTCATGCGATGTTGGGGGTATACTCTTCAATCTTTTCAATCGGAATGGTCAGAGGTCAGAGTTCAGAGGTCAGAAAGTCCGTGAGGAACAGAACATACGCAAAGTGAAGAAATTGAAAACACGTTTTAATATACCTGACAACATATCAAGCATAACCTACGTAACTTGGTCGGGTTATTTGTTACCTAACATAAACCATACTAAATTCACTGTGGGGAATTAAAAAAAAATGTGAGTGTGTGACAAGGACAAACAATAATAACGCTTTCTCTGCTACTCCTACTGAAAGATTGCATAAGACTATCTCGTTTGGTCATTTCCCCCTCCCAGTCCCTCCCCCCACCAGTTTCAATTATAATATCATAAATGAGATCACAATACCTGCAACCTGTAACTGACGCATACGCTTTCTAAAATTAATTAAAAAATCAGAAAATAACAATGGAGTACGTCATTGAACTCGTTGCGAGGCTGTGGTTTAGTAACAAGGGGTTAGGGTACAATTATAAATGTGGAGATAGCGACGAAACAAATATTGCATTCATCTCATCAATCGAGGCGCTGGCACCTGACGTGGACATTTACAAGTGGGAGGCGGCCCGGATCGATCTCAAGAAGCTGATCAAAGAACTTCTGGAGGAGAGGAGCATCCTTCAGTTACACTCGGGATACCATGCGGAGGGGCTTTTGCTGGAGGTGCTAAGAAAACACAACATTAGATCATTCCTCTCCGTGCCTCTTAAACAGAAAACTTTAATCTGGAAAGACGCGGGGGTGTGGTTCGTAGAGGTGACCAACCCGAAAATCATCAAGAGAACTTATGTGTTTTTTGACTTCGAATAAGTGTACGTCTGTGTATGTCTGAAATAAAAAAATGTTTAAAAGTGAATGACTATTTATTTATTTACCAATCATTTAGGTATTTTATAATGTTCCCAATGCGAGTACAAAAAAAAAATGCAAAACCTGGTTTTTCAAAAGTCGTTGTTAAGGGGCTCCTTGGCGCTAATGACATTCGATCTGAATCCTTTAGTTTTCTAATGTTTTTAAAGTGAGAACTTCTTTAGCGGCGTTGGGCACTTTCTGAGACAGCGATCACGTGATCGTAACGTTTAGATGGCCACTCAAATAGATGGCAATTAAATCAATAAAGAAAAACTCAATGACATTACATGAAAAAGGTTCTAATCTTGTACGGGTTGAAATACGAGGATCTCACAGTTACATTCAAACTTTATATCACTCAAATATAATTCAATAAAGCTACATCTTGATGAAATCGCTAATAAAAGTGAACTCTAGTAATGGTGAATAAAACTCAAAATATCATGATCAAATATATTTAGATGCGAGATCTGCAAGGTAACTTTACAATTTCTATTCGAATTTTAAAGAATTAACTGTACAAATTTGAATTTTAAACAAGCTCACTGACCAGCAATTTCGGACTAAAGTTTTTCAATAGAAAGGAGGATACATAGTGCTGCAGACATTTTGGCCTAGTCATTGAGTTTTCACTTCTGTCGGCACTCCCGGAGTGCAATCCGTTGTTTTTTTGTAGCTATAATAGCAACGACTTTTAGCAATATAGTATGCCATATTTACTTCAAAGTTCATTGTCTTCGAGATATTCGACATCAAGTTGAACAATTTTAGGCCAACAACCTGGTTTTCAGGCCATAGCTTTTGTGTTAATTATTTTAAAATTTACATCTCTGACCAGTTTTTAGAGACGTCAAAGACAAACCCAAATATGCAGATTTCGTACATGTAAGATCCTTCACAGCAATCCAGCTACGAAAAAAGTGTTATTTTTAGACAATGTTTAAAAAAATCATAAAAAAATGAGTATTCATTAGTTTCAAAATCCGGTAGACAAGAATGGAGATTAAAGATTGAAGAATCGGTAGCCATTTGTCTTATAATTCTATCTGAAGTGTAAATGTAGAAGTAACGGCTCAAACCTTGTCAAATATCGATGAAAACCGCGGGGAGCCCCTTAAGGTGAGGTTGTGTAGAGCAATGTTTCAGAGTTACTAAGCGTGTGTCATCATCGTCGTTAAAAATATATCAAGTTCGATTTCAAACAAAAACAAGACCTAACCTAATCAAAGCAAGTGCTATACCATCTACATATTATGCATAGTAGGTTCTGCCATCTTGTGGGTCCCATTGGAAGTATAAACGTCACATTTACGTCTCGCGCCAAAAATCAGATGGTTCCTATGCTGTATAGTTCATGCATGCTCCCTATTGTCAGTTCAGTACGGTGGCGCTTAAGCAATGTCAATGTGAAAACAAATCCGTTTAAAATTACAAGGAGGGATTTCATATCATCGCTAAGTAGGCGAAAGTGTGTCTGTCTGTCTGTTTGTCTGTCACCTCTTCACGCTTAAGCCGCTGAACCGATTTAGTTGAAATTTGGTATAGAGATAGTTCGAGTCCTGGGGAAAATCAGGGATATCATTCCTGAAGAGAGTGCAAAGGCGGGTGGAATTGAAAGGTTTAATGGCATTGCCTAATAATAATTGAAGTAAGCAATGAGCATATTGAATGATTGCTATTAGCATTATCCAGGCGCTATACCTACTTTAGCTGCTGTCACTAATTCCACGCAGACGAAGTCGCGGGCAAAAGCTAGTATTTCAATATTTTCGCTAGGATTTTTTGATTGTTTAGTACAAAAATCATCTTTACTTAAATGTAATAAGGTTGACATCTGTTGCGGGGTAGCAGAACTTCTGTGATTGTAGCTCAACTATGCGACGCTAGATGGGCTACTCGTATCTTCAAAAATAAAAATCGTAGATGCAATTTCGACATAATTTCCTTTACTGTAAAGTTCAAATTATTGTAATGGGCTAGGGCTCATAGGATAATCTCTTTCGAAATAAGAAAATATGGTCAATCATCCTTTAGATAGCGTTGCGTTTGTAGTAGTGTGCATGTTGACGACATAGGTTTCCAGACCGCAGGGAAGCATCATATATTTGTTAATGCCTGGAAGATTGAGGCCTGTCTGCCCATGCTGATGCTAGCTCTGAGCTTATTGAATTGCCTTTCTTGGAACTCTTCAACGTACTTTCGGTCATTGGTTCATTTGTCTTAGAGTTTGGTAAAATGACATTCGGTGTATATGTTCAGTGGGCATGCTAAGGGTTATATTTTGCAAAAACCCAGGTGTTGAGTTTGGTTAATGCTTGAGAGCTCCATGTGCATTTGGCCTGTTTAGTGTCCATATTATGCAGACGCACTGCTTGCCACCATTTGAATATTGTCTTTAGAGCTCTTTGCATTAGGTTGGATATCGTGTGGAAGAAGAAGTTTTGGGTAGAAACGATGTTAGACTAATAATGGACTGACGGATATAGGCTGTCAGTAGTCCTTTTTCCCTGCTTTTGCTATGAAGTTTACCTTGACCCGAGTCCAATTATCTGGTACGATTCACCACGCGAAACTTGCTCTGAATATTATGGCCAGATGCAGATTGCTGTAAAAGCGCCGCTGATTTAAATCAATAAGTTTGGTCTAAAGATGTTTCTTGCTATATTCCAGTCGATATTGCGTGCCACTGTGGATTCGAGGATTCCTATGGGCGCAAAGCTGTGTTTATTACTGGTTGAGTATGAACCGGGGAAGTGGGTGTCTCTGAGCAAGTTCCTCTTCCGTGTTCATAAATGTGCCATCTAGTGTTTAAGGAGACCGAGATAGTTGGTTGGTGTCTTGGAGAGTATTATGTAAGTTCATGCTCCTTTATGAGTTTGGGCAATATCAGGAGGCACCCCGTACGATTGCCCTGTCTAGACGGAACCACAGTATAAAAAGTAACAGTGAACCGACGCCTTTGATATATGCGTTAATGCAGACACCGCATAAGAACACAGTAGGGTTGTGACAGACTTTAACACAACTGCCCATAAGACAAAGAACATTTCAAATAAGACCCGCTAGCCCTGTAAGTGGTACCGAGCTACTAACAATGGCAATGTATGCAACTCGGGTGCGCGCGGCAACAGAACAAGTCACAACAGAACAGGTCACAACAGAACAGATCATAACAGATCAGGTTAGAACAGAACAGATCACAACAGAACAGCTCTCAACAGAACAGGTTAGAACAGAAAAAGATAGAACAGAACAGAACAAGATAGAACAGAACAGAACAAGATAGAACAGAACAGAACAAGATAGAACAGAACAGATCACAACAGAACAGGTTTTGGAATTGATCTGTTTTAATTGTTAACAGAATGGGTATGGTACTACGCGTATCATAGAGCATTGACTGAATATAATAAACAAATATGGGAGGCAAAAATAAGATAATGGAGAAGGTTCCGTCTAGACAGGGCAATCGTACGGGGTGCCTCCTGATATTGCCCAAACTCATAAAGGAGCATGAACTTACATAATACTCTCCAAGACACCAACCAACTATCTCGGTCTCCTTAAACACTAGATGGCACATTTATGAACACGGAAGAGGAACTTGCTCAGAGACACCCACTTCCCCGGTTCATACTCAACCAGTAATAAACACAGCTTTGCGCCCATAGGAATCCTCGAATCCACAGTGGCACGCAATATCGACTGGAATATAGCAAGAAACATCTTTAGACCAAACTTATTGATTTAAATCAGCGGCGCTTTTACAGCAATCTGCATCTGGCCATAATATTCAGAGCAAGTTTCGCGTGGTGAATCGTACCAGATAATTGGACTCGGGTCAAGGTAAACTTCATAGCAAAAGCAGGGAAAAAGGACTACTGACAGCCTATATCCGTCAGTCCATTATTAGTCTAACATCGTTTCTACCCAAAACTTCTTCTTCCACACGATATCCAACCTAATGCAAAGAGCTCTAAAGACAATATTCAAATGGTGGCAAGCAGTGCGTCTGCATAATATGGACACTAAACAGGCCAAATGCACATGGAGCTCTCAAGCATTAACCAAACTCAACACCTGGGTTTTTGCAAAATATAACCCTTAGCATGCCCACTGAACATATACACCGAATGTCATTTTACCAAACTCTAAGACAAATGAACCAATGACCGAAAGTACGTTGAAGAGTTCCAAGAAAGGCAATTCAATAAGCTCAGAGCTAGCATCAGCATGGGCAGACAGGCCTCAATCTTCCAGGCATTAACAAATATATGATGCTTCCCTGCGGTCTGGAAACCTATGTCGTCAACATGCACACTACTACAAACGCAACGCTATCTAAAGGATGATTGACCATATTTTCTTATTTCGAAAGAGATTATCCTATGAGCCCTAGCCCATTACAATAATTTGAACTTTACAGTAAAGGAAATTATGTCGAAATTGCATCTACGATTTTTATTTTTGAAGATACGAGTAGCCCATCTAGCGTCGCATAGTTGAGGTACAATCACAGAAGTTCTGCTACCCCGCAACAGATGTCAACCTTATTACATTTAAGTAAAGTTGATTTTTGTACTAAACAATCAAAAAATCCTAGCGAAAATATTGAAATACTAGCTTTTGCCCGCGACTTCGTCTGCGTGGAATTAGTGACAGCAGCTAAAGTAGGTATAGCGCCTGGATAATGCTAATAGCAATCATTCAATATGCTCATTGCTTACTTCAATTATTAGACAATGCCATTAACCCTTTCAATTCCACCCGCCTTTGCACTCTCTTCAGGAATGATATCCCTGATTTTCCCCAGGACTCGAACTATCTCTATACCAAATTTCAACTAAATCGGTTCAGCGGCTTAAGCGTGAAGAGGTAACAGACAAACAGACAGACAGACACACTTTCGCCTACTTAGCGATGATATGAAATCCCTCCTTGTAATTTTAAACGGATTTGTTTTCACATTGACATTGCTTAAGCGCCACCGTACTGAACTGACAATAGGGAGCATGCATGAACTATACAGCATAGGAGCCATCTGATTTTTGGCGCGAGACGTAAATGTGACGTTTATACTTCCAATGGGACCCACAAGATGGCAGAACCTACTATGCATAATATGTAGATGGTATAGCACTTGCTTTGATTAGGTTAGGTCTTGTTTTTGTTTGAAATCGAACTTGATATATTTTTAACGACGATGATGACACACGCTTAGTAACTCTGAAACATTGCTCTACACAACCTCACCTTAAGGGGCTCCCCGCGGTTTTCATCGATATTTGACAAGGTTTGAGCCGTTACTTCTACATTTACACTTCAGATAGAATTATAAGACAAATGGCTACCGATTCTTCAATCTTTAATCTCCATTCTTGTCTACCAGATTTTGAAACTAATGAATACTTATTTTTTTATGATTTTTTTAAACATTGTCTAAAAATAACACTTTTTTCGTAGCTGGATTGCTGTGAAGGATCTTACATGTACGAAATCTGCATATTTGGGTTTGTCTTTGACGTCTCTAAAAACTGGTCAGAGATGTAAATTTTAAAATAATTAACACAAAAGCTATGGCCTGAAAACCAGGTTGTTGGCCTAAAATTGTTCAACTTGATGTCGAATATCTCGAAGACAATGAACTTTGAAGTAAATATGGCATACTATATTGCTAAAAGTCGTTGCTATTATAGCTACAAAAAAACAACGGATTGCACTCCGGGAGTGCCGACAGAAGTGAAAACTCAATGACTAGGCCAAAATGTCTGCAGCACTATGTATCCTCCTTTCTATTGAAAAACTTTAGTCCGAAATTGCTGGTCAGTGAGCTTGTTTAAAATTCAAATTTGTACAGTTAATTCTTTAAAATTCGAATAGAAATTGTAAAGTTACCTTGCAGATCTCGCATCTAAATATATTTGATCATGATATTTTGAGTTTTATTCACCATTACTAGAGTTCACTTTTATTAGCGATTTCATCAAGATGTAGCTTTATTGAATTATATTTGAGTGATATAAAGTTTGAATGTAGCTGTGAGATCCTCGTATTTCAACCCGTACAAGATTAGAACCTTTTTCATGTAATGTCATTGAGTTTTTCTTTATTGATTTAATTGCCATCTAATTGAGTGGTCATCTAAACGTTACGATCACGTGATCGCTGTCTCGAGTTTATATTTTTTTTTTCCCCTCAGAAAGTGCCCAGCGCCGCTAAAGAAGTTCTCACTTCAAAAACATTAGAAAACTAAGGGATTCAGATCGAATGTCATTAGCGCCAAGGAGCCCCTTAACAACGAATTTTGAAAAACCAGCTTTTGCATTTCTTTTTTGTACTCGCATTGGGAACATTATAAAATACCTAAATGATTGGTAAATAAATAAATAGTCATTCACTTTTAAACATTTTTTTATTTCAGACATACACAGACGTACACTTATTCGAAGTCAAAAAACACATAAGTTCTCTTGATGATTTTCGGGTTGGTCACCTCTACGAACCACACCCCCGCGTCTTTCCAGATTAAAGTTTTCTGTTTAAGAGGCACGGAGAGGAATGATCTAATGTTGTGTTTTCTTAGCACCTCCAGCAAAAGCCCCTCCGCATGGTATCCCGAGTGTAACTGAAGGATGCTCCTCTCCTCCAGAAGTTCTTTGATCAGCTTCTTGAGATCGATCCGGGCCGCCTCCCACTTGTAAATGTCCACGTCAGGTGCCAGCGCCTCGATTGATGAGATGAATGCAATATTTGTTTCGTCGCTATCTCCACATTTATAATTGTACCCTAACCCCTTGTTACTAAACCACAGCCTCGCAACGAGTTCAATGACGTACTTTTAGACTTAATTTTAGAAAGCGTATGCGTCAGTTACAGGTTGCAGGTATTGTGATCTCATTTATGATATTATAATTGGAACTGGTGGGGGGAGGGACTGGGAGGGGGAAATGATCAAACGAGATAGTCTTATGTAATCTTTCAGTAGGAGTAGCAGAGAAAGCGTTATTATTGTTTGTCCTTGTCACACACTCACATTTTTTTTTAATTCCCCACAGTGAATTTAGTATGGTTTATGTTAGGTAACAAATAACCCGACCAAGTTACGTAGGTTATGCTTGATATGTTGTCAGGTATATTAAAACGTGTTTTCAATTTCTTCACTTTGCGTATGTTCTGTCCCTCACGGACTTTCTGACCTCTGAACTCTGACCTCTGACCATTCCGATTGAAAAGATTGAAGAGTATACCCCCAACATCGCATGAGTTTCATGACCATGTCGCATTACAGAATTACAGCATTAGTAAAATCTACTTTATTTCTAGTACTTAGAGTTAATAATCTTTCAAATAAGCTTCTCTCTATCTGTCAAATTCTACGGTGAATGGAAGTTTACAGTCACATACGACTTTTTGTTTTCGAACGTCACGGTCTACATCTCAACGATCGGCAACGCGCATGTAACATCTCGAAATTGCAGGCGTCCATAGGCTACGGTGACTGCTCACTACCAGACGGGCCGTGTGCTTGTTTGCCACCGACGTGGTATATAAAAAAACTTATTGAACCTTTTTGCAGTCGGCAACGCGCATGTAACAACTCTAAAGTTGCAGGCATCCATAGGCTACGTTGACTGCTTACCATCATGTGAGCCGGATGCTTGTTTGCCACCGACGTATTATTAAAAAAAAAAAAGTCTGGGCCTTTTTGCAGTCTGCAAACTACAAACTACATTTGATAACCAAAAGAGACAAAATCAACCGTAAATAAGTGTGCTAGAAACCCTAAATACTACATGAGCAGGGGGACCGGAGGTGTCCCCTGTCGAGGTTTTCCTGAGGGTCTAATGATAATAATGATGATGATGATGATGGTGGTTTCAAAAGTCTGAACTTGCAAGCGTCCAAAGGCTACGGTGGCTGCTTACCATCAGGTGAGCCGGATGCTTGTTTGCCACCGACGTAGTATATAAAAAAAAAATCTGGATCTTTTTGCGGTCGGTAAACTACAAACTCCATACATTTGATAAGCACAAGCGACAAAACCAACCGCAAATAAAAATGCATCCGTGGTAACAATAGAATTCGCAGGCGTCCATGGGCTACGGTGACTGCTTACTGTCAGGCGAGGTCGTCTGCTTGTTTGCCACTGACGTGGTATTAAAAAAAACGCCGATATAAGCCTCATATTTTAAAACAAAGTTATTGAATCTTTGGGCAGTCGGCAGCGCGCTTGTATCCACCCTGGAGTTGCAGGCGTCCAAAGGCTACGGTAACAACTTACCATCAGACGGACTGTATGCTTATTTGCCACCAATGTGGTATAATAAAAGAAAAACCCCTTTACGGTTGGTAAACTACAAACTCCATACATTTGATAAGCACAAGCGACAAAACCAACCGCAAATAAAAGTGCATCCGTGTAAACTATTGAATTCGCAGGCGTCCATGGGCTACGGTGACTGCTTACTGTCAGGTGGGGTCGTCTGCTTGTTTGCCACTGACGTGGTATTAAAAAAAACGCCGATATAAGCCTCATATTTTAAAACAAAGTTATTGAATCTTTGGGCAGTCGGCAGCGCGCTTGTATCCACCCTGGAGTTGCAGGCGTCCAAAGGCTAAGGTAACAACTTACCATCAGACGGACTGTATGCTTATTTGCCACCAATGTGGTATAATAAAAGAAAAACCCCTTTACGGTTGGTAAACTACAAACTCCATACATTTGATAAGCACAAGCGACAAAACCAACCGCAAATAAAAGTGCATCCGTGTAAACTATAGAATTCGCAGGCGTTCATAGGCTACGGTGACTGCTTACTGCCAGGCGGGGTCGTCTGCTTGTTTGCCACTGACGTGGTATTAACAAAAAACGCCGATATATGTCTCATATTTTAAAACAAACATGATGGGCCTTTTTGCAATTTCATAGCGGATGTTTTTGGAACTAACTAGCGGTGTCCACTGACGAGGCGCCACTAGCGACATCTATATTGTTAAGCGAATCGATAGTCTGTCAAGCCGGATATGTCAGAAGCAATGTAAAGCAAACTAAAGTATGGTAACCCTAGGAAACGAACAAAAGGCAGGAATGTACATCGAACAGCGATGAAATGTAAACAAAACAGTTCCACAGATAAGATATAAATGACACACGATTTTCGAACTATTCAAACGTAGTGTTGGTAGCCCACGATTTTTCAAATTTGCCGCCTTTTTCTACTGACTAGATTTGCTTGACCAAGATTAATTAACTTACCATGAACCCCCTCTGACTCTGCGGACTTTTTTAGAAATACTCAGACGGCTGCTCATCTATACATATCATAGCGGATGGTTTTAGAACTAACGTTGCGCATACATACAGTCGCCCTCTGGCGGGGAAAGTTTAGAACTAACGTTGCGCATACATACTGTCGCCCTCAGGCGGGGCTAGCGGGGATTTTTGGAACTAACGTTGCGCATACATACTGTCGCCCTCTGGCGGGCCTGGCGGGGATTTTTGGAACTAACTAGCGGTGTCCACCGACGAAGGCGCCACTAGGGATATCTATTCATTTAAGCGATTCAACAACTCACATACAAAGTGGAGACATCTATTCATTTCATAGCGGATGGTTTTGAAACTAACGTTGCGCATACATACTGTCGCCCTCCGGCGGGGCTGGCGGATATTTTTGGAACTGACGTTGCGCATACACAGTGGCGCCTCTAGCGGGGAGTAGAGTGAACTAACGTTGCGCATTCATACTGTCGCCCTCAGGCGGGGCTAGCGGGAATTTTTGGAACTAACGTTGTGCATACATACTGTCGCCCTCTGGCCGGGCTGGCGGAAATTTTTGGAACTAACGTTGCGCATACATACTGTCGCCCTCAGCCGGGGATTTTTGGAACTAACGTCGCGCATACATACTGTCGCCCTTGGGCGGGGCTGGCGGGGATTTTTGGAATTAACATTGCGCATACATACTGTCGCCCTCTGGCGGGGCTGGCGGGGATTTTTGGAATTAACTAGTGGTGTCCACCGACGAAGGCGCCACTAGCGATATCTATTCATTTAAGCGATTCAACAACTCACATACAAAGTGGAGACATCTAAACATTTCATAGCGGATGGTTTTGGAACTAACGTTGCGCATACATACTGTCGCCCCCAGGCAGGGCTGGCGGATAATTTTGGAACTAACGTTACGCATACATACTGTCGTCCTCAGGCAGGGCTGGCGGGGATTTTTGGAACTAACGTTGTGCATACATACTGTCGCCCCCAGGCAGGGCTGGTGAGGATTTTCGGAACTAACGTTGCGCATACATACTGTCGCCCTCTGGCGGGAGAATTTTAGAACTAACGTTGCGCATACATACTGTCGCCCCCACGCAGAGCTGGTGGGGATTTTTAGAACTAACGTTGCGCATACATACTGTCGCCCCCAGGCAGGGCTGGCGGATATTTTTGGAACTAACGTTACGCATACATACTGTCGCCCCCAGGCAGGGCTGGTGAGGATTTTTGGAACTAACGTTGCGCATACATACTGTCGCCCCCAGGCAGGGCTGGCGGGGATTTTTGGAACTAACGTTGCGCATACATACTGTCGCCCCCAGGCAGGTCTGGTGAGGATTTTTGGAACTAACGTTGCGCATACACAGTGGCGCCTCTAGCGGGGAGTAGAGTGAACTAACCAGCGACGCATACATACTGTCGCCCTCCGGCGGGGCTGGCGGATATTTTCGGAACTAACGTTGCGCATAGACAGTGGCGCCTCTAGCGGGGAGTAGGATGAACTAACCAGTGGCGCCATCTAGCGGCGACCTTTGGAACTAACGTTGCGCATACACAGTGGCGCCATCTAGCGGGGAGTAGGGTGAACTAAATTGTCACTACCTTACGCATACATACTGTCGCCCTCTGGCGGAAAAGTTCTGGTCCAAAACCGGTACAAACACACTACTAATGAATTGCCAAGATCTGAAGATAACTTCAGTCTGCAAACGTTCAAAATAAGGGAACTACTGTATTAGGTACCTAATGGGGTACTTAATAAAAATGTACTTACAAACTGAAATTTACTGAGGGTGTTAGGTTAGTCATTACCAAACTAAAATGGAATTGGGCGAGACATGTTGCTAGGCAGAGTGATGGCAGGTGGACTAAAATGTTAACAGAATGGTGGCCGCTTTCAAATGAAAGAAGCGCCTGGCGTCCGTTGGCTCGTTGGGTGGACGACATCCGGTCACTTCTGTATGAGATTAGCTCAGGACCGAGAGAAGTGGCGTACTAGAAGAGATGCTATGCTCAGCAATGGGTGATAAAGGGCTGACATGATGATGATGATGTTGGGTTACTTGTAAAAAACTTGCCTGTCTGCACACACCAAAGAGGCCTTATCAATCGGCTTCTGTACATCGCGTCCCTTACAACTGAGCGAAACGTAGAGGAAGTGGAGTCCTACAATTTATATTTAGATCCATCTGGACGAAGAGCGACCTCTACGCTTGCGTGTGTGTGTTGAAAGAACGTACGCTTGGACAAACTTGCAGAGCTGGCTGACAAAACAATGGAAGTCACTCCTGGTCCACAACAAGCATGTCAGGTAACTTAATTCGGGACAGCCTGATCTCAACGCTGTAATGGCCCGCCTCGAGCAGCTCACACAGCAGGTTGCTGCCATAACTACAAGAGGGCAGCGTGGCAGATCCCGGAACAGGTCATCATCGCGCATACCTGGTATCTAAGGAGGAGTGATAATAACACAACAAAGTAGCATTTTATGTATGTAATAGATCATTTGATAGAAACTGCATTTGACGAAGTGCGCTATTTGACATACCTACTTTCGCACAGTCACTTCGCTGTGCTCCAGAATAGGATGTTTTCGAGTACTTATTGGTTAAAGTCTAGTCTTAATTTTGAGGAAGTTATCGAACTAAAGCGTTACTTTTTGCGAGATAATTGTAACAATAACTAGGAAGATTAAGTGATCTGCAATTCATAATAATTTGCAAAACCAGCATCGTCAACTGAGTTTATATACTTGTTATACTATGTTTGTATAGGTATACTTGTTATATCTTGGTCTGCAAGTTGTTGGATTGGATTGTTACTGTGTATGATATTATGTGATTAGGAGTATGATTTTGCATCAACAATTGAAATTAGTTCATGTTACTGTATATTGTTCATTATTTATGAAAAGGCGATTTAGTCTGCCAGCACATGTGGGGCTTATCTTCCGCTTGCAAATTTATTGCCTACGTAATTGGGATGGTATCGACTGCGGGTTGAATTAAAATCTGTATCGGAACACACACTTTATAAATGAATATATTTGCAACTGTATTTTAGGTAGCCACGATATTTTAGTTAAGTTTCAAATCTTTTTATTCACACTTGGCTTGTATTCATGCTTACTGACGAATGGGACCTTTTGACATTTGATAGGGCTCAAAGCTGCGCTACTACTCGTAAAACTATTTCCGTACTAATACAAAATATGTACGCCCTGCGCTTTTGGTCTGTAATACTAAGTTGTCCATTTAAAAATAAATTATTACCTACTTAAATACCTTGCTTTTGGTGATATATAATAATGGTGTTTCCCACTCAGTAGTCTATTTAAACCAAAATAATTATTACTTTGCTAATCCGCGAAAAGATAACGTGCTAGTCAAACAACACTGAGAGAAAAATCATCACCAGGAATTAAAAAACAGTTCTGTACTGGGGGAAAAAATGAAGTTTAGTAATAATTATGGAAGTTTCACTATTTCTGTAAAGTTTATTTATTTCTACAAACAGCTCAGTAATCGGAAATCTAATTTCAACGAACAGATAATAGAAATTGCAAGAACTAATAGAAATTGCAAAAGTCAATTTGTTCCTATTAGTTGACTCTCCTTGTCCCCGGATTAAGTTTATTTTTGTAATTCTAAGTGTGTTTTTGTTATATTTTTCTCTCTGTGAATGCTAACCCGTTATTGTACTTCGTTATCTTTTACATGCAATTAATTTTCCCACCCTCCAACCGCAAAAATAAATATAACAAACCACCACCAAAAGAACAATATTCGACACGTGTTTCGCCTCTCTATGAGGCATCTTCAGGAGTTGTTGTCGGTCTGACGCCCGGCAACGGAAACGAATCGGTTTTTCCGTTGTCTGGCGTCAGACCTGGTTAGCACTGATTAACTAGCACGTTATCGATTCGCGATAAGGTAATATTTTGATATTAATTAATATGGATTTCCACAAAGTAACGCCTGATTCTATTCACTACTCAGTGGTCTGCTACATTATTACAAGAAAGAAATTTAAACAACATTTTTCATGCATTTAAGCAGTTATGTTTGTATAGGTATATATTTATTTTATTATGGCAACTTAGCACGTAGGTACTATATTTTGTCTGACACCAATTGTACTCAAGCGGGGCGTGTTCAAGAGTCCCTACAATGTGTTTAGGCGTAGTCTATGAGACAAGCAAAGACATTATTGTCAATTACGCTTGCCATCGACATTCGACAAGCACTCTAGAGTATATTCTTCAGGCATATCCAACATTGCAGATACACATGAATATCTTAAGAATAATTATATTTGAGAACTTAACACCTATACTGCATAAACGGTTTTTAGGGTTCCGTAGTTCTTATTCTGTTGAATTGAAAGTTTTGTTGAATCTGAAGGTACCGCCAACCTCAGGATTTTAAATTAACTACAAGTATTACAACTGTACAATTCTTGCATTCGTCTTTTAGTCAAATCTCTCGAGGCAAATGAAGTAAGAAAGTTTGCATATGAGATCCATTTTACTTTTGGAGCTCCGAAACCCCAACTAAATCCAATATAAACTAATAACCTTAAACATTATGGAGATCAACCTAGATCCAAACTAAACACAGCTCTAGGGGCGCCGCAGGTGACGCGACAATAATAGTATAGTTAAGTACATAGATAAAAAATACCTACATAGAAAAACATCATAACCTTACCTTACTGGGATTTGAAGCAGAGTTCCACGAATTTGAAGGTTTGGTCCCTACCGACAGTACCGACTAAGAATAAGTTAAAAAGATCGTTCTTTAAAATATATAATAAATATATACTTAAGTACTTTATGTAATATTTTTTTCTAGTTTTATAAACCTTTATTACGAGGAAAACGTTTCCATTTACCGAGCGATTTATTTCTAAGTCATGTTGTTATTAAATTGAGAGTCCTTTTAAGTACCATCCGCTCAAGCGAGAAAGCTTGGCGTTGTAACATGTAACATAAAATTTGTCGACGTTCTTTCGTTACTCGTACAAAGCTAACGAAATTTGCACGCCAGTGGACAGAAGATAAAGAAAATGTGGGTAGCAATTGTTAAATTATGAAAATAAGGAGAAATTTTACCCAAATATACCTCCCTTCTCTCTTTATCTTCAAAATGAAAAATACGAACGGCCTCCCAGCCTAATCGGTATAGTTAAAGCCTTTCCTATGAAGCTGGAAATACCGGGTTCGAACCCCGGTAAGGGCATTTGTTTGTGTGTTTATTGTGAGGGGGCAGGTAGAGGAGCCTCACGGGGATGATGGGAATGAAAAGGCAGGATCCAGAGCGATGAGGGGTATTTATTATTTAAATAAAAAGGCACCTGTAACAATACAGGTTACGTGTCAACAGATAGGTATGTATAAAAACACTTTCGTAATTCAGAAGGTTAGAAATCAAATAACTTACAATATGTGCCTTGGTGATGATGTAGATATATATCTGGAAGGTGTGCAGGGCCACAAAACGAGCACTATACTGAACTGCACGCACTTATGAATTATTACGTTTACTAATAAAAATCACACTTAAACGGTCGTGTTTAGAAACTTGGGAAGTACAGTCCGTTAGATAAAATGATGTTTATCGATCAAAGTATGTGATCGAACTGAAAATAAAAATCATTGAATGGAATTTGGAATAGGATTTGAATTTCAAAAGGGAATTTAGAATTTGTATGGTGCCAGAAATAGTATGAAGGTCGATAGTGTAACGCTTCGTTACACGCACCGTTACATTTATCACGTTATGGACGGTTTCTCTGTATTGAGCCGTAAGCTTTATTAAGCTTACTGTGGGGCTAGGTCGACTTGTGTAAAATTGTCCAATATTCATTTATTTTGAAAACCCACATTGCTAAATGATTAAGCTCATGAAATTAGAGTGATAGATTTATTTTATAATAAAACGGATTTGCTTCAATGCAGCATACAATAATAGATTATGTATTATGTATTTTGAAAATTACTATCCGAGAAAAATAATATTTGAAAGTACCTATTCTTGACATTCTTAATATGTAGAGAATAGTTAACATAAAGGTGACGTTCGGTTGCCAACTGCAGCCACTTTACTGCGGCGTCGTTGTTACCACCGCGTTACCTGTCAATTTCCGTGATAAAATGAGTGACGTTTGCCGCCACATTACTGCCGCGATTATGACGTTCATTCCGCCGTTTGACGTTCGAACGTCACATTATGGTAATATTCCATTTCTAACTGCAGCTGTACTACCGGCACTGAACGCGTCGCTGTCATGGTCAATTTCTATAGTATAATTTTTAAGAAAAAAAAACCGACTTCTATGGGGGCCGGTGAAAGATTATTGTAGATGGTATACTATGTAGAAAAGGAGGTAAAACCACCCACTTTTCTACAAGCATTTCGCTTCTGTAAGGGTCGTAGTTCTAGCCTAACCTAACCCACTTCTCTGATAGCAGTTCGGTTCTGTGAGGATCGCAGTTCAAACCTAACCTAACCCACTTAACGGCGCATGCGGTGCGGTGTTCGGGGGTTTAAGCGGGAGGGGCTAGTAAGATTGGCATCATCATACTTATATAGTTACACATTTTATGGTAGGTAATCATAGTGGTTTATTTAGTTAAGGTATCATAGTGGTTTTCCGGGGCAAGGTCCGGGTCCGAGTCCGGGTCTGAGTCCGGGTCCGAGTCCGGGTCCGAGCCCGGGTCCGAGTCCGGGTCCGAGCCCGGGTCCGAGTCCAGGTCCGGGTCCGGGTCCGAACCGGATCCGGGTATGAGTCCGGTTCTGGGTCCGAGTCCGGGTCCCAGTCCAAGTCAAAATCGAAATTCGTAATCACCAAATGTCTATGCGTTGTTGAAGAGTTCTATTCTGGTTATCATCAGCAGTTCCATTTCATCAAATGCGACAGTTTTTAATGTAAATGCTTGATTTTATGATGAAAATACAAAAAAATCTATGCGTATGCCTTTAATATTTGAGGAGTTCCCTCGATTCCTTATGGATCCCATCATCAGAACTCGAGCTTGACAAAAATGTGGCTTAAAAACTTAACTTGCTTAACAAACATAACGAAGAGGAAAAATCGCCAAACGTGAACTATGCGTCGTTGAAGAGTTCTGTTTTGATCATAATCAGCAGTTCCACTTCATCAAATGCGACAGTTTTTAATGAAAATGCTTAATTTTCTGATGTAAATACAAAAATCTCTATACGCATGCCTTTAATATTTGAGGAGTTCCCTCGATTCCTTATAGATCCCATCATCAGAACTCGAGCTTGACAAAAATGTGCATTAAAAACTTAACTTGCTTAACAAACATAACGAAGAGGAAAAATCGCGAAACCTGAACTATGCGTCGTTAAAGAGTTCTGTTCTGATCATCATCAGAAGTTCCACTTCATCAAATGCGACAATTTTTAATGAAAATGCTTGATTTTTTGATGTAATTACAAAAATCTCTGTACGCATGCCTCTAAGATTTGAGGAGTTCTCTCGATTCCTCATGGATCCCATCATCAGAACTCGAGCTTGACAAAAATGTAGCTTAAAAACTGAACTTGCTTAACAAACATAACGAAGGGGACAAATCGCCAACCGTGAACTATGCGTCATTGAGGAGTTCCGTTCTGATCATCATCAGCAGTTCCACTTCATCAAGTGTCATTTTTTTTGGATGTATATGCTTGATTTGATGATAAAAACCTAAAAATCACTATATGTATGCCTTTAAGATTTGAGGAGTTCCCTCGATTCCTCATGGATCCCATCATCAGAACTGGGTTTTGACAGAAACGGGACCAATCTGTATGCATATACATTCAATCAAAAAAAGAATTTTCAAAATCGGTCCAGTAATGACGGAGATATGGAGTAACAAACATAAAAAAAAAAAAAAAAACATACAACCGAATTGATAACCTCCTCATTTGGGATTTGGAAGTCGGTTAAAAATGAACAGTAATGCAGCTGTCGTTGGAAATGGACTGTCGCCTTTAAGAACCAAGCAATATTACTTAATATTAAACAACAGCCGTAGAGAAAGAGAGACCGAAGCCCTCTTACGTATACCTACCTACAACGCGTCTGGTCAACTCTTTTAACGCCTGCAAAAAAGTATTTAAGAACAAATTCGGCCTGGCCAGCCACATTCGGGCCCATAATAGTCGTAATCCGTAATTGCTGAGGTCGCCGTCATCGAAACCGATGAGGAGGAGTAGGATATCAAAGATTACTCACCTTTTGATGTAAAGGAAGAGAAAGGGGCCAATTCTGCAAGAAATCCGATTCTCGTATAGGCTTATCCTTCCCCGGCTTGCAAAATGAGATTTGGAGATGATCTTAAGAGCCGTCAGTGTTTGTGTAAAATGACATGCGATATGAGGTGTGACACTATGCGAGGTTCAATCGTATTAATGTTGTTCACTTAATATGCGGCTAAATAATTAGTAACTAATTACAACTTAAATATTGGAGTTTGATTGTGTATTTAATTAGTGCATGTGTACTCTTAATTTGCTTTGAAAAAATATTTACATAACTATATTAACTTGTACTTATCAATATTCGGCGCTAGTATATAATAAAAGGCGAGATAACATGCTGCTGCTGATAATATATTGAATTTTATGTAATTAAATCGAGTGTGTAAAATAAAATGTGCCGCAATTGTGCCTCAAGAGCCGCTTATCGCTTTCAGGCCAGGGGAAATACCTAGAGGTAAAATAATAATATTTTCCAGAATAGTTATGTTTTTTGAAATATTTGTGTCCGTCTTTTGTACTGGTTTTATTGTGGAATATAGTTTTGAAGACAAATGAAAAATAATTTATTTACAAACAAGATGACAGTGGTATTATTAAAAGAAATTAATAACTAGCTTAAATCTAAACGGCTCGGAAACAAACAGGCGAGATCTTTATAGGCCCTATAAAGTTTTGAATAAATTAATAAAGTAACTGTTACGAAAACGAGATAAATTATTCAATGAGTTAGTTACTTGTTTTATGCTATACAAGGCACATTAAGAGTATTTAAGACTAAGAGACATTAAACAATAAATATTTAGGTGATTATGTATATGTTACTGTAAAAGCCCGAAGTACGACAAAACCTAGGTTTTACCGCAGTAGGATTTACCATATTGGTGTTGGTAAAGGCCCGAAGTAAACTAGCAAGATTTAACATTTCGGGCTTTTACCGATCGGCATACCTACTACCTACCGACCGGTAAATCCTAGGTTTTGGCGTAGTTCGGGCTTTTACAGTGATATGACATATATAAGGAACATTTAACCACTGCACCAGACTGACGCTATCACCTAAATATTGACATGCTAAACGATATCATTATTAGTGGATGCCAGCAGAAGGGCACGGACGCGGCAGGCCCAGACGGAGATAGCGGGACGACCTAGACACCTTGTCCAACAAATGGCCAGAGCAGGCGCTATGTCGGGAGTCGTGGAAGACTAGAGGAGAATCCTTTGCCCAGCAGCGGGACACCTTAATAGGCTAGGTAAAAAAATCGTACTCGTACCGTACAGCTATTGTTTATTTGAATTTAACGGAACGTTTCTACTGATTACTATGAAATCTAAAAAAAAAGCTAGGCAGACTTATTTTACCTAAAACTTAATGTCGTTGTCAAGCGATGTGTGTATAAAATCAGTGGAATATTATGTAAAATTACGAATTTTTAAATTGCTTTACTAAATACTTTCTCTTTTCATTATTATTAAAAAATAAAAGGCTTCACATACAAAACAATTACATGCGGGTAATTGTTAAAGGAATTATTAATAAAGCCATTGCTTTAATAATTCCTTGCGCTGACGAGTATCTAAAAGAATATATTTTTTATATAGCACTGAATTTATCGATCTACTTATTACGGAGGTACTTTGAAACAAAAATAGATTAATTTGCTAATCCGCGAAATAATAACGTAGTAGTCAATCCGTGCTAACCCGTTGTACATACTTGCGTGTTTTTTCATGCAAGTAAGTATATTTCATATCATATAATATTACTTAGCTATCAAGCAATATATAGCTAAGTAATATTTTTGTTTCAATTAACGCGCGATTCTTTGTTTTTTTCCATTGAAAAAAAAATCATCTGCTGCTGTTAACGAAGAGCAATAATCATCCTAAGGAACCCAATAGATAATTTATATTGGCGATAACCCAGTGCAATAACTTGACATTACAAGGTGAAGGTCTATATGATACCAAATTGTGTAATATAGATAAAATGGTGACCAGTTATAAACACACTAATTTGTAATTTGAAGTTCACGGAGTGTAGACGCAGTCATGGCGCCGAAAGGAGCGGAGTACATCGAAATAGCCAACCAACGGGCTATCGAGAAAAAGACTCATGTAACGTTCCCTCAACTCAAGTACCCATCGTTAAGGGATACCGGTATAAAGGACTCGGTACAATGGCTGGAGGGGAAGGCGATGGATGACGGGGCCGAGGGGTTATGGCGTGTGCATAATGGTCTATACGATTTAGATGCGTTTATCAACAAACATCCTGGTGGCACGGATTGGTTGGAGCTTACTAAGGTAATCCTGACTTACGACATGTTAACAGATTTCATCAATACTTTTACAGTACATATGCTGCTAATTTAGGAGCATTCCACGGGCTGTCCCGTACAAACGCATTTTATTTCCTGTGTTGCGACTTTTTTTCTTCATTTAAAGCAGGCGATTATTTTTCTGTGCATATTTTTGACCATTTGTCATAGAAAAGGAAACTCTTATACGTGAAAATCTTCAGAAAATTCGCGTTTGTACGGGACAATTTCATACACACGGTAGACAATTCCATGGAATGCTCCTTTACCGCCCTAGTGCGGTAACTAGCACTGTACGTGCATAAATATGACGAAAATTTAAAGGGCCATATAATCTGTAAAACGTTGTACAATACACGTGCGAACGGTAATTCGCAACTCGTGTCGATTTAAAACACTCCCTTCGGTCGTGTTTTAATTTATCGCCATTCGTTGCGAATTTCCTACTTTTCGCACTTGTATAGGTAAGGGAGTGCTTTAAATCGACACGAGTTGCGAGTTACCTTTTCGCACGTGTATTGTACAGCGTTTTATAGTACATATGGCCCTTTAAATTTTTGACATAGGCGCGTAATGTCCTTAATCCCACCCTAGGGCATACTGTAAAAAAAATTACGAAATTGTACCCATTTTTACGTAGCTCATACTTAATTAAACAAAAAAATATCGAGAGTAACTGATAATTCTCAAAACTTTATTTTTAACTTTTTAAAGCTCACCAATATTATTATTTTCAGGGTACTGATATCACAGAAGCATTCGAGTCTCATCATTTTACCAAATCTGTAGAAACCATTTTAGCAAAATACTACGTAAGAGACGCAAAAACGCCAAGGAACTCTCCGTTCACTTTCGAAGAAAATGGATTTTACAAGACACTGAAAAGAGCTGTTATTGAAGAATTACCGAAGATTCCAAAAGATGTTCCCAAAAAGTCGGACAGGATTATAGATAGCTTATTTGGAGCCTATTTACTTTTAGCAGCTTTCTCGTGCTATACAAAAATACCCGTACTGGCGACTGCGTCGTGGATGCTTGCTTCACTTATGCTCGCGTGGACAGTAATTGCATCTCATAATTACATACACAGGAAAACAAATTGGAGGATGCACCTTTTTTCAATGTTCATGTGGTCTTACCGGTTAGTAATATCATGTACTTATATGTTTTAATGTGAAATAATCACAGTATTTAAAATATTTTATTGGCAAATATTCCATTTTTGGTACAAGCTTTTATCGGTAGGTTGCGTTGTTTTATCACAGAGTTCTTATTATGGCCACCTCCTGTCTCCATCATCAGATTAGCTCGATGGTACCATAATATTGCATTGTCACTCGACTTACATATGTATGCAAATTTTCAGCTTCATTGGAGGTCGGAAAATGGGTCAAATTTAGCTTGCAAGATTTGACCCTTACAAACATAGTTACATAACTACATATTTACATAGGTACATTGACAAAAAATAGAAAAATGTCTAATATCTCTATCTCTCGGTCGTTAGTGAATATTTATGATATAATAACATTACTATTAACTGTGATTAATAATCACTGATTATTTACAATAATACAGTTGTATTTACCTCTTGAATCCTTTCACACACTACAATTTCGACGTCTTCTTCTTCTTCGGTACCCATTACAGAGTTGTTCTGGAGTGGTGTTGGAGCTTTATACCTTAGCATATCTTAAAGAACACTACCAAAGTCTTGAGAGTGTTTAAGCCCACGGATTTATTAATTTTTTTTTACAGGGACTTCAGGGTATCGCACGTGCTATCCCATCATCTGTATCCTAATACTCTAATGGATTTGGAAATCAGTGCTTTTGAGCCTTTGGTATACTGGAACCCAAGAAAAGACAAGCCCTTCTTATCGAGATACTTCGCTTTTTTTATTGAACTTTTTTACTTCCCCTTTGCTGGTTTCGTCTACTTCTTTATAAGGTTAGTATTTTCTCTGCATATTTTGGTTTACCTGCTTACGTTTTAAAAAGTCGTTTTTTTATATTCTTGGCTATTCCTGCCTTTCTTGGCATTCTTTGGATTTAAATGATATATGTCTTATAAGTTCAAATGGCGAATAAATCTAAGATCATAATCTTTAATTGCATATTTGTGTAAACAGGAACTTATCGGCAATATTCCGAAAAGACTATTACAAGAAGCACTGGCGCATCACGGATTTGGTCGGTCTTCTGGTGCCACTATGGATGTGGGTGGTCAGCGGAGCTACGTTCTATCACGCGTTTACCACTTGGTTGTGTATAATTTCGGGTGCGAGCTTGATCTTCTACAAGATTGGTTCAAATGCAGCCCACCACCACCCTGATATTTGGAAAGATGGCGACCAGCCCAGGTAATTAACCATTGCTGTCTGTATATCTAGTATTAACTCTATATAGTAGGTATTAACTCTGTCTCTACGGGACAGACATTGGAATTGTGTAGTATGGAGATTTAAAAAATAATAATATTGTTTTGATTTTAAAAATACGTTTCCCAGAACAGAGAAGAACGGGAACAGAAGTTAAGAGTCCATCGACGTGCACAGTAGCGTCACTGCTAAATAATCGTGATTATTTAAATTTAATGACAGGTACTTCAAAAAGGGGGCCGCTAAGTACTGTATTACAGCAAACTAGTTTTTGTGTTGCTGGGTTCGTCGATCTAGGAGCTCAAAACAAAAACTGTCGTTTAAACTTTGGACATATAGATTGACGAATCTAACAACAAAAAAACTAGTTTGATGTATTCAAAAGATATTTGATGTATACAGTGTGTAGCTGCCCCTTTTTTAAATACCTGTCGTTAAATTCAAATAATCACTATTATTTAGCAGTGGCGCTAGTGTGTATGTTGATGGGCTCTTAAGGCGGTATTTGCGCGATTAGCGAAATCATCCAACTCATTGAGGGGATAGTAGGTATAAAAATATAAATAGCCTGAGCCCGGAAATCAAAGAGGCCACTTCTTATGAGTCGTTTTCCAATAAACTGAAGAAGTACCTACCTACTTAATTGATAAGACCTTTTATAGTATTAATTTTAATTTTATGGAGATTAATTAATTTAATTGTGTAATTAATGCTTTTTATTTATTTCTTGTTCTTTTAATTACACCGTACCTGAATCTGAATTATATATTTAGGTACATACAGTTGAGTCTAAACGTAAACAATTTTAATTATTAAGTGATGTCTGAAAATAAAATTGATGTCTAGAGTACATAAGTGCTTGTGCTTAAATTACTTCACAAACACAAGTAATTCTTCAAAGGCACAAAGCTAATTTTCCTTATCTTGTGTTAACTATTTTACATTTAAGCGAAATTTTTGCAATCTGTAATTTTATTGTAATTTGTAATTTCAATTTTAACTTCAGCTACAACACGGAAACTCCGGACTGGGGCGTCCACGAGCTGGAAGCTGTCATGGACCGTAAGGACATCAACAGTGGCCACTTCACAGTGATGACGTTCTTCGGCAACCACGCGCTGCATCATCTCTTCCCAACTTTGGACCACGCGACACTCACACACCTGTACCCCATGTTCATTGAATACGCTAAGAAATTCAGAGCCAACTTCAAACAGTCGACCCAATTTGATCTGTTCATCGGACAATACAAATGCGCTTATACGACAGAGTATAAAATTCATGACAAGAAAGATGATTAGACTATTGTTAAAGCTGTCCATAAGATTGTACTAAGTGTACTTTTTTTAATTGTATAAATAAATGATTAAATATTTTTTTTTATCTGAATCATAATCCTAACTTGCACCCTTGTAATCTACATAACCTACATACAATTAAAAAAAAGCTATTCCAACTAGTTGCAGTAACTATAAATAGACTGTAGGTATCTAGATACTTAACAGTCATTCATTTAGTAGGTTATAATATTGTCTCCTGTTTTTGTTACCAGTTGCCATGATTATGTCTCTAGGGTCCCTTTTGAAAACCATGATTTTGTATGATGTAATTTCTCCAAACATTCATTGGGATATTTATTGGTAGTTAAATTATTCATGGCCAATGTTGGTACTATTCTAATAAACTGGCCGCGTAGCCAAGATGCCGATCGCTTACGCTCCGTAGCGATCGAAACGCAACTGTCACTGTCGCACTAATATGGAAGAGTGATAGAGAGACATAATGGTTTTCGTTGTCGAAGCGATAGCGATTGTAACCTTGGCTAGGCCGGCTGTGTTGTTGTTTTCTCATGGCTGAGGAGTCACAATAAGAAAACGTTGATCCACATATTTGGTCAGAATCATCTATGAATGGTATTTGAGCTACTTATTACTTATCTTAAAATTGTAAAAATAATATTAAAAAATGATTAATTAAACAAATATAATATTTTACTAGAAGATTTAAAAGAGTTATACCTAAATCTACTTAAAAGAAAATTAAAGGCAGAGTTCATTAAAACAGCGGAGTCTTAGTAATAGGGTCTCGTTTTACCCTTTGGGTACGGAACCCTAAAAACATATTATATGAAGACAATTTTCCAATGATATTTTTTATGTAATTTTAGTATTTAAAATAATAAATGAATAATGTAATACAACATTTAAGATGGAACTCTATTTTTATATTAAGTAACTCTCTTTTTGTACTGTTATTTTTGACTGTATGACATTATAATTATTTCTTAAACCAGTAATAATATGTTTGCACTAGAATAAGTAGTTAGGTTAAACCTACACGAATTTTCACACGCCTAACAGCCGAATGTATTAAGGTTCAGTATCTTTGTTGTAAAATCCCATGTACCGTATGTTCTTGTGAATAAATGATAATACAATTTAATGCCTGCCATATCATTAACCCTCTATGATGCGTTCAAAAACCACAAATTAGAACCAGCATGAAGATAAACTCATTTATTAAGCGGTTTGGTTTAACAAAAGATAACAATGCTATTCATCGTCAGGTAGTATCTCAAGTGGATACCGACATTTTAAAACCGTCCGCCTAAACACGGTGTTTTTCTTTTAACTCCTTTAACTTCGGGGTGCTTTTAATTAGAATAACTGATTGGCATTTTATAAGTATTGTTTTTTTATCGTAAAAAGTTATTAATAGCGTTGTTGTAAAACGGGCATTATATTTAAATCCACACGGTTCCACTGCAAAAGGTACCTTATGGCGGCTGGCGCCGCGATTCGGGAAATGAATTAGAGATTCACTAGATATAGTGAAGATATGTGACGTTCCACGGAAAAAGGTACCTTATGATGGCCCGCAATCATATTGGAGCGGCGTTAATAATAGCCCAAGCGCCAGCTGCCATAAGGTACCTTTACCCGCGGAACGTCACATATCTTTACTACTTCATATCTAGTGAGTCTCTAATTCATTTCCCGAATCGAGCCGTATGTGATCACTGATCAGCCGTCATCCTTAAGAAACCTAAATCGTTTCAATTACTACACGAAAGATTCTTAAAGAGGCACTTGATGAAGCTTCTCAAAACAAACTTTAAGTTGTAATTTCTTGAGAGTTTAAATGGGGGTTTCGTATTTCTATTCAGTAGAACAGTAATTACGATACCCAATTAGATAATTCCTTTGAGTTATTTTTAAGTAAACGTTTAAAAAACATGTTATTTGTTATGATCACTTCAAGATACTATAAGATAATAGGCTTGAATTGCGTAATATTATGTAATATTGTAAACAATCTTTATTTGTGAAAAGATACCCGCGATCTTTGAACTTATACCAGATAACACTATGACTTCTACTGATTGACACATGGACCATTAACGTGATAGTAAGAATAAATAAAGGAACATCTGCGAACGATGCTATTAAGGTGGTTCGCTTTTCATACAAAATTCAATCAAAGCTCATTAAGTAACTACACACTATTAGTACACAAATATTTCCGCATTTATCTTCTTTCGAATATTCGTTTGCGCGAAATTAACAGGAAAACAATGTTTCATACAGAAATCATGCAAAAATCATAGTTAACTTTTCATCAATTTTACGTATGTGTGTGTCACAAATGTCGTGTACAGATACATTTGCGACGTTGCCATACCATTTCCGACGTTGCCGGGCTGACCACGGCTCGAATTTGGAGTGCCGTCATGTTTAGTGCAATTTTGTTGACACTGATATTTGACAGGTAGTTAATTGACCTAAGCGAGAAGTTCGTCAGCTTAGCTAAGAACTATCATGGCGTGTTATGCAAACAATCGCTTTTTTGCTTGCAAACGGAAGATTCCCGGTTCGATCCCCAGTCATTGTATGCTGGAACATAACTTTTTGTATTTTTGTTACACCTAAATTTCGTATTGTTTTTTTATTTTTATTTAATTTTTCTTATTATCATAAATCGATTATTAAGTATGGGCTACACGTATTCTTTTATTTTTACAAAGATAATTAGTAATTATACTCTTCCTAATCTCTCTGATTTTTACAATCAGGACATCCTCACTGCAATAAAAACCGGGCAAGTGGGAGTCGGACTCGCGCACGAAGGGTTCCGTGCCATAATGCAAAAAAAAAACAAAAAAAGCAAAACAATCGGTCACCCATCCAAGTACTGACCACTCCCGACGTTGCTTAACTTTGGTCAAAAATCACGTTTGTTGTATGGGAGCCCCATTCAAATCTTTATTTTATTCTGTTTTTAGTATTTGTTGTTATAGCGGCAACAGAAATACATCATCTGTGAAAATTTCAACTGTCTAGCTATTACGGTTCGTGAGATACAGCCTGGTGACAGACGGACGGACGGACGGACGGACAGCGAAGTCTTAGTAATAGGGTCCCGTTTTACCCTTTGGGTACGGAACCCTAAAAAGAAGTGTATAAAATTTCCTGTGGTTAAAAATAATGGATTTTGTCTATGAATGAAAAACACAATTATTACTATAGTTTGTTTTTTTTTGCATTAGAAATAAGGTAAACAATCTTGACGTGTCTTTTAATTGAAAAACACATTTTAAAAATAAGTTACGAAGTTACGGCAAATATGTAACAATTATAAATCTAATACGATCATTTATATTCTTCTGCTTTCATAAGTAATCGTTTTTTATTTTAAAAAAAACCTGATAACACTGAGTATGTGGGGGAAGCGCTGCTGGCCTAGCGGAAAGCAATTCGGAGGTCGCGGGTTCTAACCCCGGCTCGTACCAATAATTTTTCGAACTTTTGTACGAAATAGAAATAGCATTTGATACCTACCTATTTATACACCGATACCTATTTTTCGGTGAAAGAAAACACTGTGAGGAAACCGGACTAATCCAAATAAGTTTACTCTCTGGGTTGGAAGGTCAGGGCAGTCGCTTTCGTAAAAACTAGTGCACATGCCAATTCTGGGATTAGTTGCCAAGCGGAGATTGAATATCTGGGAGACCGACCAAAGCTTACAAAACATAAAAAGTCAAAAATGCGCGTTTTCTCATAGACCTAATAGCTAAGAGATCAAACCCCTTATAGCAAATTTCATCGAAATCGTTAGAGCCGTTTCTGATACCATCCAAATATATAAATAAATAATTATATATCTAATAATTGCTCGTTTAAAGGTAAGATAACACAAAGGAGAAACAAAAAGAAATTACCTACTCGCACCAGTCTTGAACCCCAATCCTCTTGCACGTATTTCCACGAACATACCGTTACGCTATTGCAACATACTTACGTTGTGTGAAATTGTCTACTACAAGGATCACGGAAACACTGTTTGCATGTGTGAGTAATAGTAGGAAAAAGCGTGACAGCAACACTCCGTCGAATTAAAAGGGTGGTTTTTGCACAATGAAGTATTCAATGTTTATTTTAATAGTTCAATATTTACTTAAAGAGTGCGCGAAACATACTTTTAAGTATACAAATACCAAGATCATTTCACAAAAAAATTAAATCTGAAATTTTGCAAAAGTGGTGCCATCTAGCGAGAGTTAAGTTTTGAGTAACCTAGGCGAACCACCTTAAAGTTAGAATACATTTAAAATGTAGGTTTAGACTTGTAGGCGTATTCTGATTTTAATAATAGGTTAAGCTAAGAATGATGCAAAGGTTGTCCATCGTAATCCAACGCGGCAACGCAGCGAGCTGGATGGGCACGTTTGCGTCGGGGGCAGCCCGGGAAACTACATTAGGCAATTTATTTTATACTTATTAAGTTTAAATATTTATATTTTTAGTTTTTAATTAGTTTTATGTTTAGTTTATGTTGTTAAGAATTGGATCTGGATTAGATATGGACCTGACCGTTCGTTTATTTTATTAAATATATTACGCATAATACAACAATACCAGTGACACATATATTATGCAACAAAATATTTAAAAAATCCTTCAGGCGTCGATTATTTCTATACTTGGTCAAGCAGATCTTGTCAGTGGATAATTTTTAAGAAAAAAAAACCGACTTCTATGGGGCCCGGTGAAAGCTTATGGTAGAGGGTGCACTATGTAGAAAAGGAGGTAAAACCAGTACTTTCTAGTAGCATTTCGTTTCCGTAAGGGTCGTAGTTCTAGCCTAACCTAACCCACTTCTCTGATAGCAGTTCGGTTGGTTCCTTATGGATCCCATCATCAGAACTCGAGCTTGACAGAAATGTGGCTTAAAAACTAAACTTGCTTAGTAAACATAACGAAGAGGTCAAATCGCCAAACGTGAACTATGCGTCGTTGAAGAGTTCCGTTCTGATCATCATCAGCAGTTCCACTTCATCAAATGTGACAGTTTTTAATGAAAATGCTTGATTTTCTGATGAAAATACAATAATTTCTATACGCATGCCTTTAAAATTTGAGGAGTTCCCTCGATTTCTCATGGATCCCATCATCAGAACTCAAGCTTGACAAAAATGTTGCTTAAAAACTTAACTTGCTTAACAAACATAACGAAGAGTACAAATCGCCAAAGGTGAACTATGCGTCGTTGAAGAGTTCCGTTCTGATCATCATCAGCAGTTCCACTTCATCAAATGTCACGTTTTTGAATGTATATGCTTAATTTGTTGATAAAAACACAAAAATCACTATATATATGCCTTTAAGATTTGAGGAGTTCCGTCGATTCCTCATGGATCCCATCATCAGAACTGGATTTTGACAAAAACGGGACCAATTTGTATGCATATACATACAATCAAAAAAATAATTTTCAAAATCGGTCCAGTAATGACGGAGATATGGAGTAACAAACATAAAAAATAAAAAAAATTAAAAAAAACACAACCGAATTGATAACCTCCTCCTTTGGGATTTGGAAGTCGGTTAAAAAAGGCGGCAAATTTGAGAAATGAAGGCGCGAAGGGATATCGTCACATAGAAAATTTGAATTTTCCGCCTTTTTCTACTGATAAGATTTGCTTGGCCATCTATATTTCTTGCGTCAAATTTAGTCTTTATGAACAAGTATGTACATATATGAAAAATATTAAAAGGAACACTAAAGGTTAACGCATTCACTGCCAGGGGGCTTGGCCTAGGAACAAACATGTATGACGGTGAACGCACATGTGCGTTGGGGGCAGTGAATGTGTTAATAATGATGTCACAAACTTTCAAAACAATATAAAAACGCCGCCAAGTCAACATGACATTTTGTATTCTTATTTTAGTCAACGCAATACCTATATCACGAATGTCTATTCATAGAACCAGTTGGCGGTGCTGTACAGGAAATGGCAGTAGGAATCGTAGCGATTTCCGACAATCTTTTCCGATGCCGACGCAACGTCCGGTTTGTTTTAAAGACATAATGCCAGATTAACACCCACGCTCCGTTCAGATTGCGTTGTAACGGACCGCACGGGCTCCTGTACAGATATTAACTAATATTACATGTATATAACAAGTATAATATAGTGTATGTATATAATCAACATTTATATTTGGTAAACTTATCAGTAAATCAACGGACAATTTTATCCTAATATCTAGGAAAAGCATCATCATACAGTAAATAATCGCAAACCCATAAATAAGCTTATATAAATATAGTTTTATGAGTAAATAAGTTGGCAAAACTCTAAAAACATAAATACAATGTTATAAAAATTTACATAATCAGTAAAAATGAAAGGAATGCGATCTAGATATCAGGCGTGTTGGGGAATGTAGGTCAAGGCCGTTGCCATGGTTTCGAAGCGGATCTTGGGGATGCCATATGTTTAAAATTACCCTGGAATGTCGGGAGAATTGGTCAACTTTGGGGAGAATTAGAGTTAAAAATATTAAATTATCATAAGAAGTTTACACTAAATAGCTATTTTATTTACATGCATTGTACTCAGTCAAATTAAAAAATATATATTGTATAAAGGAAAATGGTAAATACCACTGTGAGAGCATTGTTTGTAGATAAATGATTAATATTTGAAAAATTAATCATTTATTAAGTCAGAATTACGTGGAGGTTCTGGGATTAAATCCTGATGGGGAACATTTGTTTAACATAAGGTGGTCATGTGTGTTTGATACTGGATCGTGGGAGTTTCCTATGTATACATAAGGATATTTGGAAATATATGGGAATGGGTTGCTAACAAATATCTGTGATGCAGACTTGATTTGGTTAAGGTCAAGACTATGATAATGATAATGTGTAAAATCTTTTAATGTAAAAGTAAATAGGCGAAATTACCATGATAAAACACAAGGATTAATCTCTATATGGAATAATGGAAGTAGTTACAATCAGAATTGTTTTCATATGTTTTAATAAAGTTATTAAAGTCAACTTCCACCAATTAGTACAAATATTGCGTGCATATACAACTTCCCCACTGTTTTCATTAATTAAATAATAAATTTTATTGGGAAATTTAAATTTGGGATGATAGAAACACTGGTAACTGAGAATACTGAGGATAGAGAGAAGAGAGGGGATACTCGGAAAAGCGCGGCTTTTAAAACAAAAAAGTAGGAGAACCGTAACGGCGTTGAAATAAGGGAGGATTTTGATTAACTTAGAAAATAGAAATGGGATGAGAAAATTGGCTATAAATAGAAGAGCATTTTATTTGGCGGGACATTCAATTTTCAAATTTTCAAGACGCGTAAGGTGAAACGCTGTCCGTGCGAGTACCGGTATATTGCTATAGTGTAATCTCTTGTACCAATAAATTAAATTAATTTGTTAATTAAATAATTAAAGAAAGCTCTGCCATCGCGCCGAGAGGCATTGAGCTCGGTCAGGAGCTGTAGAAGTCGGAGCCAGCTGCAAGGAGATTGGAGGTAGCCGAGCAGCAGAGCTGCAACAAGGAGAGACAGCAGGGACTAAAGCGGAACAACAGCGGAGAGCAGTTGGCAGTAAGATCCAGTGAATAATTCGGCGGGGTGGTGAGTTATTTCATCTAATAATAATTAACAAGTGACAGATTAAATACTCAGATTTTATTAAAATTCAGTAGATATCTAGAAAGACTTGACTTTTAATTATACTTCTTTTCAGATAGTTAATCATAGATAGTTTATTCTTATAAAATAAATAGATTTTAACTTGGTAAATTAAAGTTCCATTAATTCCTTAAATATAACTGTGTACTAACCCTAATAGCGCTGTTTAACTGACGGTGGATATGTATCACGATGCCAACGAAGCCTTAAGTTACTCAGCGATTTCAGGAGTGATTTATGTTTGATTCGAAGTGATTGTCAGGCAGATGCCATTTTGAAGTAGGGAAGTATTAGCATACTAACGTAAGTCAGATTGACATAGAATTTGAAGTGGTACGAGAAACGAAGCGATCCTGGTTCGGTAAGAGATTAGTTAGAAAAACTGTGATTAATTTAAGGCCAGTTGCACGAAACATGTTTAACTGACTGATCGTCGTCAGCCGGTTCACCTCGGCGTTTATTATGGAACCTTTCATACATAAAAATGTAGAGAACTTTAACGTTACTCTCAGTTCCTTGCAACTAGCCCTTTTTGTGTTAATTTTCAGGAAGTGAATGAAAATGAAATATGAGATGAGTGTTTGTGTGTAATTTCAGGATTTTGTAAATATTTATCCAGTTTTAGAGCGTTATAGATAAATTTAATATTTCAGAGCGTTTAGATTAGAAATTCAAGAAGATTACGTTTCAAAACGAATTTAATTTTGTGTAAATTTCAGAGCGGTTATTTTTCAGAATTAAGCTTTTACTTAACATCTGCATTATCCCTTATCAATTATTATCTCATTAACCTATTGAGCTATTTGTTCAATCACCAGCTACATTCTAAACCATTAAACGTCAATTTCAAGATAGATTTATTAAAATAAATAATTGTAATTATTTATTTACTATAAATTTTATATATTTAAATTATGTATACTTATTTCCTCTCGTAGCTAGCTTTCGAAAAGGGGAATTAGAGTTGGCTAAATTCTGGTATTCCATTGCATAACAGAATTAGCAAAACTCTGACAATAAGACCATTTTGACTTAACATATACAATTTATTTAAATTAAAGAGCTATTTTAAGAGGTTTTTGAAGTAAATCCTTTAATCATTGAGTAATTTTGTAAAATTCCATAATTACAAAAGATGGGTTGGCATTATGAATTAATTTTGATATTTATAGTGAAATTTGTTAGATACATAACTATTGAAATATTAACTTATAAAGAACAGTTTTGGAGATTTAAATAAATTCACGTCTCTCATAGGCCATTTAATTATGGTAGGATTTCATCTCTATCACTGAAAGATTGAGAATAAATTAAAGAGTTCAATCTGTATAAATCAGATTGTTCATGGTATAAACTACTGATAATGGCATGAACTGGAAGCAATAATTCCTTCTATCAATTTATATTAAATGAAATGAACTATTCAAGATAATAGACAATTCTGGCACTGACTACGTGTAACACAATGTCAGGTAGTGATTCGCTATACTTGGAATGTGGTATCATTACAAGCCTAAGGAATTTATAGTCTGGAATTTTGAATATTTCCATAAAGGCTAAGGCCTGTCTAACATTATTTTTACTTGAAGGAATCTGAGTCTAAGGACTTGCCATTTGATGGATGTATACTCATTAGAGTGATTTTGGTTAGAATTAAAAGATGACTGTATGATAAAGGTCCAACTAGGATTATCCTGAGGGATCTTCCGCTTTCCTTGCTAGAAAGAAAATAGGATTAGAAGCCGTCTTCATCCCGACGAGAAAGATTGGAGTGGTTGTAACAAAAATATCCCACAAATCAAAATTATTTCAGGGATCAAGTGTTCCTTAAGTAAATTTCTTATTTGTAGTACTAAATTCTAGTACTCACAAAAGTGTTATGACACTAACTATAGAGTCCCCCTCCATAAATGTTCTAAGGAACCGTTACTCAATTTTAAGAATATAAAATTTGAGTCCGACAACTCCAATTACTCACACGCTTCAGCTGGGGAATTGATATAGATGATATATATATTCCTATAACAAGCTTCCAGTGGGTAGGAGGTTTTACCCCAATTATATAAAAAAAACTAATATTCATATCTTTTTATTTTTATTGTGTACCTAAGCTAAACTAATTTATACAAATTTTACTCCCTTGTGGGATCATTAAAACTTTACCATCGATTGCTTATCACTACATTAACATAGTTATCTTTAGAATCTCAAAATTCTTACATGTACTTGTCTCTATACTCTTTATTTTATCAGGCTAGCTTATCCTTCTAATGTAAAAAGAATCTGGTTTATTACACATAACTTAGGAGTCCTTCCATTAACTAGACGATCACAACTTTCTTTATGGCCATTTTAATTAATTGTAGACACAGGTAATTTTGGTTTGCTAATTAAGAGTGTTAAAGTAGAGTTAAAGAAGTGGGGTTTTGTACGGGGTGGTTATAGCGTTATATAAAAATAGACATTTTCTGTGTATACAATAAAATTTCTAACATTAAGCTATGTAAATCACCTACCTACTCGATAAAGTCAACAATGTCTCAGTAGTTATGCTATCCGACAGGTTTATAAATTTAATAATAGCGCCATTGTGTTTAAAAAATATTACGTCCTTTTCTTGATCAGAAAATGAATTTTCTGCCAGCACAGTGAGGGGTAATTTGTTATTTATGATCTGCTGCGCACATTTTCAATAACTAAGTAATTAAACCCCTGGGGTAAACATTACTTCTCAACAGCGGTTAGATTCCTTACATCCTTAAATTAATTTAGTTTGCCGGTAGTTGATACACTAACTGAAGTATTGCTTTGACCATCCAATCAATACGTTGAGCTGATTTTCCGGGGTCTCTTAAGTAAGTGATCGTTTTCATTTAATTTATATTCGTACCGATACAAATCTTGATAACACTGGAAGCGACATTTTCTAACTTTATAAGTTGATCTCGGTTGTACGGAATTACGGATTATCGGTAGCAAAGAGAATAGATAGTATAGAGGGCTATTGCCAAAGTAAATTTTGTAGTCACGGTACATTTACTGTCATCTATCGACACACGATTAAAACTTAAAATAAAATTGAAAATGTATAAATTAATCAAAATATGTTTACGGATAAATGATTTTTAATTTTTATTGTTCCATACTGACCCATGTTCTTTCACTGATATGTGTTAAAATTGTTAAATATCAAACGGTGTCGTCAACGCCATCTAGCCGAGAATAGGCCAAAGGTAATGGCGCCATCTATTCAAGAATGACTTTTTCTTGATTTCCGAGGCACGTTTTTTTCTTAGACTTTATTTATCTTATACGGAGTTATATATATCTCTGTCGGTAGCAATCTGGGTCATTTCATTTTTCATTTCATAAGCAACAGTTAGATATTTATTAGGTACCTATTGCAGATCAACTGATCACTGAATCGATAGGTACCGTCACTTTGTAGCATACAACTCGCGACTGTATTCTTTTACTTCCATGATCATTAAGAGGCTTTTGCTACGTTCTTGATAATGGAAATATCAGCGGTTTGATTTTTAAGTGGGCTAGCTACATCATACTCATACTCATACTCATATTTTATTGATAATATAAATTACAGGTCAGGCTTACATGACTAAACTACATTAAAGGTAGATTTATAAATAAGTATACAAGATTCATACATTTGAGAAAAAAAAAGGAGAATTAAGTAAACTAAAAAGTCAATTATTGTGACATTATTTAACTGCTATTGTTATTTTATTATTAACATTATTTGGTATTCATTATAAATATTTTGAGGTCAAATATTCCTCGACACTATAAAACGGCCGCTCAATCAGCCAATTTTTGAGTCTAGCCTTGAAACTCATCAGACTAGGCGCATCAGTTATGGATACTGACTGGTAGGTTATTGTATACAGCGGGGCCCATAACATGTATAGATTTAGCCGTTTTGGCTAGACTACGTGGCACTGCCGCTAATTTGTGTCCATAGCGAGTTACACGGTCGCTTTTTTCACCCCGTCTGGGATATTTATCCAGGTTCTCCCGTGTGTATACGGCTGTCTGGAGTATTAGGAGACCCGGCATTGTGACGATACCCAAGGCGGTGAAGTGTGGCTTAGCCGACTCATGCCATGGTACTCGAGCCATAGATCTTACGGCTCGTTTTTGAAGCCGGAAAACACGCTGCCAGTCGGCCGCGCGTCCCCATAGCTTAAGCCCATATTGTACTATGGACTGTATGCTGGCATAGTAGCAGCTGCGGACTGCCTGCCGCGGAAGAACAGTAGTCAGCCTACCCAAGGCAAAACAAGCTCTTCCCATTTTTCCGCAGATGGATTCAATGTGGTTCTCCCACGTTAGGGTTTGGTCAATATGAAAACCCAAGAAAGAAGTAGTACTGACCTGACCAATAACACCACTGGCGAGTTCCACATGCAGCGGGCGACGCCTGCGTCCGGACAAATCGAACTGGATGAATTGGGTTTTGGTTAAGTTTAAAATGAGACCGTTATGTTTAAACCAGTTCGATAATTGCCCGGCAACCGTGTTTAACTTCAACTCCAGTTGGTCAATGGTTGGAGCGGTCACGATAGCAGCAACGTCGTCCGCATACATGTAAACCTCGCCCTCACTTACCGCCATGGGCAAGTCATTGAGAAGGACCGAGAAAGCCACATTTGACAGAGATGATCCCTGGGGGACGCCGATGGCGGTCGAGAGCCCATGTGAGTTCAGACTACCTCTTTGACCAGTTACGTATTGCGTCCGGTCGCGCATGAAGTCCGACATCAGGTCTTGCGCAGGTCCTCGAACACCATAGTGGTAGAGCTTCGAACATAGTAAGTTGTGGTCAACTACGTCAAAAGCTTTCGAGAGGTCGCAGAAAAGGACTGCGACCTCGAGCTTTCGTTCACGCGCTTGGAGTATAAGGCGTACTACTTATGCGTATACACATCTTTTTTTTTTAATAGGCCTTTTTATCTGTGTCAGATGTTTTAAGCAGCATCCCGGTAACGACACTTGCGTTCGTGGCTGTATAGCCCTATGCGGGAGAGGATCCCTCGTCCACACACGCGGCAGGTGTATGCTCCCCCAGATGGGTGGGGGTTGGAGGCCTGCTCGTGGCGCCTCAAGCGTTTTTCTTTTAAAGAGGAAAACCAGGCATCGTCGTGCTTGAATTGGCCATCATGAACAACACGTCGCCACATAGGTCGATCTTCGGCCAGTCTCTGCCATTGGTTGCATGAGATATTAAAGGCAACCATATCACGCTTGACACAATCTTTGTAGCGCAGCATTGGTCGGTATTGCGTCCGGTCGCGCATGAAGTCCGACATCAGGTCTTGCGCAGGTCCTCGAACACCATAGTGGTAGAGCTTCGAACATAGTAAGTTGTGGTCAACTACGTCAAAAGCTTTCGAGAGGTCGCAGAAAAGGACTGCGACCTCGAGCTTTCGTTCACGCGCTTGGAGTATAAGGCGTACTACTTATGCGTATACACATCATGCGTGCGTAAAATAAATAAGTACCAAAACCAACATGACCTACATAATTCATACGTAAAAAAACTACGCGATTTACCTACTCGTAGTATTAGTAGGCGTTAGGTATAGGTACTCGTAGCAGGACAAGGGAAGCCGGTTGTTGTCGTATTAATTTGCTGCTTTACTCGGAATAAAGTGAGATGCAGAAATACGTATTTTAATATCTCCAACAATATTCTGTAAAGCTTCTATTAACTTTTTTTTTCTTTGGTGCATATATATAGTGCAGATCTGATCGCTATCATGTACCTACATGTACAGTAAGTATACAGAACTGTCGCAATTCAGAATCGATAGGTAGAGTTACTTTGTAGTATACAACTCGCGACTGTATTCTTTTACTTCCATGATCATTAAGAGGCTTTTGCTACGTTCTTGATAATGGAAATATCAGCGGTTTGATTTTTAAGTGGGCTAGCTACATCATGCGTGCGTAAAATAAATAAGTACCAAAACCAACATGACCTACATAATTCATACGTAAAAAAACTACGCGATTTACCTACTCGTAGTATTAGTAGGCGTTAGGTATAGGTACTCGTAGCAGGACAAGGGAAGCCGGTTGTTGTCGTATTAATTTGCTGCTTTACTCGGAATAAAGTGAGATGCAGAAATACGTATTTTAATATCTCCAACAATATTCTGTAAAGCTTCTATTAACTTTTTTTTTCTTTGGTGCACTTTGTATGTAATTGTAAAGCACGTGACTAGTGACTCACTATAGTCGCTACACGATGCCCACTTTGGTATTTCTTACACAGACCCCTAGCCCATCGTCACTGCTATATTTGTCTAGTATCCTCACTCTGAGGCTTTCTCTACCTACTCATATGTGACGTCCCACGGGTAAAGGTACCTTATGGCGGTTGGCGCTTACGCTAATATCATTAACGCCGCTCCAATATTATTGCGGCGCTATGCGACGTATGCGCCGGCCGCCATAAGCTACCTTTTTCTGTGTAACGTCACATATTCATTCTTTGAACATTTCGTCTCTCCTGTGCACATGTTCAAAGAAATTGAAGCCAAGAAATAGCCCAGCAGCAGGAAGTAGCCCTGATTAATTCCAAGAACTAAACTTACACAATCTCTGAAATATCTACTCAAGCAGGATTTAAGAGATGAACGTTACTGGATTTAATAATTGCGACGCTGGAATAACAACCAATTTCATATTTAAATCAGGGTAATATCACTAAAGCCACGCTGGACTTAAAATTTCACTCAGACGTTTAACTAGAGAGCTACTACGGCTTATTTCATTTCATAGCGGTGATTTCTCAGACACTGGTGATGTGCAAAAGAGAATTTGTTACAGCAGGTTGCTTTTTTTATACCAGGAGATTAATAATATATCTATGGTGCTTTTCTAGCGAGTTAGTTATAATACTTATATTAAGTAGGTCATAGACTGGTACTTCATCCAATTTGCTGCTGTTTACCAGTTAATAAATGATGGCAAACGAAAACTATTTTGATTCAAGCAAGATAATTATGATTGCAATACCACAAGTTATTGTAAGATTCATTAAAATTACTAATTATTAGAAACAGATTTAACGAAATAAAGAGTTGAATAATCATTGGTAATCTATAATTTAATAAATTTAAAAGTAACGTGATTGATAGTTGACCTTTGTAAATAGAAGGTAGTTGGAAGAAAGAATAAAAGACGACTGGCATGGCGGTTAACGGGCATTCGGTTACGGGCAGAGGTGAAGGGAGGTCGATTGTGAAGTAAGGTGATTGGAGATTGAACTGTAACGGAATATTGTGATCAAGAAATATATTGTTGTTATGAAAGAAGGAATTTTTATTATATTATAATACTTATATTAAGTAGGTCATAGACTGGTACTTTACCCAATTTGCTGCTAAGTGTTTACCAGTTAAATGATGGCAAACGAAAACTATTTTGATTGAAGCAAGATAATTATGATTGCAATGATGGCAAACGAAAACTATTTTGATTGAAGCACAAGTAGCTTCTTAACAATGAAGTTACCGTGGGGAGGTTTAAGTAATACGTCACCGTTGATCGTTGAAAAACGGAGGTAATCTAGATTTAACTTGTAAGATGTGCATTATGTAATGGATAATTTCTGCGTCGAGCGTAGCAAAATTACTGAATGGTACCTACCTATTTGAAAACACTATAATTTTATTTATGAATAACGTAAAATGTTATAAATGGGAAAGGTGGTAGGTATGGATGTTTAATAATAAATCTTGATTATATTAGTAGCGTCACTCTCATAATCACGAGTTAATAAAACGCTAATAAGTAATTATGTTTGTTTAGTAAGTACGAGTAGGTATAATAGGCACCACAGCGTATGATATAACGCGTCTGCGAGTTGAGAAAATTAAGTACCGATGTCAAATTAGGCCTTTGATTAATTTCAGCATTAAGAGCTCTCATTGATTGCCGTTACTATAACACATATTAAGGCAGTATGTACGCCATTCCATCGTAACTCGTAATTCAAAGTGATTGATTGTACTTTAGTCACTAGAGCGAGGATATTAAATGGCTTATACGATAAATATGCCTAGCTTGTGTAACTCAAGCTAATTTAGAGGCAAACATGAAATAATACAGATAGTTTACTTAAGTTTCACTACACGGCAACAACAAGCTTGTTATACCAGATTGAATCTAATGGCAGGCAGAGAACGGCTACGTTCTAAAATTAACTATCTAAAGTATTTTAATATTGATTATTTAATAATACGGCTACTTCATCATTGATAACTTAATTAAATAAATTACTTAATAAGAGTTTTAGGCAACCACTTTAAACTTAGTTGCCGTTTATAATCCGTTACAGAGTTTTAAATTCGCAGACAATTTATGTCGATGTAGATATTCTCTGAAACGAAAGATTTACTTACCTTCGAATAGGAAAACTAAAACAGGTGAAGACCTTCTTGCAACTTTTAGACAAATCACGAAAAATAAGTTTTTTATGCCCATAAGCATAAGGGCCACTTACACACCATCCCATGAACCCCAAGCTAAGTGATTTTATGGAATCAAAATTCAACCAAATGGTAAATTCTTAATTCAATAGAAAGCTTTCACAAAAGCCGACAAAATAAAAAAAAATATATTGAATAGCTTTAATTCGACTCAAAAAGGGGAATATTGTGTAAATGATTCTGTTTTCAAAAAATGTAGAAAGATAATCAAGTATTTTATACGTTGCCGAATTAAGCGTTAATAATGTGCCGAAAGCCAAATTTTCGCCACCGTCATAATTATTTGCTGAGTTTTCTCCCGTAGTCCCATTACGCAATAACCACTCCCTACTTAATGACCCTCTGCAGTAACAACCCGGTAGTCTAGTAGCTGTAATTCTGCCGGATTTATCATTTTAATCATAAAGTTTTGATGAAATATTTCTGGTTTTGTGTTGAAAGCTTTGGTGTACTTTTCGTTAATTACATAACATATAGTTTTGTACAAATAAAAGATGTATTTAGGTTACAAAAGTCAAATTCCATAACAATTATAAACTTATGTAAACTAGTAATTAATTTTACGTAGTACTGGGATGGTATTGTTAATATAATTAATAGGATAGGATTCCGTTTTTACCCCTTGGTCACGGAACCCTAAAAATCTGCTTTTCCAGTTGCAAACATCCATCTTGAAATAATTAAGTAATACCAAGTAAGTTAGGCAATACACCTATGAACAAATACTAAGTTTCTGCGTTTAAAACATGTGTAAGTACATTGTTAACCCAGTACTGTATATGTACTGAAATTACTTTTCAGAAGAAATAATTGCTGTTTTCAAATCTAATAAATTGAAAAGTATAGTGAAAACCGGCATTTACTTTATTTTCCTCACGTGTGGAAAGGTATTTGGTAACATGCCAACACCAGTATTAGGGAAGTAAATTTTAAAATCAATAAAAAACTAAATGGGCGGGGTATAATCAATTACTTTTTAGGGTTCCGTACCCAAAGGGTAAAACGGGACCCTATTACTAAGACTTCGCTGTCCGTCCGTCCGTCCGTCCGTCCGTCCATCCGTCTGTCACCAGGCTGTATCTCACGAACCGTGATAGCTAGACAGTTGAAATTTTCACAGATGATGTATTTCTGTTGCCGCTATAACAACAAATACTAAAAACAGAATAAAATAAAGATTTAAATGGGGCTCCCATACAACAAACGTGATTTTTGACAAAAGTTAAGCAACGTCGGGAGGGGTCAGTACTTGGATGGGTGACCGTTTTCTTTTTGCTATTTTTTGTTTTTTTTTTTTGCATTATGGTACGGAACCCTTCGTGCGCGAGTCCGACTCGCACTTGCCGGGTTTTTTATTATTTCATCCTCGTCGTTTATTTTCTCTTCCCCCGTATCTTCTCTTGTACCCCTCATCACTCCCATGAATGTATTCAGGGACAGCCTGACTGCTTTGCCGGCCGTCTGCGCACTACAATCGAACGTGTGTTTGGAAAATCACGCCGATTTATCTCAACGATTACGATTATTGCTACTGTTTTCCTAAGCCGCTAACACATCAATACGATTTATTTAAATAGTAACGATTTAACCGAACAGTTCGATACGTTTAAACACGCTATTGCATAGTCCTAACCGAAGCGACAATTTGACAACGTTTTTGTACTGTTTAGGTAAAAATCATGCGCGGTCGATTTGTATAAAGTCACATAAAACTTACTCATATATTAACTACTTAAATAAGTTTAGTGTGTTGTTATCCAAATATATTTGTACAAGTGTACGAGCCCCGATGCATATGTTTTCGTCTAGTGAGACCATTTTTTGAGGTTCTCGCGTTTGTTCAAAAATAATGTTTTTGTTTAAAAATTACTAATATTTAATGCTTATACTAATGTAATTTAATTTTATATGGTAATACTCTGCAATAACTAAATCCAAATACAAGAAATGCCGTTTGTACTGAAAGAAAAAAAAAATGTTTTTTTTTTTGACGGGTAGGATTAAAACATATGTGAAAAGGGATATTACTAGGGAAAGCAACAGGGCTCTGCCAATGTACTGACAATTTTGTTTCGAGCCAATGCATGCAGCAGTGCTGTAGGAGAGGACAATATGATTTGGACAACGTTTTTGAAAAGTCATTTTTTTCAGCAATAAAAGTCTCATGCAATTTTATTATACGATCAAAATAAACTACATTAAACATTGCTATTATGGTTCCCATTACTGGGTCATTTTATGTTCATGTGTAAAATTTATTAAAATAAACAAAATGTTTGCGTGGAACTAGACGAAATAATTTGCATCGGGGCTCGTACATCTGAGGAATAGCATTGTACAGATTATACGGTGGCGAAACTTGATTAAAGCTGATTATTAACGGGATAGAAAACGCCTTGAAATGTGGTGCTAGCGGCGCATGGAAAAAATAGACTGGGATGAGAAAATAACAAAAGCGCTCTTAAAAACCTATTAGTAAGTAGTAGTTTAGGGCATGTCTAGCCGACGACCTAAAATCCACTTCGGATCGTAGTAGAAGAGCGGGCCGCAAATTTTCTAACCGACTTGATACCACGATGAAATGCACAATGGTTTCCCATAAAAGTGATGCTAAGTCCGAATTCGATAGTCTGCCACGGCGGAACTTGCCGAAAGTACGAAAAAGAAGGCCACATCCGGTGCCAAAAAAGGGGGTTGATTTAACCCATCTGATACCGAAATAATAGTTATGGCAGCAGTTAGAAATTTACATGTAGACACATAAAAGCGAAGTCTGCCAGTATTCTTTTTGCCGGAAGTGCTTGGCAGACGCTCTCAAAGGTGGCCACCGGGACCCCTAATTTAACCCATCTGATACCACCATGAAACCAATTCCAGTCGGTAGGTATGAACCCTCATGTCAGGAATATATAAGTCTGCCAAGGCTTTTCCTGCCGAAACACCTTGGCAGACGAGATTATGTGAGCAAGGTAACCATCGGTTACCCTACACTAACCCATCTGATACCACCATGAAACCAATTCCAGTCGGTAGGTATGAACCCCCATTTTAGGAATATATAAGTCTGCCAAGGTTTTTCCTGCCGAAACACCTTGGCAGACGAGATTATAAGCAAGATGATCATCGGTTACCGTACACTAACCCATCTGATACCACCATGAAACCAATTCCAGTCGGTAGGTATGCACCCTCATTTCAGGAATATATAAGTCTGCCAGGGCTTTTCCTGCCGAAACACCTTGGCAGACGAGATTATGTTAGCAAGGTGTACATCAGTTACTCTACATCAACCCATCTGATACCACCATGAAACCAATTCCAGTCGGTAGGTATGAACCCCCATTTCAGGAATATATAAGTCTGCCAAGGCTTTTTTTGCCGAAACACCTTAGCAGACGAGATTATAAGCAAGATGACCATCGGTTACCGTACACTAACCCATCTGATACAACCATGAAACCAATTCCAGTCGGTAGTTATGAACCCCCATTTGAGGAATATATAAGTCTGCCAAGGTTTTTCCTGCCGAAACACCTTGGCAGACGAGATTATAAGCAAGATGGCCATCGGTTACCGTACACTAACCCATCTGATACCACCATGAAACCAATTCCAGTCGGTAGGTATAAACCCTCATTTCAGGAATATATAAGTCTGCCAAGGCCTTTCCTGCCGAAACACCTTGGCAGACGAGATTATGTTAGCAAGATGTACATCAGTTACATGAAACCAATTCCAGTCGATAGATATGAACTCGCATTTCAAGAATATATAAGTCTGCCAAGGCGTTAGAAGACTTGACTTGGCAGACTGGACTTGTTAAACAAGGTATCAGATAGGTAAATGTAGGGTAACTGATGTACACCTTGCTAACATAATCTCGTCTGCCAAGGTGTTTCGGCAGGAAAAACCTTGGCAGACTTATATATTCCTCAAATGGGGGTTCATAACTACCGACTGGAATTGGTTTCATGGTTGTATCAGATGGGTTAGTGTACGGTAACCGATGGTCATCTTGCTTATAATCTCGTCTGCTAAGGTGTTTCGGCAAAAAAAGCCTTGGCAGACTTATATATTCCTGAAATGGGGGTTCATACCTACCGACTGGAATTGGTTTCATGGTGGTATCAGATGGGTTGATGTAGGGTAACTGATGTACACCTTGCTAACATAATCTCGTCTGCCAAGGTGTTTCGGCAGGAAAAGCCCTGGCAGACTTATATATTCCTGAAATGAGGGTGCATACCTACCGACTGGAATTGGTTTCATGGTGGTATCAGATGGGTTAGTGTACGGTAACCGATGATCATCTTGCTTATAATCTCGTCTGCCAAGGTGTTTCGGCAGGAAAAACCTTGGCAGACTTATATATTCCTAAAATGGGGGTTCATACCTACCGACTGGAATTGGTTTCATGGTGGTATCAGATGGGTTAGTGTACGGTAACCGATGGTTACCTTGCTCACATAATCTCGTCTGCCAAGGTGTTTCGGCAGGAAAAGCCTTGGCAGACTTATATATTCCTGACATGAGGGTTCATACCTACCGACTGGAATTGGTTTCATGGTGGTATCAGATGGGTTAAATTAGGGGTCCCGGTGGCCACCTTTGAGAGCGTCTGCCAAGCACTTCCGGCAAAAAAAATACTGGCAGACTTCGCTTTTATGGGTCTACATGTAAATTTCTAACTGCTGCCATAATTATTATTTCGGTGTCAGATGGGTTAAATCAACCCCCTTTTTTGGCACCGGAAGTGGCCTTCTTTTTCGTACTTTCGGCAAGTTCCGCCGTGGCAGACTATCGAATTCGGACTTAGCATCATTTTTATGGGAAACCATTGTGCATTTCATCGTGGTATCAAGTCGGTTAGAAAATTTGCGGCCGGCTCTTCTACCATCGGTAAAATAACAGACTGCGAGTAATAAAAAGGTTAAAAACACAAACTAATTAAGCTGGCACTTCTGTTCAATGCTAATATCGTGACGGAACAAATACACATTTCTTTAACACGTACGTAAAAGCTATATGTATGTGTAAAAATGTAAGTATAAATTACATGCTTTGCTAGTCTCTTTAAGACAGTCTCGTCTAACAACAAAGTGCAAACTTGGTGGACAGTATTATGTGAAGCAAATAAAAGCACGTTCTTGTACTGACTCTCGTCTACTCAAAGCTAAAAATTCGAACTGCATTGCAGTACAAAGCGCGTCATTGTTTCCACACTTAACTCGAAAGACAAACAGTTCCACTCACGAAGACTCGACGTCTAAACCAAACAGCGCTTCGCTTCACTTTAATCCGATTTTAAAGGAAGGTTTAAACTTCAGCAAAATTGACCGATATCCTTTTCATTAAGATCGGACAACGGAACAAATGGGTATTTCCATTAGGTCTCGGAGTAAGCTGGCCGTAATGCGATTTGCAGGCTTTTGCGGAGATCGTCCGGCGACACTGTCTTGTAAAGCAATTTGCTTTACCTACCTTTTATCCGACACTCGTGGACGTTGAAAAGATAGATACCTAGATGGTATTCAGTGATTTTATATAAGACTTACGTCTACATAGTTCTCCCTAGTTAGAATTTCATTTCATTAAATTTACCTATAATTTCGCGCAATTCTTATTTTGTACACAACGCTTTTCAGTGGAAATTTTATATTTTTATAAGATTATTTGGTTTAATTATACGTGAGTAACATTAGCCCGGTTTTTCGGGGGCAAAAACATACCAGTGCAAGTCATTCTAGCAATACCTAAAATAACACCTAAAAGTTAAAAAAATAAGTTTTTCGCGGGTTTTGTATAAGGTTTTCTTCTCTATTTTGTACCTACTTACGAATAAATTATTTCTATTTCTATTTTTCATGTCAATAAATTCAGACTCGATTGTTAGAGATATCGATAGCAAGTAATCACTAAATCATTAAAAAAATGTGACTTATCCTTGAAGTAAACATTATAAATTAAGACCGTTAGTTTGTTTCATTATCTATTTGCAAGGCTCTTTATTTATTGTTATATCTAACTGTAAATATCTGACATCTGACATTGACTCAAATTATTCGGATAATAATTAAAATTAGGTACGTTGAAATAAATTCTTCATATTGTAAATACGATAATAATATTTAAGAAATAGGTACATAATGATGCTGTCTCACATCATAATTTTATCGACATGAGAAAAATCATTTCGGTGAATTAATTGACTTTGGCGAAACGAAATCTTCCTTTATGGAACGTTTGTAGGAATTTAGTTAATTACTAAAAGCTTGTAAATGTCGTGAATTCTCGTGAATTTTTTTAATGACAAATCTAATTAGTGGCAAGTAGGGTTACCAGATACAGATTTAGAATTTCCTGACAAAATTCTTGATTTCCGAATATTTTTCCTGACATTCATATTTTTGACGACGATGGGGGGGGGGGGGGGTCTAGCCGTTAGCGATGGCTACCCGATTGAGCCGATAGTCGCGTCAACTTTCGATTTATAAAACATCTTTGTATGTATGCTTGAGTAAAGATTTGTTAAGTTATTGATTAGTTCAGTGCGTCTTATTTATTATTTTTTTACAATGTTTTTGGGTAAATAAAAAGGTATGTGCTTTATAAAAAAAACGATCAATTCAAAAAATTCCTGCCATTTTCGTGTTCCGCCCCCATTCCTGACAAAAGGCCAAAATTCCTGACATGTCAGGAAAATTCCTGTCATCTGGTAACCCTAGTGGCAAGTGTTATGAACCCTCATATTTGCATCATAAGTAAACAAGCATGACGGGACCGTGATAGCCGATAGCGAGTCACTTGCGCTTACCACATGCGATATTAACTTATTTATCTCACTCTGGCGAACTAAAGGTCAGCTTTATCATGTTAATCATTATTGAGGCTTATCTTGGTTTACAAATTAGTCAATTAATTCTAACGAACGTTCAAGTCACATTATATAACTATCGAAAGTAAATATTAATTTATCACTATGACTTCCAATCCAATTGGAAGTCTAGGGAGGAAGGCAATGCCTAGCAGTGGGACACCTTATTTATATTATATTTTTGTTAAAGCAAATTGTTATTGATTGAGTAAGAAGTGTAAGGGCTAACACCCTTATTCATAAAATTTTACATTCCTCAATTATAGTAGGTACATTGTGGAACGAGGAGGGAAAGGCGAGATTTTGTAAACGAGGAATTATAAACTCGAGTTTTCAATATTCTTATCATTCATTACACAAAATGTTTTTCCCCACGCCAGCTCGGAAAGGCTTACTTTGCACTTCAAAAACTGATAGCAAAGTTGAATTTTATTCACATGCAAGGCAAAGTAATTAAATGCAAATTTTAAATTGTTTTCTTATGTTTGCTCGTAGAATTTACTTTTAAATGATGATTTTGGATGATAAATATTTAATAACATTAATTTGGATTTGATTTAGTTTGATTATGTTTGATATTTTATATTTAATTTTTGCTTCGAGTTGGTGTGGTGAAAAATTTTGTGTTTCACAATTTTTAACCCTCGTGCTTTGAAACCCTCGCAATCAAGATTCCATTTTTCGGACCACTCGCTACGCTCGTGGTTCAATTTTGGAACATTTCGCTTGCTCGGGTATCAATATTAGCACGAACGGTTAAACAACAACTTTGCCTCCTTGTAAAACAAATAACTATTTCATCACACTTGCGAAGAAAAAAACTAAATTTTATATTTGTGTATTTTAAAGTAAAACTTGATAGGAACCCCATATTGGGTAAAGACCTCCAATTTCGCGGATGAGCAAAGTAATATATTTAGTTAATTTATGATTTATCCCTATCTTATAAATACATAAATCAAAATGACAGTATAAGACAAACGATTAATAGCTAATTAAGGCTTTTAGCGCGTATTATAAATAACGTTATTAAGCAAAAAATCTTACCCATGAGTTTGATAACAAAACTAGATAACGTTATAATGCGCAATATATTTCATGGTTATGGCAATTTCCGCTGCGCAAAGGTTGCCTGGAATAGATAGCTTTTTAGCGATAAGACCGCTTGTTGTTTACCTCTGCTTGTGTTTCTGTTTTCTTTTGTATTGATCAGTGCTCCGAACGCGTTAGTTCCGGTTAGCATTATTCCCGGTCGCATTTTTCCCCACTAGCGGTAGTCCCGCGTTCCGCGTAGCGTTAATTCACAACATAGCTAGACAGAGCCCCACTTAGCGGGGTTCCTATTTCTGGACGGTTTGCCCTTCGGACATCTGAAGCTACCTAACGAACCTAACCTAGGTAGGTTAATTTAGTGTGACGTCCATGAAAAGTGGGGAAAAATGCGGCCGGGAATAATGCTAACCGGAACCCAGAACTAACGTGAGTGGGGAAAAATGCGATCGGGAATAATGCTACGCGGAACTAACGCGTTTGGAGCACTGATCTAGCTACTAGTTAGAAGTAACGAAATACTTAATTACCAGAGTTACCGTACGATGTACGAACGAGGCCATACAGCGACATCTACGTTTGTTCAGCTTTGAGGCACGCATTTTAATTTATCACTTGTTAATTTTGCTCTTTGGTTATAGTAACCTCATTTTACATTTACATTTAATTAAAGATCGGTGGCTTGATCAACAGTACCAAGTAAGATAAACGTACTAAGTTAGTGCTCGATACGCTAATGCCCAATAGATGACACCTTGCTGTTACCTCTATTGACAATAACTTAAGTTTCAAGATGACATGTAGGTACTGGGACCGCGTTGAGTACCAATAAGTTTACCTTACCACCAAAAAAATTTAAATTTAACTAAAAAAACTGGTACTCATGAGAATAATTTGTACGATCCACTTGAGTATCTGAGAGCACACAAATTCCGTCATATTTGAGAATATTTTCCTTATAATTATTATTATGAGAATAATTTGTGCGATCCACTTGAGTATCTGAGAGCACACGGTTCCTTCATATTTCAGAATATTTTCCTTATAATTACTATTGTTACCCAACACCCTATTTCTCAAGTCGGACTTTGATTATAAAGGCTGATTTAGACGATGCGAGAACTCGCATGCGAGTTTCATATTCATAACATTGCGGGTTTTGATCGGTCGGTTGAATTGGACGTAACAAACAGTCTGTAACTAAAATCGCATGAGTTCGCGCGCCGTCTATATCAGTCCTAATTTAGAACTAGAACATAAACTCTACATTACAGACCCACAAATCTCCTAATATCGGCAAACCGCCGCTTAGTTTCGCTCGATGTAGCAGCAAACAAAGGCACTTTGCATTTTGTATAAGTAGAGAGATTTACGGGTGGAAGACACTAATCGCGAGCAGGTTTCGCTTTTGCATAGGTTTTGTGGGGCGTAACTGCGACATGTGCGCTGCTATGTCCCCATTGTATGCCCGTGTCCGCCATTTTGCACTTGCGGACACTGGGAGATTAAAATTTATGTATCCACTAGCGACCCGCCCTGGATTCGCACGGGTTAACAAATTATACCTATACCTACCTTCCTCGAGAATTACTCTATTGATAGATGAAAACCGCATGAAAATCCGTTAAGTAGTTTTTGAGTTTATCGCGAACATACAAACACACAAACAGATAGACGCGGCGGAAGACTTTGCTTTACAAGATGTAGTGATAGATTTTGACTAGATAAGTACTTACATTTCGTTAAGGTTTTCGTTCACAAATCGATACCTACAAATTGGAACTTTTATGGGTTGACAACGCGCATGTAATACACCTGGAGTTGCCGGCGTCCACAGGATACGATGACCGATTACCGGCTTAAAAATAAATCTTTCTAAAAGGCGTAGAGTTCAACACATACGTTGGTCAAATCGGAGCGAATCTGGGTTACTTTTTCATTGAGATCAGGGGACACGGTGCGGTGCTCTGATTTGTCGATATTTCACGAGTCAAAAGTAAGCTGCATGGCGAAAAAATAAACATACCTATCATAATAAAAACTTACCATACAAAATGTTGTTGTTTGTACGGACGTATTATTATGGAAACCGGATAATAGAGCTCTCTAAAGCACCGAGTCACAAACTACACACTCGTGAAATCCGCAAGATGCTAAAACTTGAAAAGTCCCAGGCCATACCGGATGACAAATATAGTGGCCCGATAACCATATCCGAGATTAAATCTGCAATCGCAAACATCAACGTAAACAAGGCCTGCGGAGAAGATGGCATTTTCCCCGAATTCCTAAAACACTGTGGTGCGCGGACCCAACTGTGGCTGGCGGCTTTCTATACAAACATAATTCAACTTGGTAAAATACCACCCAAAATGAAGTCATCTAAAATCGTTGCCCTCCTCAAACCGGAAAAGCCCAGTGACAGGGCAGACAGTTACCGCCCAATAGCCTTACTTAGCGTTAACTACAAACTACTGGAACGCCTGATCTATAATCGTATATCGGAGACTATCTTCTCGAAAATCCCACAGGAGCAAGCTGGCTTCAGACCGAAACGAAACTGTTGTGACCAAGTCCTTGCCCTCACAACACACATCGAGGCCGGTTTTCAATCAGGAACAAAGTCTTCTGCAGTCTTTATTGATCTAACGGCTGCATACGACACCGTGTGGCGTCAGGGTCTGCTGTATAAACTTTTGAAAACTGTTCCATGCCTAAGAATATTCAGACTGATAGAAGACGCTCTCACAAATAGGCCGTTCCAGGTACATCTGGGCCAACAGTCAAGTAAAATAAGGGTTCTCAACAATGGTCTGCCCCAAGGATCAGTGCTCGCTCCTCTGCTCTTCAACCTTTACATTCATGACTTACCTGCCACGAACTCGCGAAAGTTTGGCTATGCTGACGACCTGGCCCTAGTAACTCAGACAAAGCGTCTAGAGATAGCAGAAGCCATCTTGGAAAGAGACCTGGAGGTGATGGACGAATATTTCCAGCGCTGGCGCCTATGCCCGAATTCCAGCAAGACAGAAGTCTGTTGTTTCCATCTGTCAAATAAGCTAGCGAAAAAGCAACTGGAAGTTAGGTTCAGAGGTACAGTCCTACAGCATAATTTCTGCCCGAAATACCTCGGAGTAACCCTTGATAGGAGCCTAACATATAAAAACCACCTTGATAAGCTGTCTGGAAAGCTCAAGACTAGGAACAACATCATCCAGAAGCTCACAGGAACGTCATGGGGCGCCAGCGCTGCCTGCCTAAAAACCACCGCTATGGCCCTCGTCTATTCGACGGCAGAATACTGTGCACCTATATGGATGAACAGTGCACACGTGGCCAGAGTTGACGTCGAGCTCAACCATACGATGAGAATCATCTCGGGCTGCATCATGCCAACACCTACTTACTGGTTACCGGCTCTAAGCAGCATTACACCACCAGGAATACGCAGACAAAAATGCCTAGCAAGAGAGATAACCAAAATGTCTGGAAACTTATTGCTGCCCATCCATCAAGACCTGGACAACCTAAAAAATAGCCGACTCAAGTCCCGAAATCCACCAGCCAAAACCTTCCATACACATGACCTAGCATGGAATGATAGGCGAGCATGGGAAAAAGAATGGGAAGCGCAGCAGCACAATGTAGACAACTCCATCTTTGAGTTTACCACACAGGAATGGCCCAAAGGATTTCACGAAAGCCGACAAATATGGTGTGCACTGAACCGTCTAAGGACTGGTATCGGCAACTGTGCGTACCTTTGGCACAAGTGGGGATGGAGCGAGTCGGCGGCGTGCGAGTGTGGACACCCAGAACAGACCATACATCACATGGTATTTCAGTGCCCCGTTACCAGATATAATGGCTCAGTTGAGGATTTTAAAAACCTGACAATAAACGCGAGTTTGTATCTGCGGAATTGTAAATTTTGATCTTAAGTGTAAATTTAATAAGTGTGTGTACATATTGCCATACGATAAATAAATTACGCACAGTACGGCCTCAAGTGGTTTTCAAGGACGAGCGCCCGTTAGTAGGGGCGGTGCAGTTCTTTTGCGTGAATAATGAATGTGACCCTGTATTATTTTTAATAACGTAGGTGGTCCTTTGTAATCAAACTTTTCGTTTACGCTACCTTTTAGTTTTTAATCAAAAAACTCCGGAATCATTAAAAAAATAATCGGTTCGGCGGGACGTCCCCTGCATTGATAATTCGATAGGCTTTACACGATTTTGGGGCAACAATGTAAATATGTACAATAATCGATCACATCGAAACTTTTGTAGGCTTGTGTACTTAAAGGACGACTCACGCTAGACCGGGCCGGACCCGAGCTGAGGCTTCTGAGTCATTTTCTATGACGGCTGATCTGTGATTACGTGGTGCGTTCCATAGAAAACAAAGCTCCGGCCCGGGCCCGGCCCGGTCTAGCGTGGCAATTTCTCACTTTAATATTTATAATAAGGTTATTTATAAATAACTGTCCAAAATTTAACAAAAAAATAAAAACACCGAATCCTCTTATCTTTCTCTCCATATCATGAACATCATAATAACGATGAAAAACATTAAATTATCTCCTCCATAACGGTAACATTATATGAAAGATTGTCGTACGCATCATTAAACCAGAAAAGAAAATAAAAGATTTGTTACTGTTCAAGTTACCAAGACACAGATCCTTTTGCATGAAGCGATCCGTTCTTTTGTAACATGACCAGTAATAGGAGAGCCTTCGTTTATCTCCGTGTTGCTCTTTCGATTTCCGTTTCTGTTTGCGATAAGAGAGGGCCTAAGGTCCTCGAAATTGGTTGCCGTACTATAAAACGACAGGGCTTGTTATCACTAGACTATATTACGGCCGTCACTGCTGTGAATTTATGTGCCGTAAAACGCCATTCGTTAGCAAATGAAATAAAGTGGGTTCGCAACATGAACTCCGCTTTAACGTGGGAATTTGACGTATGGATTTATTAAGGGCTGTCGTAAACGCAGGTGTCGATGTTGCGGTTAACAAGAGCCGTTTTATTAGAGACAGGGATGAGGGAATATAGTTCATGTGTTCATGTGAAAATAATTTTACTAAAATCACCTATATTATAATATATTAGACTATAGTCCAAACCCTCTCATGCGTGAGAGGAGGCCTGTGCCCAGCAGTGGGAAGTGTATAGGCTAAATTATTTATTTATTTATTTGTTAATAAGAGAAGTATATTATGGAATATTATATCACTATTGCACATTTTACTTTTTCGACGAGTTAATAAAAATAATACTTTTAACTAGTAGAATCATTTATAGGTAAGCAAACCACAAGTACTTATACAGCTAAGATACGCGAGCAGCCGGGATACCCCGGACCTCCTCTTAACGTAACTTAACCTTTTTTTTTTTAAGAGGGGAAATGCTTTACGCATACCACCCCGGCGCGGGGACGGGCCGGGATGGTTATGTGGGACTCCCTGTTGTGGATGTGTGTGTTTTACGTTTTACGTAACTTAACCTAACTTAACTCATGAGGCCCTGGTACTTGCTCCTTGCTAAATTACATTTTGGACAGTACATTTTAAAGTACTTACGTATTAGGTAGGTACATACTCAGTAGTACAGTAATATATCATTTTGTAACTAGGCATGTTTCCATGCTAACTGCATTATTTCTCGCAAAACTCTGAAACTTAAAACTTAACTCTACTTTAAAGTATTTCAAGCAAAATTATGCATTGTTACAAACCTAATATAATACATACCTACCTACCGTGAAGCAGGGTAGGTGCCATAGAATACAATATCCAACATAGTAGAGTGAAGTGGCAGAAATATAAAAGAATTATTCATAAAGCCTCGTGAAGTAGGCGTAGGAGATAGTGCGCTTGCCGCTGGGAAAAGTTCTAACCCATGGAACACTTGCCCAGCAGATGGTGCACTATAGTGTATAGTCTATAGACAATGAGCACTCACCAAGTCACCATGCATATTTAATCCCTTACTAATAATATATGACAGAGCGCCAGTCGCTCGTTTTGCATTATTGCGCCCACTTTTAAGGCAAGTGATAACAAAATTACATAGTTTTGATATCGGAATGTCACTTGAAATTTTGCGACTATACTACTCGTAGTTCGATTAGGAGTCCAAATTCTTTTGTTCCGCGTAGCAAAGTTTCTAGTTTTTACCCATTATGTTTTTAAACTAGACTTTCTCTTTTTCACGATATTAATATTTCAAACACGCGTGAGTTCTGGTCAGTTCTTTCTCCAAAGTGTAAGTTTTTCAAAAATATTTTCGTCACACCTAACTAGATGAAGCCCCGCACAGCGGCGCTCCTAGCATCTGGGCATCTGAAGCTACCCAAAGAACCTAACCGACCCTATTGACTTAGTGTGACTATCGTGAAAACGGTGAAATGGTTCACAAAGTCACAGCATTTTGGTAAATAAGGAGATAATAAACTACGTGGTTGAGTATGTATAGTATATAGGTAACAAAATGAAACGAAGAAGTTGAAAAGATTTTGGTCACTTAGCGAAGTAATAAAAACTATATAAGGTTTTGAAATCAATCAGAAGTGAGAATAATAAAGAATATATATTGGTTGGTTGTGTTTTTTGATGCGGAATCTTTGGGATCTAATCTTTTTGCAAACTACTAGGTTATTTACTACTAAGGCTGCGTTACCCCAATTTACCGAACAAGCTTGCGGGTCGAGTAGATTCATCGCTCTATCAATTGTTTATGGGTACTCGCGGCAGTCACGAGTTTATCTCTGGAAGTCACTAGAGTCAGACCGAGAAAAGTCAGGATTCTGCAACAATTTTGTTACCTAGCATTCACAGTGCAAGTGTTATTTTAAACGTTAAACTTCAATGGAATTATGACGTATAAAAAACACTTGCACTGCGTGTGCTTGTGCTATCAAAATCGTTACAGACTTTTCTTGGTCTATTTTGTTTTGACTCAAGAAAATGACAAATGGTAACTTGGTTAGTACGTTGCCAAATTAGAGATTAGTGGCAATGTCACGGCTAAACTGTAAGAGTTAGCTCTTTCATAATACTCCATAAAAAACGCAATAAATAATAATAGCTACGTATATACTCGTACCGATAGCGTCTGCCCGCGAATCGTAGTTACTAACTACAGTATCTACTATATTTTCACCCCTTTAGACTACTTTAAACTTCAAAGCACTTAAATCATTATAAGTGAGCCACTTATATTTAATTCCTTCTTTTTCCCCAGGATTCCATTAGGAGAACATTTTTTCAATCAAAAACTTCTCCTATAACACTAACAGATCCTACTCATAACAAATCCAGATCAAATTCATAGCCCGTTATTTTATTCAGAGTACGCTCCCAGTTCGCATTGTCTTCCGAGAAGGCTATTAATGCTATATTAAGTTAACTGCCAATTAAACTAATAATGTACAAACTTAATTATGATATTATTGGAATATTACCTTACCCACGCGTAACGTTTACGATAATTCAGAGTCATAAGCAAATATGTATGTAGGTACTTATACTGTATACTGCCTGACTAAATATCTTTTTAGTAATAAACAAAACAAAATATCCTAAATATTGATCACTAAGGCCGCTCTGCATGCATTATTTATTAACTTAATTACTATTATTTATAAATAGTGTTTAGTTTTTAAGTTTACAAAATATATATGTATGTTAGTCTGTAAGGTATTTGTAATATGGGCCTTGTTGCCTGACTTAAATTTTAAATAAATAAATAAATTAACTTAATTACAAATGTACACAAAACATCGCCTTAATGAAACGCCGAAAATTAATGGATCAAATTTAACTTGTAATATTTCATTAGAAACAGACGACAGGACAGGTGGAACTGGATAAAAAATACAAACTCAATGTTTTTTTCTCATTAAAATTCGCAAAAGGAAGGTCCGGATTGCGACGAGAGTTTTCAAATGACAGACATTTTACACTCACAGAACCCGAAAAGGAACACCCTAATTCGGTAAATACACGAAATCATGGCAGCGGACTTGTAAAAACGTTTTATTTATCCGAACGTGTGTGATTTTAACAGGCCGGCGCATTTGTACGTGGCATAAATTACAGACACACCGGCGTTTGCCGTGTAATTCATTTTACGATTCGTTAGCCATTTTCTGTGTATGTGGATATCTCGAGCGCTGATCATGATTCTTGATTCGGAAAATTTGTTTCACCTTTTCGCTGTGAGATTTTCGAATGGTCCCGAGTTTGTGCATTGATTTATCACGAAAGAGTGCAGGAACGGTACAACGCTCTGGGGCCTTACCACGATGTCTGTATTGCGATTCTGATTAGGATCTAAACTGAATCACAATATTCCAAAAAACAGGCCAAAAAAGTTCAGTGGCCTTACCATGACGTCCTGTCATGGTAAGGCCACTGAACTTTTTTGGCCTGTATCAGTGAAGCTAGCGCGGTAACTGACATTTTAAAATATTTGTGTTATAAAATTCCAAAAAAAAACATAAACAGAATAGATATAAATCAACGTGCCACATATAACAATAAACTTTTATTCAGGTTTGAACTTCAGATGTATCCCAACTCACCCCATTTTACGGTACCTAAAGGTAGTTCGTAATGTTATTATACATATATTGCCTTTAGAAAACTTTTAAAAACTTGTTTGGTTGTTTGACTTAACATATTGGCGACACATGTGCCGCTGAGAACTTTTTGTTTTACGTTTTTCCCCGAGGCTTTAAACCACGGAACTACTCAGAAGGAAGAAAAACGTGTTAAGAGCCAACAGGAGTGGTCATTTCTCCATACAAACGTACTCAGGTTTAAGGTTTAAGATCATTTAATCTCATTAAGAATTTTACAATTCACTTGCACGAGATAAAACATTAATAATAAAAAGATTATAATAATATGGATATGAGCGTACAGGCACTAAATTATAACAACATTTTAAGACGTAAAAAAAAGGGTACCTGATCAAACAACTATTTGTTGACCGCGCGCTTTGCATGCAACTAGTGACAATACTCGACTGTTTCCTCCGTGGTTTTTGATGCTAGAGCTATGCTATAAAGCTATTTTTCCAACACAGATTAATATTGTCAATATCTGTGTCGAACCGTTTTGCTTTTTTTGATATTTTTGTTTTTTAAAGCGCTAGAGCCCTTTAAAAATGGCCACATTGACTATGCCGCAATGAGAGGCGTAGTATTCAAAACTGATATTAATTAGCCAAAAAAGCAAAACGATCCGACACAGATAATTTCATAATCATTTAGATTTCCAAATTTGGTTACGATTGGTTAAGTTTTGGAGGAGGAAATTGTCGAGTACGAATCCTCGATTTTTGAGATTTTTACGCAGGATTTTTCGCCTTGTCCTTATCGCACTAGATTTAGGAGCCACTTCCGTTAGCGAGACGGGTATATTTACCTAAAATATTTAAAACTCAGCTCCTGTTTCGTCTTAAAGTAGGAACATAAATGACGGGTTAAGGATGACTCACGCTAGACCGGCCTAGCATGAGGCATCCTTTAGGTTTAGGTACTTTATTCTCAGTTAGGTATACTACTTATTATGGCTGGTACATGCGTAAAAATAATCAAGGTGCATAAATAAAAAAGGTACATAATATAACAAAAATTAAATCTTTAGTTTGTACGATAACGTCCTTGGTAAATGATTACTGTCGATTTTAATCAATAATGTGTAGTTTTTCATAAAAGAAAATACCAAATTAATTTCTCAAAACTATACATAAATAGTAAATGACCTACATAATACGATATAGGTAATGCGTTTATTATGTAAGTATACTTAGTTATTTTAATGTTGTTGCTGTTTTTTGTTTATAGTAATTTAGTCTTGATTATTCTCGTAATTTTATTTATTGTATATATATTCTATATTCATTTTTAAAAGGATTTTGACATTTAATTTATGGGTCGTTCTCATCTGGATAAAAAACATCCTTACTTTACTTTTAATTTTTTTGACTTGTTTTGTTTTATGTCATAAAGCGCCTTACACTATTAATTATTCAATTGCACTAATTTCTAGGTATTGCCTGTAGGACGGATTAATAATATCCACACAATAAACTTCTACCTTACGTAAAGTCGGACATACTCGTCTTTAAATAAAGAGAAAAGTGCAACACATTTACAGGATTGAAAGTGTTCAATGAACCTTGTATCGAGGGTGCAACATGTAGATTCGGTCTGAGGAGAACTTCTTTCAAATGTAGAAATTTTTAGTAAAGAACGAAAGGAATTTTATATAAAGGAAATCGAGAAGAAGTAGAATATAGTTCTATTAAGGGTTTTGTTTTAAGTATAGCATTCATACATTTTGTTGATGTTATGCAATGGTAGGGTTTACTTATAATGTTTCTATTTACCTAGGCAATGTCAGGTGTTGTAAAAAAACTGAATGTCCGCCACGTTCCGGAAAACGTGGAATTCTACATTCTCGGGTCAAATATATGACGCAAACACAACAGTAACTATTGCATACGTTTTTAATTGTATTATTCTGTTAAATGAGTCCAATTCGATTTTCTTTGACAGAAATATCTTCCAGGTGTGTAAATAAAATTAAGGCTCGTTACTTGGCTACATTATTAAGTAGGTAACTCCTACCTTATGTGGGAGAAAATAGTCAATTTCCGTGAGAGGGTAAATCGCTGCGATGCCGAGATAACTTGAGGCGGGTACTTATTCTGAATGAAAGCAATTCCGAAACTCGTGCGAAGGCAAATTGTTTCGAATTATAACACTCCCAGAAGTTCGCGTGAAAACGATGAAAATTCAGGGGTATTTTACGTAGATAACCTCCTAATTAGGCCGACGCAGAATAAATATTCCGTTCACGTCTCCCCGCTGTTATAGCAGCTGGTAGGTATTATTTGCACTTTTTGTTGGACTCCGCGCCGCAATGGTACAGAAATGTCGGGACATTTTCTGAGGTATTTCTAATCCGGCTTCATATTATACGGAAGATCTGCACGTCTAGTATATTGCTTATTAGCGATAAGAGCGTCTCGTCTATCTCTGTCTATGTTTATCATGTTTGATTTTGTAAGGTCAACGTGGCCATTTAAGGCATAGGGACTACGAGACTATATTTCTTTGATTTTCAATCGTAGGAAAAGATAACCATTTTCTTTTGATAGCTGAAACTTAAAGCAATCGCTGCTTCGTCTGTGAAATTATCAAATTTGTTCATTGTTCGAGAAAAACGCTCTTGGACGGAATAGCCTATAACGGAATTAGCCACATCACCTTATTTAAATTTGTAAGTGTGCTATGAAAAGTTATTGTATTTGTGCGACTTTTAATACTTCAAAACACATTATTATAAGATATGATGTCTAATTATCAGGTAAAACGTGATCAACCTACGGCACCTACATACTATACTGGGTAGATAGTTGAACCCGCAATACGGTTTAAGATTGGTTGAAATCTGCATAAACATTACCTCAGTATATTTATTTTCAATATTGGATAGACCCATTACAGCTAGACGAAAAGTTCATGGAAAGTTTAGGTTCCCTCAGCACTAAAGTTTGCGAATGCTCGTTTCAAACAAGCCTGATGGCTCCTCTACACGATGGGCCAGCGCCGGCCACTCCAAGGACGCATTTATACGTTAGAGGGAGCAAGTGGTATTGCTATCTCATTCTACCGCATGGCTGTGTCCCTTGGAGTGGCCGGCGCTGGCCCATCGTGTAGAGGAGCCAGAAAGCGTGTTTCAAACAAGCCTGAAAACGCGGTCGATTCGTGGCATTTTCGCAGCTAGCAACGCGGGGCCATTGTGGACGGGGCGACACATGTGTCGCCATCCGCAAATAATTTATGCCCCGTGGATTATTGCATGCAATGATAAGCAGGCGATAAATTAACGTTTTGGTGTTTCTCGCACAACGCGGAATTACGTTTATTGGGCGAAAACTTTTACGGCATCCGTTGCGGTTGGCTCGTTGTTGTAGTGAATTTATACGTCAAGTTTCAGGTTTCAGCTGTTGAATGTTTTGACGTACATTCTATTTGTTTTACTAATATTACAGTTGTAAAAGTTTAGATGTTTTATGGTGTATATATGTATAATATTCTGACCCCATTTTCTACACAATATATTTTAAAATACGGAACCCTAACAATAGTATATTACAATACAAGTGCGAAAAGTAGGAAATTCTCAAGGAGTGGAGATAAACTGAAACACGACCAAAGGGAGTATTTTAAATCGACACGAGTTGCGAATTACCTTTTCGCATGTGTATTGTACAACGTTTTACAGTACATATGGCCCTTACAAATTTTTACATAGGCACGTATTGTCCTTAATCCCGCCCTAGGGTGGCAAAGTAGCACCATATGTACTGTAAATAATGTGTTTAAAATGATAACATACATGGAGAGTCAAAAATTGGGACCTATTGTATTACATAATACGTACAAGGTAATACAAAATAATAAGAGATTTTATACACAAAATCACTAATAGTATTTTTATATTATTAGTAGCTTGTATTTTATTATACACGAGGCCCCTGATCTCGATGACTGTTAGTTAGGCTTCGACAAGTGGAAGCAAAAAAAAAATACGGTCGATAGGCTCGAAACATGTCGCCAATAGCGACAAATAATTCACGTTAGTGTCGTTATGATCTAAATATTTTAAAATATTACATGAAAGCTTTATTACAACCTAATAAAACGATTCTGCCCCAACTTAACTGAAAATATATTTCAAGCAAAATATTATTATGTAAATGCTCTCAGATGTTTTAATGCCGATCAAAGGAATCCTTATGAAGCTAAATATTCTAGTTTGGCGCTTAGGTAAAATTATTAATGGGGGAAATGAGTTTTGCTATTTATTTCTATGTAAGTATTTGGTTTCCTTTGATTTTGCATATGGCTCCGACTATTTAAATACCTAACGTAAATTTTACTAGATAATGACTTTGAGATTAGTTTTAAGGCATTTGTAGGTTATATTAAATAGGTCGACACAATTTTTAACCTAATTAAGAACTTAAATCTGTGCATTGACTTAAATCTCAAGAGCAATCGTAACTGGACTCAAATGATGGTCAATAGTTCTTAGATTTCTCAGTCATAAAGCTGATCGAATAGTGAGATAACTCAGTTAAGGACGGCTTCGTTTGAAAGAGAATAGAATATTGAGTTATAGATGGTTCTGTTCTAATGGATGTACACGTAACATAATTCCGACCCAACCTTTTAGTTTGTCGATGATTGACACCTAGACGGATTGTGCTCTTAAGTAAGTGTAACTATATGTAGAGATGTCAAGAAGGTGTATTCTGATATATCTGTCTGAATATGATCTGTCGGTATTAAAAGAGACGTATCTACTTGAAGAAATGTCACATATTTTATAACATTAACAGATCATATCCATAACAAATCCAGGCGGCTTAGCACGGTAGCCTTTTTATCGCTTGTCACCATGCCTGTCACGTTCTAACAAGTATGTAAGTGCGAAAGGGACGTGCATAGTGATAGTCGATAAAAATGGAACCGTGCTGCGCCCGCAGCACGGATATGATGGTCATTCTTGTCTACGTGACAGCGTGATAAAACGGTATCCGTCACTTTCTATCCCACGTTGTCAAAAAGTGACAGTTATTTTATAACGTGGATAAACATGGATAAAGCCATCCATAACACGGTGGCAGATCAAATTCATTATCTGATATCATAATGAGAATAAGACTGACGGCAAAAATATTAGCAAGTCCGAACGGGATAGTCTTAAAGAACTTACATAGGAGACATTGTTTATTCTTTGCCATTATCATTTCATTTTCGCTAACTGCTAAAAATTCCTAAGCTGACAAGCGGCTCGATTCGGAAAATGAATTACATCTCTACTAGACCTCAACAAGTTACGATATGGATAATTTAAAGATATTTGTAAGATAGATACGTCAAATTTGACGTTTCCGCGATTCTGGAGGTCCTCTTGAACAATTTCGACAAGTTATAACTTAGATATCCAAGTCACATCTAGTCGATATCTAATCTAAATCTAGTTGATCTCTATATCGTCTCTAGATCTTGGGATAATCTCGTTTCCCGAATACGCGTGAAGGTATCATCACCAAAGCTTGGTGGGCACAACGAACCCGACTAAATTATGTTAAGTTATTTTTGGTGTTTTGACAGTATTTTTCGCGTCTAGTAATAGTCATAATAAAGCTGACGCGTCTGTCAACTTTATTAAGACTATTACTTTCTTTTAAAGATTGTCGTATTTAATTTTAGCGTTGAACCACTTTCTAAGCTTTAATAGTAACTTTACACAATTTTTACATATATTTTCATAATTCATTCGGCCTACACTAAAATTAAATGGGCTCATTCCTAAATTAACCAAATCTAAAGATTCATACTCGAGTGGCTAGGCTAATTAAAGTCATTAAGGATAACTCACGCTAAACCGGGCCGTGCCCGGGCCGAGGCGTCCGACATTTTGCTTGTATGTAAATTCAACGTTGACGTGTAAAAGTGCCCTTGTGGCATAATGGTGCATGTGCGTAAATGTTGAAGTTTGTCAGTTTCTTTTGCGGCTGATCGTTGATCACATGGTGCTTTTCATAGAAAACGAAGCGCCGTAAACTCCGGCCCGGCCCCAGACCGGTCTAGCGTGAGTCATCCTTTATTGTGTGAATAAATTGTAATGTGATTGGTCACATTGTTCTCGCCTTGGGGCTTTGGATGCCCTTAGGTACTATAAAAGTATTTCAAAGGCACTTTGACGGTGTTGAGGCAAAAGGTTAATAAGTGATATTATTTTCAAAGCCAAAGAGGTTACAATATCTCAATTTGACCGAGCTCTTTCTGAGAGATACTGAAGCTTTACCTAGGTTACTTGTAATTACATGCTGAAATACCTGCTTTGTGTTCAAACAGGTTTACTAACGAATGGGCCAAAATCGTTTCCCAAAGTATCACATCCCAAACTATGTTTCCCAAATTATCATTTCCCAAAAAAATGTTTGGCAAAACAACTTATCGCAAATTTTCAGTTAGCAATAGTCTTTTTTGGCAAGTTATTGTTTAGCAATTAATTACTTGGACAAATTTCATTTTACCAAATATTATTTAGTCAAATGTATCATTAAGCATAACTTAGGTACATGTCCCAAAATATTGCATGGCATACAATTTACATACCAATAAAGTGGAGGCTGCAGAATTTTATTTGTCTAGTATTTAACTGATCATTACATATACATAGTAAAATGGCCACGTCTACGCCTCGGCTAGTCTGTGGCCATGAGTAAGCCCATTCATAATAAAAAAAAAAATGTAACGTCAAAAAAATACATTCTTACTGCCAAAAATATGTAGTAAATGATCACTAAAATTAAAATTCCATTGTAATGTAAAATGACAACCAAATTTGTTACATCTTGCTATTCTATTAAAGCAAATAACACCAAAGTAATCATTGTAACCCAAAAATAGTAAATAACCACCAATATTCAAACCACCAATATTTTAGTTTAAAATGTCATGCAATTTTTTTACATCTCGTTATTCTATTAAATTAATTAATCCACTTCGATGACCTTTTTTTAGTACATAGAATTTCGTTTCTGTAAGGACCGCAGTTCTAACCTAACCTAACCCACTTTTCTAATAGCATTTCGATTCTGTGAGGGTGACAGTTCTAACCTAACCTAACCCACTTTTCTGATAGCGATTCCGTTTTGTGAGGATCGCAGTTCAAACCTAACCCAACCCACCCAAATTACGTAGAATTTAACGTACCTATTATAACATAACAAAAAGTACTTTAAATAGAGATGCCTATTTGTCAAATTTGCGAAGTGACAATTTTGACCAAACATCTTTTTGGAATATAATATTAGACAATAAAAAACGTTTGCTAAATAAGTTTTTGTCCTAATAACATTTGACAAAGTAAAATCATGCCAAATGATAATTTGACCAAATAAATTATATGCGAAGTGTAACTTTGCTAAAGGTTCCTTTGGGAAATGAAACTATTGCGATAAGTTTGTTGGGAAGTGAAATTTGGCGAAATGTATTTGGCCGAAACGAAAGTACACCGTTCAAACACTCAGAAATGACTTCTTAATCAAATCAGAATTGTAGGTACAATAGGTATAAGAAACATACCACATCTAGGTAGAGTTAGACAAAGAAAAGTCAGCGATTTTGATAGCCCAATCAGTGCAAGTGTTATTTATACGGCATAATTTCATAGAAGTTTGACGATTAAAATAACATACACTGCGTTTTTTTTATTACTAATACACAGTACTTACAGAGCTTAAATCTATACAGATCCCTGCAAAACTGTATTTACAGTTTGCCTGCAGGTAAGAGTCTCTACATACACGTATATTATTTTACTTAATTATTATTTAATATGTTTAATATAAGCACTTAAGTAACACTTGCACGCATGTGTCACTTAAGTGTTTGCAGTGGGTACAGTTTTAATGCGCTTTTGATTTTTTTCTTATCTGGCTCACGCGTGGGCTATCAAAGTCGATACAGACATTACTAATTGGTCTAACTCTAAACTATAAGCAAACATAATTATATGCACAGTAATGCACACGCATCGTTTTGCTCAATGGAACGAACGGCGTATTAATCATAACAATAATAGAAGAATAAGAAAATAATTTATCAGTCACTTAACAATGCTTTTACACCATTAATGATTATATTGCTCATAAAGAGTAAAAAAATGATTTTATTAATATTAAGTACATAATGTTTAATTTACTGTTATAGCCTTGAAATTAAATTAAAATTAAATAATGTATGCTTGCAATTTGACTACTGTATGTACATTATAGTTATTAATTGTATTGTAATTTCATTATTAACAATGTATTAAAAATTTGCATGCTGTTTATCAACAGCTGAAGAAGGTGAAACGATTGTATGTAATGTACATTTAACCTAAGATACTTTTTGTACCCTTTTTCTGCAAATAAATTATTTCTATTTCTATTTCTATTTCTAATGTAAGCTACTCAACAAAAAGACAATAATACTTTGCCAATTTAAATTCTGATTTCCATGATTAAGCTCCACGGGCACATTTACTCAATTTCCGTAGATTACGTTTAGGAGATTTAGAGATATAAACTGTCATAAATCATTATTAACAAAAAGTGTTTCATTTTGGGGGGTGACAAAAAGAAAAGTATGACAAACAAAACAGTAGCGTCATTATAAGTATTACGAGTATGCATCTAGATTTAGATTTTTATCACATCAGTCGATTTTAGCATCAGTCGTTAGCTGATAATTTTAAAGATTGTTGCAGTGAGTAAATAATAATATAATATAATAATAATAATTTAGCCTATATACGTCCCACTGCTGGGCACAGGCCTCCTCTCAAGCACGAGAGGGTTTGGGCTATAGTCCCCACGCTAGCCCAATGCGGATTGGGGACTTCACATACACCTTTGAATTTCTTCGCAGATGTATGCAGGTTTCCTCACGATGTTTTCCTTCACCGAAAAGCTAGTGGTAAATATCAAATGATATTTCGTACATAAGTTCCGAAAAACTCATTGGTACGAGTCAGGATTTGAACCCGCGACCTCCGGATTGAAAGTCGAGCGTCATATCCACTCGGCCACCACCGCTTAGTTGCAGTGAGTAAGGTAATCTAAAATGTCTTTGATGAAAACCGCTCAAAACGTTGCAAATATTCGGTAAGGTACGCTCTATGCTCATATTGCTCATTCTACAGCAAACTTACTTTTCACACAAAATATCCTTTGCGGAAAATACTTGTGATGTCCGCAACACTAAACACGTTTAGCTTCAGACGTGCTCCTTAAATTCTTAATATTCACCATTTAATGTGATACTTTTCTATTTTTTCCGCGTATTGCCAAAATTTTCGAAAGAAGCCGTTGAAATTCCCAGGATATTTCGGATACGGCTTTTGGCGGCGAAGGTCTCGTAAGCCGCTTACACTCCGTCACCGACTCCAAGGCGGACGATGACTTAAGGCTCCTCTTCACGTTGGGCCAACGCCAACGCCAACGAGGGACGCAGCCATGCGGTAGATTTTTTTTTTTATTTTTTTTATTATGAATGGGCTTACTCATGGCCACAGACTAGCCGAGGCGTAGACGTGGCCTACGATGGAGCGAGCTCGCCCAGAAGGTGCCCAGAAGGTGGTAGGTGGTGATGAGATAGCAATATCACTTGCTCCCTCTGACGTATAAATGCGTCCCTCGTTGGCGTTGGCGTTGGCCCAACGTGAAGAGGAGCCTTAACGCCGCGACGTCTCGGACATAATACTTGCTAAGCCCTACGAGGTTCAAGTTCATAAAAAATACACGACAACATTTCCCAAACTATCTACTTGTTCCCAGCTTCGAAGGATTCGACTTAAGTTACATGATTGGATTTGGAAGCCATTTTAATAATACCTACATTTTACGATATTTTGCCATAAGTACGGCTAAGCCCAGTATTATTTCATGCCACATACCATACCTACAATCCACATGCGATTTCGGAAACAGCATAAAATTAACTTAAACCAATTTTGGGACGTCATAATGGCCGACATAATATCCGGTATTTTCGTCGGTGTATACAAATACTATTTACATCAATGTATTAAATAAAACTATTGTTGTGAACATGACTAGATGTAGTAGGTATTATAGTTGCATTGAAACGCATTCATTTTCCCTACAGGCTCTCGGGTTCGGACTCGAAAAAGTAAAAACTCTTATAGTTTCGTGAGTTTCGTTAAGTTAGTTCCTAATTAAACTTGGCTTACTTACCTATAAATTAACTTGTTAATTTGAATAATAAGCCTGCAATATGTTTTTATATACATACGTAATACACGTCAAGTGGTTTGGTTTTAAAGGAAATTTCGAATCAGTGAAATGACGCCACCGTAAGCAGAGACTTTAACTCACAATAAAATTATAAATGCGATACGAGTGTCACTTCTGTTATTAGCCTGTGACATTCATAATCTTTCAGTATACTGTCAAATCGTTTTTGCTCCTGCAACAAAGACGTCGCAAACAAACACATAATGTATATTTATTTATTTTATTTATTCAAACATTTATATGTCGGCGGCCGATCGTAAGATCAGGCATATCGTGAAATTCCTAGGCATATCGTGAAACGTGAAAATCCTTGACTCGTTCCCTGAGTCGACGGAGCCCCGCTACGCGGGGCTCCTATTTCTGGGCAGTAACTATATATCGGTTTAATGTACCTAACTATCGTCAAAACATTACACAGGAACATTACGATCTGCCTGATCTTACTATCGGCCGCCGACATATATATTTTGGTACAGCTTGCGCTGTGATTCAATTTTTCCCAGTCTGCCCTACTTTATTAAAAATTAAATAAATAAAGAGGTAAATGTAATCCATAATAATAATCCATCGAGGGCGTAGTATAAAACTTCAATTTCAATTCATTGCTATAATCGTTGTACTTACCAGCAGATACCATTACCGTGTCTACCGTAAGAGAGATGGGCGGTCGTACTTGTATATTACTTTTATGTGCCGGGCCATACTTGGTGTCTGTAGCTTCTAAAGTTAAAGAACAGGTAAATAATACTCGTTATATAGTCTACCTACATACAATGTATTCGTTTGGCATTCGAAGAATTTTTCAGGTTAACTAAAGTGTTTAGTTCAGCTTAGTTAATTTGTAAGTCATCACATCATGTGAAAATTCAAAATCTAAATTCATTTGTTACTAAATTATATCTCATACACGGCAATAATAAACAAAGTATACATTTTGATTTTTTGCTCTGTAGTTATAATTTTAGTAGATAGATGATCCCACAGTCAAACTCATCATTGACTTTTGTGGGGAGTGAATAATATATTGTGAGATATAGATCGCCAAGCAAATCTTATCAGTAGAAAAAGGCGCGAAATTCAAATTTTCTATGAGACGATATCCCTTCGCGCCTGCGTTATTCAAAGGCTAGCTAATTGGTTTAGTTATGTAGTTAGTCACTTGGAATTGGAGACGAAAACAATATATAAAGTTGGTTTACATTTGTTTGTTTATGTTCAGAAGTAATTGTTTTGGTGTGTGAATAATTTATATGTGTAAGTTTAGTAATATACAAACATTTTCATTTTAAAGTTACTTTTAATGTAGATTTAGGATAGTCAATCCAAAGAATGTTTCATTTCCTCCATAACGGACTATAGGTATGCGTAAAAGCTTCTTAAATAATCCGCAGAATAATGTAGCTTTTGTATCAAATATCAATATACTGGTAGGCTACACGTATACCTTAATGTACTACTAGGTAGGTACAACATACTCAAAACAAAAAATCACCATGTTGCTTCAACCCAATTCATTTGCTTCCAACATATATTAGTACAGAAAGAAATGTCACATTAGTGAAAAAAAAATGGTAGGTGTCGCTGACTCACAAGTGTCAAAAAAAATGTTTGTAATATTTGACATCAAAAACACCAAGTTAATGTTGACCTAGAGACGTCTGGTTTTTGCAAAATTATTCCTCTTCAAGTCATTAACAACATTCGTTAATTTGAAAAGAAACGGATCGGTAGTTTTTAAAATATCTAGAAAAGTAAAAAAAACTTTGAAGTGACATTTCACGAAAACTGTCAATAATTATAACATAAAACTTGGCAGATTAATAACCAGCATTACGACTAATACACAAGATATATTAATGGCTAGTAAGTCCAGGGGCATTTTTTATTTTTCATAGCCTTTGCCGCCTTTTTCTACTGACAAGATCTGCTTGACTGACTATATGCAACTTATTAAAAAAGTAAAAAAAAATTGCTGGCACCAGACACGGTGGAGACCCGATTCGAAGAATTAAAAATTTGCTTTATATGTTTCAGATCTACTATGTTTCTACGGAGCACATTAACGTGACATACTTTAACCCTGAGTATTTCGTTTTCTTCAATGCCACTTCGGCGCGCCCTGGCAGATGGGACCCAAAGTACTGTGCCACGAACAATATACAGTCAATTTTTCAGAACTGCATTATTCAGACTTAGCCTTTGTTTCCTGCTAGCACTGTGGAATTCATTTCACAACGCTGACTTCAATGCAGACACCTAATCCACTTATCTCGGGACCTAGCAGTCTGGCCAATGACAGCCTAAATTTGCGAGCAGTTGACATTGCATATAAATTTCGGTCACGTACAACAGAAACTCTAAAATAATTGCTCGTTAAATAACTGAAGTTGAAGCAACAAAGTTTTCAACCAACCATGCCATAGTTGGAACAAGTATGAAACCCTCTGAAATACCTGGCTTGAGGCGAAAACATATGTTTAGGAAATTTGGTTGAAGATACGCTTTTGTCTGAACTAATGGAAGTCTGCATTTACAAAGTTATTACACTTATCACACGGAAGATATGTCTGCCCAAGGATCGGGCAAATGCAAGGTAAGGATCAGGCTTAAATAAAAAATAAATTATAATTATTAAATAAAAATACCGAAATAAGATAAATACCGGGATATTGGATATCACACCAAACCAAACTTTTCTTGAGAACGTGAAAACTTTATTGTAGGTAATGAAAATTTTCTTTCTCATCAGGGAAAAATGGTGTGTCTTACACAAGTAGATACAAGTATTAACCCATTATAGCCTGAGTTTTTTAGGCATCGGAATTGAAAAATTTTCTAGTATATTGTTCTTGAAGTAATTTTAGGTCATTTAGAGCTTTATATTTTTTTAATTTTCCATACAAAATATGGTACCATATGACACCGCTAGTCTATAATGGGACTTATAAAGTTTATGTATTGATGTAATTATTTAAAAATACCTAAGGTAAATAAGTTTGACTTTCCAATACTTCCATACAAGGTATCAGATTATACCTACAGATTGCAGGTAACATAAAAGTGTACGTCCAACATTTTAATTTATATGTACATAGACAATTTATTACCAGCACCGTGATGGTTTCACATAACCGAGCTTTATTTTCGCTACGAACGCAAAAGGACTTAAGTCACCGTGATTTCTTCACACATACGTCATTTCACAGATGACCTTCCAGCTTTATCATGGCTACACAGTCTACAGCCAATTACCTCGCCACTCATAAACACGACGATCGTAGTGACTTTTTCCCGTTTCAGGGCCCTGTTTTGGTCGATCACAAAAATGTGTCATAGGTTTAAGTATGTACTAGGTATAGCCACGTCAAATTAAGCCGAATTTGGGCAAGCTGCGGAAAGAATTCGTGTAGTTTTGAAAATTGGTACAGGCATACCTTGTGGTGTCTAGATAAATATACTAAAAGTCCTCGAGGGTAGGGGGTGTGCTGGGGGTGTAGAGGGGGGTTGAAGGTACCTTTTTTCATATTTTTGCTCATATCTCGAAAATGTGTACGAATTGCATTATAATTACTTCGGACAAAAGTTTTAACATAAAATTTACTACAAATTTGGTTATGTTTATTTTTACTCTGCGATCAATACTTTAGGAGCTACAGGCTGTCAAAGTTAAATAAGAGATAAAAAATAGACGGTTTAAAAAAACGTCGTATTTTCATAATTGTTCATCATAAATAAAAATTTTAATTAAGAATAAGCAAGCTAAATGACCTGCTGATAAAATATAAAAAAACCGGCCAAGAGCATGTCGGGTCATGCTCAGTGTAGGGTTCCGTAGTTACCCGTCCGTCAAAATAGACTATTTGCAAAAACTCAAAAACTGCTTAATCGATTAGGTTCGCTATATTTTTCTCTGAAAGTCTTTATTAAGCTTTACTTTCACGATATTTTTCATATTTTTTGGACCCATGGTTCAAATGTTAGGGGAACTAAAGTGGAAAACACAACTTTTTTTCTTTCAGATCGATTATTTCCGAAAATATTAAGCAGATCAAAAAATGGTTCTCGAAGACCCGTATTCGTTTTAAAAGACCTATCCAACGACACCCCACACTATAGGGTGGAAGCGAAAAAAAATTTCATCCCCTTTTTAATGTACGGCAGCCACCCTAAAAAAATATTTTTTCTAATTTATATTTTACAACTTTGTCAGCGTAACTGATTTATATATTCGTGTCAAATGTAAACATGAAAACTAGAAAAAAAATTTTTTATGGTGGTTGCCCTACATTAAAGTGGGGATGAAATTTTTTTTCGCTTCCACCCTATAGTGTGGGGTGTCGTTGGATAGGTCTTTTAAAACGAATACGGGTCTTCGTGAACTATTTTTTGATCTGCTTAATATTTTCGGAAATAATCGATCTGAAAGAAAAAAAGTTGTGATTTACCCCTTAGTTCCCCTAACTTTTGAACCATGGATCCAAAAAATATGAAAAAAATCGTGAAAACATAACTTAGTAAATGCTTTCAAGGAAAAATATAGCGAACCTAATCGGTACAGCTGTTTTTGAGTTATGGCAAATAGTCTATTTTGACAGACGGGTAACTACGGAACCCTACACTGAGCATGGCCCGACATGCATATGGCCTATTTTTTTATATTTTATCAGCAGGTTGCTTAGCTTGCTTATTCTAAGCTAATTTTTTTATTTGTGATGAACAATTACAAAAAAACGACGTTTTCTTAAACCGTCTATTTTTAATTACGTATTTAAATTTAACAGCCTGTAGCCCCTAAAGTATTGATCGCAGAGTAAAAATAAACATAACCAAATTTGTAGTAAATTTTATGTTAAAACTTTTGTCTTAAGTAATTATAATGCTATTCGTACAGATATTCGAGATATGAGCAAAAATATGAAAAAAAGTACCTTCAACCCCCCTCTACACCCCCAGCACAACCCCTACCCTCGAGGACTTTTAGTATGTTTATCTGGACACCACAAGGTATACCTGTACCAATTTTCAAAACTACACGAATTAATTCCGCAGATTTTTCTAATTTGCTTAGGCTAGTACTCACCTATGACAATGTAGGATGTAGATTATTATAGATTATAGATTGACATCTATGTAATTTATATTTCAATCATAAACGGACAATAGATAAGTTAGACCAAAACGTGTTTGATCAATAATTGTACATTATATGCCTTGATTTATCAATATAACATTATGTAAGTAGGTACTACCTTTTGCCCGCGACTTCGTCTGCGTGGAGTTAGTAAATTGGGTAGCTTATTTTTATCCAATCTGCTTTTTATTGATTCCCCATACAAACTTCCACCCCCCTTTTCACCCCCTTAAAGGGTGATTTCTGTGATAAAAACTACCCTATGTCCTTCCACGGGACTCAAACTATCTCCATACCAAATTTCAACTAAGTCTAAGGTTCAGCGGTTTAAGCGTGAAGAGGTAACAGACAGACAGACGTACTTTCGCATTTATAATATTATATAATGTATATATATAAGTACTTATTAAGGGACTTTCCTACTTACTTACTTAGAGAACATCAAATATTTATCAACATAAGTAAGTACTTACAATACACAAAAAGTCGAAGCTATAGCCTGCAGGGACTTTTTATTAAGGAATATAAATCATGTAAGGTACAAAAATAAACAACAAGGCCGTTATATTTTTTTACCAACTCGAGCTGCTTTCAAAACATGCACGACGGAGTTGGGTTTGTCTGTTTGTCTACTCGGTCAAGCTAATTTAAAAAATAATCATTCCGCAAATATGTATATCCATTTTCGAAGATGTACATAGGTATATTAAAGTCTTTTTCTAGACAAACGTAATATCGAATTTAATGGCGTATTAGGTAATAAATGAAATAAACGCCTGCAATTTTCTTACGAGCAATCCCGTCGAAAATACAATTTTCCGTCAACTGCTCCAATACTTATATTACGCCTACCTACTTCTCTCTATGGTCAAGCTGTAGCTTTTAAACTGCAAGGGTTTCTTCAAAGATTTAACCGCGCGATAAATAAGAGCGTTAATTAAGTGCCACTTAATTAAACTTGTAGCCGGCATCAGTAGGTAGGTATCCATGAAAGAGAGCGATGCACTTTAACCTCTAGCCGCCCAGAGACCTATAAAAAGGTCTCCTGTTCCATTCGAATTAGAACTTTGTGTTGACAAAATAAAATTTAATTTCGCTTGGCAAGGTTTGACGTATGGGCGGCTAGAGGTTAATCCTAGTCCTCGTAAAGTCCGTTTAGTAGCATTTAGAGCAACGTGTGTTAAATGCATTTAGCCGCGCAGTAACTACATATTATTTTATTGTTATTTCTAAATGGCCACGATATACCTACATAATATAATATGACATACATGCACACAATAAATACAAATTAGTAATATCCTGATAAATCAAGCCTTTGCCCAGCAGTGGGACACCGTATAGGCTTATATAAGGCTGCGGCTGCGTTTGATGGAATGTCAAGTATTGAAATAGTCTATGCTTGAGTGTGTTTGACTGCGATACAGTGACTTTTATATGAATGACCCGAACAGCTTCTTTAATGGATTGGTTCCTGGCTGATTCTGAGGACAGCCCGAAATGAGATGACATCCTGAGTGGAACCGTCAGTCAGATTTGAATTGGAAAAGTGTCGCAGTCAACCTCGCTACATTCCTATAATTAATATTTTATGAATTCTATCGATTAGCTGTGCCGTTCATGGATTAACATTAATTTATCTACTCCACGTTAAATAAATAAATATCCTGGGTAAAAACATACTGTTTAACATCGCAGAAGACCTTTAAGACAAGTTTGATAGTCAGAGAACCAAACTTTAGTGAGCAATGAATTATATGACGGAAACTAATTTAGGTATTTTAGGTTGTATAGGCCCTTCACACGGCATATACAATGTATTGCCTTGCAATAGGAATGTTATCGACCTTAGCCAATCATGCGGCAGTGCCTCTCAAGAGATTAGTTTCCAATTAATGTTAAGGCGGGTATGATTACTGTCACAATATAGCCCTAGGTGGCTATAGTCTGCTTAAGGATACCATTAACTCAAAAGCGTTAATTTCAGCTAAGTTTCAGCTAGCAGTATTGATTATTGATCAACTAACTACCCACCAGTTCGATGAAAACAATATTTTTTATCCTAATATAAACTGTAGCTTATATAAACAATAATATAAACAACGGCTTGAAAACATCCAAACGGAAAATATGTACGGAATAATCCAATCACGACGGCAGAATTAGGGAAAAAACTGTCTGCAGATTGGAAAAACTTTTAGATTCAGGCGTATTTGTGTAAAATTACGATTGCAAAGATATGGACCCACCTTAGCTGACTAAATTTTTTATAATAACGCAGTATTTTCATACAGTTTACCCCCGCAACTGTAAGTTTACTCTTTTTAGGGTTCCGTGGCCAAATGGCAAAAAACGGAACCCTTATGGGTTCGTCATGTCTGTCTGTCTGTCCGTCCGTATGTCACAGCCACTTTTTAGGGTTCCGTACCTCAAAAGGAAAAAACGGAACCCTTATAGGATCACTCGTGCGTCTGTCTGTCCGTCTGTCCGTCTGTCACAGCCAATTTGCTCCGAAACTACCGCACCAATTAAGTTGAAATTTGGTACACATATGTAAGTCTGTGACCCAAAGACGGATATGTAACGTCAACAAATGAATTTTAAACATAGGGGCTACTTTTGGGGGGTAAACGATAAAATTAAAAAACAAAGTTTTGAAAACTATATCGTGTTACATATCAAACGAAAGAGCTCATTTTGAGAATCTATAATATATTTTTCTTATAAATTTACGATAAAGCGTTTAGAAGTTATTCAAGAAAATAGACAAAAAATGACCATTCCCCCCCCCCTCTATCTCCGAAACTACTGGGTCTAAAATTCTGAAAAAAATACACAAAATAGTCCTTTACCTAAAGATGTCAGGAAAACCTATCAGAAATCTAGAGTCAAGCGTGAGTCGGATTTAAGAAGAAAAATGCGGTTAACGTTTTTTTAGGGACACAGCCGCAATGGTTTAAGTGAAACGTGATGTAGACAGCTATTGCGAAGGCCCTAGGCCGATATCCGCATAAGGCCGAAGGCCCGAAGCTCCCCAAAGAGGCGTGCCTTTAGCTTCAAGCGAGAGTCGGACTGAAGACAAAAAATGCGACTAGACTGTATCTGGCACATAGTCGCAATGGTACTTGTAGTACAGTCAACAGCAGAAGTTGCTAAGCGGCCGAGGTGTTCAAAATTACCTTGACATGCTCTTATTGTCTTAACTATAAAGTCGCGTCCAGATCATTTTAAACCACTCTCCCGCTTAGCAACTTCTGCTGCTGACTGTACTGATTGATTAGGTTACTATTGTTACGTGTTTTAAAAAGCAGTAGGTATACAGGATGGCTAAAAAATAAACTAAGTGTATTCCCGTTGCCAACGTGCAACCCTGAAATCGCGAAGAAAAATTTGGCTGTTTCATACATTTTGGCTGGTCCGTTTTCTATGGGAGGATACTTCTATTTTCGCGATTTCGGGGTTGGTCCCATACTAAAAGTTGCTCAGTATAATCCCAAAACCTCCTTGGCTACGGGAATACACTTAATTTTTGGTCAACCTGTAGGTATTATCTCTCTTCGGCCTTCGCTTTTAAATAGCGGAAGCAGTTATAAAGTTGACCCAAAAATGTTTTATTAAGCTATGAGCTTCATCACATATGTTCCTTGAGTAATTCTAAGCATTTCAAGCCTGGGAGCCAATAAGAAATGTGTGTCTACTCGGATTTGTAATGGATTCAAACTTTCAACCCCTTTTTAACCCTGTTAGGGGATGAATTTTACAAAACGCTGAAATTACTTTTCCTGTCTTTTAATAATATCCCCAAATACAAAGATTCAAGTCCCGCGTTCGAAAATTTTTTTGATATCCATACAAACTTTCAACTCCTTTTTCACCACCTTAGGGGATGAATTTTCAAAAACGCTGAAATTAGTTTTCTTGTATTTTAATAATATATCGTTTTACGAAGTTTCAAATTCCTAGCTTAAAATAAAACTTGAACCCCATACAAACTTTCATCCCCTTTTTAACCCCCTTAGGGGTTGAATTTCTCAAAATCGCTTCTTATCTCTTGTACACTTTATAAATGTAATCTAGTGTGCAAATTTCAACTTTCTATCTTTTGTAGTTTCGGCTCCGCGTAGCAAAAATCTCCAACCAAATTTTTCACCTTTTTACGTTTTTCTTGTAAAATTACTATGAAATTGAAAAAACAAATATCAGCAATGAATTCTACGTCTTTGGTTTATACGAAAATGATACCAAACTTGCCCTAGTACCCACCAGGATCAGAGTAGATTTTTTTTAAAGATGACGGATGGCGGCCGTCTTTGTACCCCACCCTCCCCCCCACTTCACGCTAGAAATGCTTAGAATTACTCAAATATCAGATGTGATGAAGCTCATAGCTTAATAAAATTTTTTTGGGTCATGTATGGCAGCGTTACATAACTGACTCCAGTATAAAACACTTTCGGAAGTTGTAGGAAGCGCGACCCGTCGGACGCTCGAGTTTTCAGCTCTACGCATTTGGACACTTGTAGGTACTATTGTTCGGCATTTAATCTTCAGAGATGTAGAGATATGCTACCACGCCAGAAAACTTCATGTTACATCTGGTTTTTGATTGACCCATTCGGGTTTTTCAAGACGTTTCACTCACGTCACGTTTCACGTACAAAAAAAATTTTGAAAATTGTGTGATGTACGGAACCCTTGAAACGCGAGTCCGACTCGCACTTGACCAGTTTTTTATTCTGAATACGAGTATAAAATTGCGCGAGTGTAAACGTGTCTCAGGTTTTGAAGTGCCAGATAAACCGTTTATTACTTGTAAACACGTACTTAAAAATGTATTAATCAAATATCGTGTATTTCATTTAAGATGTTCTAGCAGGTTACGCCTCTCAATGGAAGTCCATTAGTTCCGGGGTACCACAGGGATCTCATTTAGGCCCTTTACTGTTTACGCTTTTTATTAATGACATAGATAAATATATTAAAAATTCGAAAGTGCTGCTCTACGCAGACGATACAAAAATTTATAAGATAATTCATTCTATTGAAGATTATTATTTGCTCCAAGATGACTTAAAAAATCTAGAGACATTTTGTACCCAAAATAAGTTATTTTTAAACTTGAATAAATGTTATGTTATAAGTTTTTCTAAGAAAAAAAATAATCTTAATTATAATTTCACATTAGGCAACAATCGTCTGAGTAGAGTAACACAAATTCGCGATCTTGGAGTTATTATGGACTCAAAACTATCGTTTATACCTCATCTAGACTCGGTTATAAAAAAGGCGTACAAACAACTAGGTTTCATTTTACGATTAGGAAAGCCATTTAAAAATAGTGTCACTTACAAAATCCTTTTTAACAGTTTTGTCCGCAGCCACCTCGAATTTGCCTGCGCAGTTTGGAAACCCTACCATAATGTTCATAGTGATAGAGTGGAGCGAGTACAAAAGAAGTTTGTTAGAACCCTCGATTTTAGAACTGGTCATACTCACCTTAACTATAATGAATCTCTGACACATCATAAACTCCAAACTCTTGCTAGTCGACGAGACTGTGTAGACTCTGTCCTACTTTTCAAAATATTGAATAATGTGTTAGATGTCCCCTCACTACTACATCAAATACATTTGAGAGTTCCTCATAGACGTCAGCGCCAATGTCAGAAGAAAAAAATGTTTTCCATTCCCTATAGTAGAACATGCTATGTAAAAAATGTATTTATGAGACGTGTTTGTAAACTTTTTAACGAAAATGAAAAACTTTATAGTTTAGATTTGTTTAACTGTTCCATAAATTCACTAAAACGTGCTTTTCGGTAATTAATCAAGTATGTAATTTTTCATTACTTATGTCTCTTTCCGGTAATTTAATCAATACCCATTAATTTCACTCCGACTCTCGTGAGTATACCTATATGTTCAAACTAATCTAGTACCTTATGTTTATGTTACTTTATTTTACAGACTGCAATTTTTATATATAATAAGGAAACTCCAGGTCTTAATTTAAGAAATATTTTTGTAAACCTATTTGTAAACGACTGTTTGTTTCTTCTTAAATAAAAAATAAAAAAAATAAAAAAAATTAAGATTCGTATTTCCAGTTTTAATTACGTATTCAATTTACTAAGTATTTCATTAAACAATTAATAAGGAAATCTCCAATCAATCTCATTCATCTAAAAATAGTTGCTGAACCGTTATTCAGGTTTTTATCCTTGTTTTCCAATTTATCGCCAAGCTAGTGGAAAAGTTTGTTTTTATTTGAAAAACTTGCACCTCTCTGCACGCGAAAAGTTTCGTTCAAAGCGGCGACTAGATCTCAAAGATTAACTAAGATCAATTCTGAATGTTTGCTTCCGACATTAAAATTTTTGATCCCTAAGCAACTCAGCTATTGAATCACTTCTCGAGTTGTTTGATATTTTAATCCCTCTTGTAAAACGCTGTCCGATGAGATAAATTTCAATTATTCATTTAATTTTACCACATTTTAATTCAATTGTTAAGATATACTTATCGACGTTACCTAAATGTTTTAGATTTTTATTCCTTAAAGGGTCACCAATGTCACCATCGTAATGCGTTAAAACAAAGACCTTCCTCTCTTTTTTTTTTCAAAGTTTTTACAGCATCAGTGAAAATTTGATCACAAACTTAACCTTTTCATATAGAATTATAAATTCATATAAAAATTCTTATTTGTGAAAATTAATAGAGGAGTAAAAACTTATTACGATATTTTTCACTTCAGCAGCTCGAACAAACCCTACTTTGCTACTTAAAAAATAAAAACAGTGAGCAAAATCGCATTTTGCTACCGTATCTTACAAAGTTTTTTTTTAAGAGTTGTCGATTGAGTGATGTCAACTGATGTTCGTTATTTCCATATTATTTTACTAAAATTTATTTCATTTGTTTTTGCGTTTGATTGCGGTATTTACGCATAATTGTTAGAATAGGTATTTTAAGAAATCATAACTACATTCTTGTCAGGTTCATATTGTTTAATAATGTGTTCTCAATTCTGAGGTGAAAAAGTATAAGTACTTAGGTACAACACGAGATCAAAGGTATTTACATCTCGTGCCGTGCGCTTTTGAGACCTTCCTACACTGAAGATTCTAAATTATAGAATATTTCGCTAGCACGGGACTCAAAATAAGCACTCGAAGAAATATCAAACTCAGATATCTTATTGTACAAATAACTTTTTTTAGTGCATATCCGGGGACATAAGTCAGTAGGTACTTTTAAATTTTGAAATTGATCAAAGTAACCCCATGCTACGTACAGGTCATGCCGTGCCTTCCTGACCCATACAACCATTTTTTTCTTTTCAAGTCTAAAGTTAAAAAAAATATTGTTGTACTTTCCATTCTCTATAACGTCCTTTGAAAATGTGAGAGCAAGTAACTATATTTAATATCGGCCATGAACGGAATCGTGCTGTAAATTATATTATGTGCTGTAAATTATTTTATTTTTATTAATAATATTTTACATCATCACGTCACCCTATCGTCAAATGCTTTTACCACAGAATAAATAATAAAACTAGGTACAGAAAACTAAGACTCTAACAAAACGCGTATGTTACGATCAGGACAGATATAATACATATTATTATATGACTGCTAGGTGGCGGCAGCGCCACGCGCGGCTTATGGCTAGCCACCAAAATTGATGTGGAACGGATGTATTTGTAGCTACCTGTAGCAAAGCGACGAAATCGCGGAGTAAGCCACGCCTGCTTTTACTAACATCTTTCAACCTGTCTTCACCTGAAAGTCAATACGAGTAACGTTCCATTACTTGAGTCGTTAAAGTTCAATTAACGTACGTTATGGAGCGTGGAATGAAATATAAAATGTACCATCGGTGGTAGCCGTAAAATCCACTACAATACGTATTTTATGACTCTGCCCGTACACAACTTATGAGGTACTAAGAAATATTAATTTCTTATATGTCCGTCATGTCCGATGTGATAGGTATTTGATATTATAAGGAATAGCTACCGTGAAGCGACTCAGCACTATAATGTTACGTTACGGAAAACTAACTAAAACAGGGGGAAAACGCGTTTTTGTCTAAAAACTGATTTTTACTGTAACATATTAGGTAGGTACATTGCCTACCGCCGGGGCGCACGCGGTCGAATGCTGATAGCGACCCTGCGGCACCCTATCTGAGGCGGAGCCGGCACTCGTTGGTGGTTTTAGACGGTAGTCCTTCATTGGTTAGTCCGTCATCCCCCCTGGTTCCCCCGGACCAGGTGGCATGCGTAAACGCATTTCCCCAACGTAAAAAAAATAAAAAAAATAAAAAAAGGTAGGTACATTGCCTATTTCGTTAGTCTGAACCATTATTAGGTTAGAATAGAAAAGTAGGTTTAGGCGGAGTAGATTATTTATTTTCTTAGAAGGCAACATTCAAATTAGATCAGTTATAAATACTTTCGAGGTAGGTCACTTTTTGAGAAAGCCTTTTCTGAGAACGTCACTTTCTGAGGTCGTCCCTTTTTTAGCATTATACGATTTAAAAGTAATTATACCAGATTGCAGCCGGTTTCGAAGATAATAGTTGAGAAGTTTTACGGTTATCAGAAAGTGACATTCTCAGAACGTGACCTAACTCAAAAGTGACTCAAAACCCAATAATTTCCCAATGTTTATGCTTGGGTAACTTTAAATACATTGTCAATTTAATATACATTCCATTTAAGTTAGGTATAGTATGTTCATACTATGTATCTAAAGTATGTAAGAAAAGAGCGCTGGTGGCCTAGCGGTAAGAGCGTGCGACTTGCAATCCGGAGGTCGCGGGTTCAAACCCCAGCTCGTACCAATGAGTTTTTCGGAACTTATGTACGAAATATCATTTGATATTTACCAGTCGCTTTTCGGTGAAGGAAAACATCGTGAGGAAACCTGCATACATCTGCGAAGAAATTCAAAGGTGTATGTGAAGTCCCCAATCCGCATTGGGCTAGCGTGGGGACTATAGCCCAAGCCCTCTCGCGCTCGAGAGGAGGCCTGTGCCCAGCAGTGGGACGTATATAGGCTGAGATGATGAGATGATGATGATGATCTAAAGTATTTGATTATCGAAGATTAATATGAACGAATTATTCAAATTCATTGTGCTAGATGATCAAGCACCTTAACCCTTATCTTGGCATCGTAACACCCGTGATACATGGAACTTAAAAAATATCTAGCAGGTTCACTTTATTACCTAACACAATAATTCTGCCATCAATATGTCGAGCTACCCTCCTTACTTAAAGAAAAAAATAATTGACACGATTGTCATTGTAAATTAATTAGTAATAATCAACATGGCGCCGCGGAAACAATAGATTTCGGTTCGTACTGGAAGTTTTGCATTTATTTCTTATGTTAGTATATATTTTTCTATAATCTACATTTTGATATCTTTACTGCCTCTTAGTGCATACATATTTACAATGCCTTCGAATTTAAAAACATTTAATACACAGAACCTTACATGAAACTGTTATGTATTATATTTGATACACTGCCAAGAACTCAGAAATGTACATATCGAAAGGATTGTATTACATTTAATACATTGCCAAGTTATCGTCAAAATATTTTTACATGATTTTTTTATTTTTTTATTTTTGTGGGGTTACAAAACATGCTTCAATTATTTAATATTAGTTGTCGTATTATTTGGTTATTAAACTTTGATTTTTTAAGTACTAGATGTTATTTAACTATATATTCGTACGCTGTAGCATTATTGCTACGCCGTAGCCGCCCGTAGCACGGAAAAATATGTGTATGGCAAAAAATGGCCCCAAAGTAAAAAAAATGTATTTTTTTTTTCGTTTAATTATTTGTTTACTTTTCATATTTTACTCAACTTTTTGCTGACAACTTTTTTGAAACTTTACGGGATCAAATTTTCCGCCCATGTGATCAGGTATTCGTAGATATAATTTATTTTTACAGGTGTAATAGTCATCCGATGCTTTAGATTGCGTTTAATTAGCAGTAAATGCTAATTTCTGTTGCATTACATGTTTTATTTTTATTAAAATCTTCATTTTTCTTCTAAAAAGTAGGTAACTATTTTGTCGAGTTATTGGCATTGTATCAAATATGATACATATGATTTTCCGAAACTGGAAAATCCTGGATTTTTTTTCTTATTTTTTAATAGTCTAGTATGCTCAATAGGTAACAAAAAACTAAACAAATGTTTATATTTAAGATATTTTGAGCCTTGCCAAGATAAGGGTTAAGATTGCCGAGACTTGACCGATGTTTAATCTAACGGGATTCAACGGTGCAATTTTTCGTGGAGGTTTCATTAATTTTGGCTTGAAAACACTGGAAATCTAAATATTTAATATTACTATCGGCTCGATTCTGAAAATGAATTAGATCTCTTCTAGACCTCAACAAGTTACGATATGGATAATTTAAAGATATTTGTAAGATAGATATGTAAAATTTGACGTTTCCGCGATTCTGGAGGTCCTCTTGAACGATTTCGACAAGTTATGACTTAGATATCCAAGTCACATCTAGTCGATATCTAATGTAAATCTAGTTGATCTCTATATCGTCTCTAGATCTTGTGATTATCTCGTTTCCCGAATACGCGTGTATGTGTCAAATCTGCTCTTAATATTATTTCTCTGAAAAATCATCTTCGATTCATGGTTCACCACTCACCCATCTATATTCAAAGACAACACGACAATACCTTAATCAACCCTGTATCTCTGAAAAAGTGGAGTACTTAATAATGAAAAGGGGCGAGGAAAACTTTCAGTCAGGCAGTCTCAAATAATTATTTTATTTATTTTGTTTTTGTGAAAATTGTTTGGAAGTGCTGAGTAAAGAAACCTCAAGCAATAATGCAAATGTGGCCTCAGTATTTTGGGGAAAGTTTTCTTTATATTTGAATTTTAGATTGTTACAAATAAGTAAATAAAACGAGCTAGCCAACTTAACGGTTTCATATTAATAATGTATTCCGTTATTTTAACATGACTTTTTCCGTACCTCAGAAGGGAAAAACGGAACCCTAATCGGATCACTTTGTTGTCCGTCTGTCTATTGGTCCATCCGTTTGTCTGTCTGTCAAGACCTTTAATCTTGAAACGCGTGGAGGAGTAGAAATAAAAACCACAGGTATGCTCAAGTTTATCTACAGTCCCTTTTGAAACTGAAAAATTCCATTGTCAGGGTTTATTCTCCTTTTGTTATAATATTTTGCCTCGGAAATATCCTAAACAAAGACATTCGAGTTACTTGTGGTTTTATGGTTACTAAATTATAAATTGGTTCCTTTAACCAACTGCAATCTATTTAAGACCTTATTTCTCTCGCTAGAAACTAAAAAAACGCCTTAGTTAGGTAATTTAATTTTCTTACTTTTCTTATTCCACCTAACTTCGACGAAGAAAAGTTGGGAGTAGGGAAGCCGGTACCAACTTTTATTCCCAATTTTTGTCGTTTCACGCTCCTTAACGGCAATAGTTGGAAATTTCATGATGTTTTAATTAATTTTTACGGCGATGGCAAATTTCCACAGGTCAACAATTTTGTCGATGATATTATTAGACGAGAATATCTAAACAGAACGGCCAAGTGCATGTCGGGCCATGCACAGTGTAGGGTTCCGTAGTTACCCGTCCGTCACAATAGACCTTGAATGGGTGCTATTTATTAGTAAATATCATGTCCATAACAAGCAACTTTATGCTTCCTTGACAACGCTTTGTACTTCTTTTTACCATGAAGGAAAGATTTTTTGCGATAAGTAAACTTTAAAACGGATAAAATATGTTTTCCATATTTTTTGGACCCATGTTTCAAAAGTTAGATTCAATTTATCAAAAAATTTTCAAACAACAACAAATTTACATACCAGAGGAAACCGGAAACACTGTTTCTGGGTGATTTTGTGTACCTATTTTAATTTTCATGACTCAAAACTGTCTGGTTTACAAAATCTGAACCAAGGCTACGTAAACGATATTGGAAAGTAAAACGCTTTCATGGCTCCTCTAGACGATGGGCCAGCGCCCGCCAATCCAAGGGATGCATTTATGCGTTAGATATTGCTATCTCAATCTACTGCATGGCTGCGTCCCTAAGCCTTGGAGTGGCCGGCGCTGGCCCATCGTGTAGAGGAGCTAAAACATTACGACCACTCCACTCTCACGTTTCATTTTCAGAAGCAAACAACAAACGTGGTTACTGGATAATTCCCACTCCTAAACTAAACTCCTAACCTCCAGCGGCTTTACGATGCTGACGGGTAAGTGAAAAATTGTTTTCTTTTATGATATTTCTAGTGAGAAAATTTTACTGAGATAGTAAATTTGTTTAGGTTTACAATTTCTCCAATTTAAATAGAATCTAGGTATCATCTAGGTATATTGGGGGTATGGGTATATCAGAGTCATTTTCGCTCTACCTATCATTTAGTTAAAAATTAAACCGATTACCGAAGAAGCAATACGAATTAGTATTTCGATATCCGACTGAGTTCTCAGCCTAAGATTTTGATTATTAAAAAATATTTTTGTACGATATAATAAGATTAATGACTTAGGAGAATTGCAAGCGTAAATAACTTTACTTAGTGGCTTTGCCTAACACATTAACCGCCTGTGACCCGCTAGGTGAGTTCTCTGTTCATAGACGCTTTTCGTTACATACGATTTTTTCCATGTTATCGGCTACGCTCACATATCAATTCTTTTATATTTCTACCACTTCACTCTACTACGTTGGATATTGTATTCTATGGGCCCGATTCGGATTTTGAAATAGACATCTATTAGATATCTTTTAAACATCACCAAGATACGATAACGATATGTTTAAGATCTAACCTGTCATATTTGACATTTGCGCGATTTTGGAGATACTCTTGAACGATTTCCACAGGATATGACTTAGAGATCCAATTCACATCTAATACATATCTTACTCTATCTAACGTAAAAGTGACATTGGTTGCCCGAATTGCGATGCAAAAGAGAACTAGTTGATATCTAAACTATAACGTATCTAAAATGGATCTAGTACGTGTCGTCTCTTGTGAATATCTTGAAGTTCGAATACGGCAGATAGGGGCAGGAGTTCGACTCGCACTTGCCGGGATTTAGATAGATAGATAGATAGCGTTTATTGGTAAAAAGTAATATTTTACATGTCAACAGTTCATCAATATTTACATAGTGCGGAAAATTTCATCTCATTGTAATAATAATTATAAGTAAGTACTTTAATCAAGAAAAGTCATATACTTTTATACATTAAAAACAAATTAAATTATTAAAATAATATATGTCATAATATTTATAAATTAATTATCTATTTGTCAGTTTACAATTTAGTTTAAAGATGTTGGTTGTTCCCTGTGAGGAATTCATCGGTAGTGTAGTAAGCTTTTTCTAGGAGCAGCTTTTTTAAATTACGTGCAAATATTTGGTCACTGGCGGAATCAACTATTACCTTAGGTAGTGAATTATATAATTTGGGTCCCATGACACCCAGCGACTTTCGAAACTTTGCTAGCCTATATCTCGGAACAAGTAGCCGGTTTTGTCGGCGAGTGCTTCTAACATCAGTCCTAGTGAGAGTTATGTGATTATGTAGATTTTCCCTTACATGTGTGCAGGCTATTTGTATATAAATACTTGGTAACGTGAGTATTTTATGCTTCCTGAACAATTCTTGTGCCGGGTAGTCTAATGGTTTGTTATCAATTAGGCGTAATGCGCGTTTTTGTAATTTAAACAGTCTGTCTCGGTCGGCTGCTGTTCCCCATAGGTCTACGCCCTGAATAAGTATGGAATGGAAGTAGCCGTAGTACGCCTTTTTCAGGTTTTCAGTAGATAGGCTGTTTACAAGTCTGGAAAGTGCGTAATTGGCCGAGGCTAGTTTGTCGCAGCGCGCGTCAATGTGCGCACTCCACGTAAGGCCAGCGTCGATAATGAAGCCTAAGTACTTGACTTGACGTACTTGAGGGACCGTTACATTATTTACTTCTATATTTAACTCGTCAGTCGCAGTAGTGCGTAGTTGAAAATGAATTAAATTGGTTTTTTCGATGTTCAAAAGCATGCCGTTGGCTGTGAACCATTTGGTTATTTCGAGCATTGCTTTGTTGACGTTATGTTTCAATGTTGTAAGATTTTCGGCATTAACAATAACGCAAGTGTCATCCGCAAACATGACATACTCATGTTCGGGGCAGGCTGTTGTAATATCGTTTACTAGAATTAAAAAAAGATTATTCCCCATGGTAGATCCTTGAGGAACAGAACAACCACTGATAGTTTCGGGTTTCGATTTTGAGTTTAGGACGTAGGTTGTTTGTTTCCGATTTGTTAAGAACGAAGCAATTGCGTCGTATATTTTACCTTTAAAACCGTAGCGTTCGAGTTTCTTAAGTAGCAGCGAGTGGTCGATCATCTCGAAGGCGCGCGAGAGGTCGCAGAATATCGCTGCGACCTGCCGCCCCCCCTCGAGGTGCGTAAGCACACGCTCCACCAGGTCTCGCGCCGCGTGTGTGGTTGAGCGCCCAGCTTGGTATGCAAACTGCTGTTTGTTCAATAAGTTGTTTGAAACAAAGTGTTTCATTATCTGAAGACTTAACATGTATTCAAAAACTTTAGAAATTATAGGTATTAACGATATTGGTCGAAAACATTTAGGTAGATGCATCTCACCTTTACCTTTGTAGATTGGTTGAACCTTTACCAATTTTAGGACATCGGGATACACACCTACAGTCATGCATTTATTAAACATATTAAGCAATATTGAAATAACAACAGGCGGAAGGTAATCGAGAACGTGCGTCGACATTTCGTTAATATCTTTTGATTCTTTTCGTTTAATGTTTTTAAAAGCGGTTATTATATCTGATAATGTGAAGTATTCGAAATGAAACGTTAGTGATAATGACATAAGGTGTCGTTCTAAGTACGCGAGGGCGGTGTTTACTTTACACAGGGCTTTGTATTGTTATCGCACGTGTGCGCATAGTACCGGTTCAGCTGATCGGCCGCCGAGGATGCGCGCGCGCCTTCGCATTCGCCAGCCGACGCGCTCACGAGAACATCAATCGCACTACTCTTACCTTTTTTAGATCTACATGTTTCGGACGAAATGACACGCCAGACGCGGCGGCTCATGTCGTCTTGGCTGTTGGATATCTGATTGTTTACATATTCACTTCGTGCATCTTTTAACGCGGTCCAAAATTCTGATTCTAGCAATAGCAAGCTATCACAAAGCCGTTCGGTGGTATGAGGGGTTTTTAATAATTTAGTTTTTATACTACCGATATCGTAGCGTAACTGACGAATATTATCGTTGACCCATATATTAACATTGTGTCTTATTTGAGTTTTTTTAAATGGAAAATAAATGTCATAGTAATGTTTTATTACATTCACTAAGAGTTCTATTGTTTTTGCAGGACAGGGGCTTTTGTTTAAAAGACAATCCCAGTCATAACAGTCATAAGAGTCTAAGGCGAGATAGAAATTATTGATATTTTGTTGGGAAAAGATACGTTTAAATGTATGTGTGCAAGTTGTTATTTTAGGAATATTTAATGTTACGCACGTACTTAGATGATCGGAAACATGGAAATCCTCACAGGTCACATTACGTATATCTGCTTTAGGTACATTTGTATAGACATGGTCAATACATGTTTTAGACAATTTAGATATTCTAGTTGGAGTAGTTACTAATTGTGTATAACCAAACTGTTTAATAGTATACAACAAATTTTTGGAATTACTACATTTAGTTAATAAATCAATATTTATATCACCTACAACAATCACTTTGTAGTTTTGAAGGGCAGGTAAGCTTAATAGTCGGGATAATTTAGCAAAGAAAATATGTACGTTACCGTTTGGAGGTCTGTACACACACACCACAATCAGGTTGAGGCCTACGCATTCAACTGCACAGGTTTCAAATTGGGACTCCTCGGACAGGCTGCAGACTTCTTTCCGCTCGATGGTCACTAGTCCCGACCTAGCGTAGACGCAGGCGCCTCCTCCCATTTTCGTGGATCTGCAGTACTGGGCGCGTAGCTCGTAGTTCAGGATGTTGACGGATGTTATCTGTGCCGTCTGGAGCCAGTGTTCTGTAAGGCACTGTAAGGCAGGTTATTTATATCCTTCATTTGCGTACCTACCTATTTGACGTCATTGCTGTCAATCTTTGGAACGAAACATTAGCAAATTAGCTTCTTTCAATAATAACCTAATGTTCTGGCTACGTGGCACGAGTATATTTTTAAACCTCAATTCAATCAATGGTTCAATGAACTCATCCCTTTGAATTACATTGTCGTTGTTTGGATAACCCCTTATAACTAAGTTATTCAATCTTACCGAAACTCTCTGGTTAGGGGTCATCCATTAATTACGTCACACAAATTTCTAGGTTTTTTGACCCCTCCCCCCCCCTTCTCACACTTGGTCACATTTGGAAAACCCCTCCCCCCCTAGTGTGACGTCACATTTTTTCTACGAAATCGCCAAATCGAATTAAGTAAGTACCTATGTATTATTAATATTTTACCAAAATATTTTTGACGATATAAATATTAGTAATTTTATAACCCAAAACTGCTTAGGAAAGAAAATTAAACGATTAAGAACTATTTTCGTTTTAAAAACTTGTTATTTAAATGTACAGCGAACTAAATAATTTAAATAAATTTTCGGTTACTGATGAAGTTAAAGTGACGTCACAAAGTTTGTGTCTCCCCCCTCCCCCATGTCACAATATGTCACATTTTCTTGTCCCCCTCCCTCCCCCTAAACGTGTGACGTAATTAATGGATGACCCCTTACCCTAATTTGTATTTTGCTATTATACGCTAAGTACAAATTAATCAGATTAATCCTAAAGAAACGAGGATTATTCAAATTCATTTATATAACAATACTAGCTGTTGCCCGCGACTTCGTCCGCGTGGAATCTTATCTTCAACATTTTACATCTTTAGTACCTATAATTTTCATATCCAAGCAATGTTGAAATTAAGTAGGTACTTTTGTTTTTTAGCAAGTTGTATGAAGTTTTAAGTCAAGTGGATTTTGATGTTGGTTGCTGAAATTACTTTTCTTGTATTCTCATAATAGGTACCTATGCCCTTATACAAAGATTCAAGTTCCGCATTCCGCACTCACAAAATATCTGATCTCCATACAAACTTTCAACCCCTTTCTCACCACCTTGGGGGATGATTTTCAAAAATGCTTGAATTCGTTTTCATGTTTTTTAATTTATTACCTTTTTTCCAAAAAGTTAAAGTTCCTAGCTTAAAATTAAATTTACACCCCAAGACGAATTTTCATCCCCTTTTTAGCCCCCTTAGGGATTGAATTTCCAAAAACGTTGCAATTACTTTTTTTTGTAATCGGCTATTATGTCTTTCTAAGAAGTTTCAAAGCATTTGCAATGGATTCAAACTTTGAACCCCATTTTAACCGTTAGGGGATGAATTTTACAAATCGCTGAAATCACTTTTATTGTCTTCTAATAATATATCTTTTAACGAAGTTTCAAATTCGTAGCTCAAAAGAAAACTTTAACCCCATACAAACTTTCATCCCCTTTTTAACCCTGTTAGGGGATGAATTTTACAAAACGCCGAAATTACTTTTATTGTCTTCTAATAATATCCCCAAATACAAAGATTCAAGTCCCGCGCTCGAAAAATTTTTTGGTATCCATACAAACTTTCAACCCCTTTTTCACCACCTTGGGGGATGAATTTTCTAAAACGCTGAAATTAGTTTTCTTGTATTTTAATAATATATCTTTTAACGAAGTTTCAAATTCGTAGCTCAAAAGAAAACTTTAACCCCATACAAACTTTCATCCCCTTTTTAACCCTGTTAGGGGATGAATTTTACAAAACGCCGAAATTACTTTTATTGTCTTCTAATAATATCCCCAAATACAAAGATTCAAGTCCCGCGTTCGAAAAATTTTTTGATATCCATACAAACTTTCAACCCCTTTTTCACCACCTTGGGGGATGAATTTTCTAAAACGCTGAAATTAGTTTTCTTGTATTTAAATTAGATACTTTTTTACAAAGTTTCAAGTTCCTAGCTCAAAATAAAATTTGCACCCGAAGACGAACTTTCATCCCCTTTTTAACCCCCTTAGGGGTTGAATTTCCAAAAACGTTGCAATCACTTTTTTTTGTAATCGTCTATTATGCCTTTCTAAGAAGTTTCAAAGCATTTGTAATGGATTAAAATTTTCAACCCCTTTTTAACCCTGTTAGGGGATGAATTTTACAAAACGCTGAAATTACTTTTCCTGTCTTCTAATAATATCCCTAAATACAAAGATTCAAGTCCACCACTTGAAATTTTTTTTGATATCCATACAAACTTTCAACCCCTTTTTCACCACCTTAGGGGATGAATTTTCAAAAACGCTGAAATTAGTTTTCTTGTATTTTAATAATATATCTTATTACGAAGTTTCAAATTCCTAGCTTAAAAGAAAACTTTAACCCCATACAAACTTTCATCCCCTTTTTAACCCCCTTAGGGGTTGAATTTCTCAAAATCGCTTCTTATCTCTTGTACACTTTATAAACGCAATCTGGTGTGCAAATTTCAACTTTCTGGCTTTTGTAGTTTCGGCTCTGCGTTGATGAATCAGTCAGTCAGTCAGTCAGTCAGTCAGTCAGTCAGTCAGGACACTTGCATTTATATATATAGATTATAAATTACGGCACTTTAGTACCTACACAGTTTGACTATTCACTGACTGTAAATGACAAACGGTTGGCGTATCGAGCACAGTAAAAGCAACTTTATCTCCATAGGCTACAGTCTATTTTAAAACGGCAGGAAAATCGATATCATTACGCCAAAGCTCCACCGACGGTTTACAAATGAATTGGCAGCGGCGATGCTTTTCACTGTAGGGAATAGAAAACAAATTCAATAAGGTGTGGAAGTGTAAATCTCAATTGTTGCGGGTTTTCGTCAAACTGCAAAATGGAACTCGGCAATTTGAATTACGAGCATTTAAAACTCTGAATTGGAATGGGCATTTACTTATACTCATAAGGTAGATATGGGATTACTGTTAGTAACTTTTCGTCATACGAGCTTAAAAAAACCATGGAGTATCTTATCTTAATTCATCTTTGGACACACGAGCGCCGAACTAACTAGGAGTCGAGGTGGTATGTTCGAAATCGGTCGGAAGGATTATCTTAATTCTACAAGAAATAAATAAAATTTTATCGTCTATAATTAATAATGAGACAAACACAGATTAATAATGAGTTACTTTAATACATAAAACTGTAGAATTTAGAGCTACACGTTATTATTTTAATTTAAAAGGAATTGAACTACAAAATAATGAGACCGTCTAATTTTGAGTAGCGGCCAGATTCGAACTTTAAGATACGTCAAACAAAAACGTCACTTTTGACACTGACACATCTAATCCATATCCTTTCTAGATCTATTAATTGACGTATATTAAAGTTCGAATCCGGCAGTAGGTAGATATATTTAATGAAACCGAACAAAGCAAAGTTTATGTTATGACTCATTGACGTTTCTGAAATTGAATATTTCTACTGCAGTTAGTTTTTCTTCTTTTAAATGTCAACTCATATCAGATGCATAATTGATATTGCTTGTAAAAATTACAAAAACGCAGTCAAAAACGTTAAAGTAGGTACATGACACTCAAAAAGTTCGATGGTAGACACCATTAAATAATGTAAACATGGCATTTGACTCCTTTCTGGATACGTTTTCTTGTCTGTACAACCTTTGTTTTCCAATGATGAGTATAAAAGTTAAATCTCATGGCATCAAGATATGTAGTAAAAAGAGAAGGTCCATGTTATGGGAGTACCGTTTATGTCCCACTGCCCAGAATAGAGATAGGTTTAAATTATATAATGCTAGATTTAAGAAAATTTTGACTCTAACGCAACGCTCACAAAATGATCACTTCATTAAATCTGCGAGTAATAAATCCAAGGCTACATGGCAAGTAATAAATAAAACTAAGCAGCAGTTCCCTAAGGAACCTATTCAAAAAATTATTAGAGATGATGATACTATTATTACAGATCCAACAGACATAGCAAATGAGTTCAATAACTTTTTTACTGATCAAACGCCATCAGCCCGACAAAAATATGACATAAATGTAAACTGCATTCAGTCTATGTACATGAAACCAACTGTCCCTCATGACATCTTCACAATAATTAAGTCTTTGAAAAACACTAACAGTGTCGGACATGACAACATATGCACTAAAGTTGTAAAGGAAGTTGCACACATAATTGCTGTCCCTCTTAGTTATATTATTAATTTAAGTATTGCAACTGGAGTGTATCCCGATAACTTAAAGTCTGTTATTGTAAAGCCATTACATAAAAAAGGTGAAAAAACAAACATAAAAAATTACAGGCCTATTGCTCTGGCAACAATTTTCTCAAAAATCTTTGAAAAAGTTATATACGAGGCACTGTACAGTTACTTAGATAAATTTAAACTTTTTGCAACAGAACAAAAAGGTTTCAGAAAACAGAAAACAGTAAATATGGCCATATTTGATCTCGTACAGCCCATTATAGATGCTATGGATAGGCGTAATTATATTTGTGCAGTCTTCATGGACATGACTAAGGCCTTTGATTACGTAGACCATACAATTCTCTTAAAAAAACTTAATGCATATGGAATACGAGGAAATGTGTTGGATTTATTCAGGTCATATTTAAGTAACAGAGATCAATATACAGAGCTCACTCAAATTTGTTTGAGGACTAAGCATCAAAAGTCTTTTCAATCAGAAAAACGTAAAATAAAGTATGGTGTGCCGCAAGGAAGCGTTCTTGGTCCTTTGCTGTTTTTACTTTATATCAATGACCTTCCACGAAACATCAAATATCCCATGGTCCTGTTCGCTGATGACAGTACCGTTATAATAGAATGTAAAGATATTTATCACTATGAATCTGAAATTAATAATACAATTGTTGACATAATTAAATGGCTTAATATAAATAATTTATTGATAAATCTAGATAAGACTAAAATTATCCATTTCTACCAACGTAAAATACCTCCTCCAATTTGCTGTAAATATGAAGGTCAATGTATAGAGTCTGTTGCCGACACAAAGTTTTTAGGAGTACAAATTGATGAAAATTTATCTTGGAAATCCCATACAGAAGAAATGTGCAAAAAACTTAGTCAGTATGCCTATGCCCTACATATATTAGCCAAAAAAGCAAGTCCTCACGCGGTTCTAGTAGCATATCATGGTTTTGTAGCCTCAAAGCTGCGGTATGGTATTATCTTTTGGGGAAATTCCACAAATAGAGAATTAGTTTTTAAGGCACAAAAGAGGTGCATTAGAGCAATGTGTGGAATCAAAACACCCGACAGTTGCGTACCGTATTTCAAGGACTTAAAAATTTTGACGATGCCCTCACTTTTCATTTTTGAAGTGATAATGTTTGTAAAAAACAATGCAAGCTTGTTCAAAAAACATGTTGATGTTTCTCACAGAAATCTGAGAAACAAGCATGTACACAATCTGTGCACGATTCCTGCAAATACATCATTGTTGCGAAAGAGTGTGTATTACTTGGCCAGTAAAATATATAACAAATTGCCGATTATCTTTAAGTCACTAAGTATATTCGAATTAAAAAATAAGCTAATGACATTATTGATTGATAAATGCTATTATTCCATTACAGATTATTTAAATGATGACTTAGAATGATCATATACTATGACAATTTGTTTTATCTTTTTAATAGGCATTAAATTGACATAATATTTATTAATTATACATAATGATACTAAATAATAATAGAAATCTATATTTTATATTACATCTATTAATTCTTATAACTATGTACTTGTACCTGATATTCATTATTGAATTGACATAGCTGTAAGTAGGATTACACTGTTACTCGTACGCGATGAGCATGATAGTTTAGTTTCTAGTATTAAGTTCAATGTTTTTGTACGCCGTTTGGTAAAATATAGTGAAACTGTACATATATAAACTGACCACCACTGTAATTCTACCTATATTTACAAATAAAACACTTACTTACTTACTTACTTACTCCATCTCAATCAGTAAACAAATTTAGACAAAAATATCTTTTGTTTTTTATTCAAGATGACGCCCACGACGTCTTTTCAATAATATGATGCAACGAACTTAACCTTTTCGACGCCGTGTCAAACAAATTCCTGTCACGCGAACGCTACTTCACCGAAGTGTCAAAACTGAAATTGAACTTTTTGCATATTGACGTAGGTCTTTGTTGCTCTGTGGTCTCTGACCGATTAATCAGTCTTTGGCGTTGAACCTGCGGTGCGGATATATCGGTCATTGGCGTCCAAAAGGTTAAGGGCGGACTAAGGACAAACGAAACATTTCGATACCTTAACATACTACAGGTACTCTACATAGTATTATAAGTTTAGAAAAATTACATAGATGTTATGTGTGTAAAAACTAGCCACTTCAACTCCTGAACTATAATTACATCCCAAGTCAACTAGATATTATTTATTTTTCTATGAGTTTAGTTATTTTATTATTTAGGTAGGTGAGCGTTTTCACTTCACTGTATATCATTAAGCGGGTTCATTTTTAATTATTTAACCCCGAAAGAGCATTGCAAAAAGTATGGACCAACCATGCACCGTGCACTTATATAAAGACTCCCGTGCAAGTGTTTTACGTAGTAGTTGACGAACGTTGTATTAATTACTAATCAATTTGTGAATTAGGTAAGCAGTGGACATATTTTAAATTCAGTTTCTATAAATATTTAATTTCAGAAAAACCGTTGAGGTTTTGATGTGTGGTTGTAGGTAAGTTTGGTTAATTTAAATTTTATACTTACAAGAATATACTGAGAACCAATTTGCTGAGTAGCTATTATTATATCTACATTAAAGTTTATTATACCTATTACCAAAAAGAATAGATAGTATAGAGGGGTCCTGTCATTGTCAAATTTGTAGTCACGGTACATTTACTGCCATCTATCGACACACGATTAAAACTTAAAATAAAATTGAAAATGTATAAATTAATCAAAATATGTTTATGGATAAATGATTTTTAATTTTTATTGTTCCATACTGACCCAAGTTCTTTCACTAATATGTGTTAAAATTGTTAAATATCAAACGGTGTCCTCAACGCCATCTAACCGAGAATAGGCCAAAGGTATAAATTATAATGGCGCCATCTATTCGAGAATGACTTATTCTTGATATACGAGGCACGTTTTTTTCTTAGACTTTATCTATCTTATACGGAGTTATATATATCTCTGCTATTACTTAATCAATATTATCTATCCTATGTTTCACAACTTTTTTTTATGTAAAAATGTATCCACGAATGTATTATCGATACAAACCCGATAAGGTTTCACGACACTTTTCTGTTTGAATCAATATAAGATTTTAATATAGCATAAATAAAAAAATACAACCTGTTACCCAACAAAAAAATTAATTTCGGTTAGAAATAGGCAAATAGGGCAGAATATTTTTCCTGGAAGACTGGTATACAAGTTTCACTGTAAAGTCGCGAGTATTAATATATTTATATTTAAATAACAGTGTAAAATTTATATATTTGTTTTCGATGGTCTTAGATGACACATTTCTACATGACATTAAAGCTCTCTAAAAGGTATCTACGTGTTGGATCTATATCCGCCTCTAATTGCCCTGCAGTTTGGCAGAAGAAAAAAAATCTGTAAAATAGGGTTTATTTCACCTGAATAAATGATTTATTTATTTATTTATTTTTTTATTTAATTGTCGGATCTATACTATGTCCCCACGCAAGCTTAGCAAAACCGGCATTTTTAGGCGCGTGAAATCCAAAATGGAGAAATATAACTCAATGTTTCAATTATGTCAAGTACGCCTGTATTATATTAAAATAAAAGAAACATTTAAGATCAGACCAAGATGCCACCAAACTCCAAAGTCGTAGAGGATCGCCGACAAGTCAGCTTTCCGCATTTGCCGTACCCCGTGACGCGGAATGCGGAGCCGCGAACCCCGCAGCACTGGCTGAAGGGCAAGCGGCTACAAGACGGCGCCGAGGGACTCTGGAGAATACACGACTCGATATATGATCTGACAAGTTTCGCGAGTGTACACCCTGGTGGCGCCGAGTGGATCACTCTTACTAAGGTTTTTTGGCTTCATCGCTTTCCGATTGTTTTCACATTTCCTTGCCCTAAGGCTGCGTTTGACCAGATATGTTTGTTAAGAACTAGTTGAGAACCAATAGAATAACTTCATTTGTTTTCCTCGCTCAGCGTGCAGGGATTCTATTGGTTCTTAAAAACACATCCCTCACAACGCATCCTCGCACATCTCTGGTCGAAACGCACCCTTGTACTCAAAAATTCACAATGTGACAATCTTGAAAATTATAATATTTTGATTAGTAATAACATACGCTTAAACACGCATTATTTCCGCCGATTGGCAATTTTTAGTTTTCGTTTGGTGTAAATATGTACCATTAAAATGAAATAACAAATAACGTTTTGAGATGACGGCTGTCACCGTTAATATAAGCCATTAGAAAAATAATATAAACAAATAAAATGTGACACACTATTTGTATTGTAATGTAACGTTATTGACACTTAATTATTTTTACACATCAAAGAGACAGCTATTTATTTTATTACCTACACGATAGTTTTTGCAAATATATTCAAGCAAAACATTCACAATGGCTATGTCGCAGTAAGATAGATAAAGCCGTTATATAGTTATAACCCTAGGGATATAATTATATGTCGTAACATAGTTATAAGAAAGCGATTCATTACTATCTTACTAGGAATATAACTATAATACGTCTTTAGTTCAGTGATATAGTAATATGCCGTATGTAACGTATATTACGTGTTATAATCATATTCCTAGTAAGATAGTAATATCTTACTAGGAATATTATTATAATACGGTATTTGACTAAACTAATGTGGTTAAATGGTTATAAATCTGCCAGGGAATCAAAGAAAACAGTAAGTATATTCGTTTTTATTTTTATTACAAAATCAACTTTGTTGTTTGCAATTAGTTGTAATACTTTTTAGCAATATTACTTAAAATATATTATATATTACTAAACTAGAAACGTATTATAGTTGATTATAATAAGTACTATACGGCATATAACTATATCCCTAGGGATATTACTAGACTTCCGCCGCACCGCCGCACTCCTACCTACAATTACTATCTTACTAGGAATATGATTATAATACATACAATACGGCATATAACTATATCCCTAGGGATATAACTATACCTCCGCCGCACCGCCGCACTCCTAGGTACCTACAATTATTTCACTAAACTTAATCCAGTAATATAACTATATCACTAAACTAAAGACGTACCTATTATAGTTATACTCCTAATAAGATAGTAATGAATCGCTTTCGTATAACTATGTTACGACATATAATTATATCCCTAGGGTTATAACTATATAACGGCTTTATCTATCTTACTGCGACAGTTATACAACTTATAAACGCATCGAACTCACAAAGGACATACTCATACTCCCACCCCTCTCAAACCTTAGCCCCTTACAATTTATTCTTGTCCAGGGAACTGATATAACAGAAGCCTTCGAAACGCATCACCTTCACGGCGTTGCCGAAGGAGAATTGCCCAAATACTTCGTGAAAAAGATCGACACTCCTAGAAACTCACCGTTCACATTCCAAGAAGATGGCTTCTACAAAACCCTTAAGCCGAAAGTCGCTGAAAAGTTAAAAGATATACCAAAGAATGAAAGAAAGCGGAGCGACATGATAACCGACCTTGTGTTGGTGGCATTCATAGTTGTCAGTTCTCTGTCTTGTTGGATGATGAATAAAAGCATTTGGATTGGACTAGCCTTAATACCGGCAAGCGGTTATCTTTTGTCATGCGTTGCAATTGCTGCTCATAACTACTTTCATAGACGGGATAATTGGAGAATGTACTTATTCGATCTTCTTGGATCTTCTTACAGGTACGTATGTATATTTAACTTTAGTTGATGACAATATTAAGGTTGTACTTATGTCTCTCTTATTAATCACTGTCAATTGGCAATATCAACTTCTAATATATGTTTACATTTTCCATAAAAGGCTAATAATGTTCTTAATGTGATATAACACGAAAATCTACCAACAACATGCGTTTAAATTCCCCAACGATTTCATACGTATATTGCACATGATTTCTGTACCTAGCAGATACGAATCCACGTTTTAAAATTAACGCATATCTAATGTAACAATATTGTTGTAATAATACGGCTCGAAAACGCCAAAAACATAAATCAGTTATTTCGCCAAGCCACCGACAACCAACTGGGCTAGCAACGACAGGGATGACAATAAATATTGTATGATATTGATAATGAATTACAGGAGTCTTAAAACGTGGATCCCGAAGTTTAGAATTTACGATCTAACAAAAGTTATTTTATGAACCAACAGACGAAACTTCCGAGCTAGCGCTAGCTTTGCATCACAGGACATTTATTTTGCATTAGGTATTCAGAACGGTGAAGTTAAATTTTTACCACTATATTGGTAACTCTTAGGTACCGGTTAATCCTAATTTTCAACGTACTTCGGGCTTTTACAATAACATACATATCTATATCTATACATATAATAAAGCTGAAGACGGTCGAAAGTCTGTACATGGAAGATATTTGAAAAAAAGTTGGCTGGGGATACTTAGAATCGATAACAGAACACGTTCCAACAGTTTTTAGATTTTTTGTCTGTTTATCTGTTTGTCTGTTTATTTGAACGCGCATCACTCATCATAGTGAAGTTTTCATCACATTTTGATGAAAACTTCACTAATATGTCGAAAAAATCCCCGGCCAGGTTATAGGCTATGAAAATTTAACCCCTAAAAGGGGGGATAGCCACAACACTCGATTGACTTAAGTTTGCCCCTGAATCTTATGGCGCTACTTAGGAAGGAGGGGCAAACTCTTTTCAGATATGTGCTACCACTATTGAGTACCCTGACTGAACTAACAGATGGCGCTGAATTTAATACGTTGTGACATGAATAAGCCACCGCGGAAAGATCTTGCCAAATTAACTCTAAGTTTAGAAAGGGGGTACGGATATATCAGCAAAAATAATTGAATAATTATGTTGATTTAATAAATTAATAATACAACAAAATTAAACGACAGTAAATTAATTGCCCCTCATTGCCATCTACATCTACATTGCCATCTACAGTGCCATCTTTTGGGGAACTGAGTAAACATTAAGTAAACAAGAAAACTAAAAATGAGTTTACATAGTTACGTAGTGGTAAAATAAACACACATATCAACACGCGTATAATTGCATAGTTACCTATTTAAAATTATTAATTTTCTCCGTCATGAATTATACCTAATCGTAATTATATCGCACCCATATCAAATCTATATTCATACGTATCGTCTACTTTAAGCACTTAATAATAATGACCACGAAGGTGGGTACTTTGAAAAAAAAACATTGACCTCTGTCATTTGCAGTGCCGGATTAACCCTTTTAAGCAAAATAAGCACTTGCTTAGGGCACCAAAACTGTAGGCAAAAAAAAGAGCAGGCTGCATCAGCATTGCAGTCGTCGTGGAGTAGGTACCTACATGAAACTTTTATACGTGTGTACAAGTACCCATCTAATAACGAAGGGCCGTAGGGATCAAGTAAGAGAGTGAGGGTACGTAAGAACATCTCCAACGTAGGCTTTCGATTTGACCTTACGCGGAGGCCCTTAAAGTCATGGAAAAAATCTTCTGCCTTAATAACACTTGGGCGAGGATCAAAATCCAAACTTTCCTCTTTCGCAGCTGGGCCTTCTGCCTTGCTCACACTTCGCCAATTCAATTCACTTGGTCAATTCCAAGTCTAAGCTCTGCTTTCTTGCATCTTTTCTGTATGAAAACAACCTCGCTGACACCCTTAAATGTCGAGCCCTATGCGAAGCCAGGCTGATAGAAAACTGTCCCGTCCCTTCTCTGTATGAAATCCTGGATACGCGCCTGGTTGGGACTAAAAGTAAAAAATAATGTACAACTGTCTATCAAATTACGTTTTTATATCGAAACATTTTCGCGCTCGCTTCGCTCGCGTTTTCAATAACTTTCTTATATATGGCGACTGCAGCAGCATTACTCTGTTGCAACGTTACTGCTGTAGCACTGTCGATTTTCGTGATAAAATGTGACGTTATCTATGATAATTTTTAAGAAAAAAAAACCGACTTCCATGGGGGCCGATGAAAGATTATTGTAGATGGTACACTATGTAGAAAAGGAGGGAAAACCACCCACTTTTCTACTAGCATTTCGCTTCTGTATAATGGCTCCACTACAGGATGGGCCAACGCCGGCCACTCCAAGGGACGCAGCCATGCGGTAGAATGAGATAGCAATATCACTTGCTCCCTCTAACGCATAAATGCGTCCCTTGGAGTGGCCGGCGTTGGCCCATCGTGAAGAGGAGCCATGAGGGTCGTAGTTCTAGCCTAACCTAACCCACTCCTTAGATAGCAGTTCGGTTCTGTGCGGATCGCAGTTCGAACCTAATCAAACCCACTTTTCAAGTAGCATTTCGTTTCTGTAAGGCTCGCAGTTCTAACCTAACCTAATCCTTGTTCGGTTCTGTGAGGATCGCAGTTCAAACCTAACCTAACCCACTTAATGGCGCATGCCGTGCGGTGTACGGGGGTTTAAGCGGGAGGGGCTAGTAAGATTGGCATCATCGTACTTTATACTTACATTAATTTTATGATAGGTAATCATAGTTGTTTATTTAGTTAAGGTATCATAGTGGTTTTCTGGGTCAAGGTCCGGGTCCGAGTCCGGGTCCGAGTCCGGGTCCGAGTCCGGGTCCGAGTCCGAGTCCGGGTCCGAGTCCGGGTCCGAGTCCGGGTCCGAGTCCGGGTCCGAGTCCGGGTCCGAGTCCGGGTCCGAGTCCGGGTCCGAGTCCGGGTCCGTGTCCGGGTCCGAGACCGGGTCCGAGTCCGGATCCGAGTCCGGGTCCGGTTCCGAGACCGGGTCCGAATCCGGATCCGAGTCCGGGTCCGAACCGGATCCGGGTCCGAACCGGATCCGGGTATGAGTCCGAGTCCGGGTCCCAGTCCAAGTCAAAATCGAAATTCGTAATCACCAAACGTGTACCATGCGTCATTGAAGAGTTCTGTTCTGGTCATCATCAGCAGTTCCACTTCATCAAATGCGACAGTTTTTAATGTAAATGCTTGATTTTATGATGAAAATACAAAAAAATCTATACGTATGCCTTTAATATTTGAGGAGTTCCCTCGATTCCTTATGGATCCCATCATCAGAACTGGAGCTTGACAAAAATGTGGCTTAAAAACTTAACTTGCTTAACGAACATAACGAAAAGGAAAAATCGCCAAACGTGGACTATGCGTCGTTTAAGAGTTCTGTTCTGATCATCATCAGCAGTTCCACTTCATCAAATGCAACAGTTTTTAATGAAAATGCTTGATTTTTTTATGTAAATACAAAAATCTCTATACGCATGCCTTTAAGATTTGAGGAGTTCCCTTGATTCCTCATGGATCCCATCATCAGAACTCGAGCTTAACAAAAATGTGGCTTAAAAATTTAACTTGCTTAACAAACATAACGACGAGGACAAATCGCCAACCGTGAACTATGCGTCGTTGAAGAGTTCTGTTCTGATCATCATCAGCAGTTCCACTTCATCAAATGCAACAGTTTTTAATGAAAATGCTTGATTTTCTGATGTAAATACAAAAATCTCTATACGCATGCCTTTAAGATTTGAGGAGTTCCCTTGATTCCTCATGGATCCCATCATCAGAACTCGAGCTTAACAAAAATTTGGCTTAAAAATTTAACTTGCTTAACAAACATAACGACGAGGACAAATCGCCAACCGTGAACTATGCGTCGTTGAAGAGTTCTGTTCTGATCATCATCAGCAGTTCCACTTCATCAAATGCAACAGTTTTTAATGAAAATGCTTGATTTTTTTATGTAAATACTAAAATCTCTATACGCATGCCTTTAAGATTTGAGGAGTTCCCTTGATTCCTCATGGATCCCATCATCAGAACTCGAGCTTAACAAAAATGTGGCTTAAAAATTTAACTTGCTTAACAAACATAACGACGAGGACAAATCGCCAACCGTGAACTATGCGTCGTTGAAGAGTTCTGTTCTGATCATCATCAGCAGTTCCACTTCATCAAATGCAACAGTTTTTAATGAAAATGCTTGATTTTCTGATGTAAATACAAAAATCTCTATACGCATGCCTTTAAGATTTGAGGAGTTCCCTTGATTCCTCATGGATCCCATCATCAGAACTCGAGCTTAACAAAAATTTGGCTTAAAAATTTAACTTGCTTAACAAACATAACGACGAGGACAAATCGCCAACCGTGAACTATGCGTCGTTGAAGAGTTCTGTTCTGATCATCATCAGCAGTTCCACTTCATCAAATGCAACAGTTTTTAATGAAAATGCTTGATTTTCTGATGTAAATACAAAAATCTCTATACGCATGCCTTTAAGATTTGAGGAGTTCCCTTGATTCCTCATGGATCCCATCATCAGAACTCGAGCTTGACAAAAATGTGGCTTAAAAACTTAACTTGCTTAACAAACATAACGACGAGGACAAATCGCCAACCGTGAACTATGCGTCGTTGAAGAGTTCTGTTCTGATCATCATCAGCAGTTCCACTTCATCAAATGCAACAGATTTAATGAAAATGCTTGATTTTCTGATGTAAATACAAAAATCTCTATACACATGCCTTTAAGATTTGAGGAGTTCCCTTGATTCCTCATGGATCCCATCATCAGAACTCGAGCTTGACAAAAATGTGGCTTAAAAACTTAACTTAACAAACATAACGAAGAGGACAAATCGCCAGCCGTGAACTATGCGTCGTTAAAGAGTTCCGTTCTGATCATCATCAGCAGTTCCACTTCATCAAATGTCACTTTTTTGGGTGTATATGCTTGATTTGTTGATAAAAATCCAAAAATCACTATATGTATGCCTTTAAGATTTGAGGAGTTCCCTCGATTCCTCATGGATCCCATCATCAGAACTGGGTTTTGACAAAAACGGGACCAATCTGTATGCATATACTTTCAATCAAAAAAAGAATTTTCAAAATCGATCTAGTAATGACGGAGATATGGAGTAACAAACATAAAAAAAAATTAAAAAAATTAAAAAAAAAAACATACAACCGAATTGATAACCTCCTTCTTTGAGATTTGGAAGTCGGTTAAAAAGGGACCTTATTGTCGATGGCGCTTACGCCATTATTAACGATGCTCCGATATAAATACGTTTTTATATCGAAACATTTTCGCGCTCGCTTCGCTCGCGTTTTCAATAACTTTCTTATATATGGCGACTGCAGCAGCATTACTCTGTTGCAACGTTACTGCTGTAGCACTGTCGATTTTCGTGATAAAATAATGTGACTGATTTCCATACTAAAAGTAAAAATGTACAACTATCTATCAAATTACGTTTTTATATCGAAACATTTTCGCGCTCGTTTCGCTCGCGTTTTTAATAACTTTCTAATTAATGGCGACTGCAGCAGCATTACTCTGTTGCAACGTTACTGCTGTAGCACTGTCGATTTTCGTGATAAAATGATGTGACTGATTTCCATACTAAAAGTAAAAATGTACAACTATCTATCAAATTACGTTTTTATATCGAAACATTTTCGCGCTCGCTTCGCTCGCGTTTTTAATAACTTTCTAATATATGGCGACTGCAGCAGCATTACTCTGTTGCATCGTTACTGCTGCAGCACTGTCAATTTTCGTGATAAAATGATGTGACTAATTTCCATTCTCAGCTGTAATGCAGCAATGAACGTCATTCAACTTACCAAAAAAAGAATCAATGTAATCTCGATGACCCTAGGGACAGGGGGCACCATAGTCTAGAAATGCTTAGGGCATCAAAATATCTTAATACGGCACTGGTCGTTTGCGGAGTCAAACGATTTGTGACTCGCATTTAAAACGCATTACCATGCCTTCCAGAAAAAAATCTAATCATTCGCGAAAGTCTCGCAACGCATTGAGGTTACAAGGGGCACGTGGTCTTCCTCAGGAGTCTGAAGAAGACCACGATGAGTGGCGCTCTAGCCAGGCAGGCCGCTTCGCTTTCGCTCGCGCGCGTATACCTTACTGTATCGTCCGATATACATCTACTACTCTGTCGTTCAAATCACGTGTAAAATTTGAATAAGGGCGAAAAAAACTATTGATTTTGGAGTGTAGTTTTATTTAGTGGTACCTAATTGTAAAATATTGTATCTGGACTGCAGTCCTCGAGCATATCCATCTGTCAACTTTACTTCAAGTTCCGCCTCCAGGGGAGAGGGAGAGAAATTAGGATTAGAAATTAGCCGCTTAATGACACAGATCGAATTCCACGCGGGCGGAGCCGCGGGCACAGCTAGTACATATATATATTATTATGATACGTCAAATAGTTACACGTATTTTCGGTTATTTATTTTATTACCTAAATAATTAAATAAGTCGCACAACAGTTATGCCAAATCTCTTCGAGCAACACCGGCTTCCGACACGTCGGAAGGGAGGGGCCCAAGCGATATCTCGCCGTACAAATCTTTCTGCCATTTTTCGCGGGGGGAAAGGTGCACACAGTCGCATTTCTCACACACTTACATACAAAATCCAATCTGTAATGACGACACAAATACATAGAAAATGACACACGTCAAAGACAAATCTTGCAAACCTGGATCTCTTTTTGTGTACGGACGAGTGACTAGTGTCACAACACGCACACTAACACATTTTCGTTGAAGTATGTCATTGTATTCTGAGAGATGTGAAGTCGGATTTGTCGCTCGACCGATCCGCAATTTGTACTGAGCGAGCAAAATCGATTAATCCAACAATTACTTGAGACTAAAATATAATAATTGTTAAATAAATGTAATTTAACGTATGATATGTAAAAAAAAATACATGTGAAATGTAACACTTTCTTTTTGTAAATTTGATGTCCCCGACCTCTTTTTATAACAAAAAACCGAGTAAACAGGCATTTTTGTGCAGCAGTGTTCACGCGCGCGTCTGGACTCGGTCTAGTGAAAAATCCAAGTGCAACTAGTTTTATTACCCGCGCTAGATTAGATTGACGCGCTAATCTTGTACCTCGGCAGAGGGGAAATAGTGCGAATGCCACCTCCCTTCCGTGTTGCTCGAAGCCAAATCTATTTAAGATTTCATTGTATTGTGCTATACATTTTTGGGAGACAAATTTTGTTTTCTTGCCTTGGATCCGTGTGTGTGGTCGAGCTAAAATTAAGTATAGGTACTTTTATACAGTAACATGCTTACATATATTTGAACTAATAATGCAGTCGGGACATGGCCAAGGAATTCCAGTACAACAAAAAATGCAATAACATGTAGTTTTGGGCTTATTAGAAAAGCCTCGAGGGGAAGGGTCGGTCGATGCTGAAGCCAACAATAAAAACGATAGTATCAAAATTATTTTTTTTTCCTCCCTCTTTCCTATATCTTTTTTACCCAAAGGGTAAAAACGGGCCGGTATTACTAAGACTCCGCTGTCCGTCTGTCTATCACCAGGCAGTATGTATATAACTCATGCACTTAGCCGGTTTTTTACGATTATTTTTTTCAGAGATTGGCGCATTATGCACGCGCTATCCCATCACCTTCATACAAATACAGCTCAAGACCTGGAACTTAGTGCGTTTGAGCCTTTCTTAGTGTTCTTGCCCTATATGTCTAAAACTACGTTTGAGAAATTGGCTGCCGTATACTGGCCCGTGATATATTCATTCGCATGTTTGGTGCAACTCGGAAAAGAGTAAGTTGTAATCTATTATTAGATATTTCCAATTAATTTTTTTCTTCATCTAATTTTACTATTATTAAATTTTCAACAAGATACACCAGCGATCTGCTCGTCATAAGGTTAACGGTTAGATACCTATGACCGGTATTAAGGATGACTCAATTTAGTTCCGTCCGTGTCCGAACCGAGACATCCGCCACTTCGTTTTCTGTGACGGGTGACCGATGATTACGTGATTCTCTCTATAGAAAACTGAAATATCGGACACCTCGGCCCGTACCCGGACCGTTCTAGCGTGAATCATCCTTTACTCATCCTTCGGCCCATATATAAGATGGTTTTGAATACGTACATGTTGCGAACTCGGCGCCGTCAACTGGACAGAAACGGCTTTGGACAGAGTAGCATGGCGGTCTTAGGTGTCGGAGGCCAAGATCCACTTCGGGTCGTTGCGCCACAGCAGTAAGTAGTAAGTAAATACATGTCGCAGTAACGAGTATTATAAATTTCAGAGTTGTATTCTCCACAATAAACCACGAAGGCAAGCATTTAAACTGGACCAATGCAATTCCATTCCTGATACCGACATGGATGTGGTATCTCGGGGGCCTGCCTCTGTACTGGACAGTCCCAGTCTGGCTTGGAACGATGTTCTCCGCCAGCTTCTTCTTCGTGATGTATGGAATTACCGCGGGACATCACGCAGAAGATAACTTTTTTGAGGGTGATAAGCCTAGGTATAATAAACCAATCTGATTCAATTCGAACACCAACTATCCTTTAGCTAGCATATCCCTCCCTCCCCCATAACAACAGGTCCTTAAATGTTGAGAAGATCAGAGTATAAGTTCAATAAGTATGCTGGGTATGTACGAAAATGCCACTAACGGTATCAGCACAAAATTCGAGTTCTAGAGTTATCTATTATATAATCTGTGGTTATGTCCTCCGCAGATGTATCATAGATGGCTTTATCCACGTGATAAAATAGCTGTCACTTTTTAACACTGCGGGATGAAAAGTGACGGCCACCGTTTTATCACGCCGTCACGTAGACAAGAATGACCATCATATCCATAAGTGGCGGATCGTCCATATGTAGAACCCAATTCCCATCGGCTTATCTAATAATATTTTTCAGGCTCTTGGCTTTCTTTAAACTTATGAAGGAAGGAAGGGCAACTTAGCTACGGCTTGTCTACGAATAATCTAGACACGCCCGCACTGATATCCATACTGGTTTGGTTGATAGCAACAAATTCTTACAATAACTTGATTACTCTTCCAGGGCCGAGTACATAGACTGGGGTCTCCATCAGCTCGATACGGTGGTGGAGAGGATCGACTACGCAGGCAACCACTTCAAGTCTCTCACGCGGTTCGGCGACCACTACCTCCACCACCTGTTCCCAACCTTGGACCACGCCGAGCTCAAACACCTCTACCCGGTAGTCCTAGAACATTGTGAAAAGTTTCAAGTACAATTGAGAACGACTACGTTCTATCAGGCGTTCGTGAACCAATACAAACAGCTTTTGAGAACCAAACCGCATGACTTTAAAGCAAAATAAAATAAAATAAAACCGGTCAAGTGCGAGTCGGACTCGCGTTCCAAGGGTTCCATACATAAGTCCGGCTCACGCTTGACTGCACATTTCTAATAGGTTTCCTATCATCTGTTGATAAAGTACTATTATGTGTATTTTTTCCAAATTTTAGGCCCAGTAGTTTCAGGGATAAACGGGAGGGGGGGGGAAATTCGGATAAACGGAACCGTAAAATTATGTAAAAACGGAACCGACAGAAAATTCTTTATAATTTTCGATCCCTATTCACCAAATTTCACTAAATCGGTTAAGAAATGAGAACAGTAAAGGAGAAGATCCAAATATACAAAAACATTCTTGGCCAAACTGAAAGAAAGAACTTTGCTTTTGCTCGGTCAATTACACCAATTATTAAAAATATGTAAAATAAAGTAAAAATCAGATATGTTCTCCAATGTGCATATGAATACATGTCTACTATCTATGCAGTATGCATGTCATATTAATACATACTTATTGGCAAGGGTAGATTAGCTAGTGTACATACAGCTTGATTATTTTTATCATTAGATTACCGCGGTATTGGTTGGCTGGAATATGGTTTGATACAATAGTTTCTATTCTACTTATAAGTATACAAATACATACTACATTTACGATTTCACTTTTAGCAATAGGTAGTACCATCACATTAGGAATATTGCTGTTGTATACATAAATAAAATAACTTGGTTATACCGTTGCACATAAGCATTTAATATTTTTGTTAATAAATATTAACATTTATTAATATATTTTTTTTTTGTAATTATTTGTGTTTTTGTTTTTGTGTTTGTATGTATAATTATTGGTGCAATAAAGAATATTTACTTACTTACTTACTTACTTAATTTGTACAAAGCATTAATTGTACTGTGCTGTCGTACACAAAACCATACAAAGAACTTATGTGTAGCTTAACTTACTTGCTACCCAAAGGTTGTCTGGAAGAGATGGCTTTTTATTGATAAGACCGTCTGTTGTTACCTTATAGTTCGTTTTTTTAGCATTAGAAAGAACTTGCAAGAAGGTAAGCGATCTTGACATGTCTTTTGATTGAAAAACGCTTTTTAAAAATCAGTAACTATTACTTATGAAAGCAGAATGATCGTATTAGATTCATAATTGTTACATATTTGCCGTGACTTATTTTTTAAACGTGTTATTCAATAAAAAGACACATCAAGATTGTTTAGGTACCTAATGCTAAAAAAACGAAGTATAAGTTTTTCGCTTTCTCTGTATTTTCTGACTTTATGGTGCACAATAAAGAATATTTACTTACTACTCAAAAATCTGGAATATTGTTTGTATGTTGTTAATTACAACCAAGTTTAGTTTAGTTCAGTTCGTTAAAAATCTATGTGCTTGTTATGGGTAAGCTCAAAATTGTATTGCACCGTTTTATCAAAATTTGTATTGTGTTTGCCCTCATCAAATCAACATCACTCAGTCGCACTCGCACACGGGCTTTGATTGCAAGTCAGTGGAAGCGGATACTTCGAGCCTACACGATCCCCATGTTTTCATTCTAAAATTACCCGCCCTTACAAAGTTTGAACAGCCCTGTCTAATTAAGCCTAACACAATCACACTTTCTATATGTTATGAGTGTAAAGGGGCCCACTGATTAGAACAAAAATTTGACAGTTCCGAACAACTGACAGGCCGATACCGGCCGCGGCCTGTTAATTAGTGGGCCCCTTAAGAACGTGTGCAGATTATTTTTAAAACCTCACCTCCTTGGGTACCTGCGTCTACCGCAGACGAGGACTGTACAAAACGAACGAAACAAACAACGATCATTATAAAAAAAACAAGTTTGAATGCCGAAAACTGTTGCGTATAACCACTCCCGCGCAATCGTTACACATACAGTCAAGGCTACGGTTTATCAAGTGACCGACGCGCGCGTCTGTTGATCATATTGTTTATACTTTATATCACAACAAAATAATAAATAAATAAAACTGTGAAAAATTGTGATAAAACGATAAGGATTGTTAAAAAAAAGTGGTGAGTGGTTTAGTTTAAAATCGTTTGTAAGAAATATGGAAATAATAAACTATATCTTCTAGTTAATAAACTTTTAATTTCATGGCGGCGTGGTCGAGTTAAAGCGAAAGTGACAGTTTTGAAGAAGACGATTAATTAAGGTTCAGTTAAGTTACCTTCATTAATAATTTCAGCTGAATTTTGCTTTACAGATTCTTAATTTTAACTCAACAACGCTGCCATGAATTTAATTTACCCATCACATAGTTCGTATTTTTTTTAGCATTAAAAATAAGGTAAACAATCTTGATGTGTCTTTTGATTGAAAAACACATTTTAAAAATATGTTACGGCAAATATGTAACGATTATGAATCTAATACGATCATTTATATTCTTCTGCTTACATAAATAATAGTTTTTGATTTTTAATGAGCGTTTTTCAATTAAAAGACATGTCAAGTCAAGATCACTTACCTTCTTGCAAGTTCTTTCTAATGCTAAAAAAAATGAACTATAATCATCAAAAATATTAGTGCGTGTAACTGTTACAAGTAGGTACCTAAATAATACAGAGTAAAATATAGGTAAGGACAAAAGTTGTAAAAGCCAATAAGTTGTGAACGTCATTTTATGAAAATCAGAAGTCAAGAATTCCTTGCATTCTGAAGTCAATTCCAACTTATATTGTGACACCAAAATGATATCTTAATAATGTCAGTCGCCCATGCGTCTCGTTCGCGCCAAATAAGTATGTACGGATAAGTACGAGCTAAATACGCGTGACTGACATCACTTATACTCTGTATCATTGTATATAAACAAATAATTTGTACATTTTCGGGTAGTTATGAAATTTATTCGTTGACCAACCAAATACAAAACCTCTCCACTGAATCTGATCTGCCACTGAATTACCTGACCTACATTATTTGATCGTGTAATGTTTTCATTTACCCTCAACTGGCTTAAGGAGCCATTTAAGGGTAGATTTTGTTTATTTTTATTTAAATAGGTACCTAAAAATACAGACTTTAGATATCATAGATATCATTTTGGTGTCATAATATAAGTTTGAATTAGCCTTTCTATTTAGGTTCTTATCAATATTACGAGTACCTAACTGTCGCCTGTCTATCTCACATACCTACCAATGAACCTTAATAATGAACTGTTATTAATATTGCCAATTGATATGTATCAAAGTCATTATTGAATGATAGTACGTAATTTGAACACTGTTATTTGATGACGGTACAATACTTGAATAATGATACCTTCACTATTAAGGAATATCACGCAATTTAAATGCGATTTCTAATTGCTTGTGACGTACATACCTAAAGCTAAAGTTCCATTCAATTAATGCTCAATTCATCATGTACGTTATATACGTATAGGCAAAAAACATATCTTAAGCATTAGAAAAACGCATCCTGTCAACAGGATGTCTTCTCGAAAAATATAATAATATGTGGACGAAATAATCTAACTTCTTTAGCACATTTAAGGTAAACGTACTGGTGCTCGACGCGGGCCCAGTACATGTCATCCCGAAACTTAAGTCATTGTCAATAGACCTCTATTGACAATCACCTGACAGCAAGGTGTCTATTGGGCATGTCGAGCACTAGTACGTTTACCTTACAATGAGTCTGCAAACCTTAAATCCCTACTAATATTATAAATGCGTTGGTAATTATCTGTTGGCCTTGTTACCTCTTCACGCTTAAACCGCTGAAGCGATTTAGATAAAATTTTGGTACGGATGTACTAGTAGTTTTAGGCCCAAGGAAGGATGTAAGATAGTTTTTATCAATCATCATCAGCATCATCATCATTCCACGCAAATGAAGTTACGGACAGTTTCAAATATGGAACGTCTACCCAAAACACTTCACTACCTACATATACAAAAGGGGTTTTAGGTATGTTTTTTACCTACATTTTAAAGCTTTTCCACGCATTCAATATTTTTTGTTGTATGATTGACTTACCTATAGGTACGTTTTTGCAGTAAGGAAATCGGCATAAATATACACAACGTCCTTATTAGTTTACTTGGTAGTGACCCTGCCTACGAAGCTGGAGTTCCTGGTTTTCTAATCCCTTTAAGGGCATTTTGTTTGTGTGACTGTATAGGTGTTGCTTTTTTAAAGTTTATATGTATCTATGTAATTATGAATAAACTTTCATATATTTCTATATTGTTTTTGCACAATAAGCACCTAACTTACACTACATTGACCTAATAACACGAAATACCTAAGATACAAGTATTTACTTAGTTTAGGTATTGATGTTAAATAATGTTATCTAGAGCCAGTTACAATTTTTGCTTACAAGATCTTTTATTTTATGTCTACTTTCCTAAACCAATGTGATTGTACATTTATAATATTTAAGTAACTATTTAAGCGTATTATGATTGTTTTAATTTTTGGATATTTTTCAATGAAATAAATTTTATCTTATCTTATCTTATATCATTATGATAAACGCGAAAATAATATTGTAATACGACATCAAATCTTTGACACGCAATGTTAAGTCCGTTAACCTCATGTACAGAATAAACTTTGTAACCAGAAACAACAAAATACTTACTAAAATATTCTAAATATATAATAAACAATAGAAACGGACACCAGTGGAGTCAAATTGTAAATATCTAGGAAAAAGATGAGCGTTTGACACATCGCAGATTGTTTTCCTGTTCCTGTGTGTGTTGTTTTGTTGTTCTGATTGTTTGTTTCTGGTTCTCCTTTAAGACGAAACGGGAGCTGAGCTAAAAGTCAATTTTGAGATTTCAAGCTGAATATACCCGTCGCTCTGACGGGGCGTAACCGCGGCGTGAGAGACTGTATTTGTATGTGTAATGCACGCACACAGACGCGTGCGGTGCGCCCGTACTCGCGCTGGCGCGCACCTCACTGATTGCAATTTGCATTGCCACTTTTTGTTACTGCTACTACTAAGTAGGGTAATTCGCCAGTAACTGGCCACTTTTAATAACTGGCCGCCCTAAACTAAAAATGAATCCTATTCACCTATAAACATAATTCATTTTAGTATAAGGTTTCAATAACTGGCCCCTTTATACTAAAATTAATTCTATTTATAGGTGAATATAATTCATTTTTAGTTTGGGGTGGCCACTGACGAATTACCCTATTGCGATTGAACTTTTTTACTTACCCGGCTTACGTTTACGTAACTCGATATCGAATAGGGTAATTCGCCAGTAACTGGCCGCCCTAAACTAAAAATGAATTCTATTCACCTCTATACAGAATTCATTTTAGTAGGTATAAGGTTTCAATAACTGGCCACCTTATACTAAAATGAATTCTATTTATAGGTGAATAGAATTCATTTTTGGTTTGGCGTGGCCAGTTACTAATAGTGGCCTGTTACTGGCGAATTACCCTATTTATGTACTTAGTGGTTAATACTAGTATCAAGTAAGTATTTTTTTTTCAATAATGCACAGAAACGAAGTATAGACATGACAAATATAAACCTCTTTGTAAGGCAGGATTGGACATTATATAGAGTAAGAGTAAGTGTATGAAACAACCAATTCAGCTAAGACTAGGGAATGCTATCTAGATCTCGCAATTTCGAGATCTCGCTAGATCTCGCACGTATTTTCGAAATTTTACCTAGTTGACAGGAAATCTCGATATATGCAATCTCGGTCGAGATCTCGATTAATATATTCGAGATCTCGAACAAGACTGAAAGTGAAATACTTTGTTTTAAGTAATATATGACCTTAGATTCATGTTGTTCAGGCAGTGCTATTATGTGTCCGGCTTTAGCTCTATTATTGTTACGCAGTTTCTAAGTAAAGGTAAATAGTGGTTTAACATCGATAGCATTTCAGAGAAGTAAAGTAAAAATTAAAATTGATTTTATGTTAAATATTTAATTTGTTGTTGTTATTTTCAAAATATAACATGAGGTACCTTAAATAAGTAGTATGTCGGCGGCATACTCATATCGTAAAATCGTTATCCTTGGCGTATCATGAAACGCCACCATTTCCTGATCTAATATTAACCCAGGCATATCACGATCTTCCTTAAGAAAGAGACGGCAGATCCATCAAAGCAATGCATTCTTTGATATTCCTTGCTTCATAGCGGGCGCATTGTAAAATAATTGATCGAGAAATCATATACATATTTTCAATGATTTTGTAAATGACTACAGTTATGACTACGGTTATTAGAAACCAATTATAGTATGTTTAATATTCTTTCTAATGGTATGCATCACCAATTGATCAGTAAAATAGAACCCGAGAAATAATGATCAGTTGAGGTCGGTCGCCCGCCATTTACGTGACGAAACAAAATTCATCATTACTTTGTTATATGTATAATATCATATATCAATAAAACTTATGTTTTTGGAAAGCTAATGAAATTTTTCGTATATTTTATAATAACATTAATTGCGGTAAAGTTATAATTTATTGAGTTCGACGCATGTTTTGTCAGTACTTATGCCATCCATGCACGGTAAAAAATCTTATATATTAAATATTTTGTAAATGACTACAGTCATGACTACGGTTATTATAAAACAATAATTGCACGTTTAATACTCTTTCAAACGACATCTCACACGAACCGATCGGTCCCATAGGACTAAAGACGTGAACAAATATCAATGCTGGTCGGTCGCCCACTTTTTCCTTCCTTTTTTTCGACACGTCCCCCCCCCCCTCCATAAAATAAAAACCGGTTTATTCATATTCTGGAGACCATGAGGAACACGTCCATACCAGTTTTAGGTATTTAGAAGAGATGTCGACGAAAATCGTGAAGGAGACGACTTTTGTTTAATTTGCCTATAGACTATAGGAATATCAGAATATCACACCTTGAGGTTTGCGCAAAATGGCTGGTGTTCGCTAGGCAGATCATGAAATGTCGGCGTTTCATTATATTCCTAGGAATATCTCGATACGCCCGATTTTACGATGTCTATATCTATGGAATTCTTAGAGATAATTGATTAAAATAACACATTTTTAGTTACTTTGTCAAATTCGATCTCGTCGAGATATTAATCTCGATCCCGAAAATCTGACTGTCGAGATCTCGAAACACCCAATCTCGATTCGGATTTTTCGTGCGAGATCTCGAATCGCCAATCTTGGTGCGAGATTGCATTCCCTAGCTAGGACCTTAAATTGCTCGACAATTACGGAGCGTGACTGTACCTAAAAATTTTGTAAACCCATAACCATGCAATAAAATATTTTTGATTTTGATTTCTAATTTGAAATATTAGAATCAAAAAGTTCAAAATAGATTGTACCTATGTAACTACAAAAATGTGTTCCCTCTCAACGCAAAACCCCTTGTGTCTTAGGAGGATCTAGATATTTTCACACAAGACGGTTTATCGATAACTTCTTACATCACTAGATTATCGACATTAAATGTCGATTATTGCCCATCACTTTTCTGGCTGTGTACGTATTTAGAAACTTGACTCCGCCCCTAAAATTAGTGCGATAGGGACAACTGCAGCTGAGGCGAAAAATCCTGCGTAAAAAAACTTTTTACAAAAAAAAGAAAACCGACTTCAAAAAGGATGAAATAAAATATTATCCTTTTTAAGTCTATGCGTTAGAGTCTGTGCGGAAAGAGAAGAGTCGTGGGATTTGAGGGCGCGCCAGTGCTATTTTATGGTTTTTGCTATGCTGACAACACTGGTCACGTGATTATAGTACGACACTAAAGGTCATGATACTTGAATCCCTTTTGTTCCGGTTTTTTACTACGGCTTACTAAACGGAGCCTGGTGGTGGTGTCGGCTCGTCAACTCAATCCTCTGATTTAGCGCAGGCACTAGTTTTCTTTTTAAAACACACTTGTTTTTATATCTCAGATACTAAAAAGTGACTGCGATTGACAAAACTGCTAAAACTATTTAAGAATCTGCCCAATACAATTGTAATTTTAGTACCAAACAAGATACGAGTCTCATTTATGTACTGCCTAATCTGTGCAGTCCAACAGTTATTAAAACCGGGTAGATCGGGTAGAAATTGGGCAATAGAACTGTAATTTTATCTGGGATATATTTCACCCATTGTAAACTTGACTTGTAATGTATGTGTACATTATTAATAATAAATATGAATATGAATAAAAATAGTGCATAAGTAGGTAGGCCTTATTGGGATATGTCCGGTTCTCTCATCTCACGATATTTTACTTCGCCGAAAAGTCACTGCTAAATATGAAATATAATTTCGTAACTAACAGAACCTACAAATAAAGAAATATTTTATTAGAAAAAGTTTTATTCTTTGTAATCGAAGTCTGAATTAAAATATTCAATGTCACTTATGTTTGATCTAGCTTCAAAACAACCAGGGACACTCATAGAACTATCTTCATCTGAACTGGATGTGCTTGAATCCGGCACGTAGATTACGAATTCTTGCATATCACCTACTTAGCGGTCTCTTATTCGAGATACCGTAGGTACTTTTACACAATCCTGAAAAAGAAATTACATATAAATATGCATAAAATGGCAAGTATCAAGACTATTTGTCAGTTATTTTAAAGATCATGAATGACCTGCAGATTTATGAAAATTAATATATTTTGAATGAATATATGTACTTACCGATTATGTACCGGAGACAAGTTACTTAGGGGGCTTATTAAATAGGTAATTATTTAATATTAAATACAACATCAATACTGCGAATAGCGGAAACACGTTCCGCGACTTTTTGTAAGTCGATAGTCGGCTTTTAGCCGTTTTCTTCCCGCTGACAAAACCGAACAATGTTAAATATAATTTTCCTTGTGGTTTTATCGTGTTTTGAAAATATTTTATACGTAAAACTTGCGGTTTTTGTTAATAAAAATATACATTGACAGAAGTTTGTTTACTTTTTACAAGACAGGTGTCAAAGGTTTGATTGCCATATAAAATTTAAAATGTTAGTTCCCGTTTCTGCCACGACTCTTCTCTTTCCGCACAGACTCTACCAACTGATATGTTTGAAGTCGGTGCCAAGCCAACTTATGAAGCATACCTACCATGATTTTGGTACGATTCAATAAGTATGTACGTTGGATTGCCTTACACGACGACAATGAACGTACTTTTTGTAGGTACAGTCAACGTTAAAAGCATGTTTACACTTTTCGTCTTATTACAAAGGAGTAAGGTGCAAAAGTGTAAACATATCTTTGACGTCGACTGTACCTGAACACACGATCAAACCTTCTTGGCACAGTCCGTACCATATTTGTCGGCACGCAAGCGTGGGATTGGGACTGAGTTATTTCCCGTCCCTTATTCAGAGGACTACATTTCAAAATATAAAACAATTCAAAGAATTTACCTTGTTGCCAAATTTCACCTAAATCGGTTCAGTTGTTTAGCCATGAAAAGGCGACAAAGAGGCAGACAGAATTACTTACACATTTATAATAGTTATTAGTACAGTTCTAATGGGATTTATAGTCATAAAGCTGATTATTTTTGACGGGTATTGTTACTACTTGGCTTGGCACCGACTTCAAACATATCAGTTGGTAACGCATAGACTTAAAAAGGATAATATTTTATTTCATCCTTTTTGAAGTCGGTTTTCTTTTTTTTGTAAAAAGTTTTTATTTTTAAATTTTTAGTTTTAATGCATTGTTAAGAGCGCGACGCATCAATGAAAAACAACATCATGATTAACATTAAATGCGTGTACCTACTTTAATAAATATGTAATCAGGAATTTTCTCGAGTCCGTCTGGGAAATTATAATTCCTGTCACTACACTAAATCCATCCTCCGCCCCGCCACTGACCCAATCCCTCAACCCCCCGATAACTCTACCTCACAGCGCATCAACCCCTGATCCATCAACCCCTCGACCCTGAACCAGCAGCCCTTCAACCGCCATTCCCCGACCCCTTTAACTCCTAACCCTAACCCCCGATCGACATTGATTTATTCGCTAGCGTGTGTGTAACTTACTTTCTTTGCATCTCGCTCGTACTGGCATATTAGTGCGAGCGAGATGCATAAAAAGTAAGTTACGAAGACGTTAGCGTCGCTAACTTAGCGAATATGTCAATGTCAAACTCGTGGTAGGGCTACACTTGCACTACATCAAATTGGATGTTTTCGGAAGCAAATGCTCGAGTTACTTTAGAAAACACCGAAATCACTTTACACGTGCCTTTAAAAACTGAGGAGTTCCCTCAATTCCTCATGGATTCCATCATCAGACCAGAACCTAAAATAATACGGAAACACCTTGGAGGTAACTCCTTCCAAACAAAAAAAGAATTACTCAAATCGGATCACAGGTGCCGGAGTAATCGCTGAACATACTACTTTTCAAAAAATCATCATCATTATCATCAAAACAATCATCATCATCAGGTCTACTTCATCAAAGTGGTGGTTTTCGGGAGAAAATGCTCGAGTTGCTTAAGAAACCACCCAAATCACCATGCATGTGCCTTTAAAAATTGAGGAGTTCCCTCAATTCCTCATGGATTCCATCATCAGAACAGAACCAAATTAAAATGGGACCAACTCGGAGGTAGCTCCTTTCAAACAAAAAAAGAATTACTCAAATCGGACCACGGATGTCGGAGTAATCGGTGAACGTACATAGAAAAAAAAAAAAAAAAATAGCCACAACCGAATACAGAACCTCCTCCTTCTATGAAATGGAAGTCGGTTAAAAATGACAAAAATCGAGGTTTCGTACTCCTCTTTTTCCTCCTCCAAAACTTAACCAATCGTAACCAAATTTGGAAATCTAAATGATTATGAAATTATCTGTGTCGGACCGTTTTGCTTTTTTGGCTAATTGATATCAGTTTTGAATACCACGCCTCTCATTGCGGCATAGTCAATTAGGCCATTTTGGCCATTTTTGAAGGGCTCTAGCGCCTTAAAAAACAAAAATATCAAAAAAAGCAAAACGGTCCGACACAGATATTGACAATATTAATCTGTGTTGAAAAAATCATTGCTCTAGCTTCAAAAACCACGGAGGAAAACGAGGACTACGTTTGTATGGAGAAATGACCACTCCTGTTGGCCGAACATTTTCTAACGAACAATCGAATTGCTGATCAGTAAGCGATATCAGCGTATTTTGCGTGCCTGGATAATAGAGAGATAACTGTGTAAACATAAAAACTTTCGCGCTTTAGGTACATAACAAACGATCAGAAAGTAAACAAAAGCCCCAAAAACATACTAGAACCTTTTTTCAATCTTCTTTTGACACACATAACATACCTGAGTAATGTCACCTTTGTCCCAGAGCAAAGGTGAATCAAACTGGTATATTATTCGGACTCGAACTTTTTCAAGACGCACAGTCCGAGGTATGCCCTTGGCTTGCCATGAAAAGGGTAAATATTTTTATAAATACCTGGCTGACCAAGTGTTACTCAGACAAAATAAAACCATAAGTATTGCTAAGTTTAGCGCGTAAACAACGCGATGGTATAAAATGCAAGTCCATCACACTAATTTCGTATTAAGACACAAATATTGTGAAATAGGATTTGGTTTTGATTTCGTAGTAAGTAAAGGTAATATTTAGGAATAAAGAAATAAAGCCGCGGTTTAAATTAATTAACATGTTACTCCGTAACATCGGATAAGTATCAATCTGGACACCACTGGACAGTAATTTTTTCATTTCATTTAATTTATTGATTGTAAAGTAAATACATTTTATAATTAAGGTGTTACATACAATTCAGTAAGTCATGACTTCCTATGAGGACATACAATACTATAATAATATTAAACCTTACTAATCTAGACTAATCATTATAAAAGAACTAGAAAATCTACTAAGTTTCCTAAATTAGTACCTAATACATTAAAATAAGTATATTTAGTAACTTTGTAACCGGGGTTAACCGGTTAAACCTGGAGTTTGACCATGGTGACCAATACAATTTGACACAGGGTTAACGGTTTAACCGCATAACCCGTGGCCTAACTTACTGTTATCAATTTTCTATTCTATTTTTCTTCTATTAGCTGAATTAAACCTTAGAGAATTTAGATATCGCGACTATCTCACAATTTTACACCATAAATATTTGGAATATTCATTTATAATAATTATAATAATATGTTCCAAATATTATAAGCGTGTTATTTTGGTGGTTTGCTCGGCGTGGCGGTTTATGTGTTTTAACTCTAATTAAACATAATTACATAACTTAGTATCGGCATTCGCGGATTACACCCAAATATGTGTAGTAGGTACCTGCGTTTAATATACATATTATCTTAGACGAAGACCCACACTAAAATACCTACCTGTCTCGTCTTTACTTGTAGAGCTGTAAAATAATACCATATTCACTAATACAGTTTCAGGCGTAATCAATAATATGTAAGTTATGAAAATATTTTTGGCTGAGAACCGTCAAGCATAACAGGTTACTGACCACCATTATTTTTGACGACACCAAGATTGACGCAAATGCAAATGAATTCTCCCGAAATATATGATAAAAATTAATATAGATAGGCTGGTTAATTGGTCATATGTCCTATACCTATTAAGCCAAGTTTTACTCATTTAACAGAATAATACAATTACAAACGTATGCAATAGTTACTGTTGTGTTTGCGTCATATATTTGACCTGAGAATGTAGAATTCCACGTTTTCCGGAACGTGGCGGACATTTAGTTTTTTTACAACACCTGACATTGCAGGTTCTGTGAGTCGACTATGTTGTCTGAATCTTTAGTTGGCATTTTCTTAATGACCTACAATACCATCACCACCAGTGCCTCCAGCAAGGCCGGCTGATGTGATGTTGTTGCCTACGAACATATCAAATACGAAAATAGCTTTTCCTTTTTGTCTGAAACAGACTTCCTAAGAGTGAGAGAGGCCAGCAAAAAATTTGTGACAGTGTTGACCTAACTTTTTTCGGAAAAGTAGGTTAATTTTATCTAATTATTTTTCAGATTCATTCCTAAGTCATGGCACCAAACGCTGATAAACCGACAACGGATCGACGACAAGTCAGCTTTCCCCATTTAGAATACCCGGTAACGCGCGAGGAAGAGCCTAAGACTCCTCAGCAGTGGCTGAAGGGTAAGCGGCTGCAGGACGGCGCACAGGGTCTGTGGAGGATACATGACTCGCTATACGACTTGACCAGTTTTGTGGACGTACATCCTGGAGGTGCACAGTGGATCACAGTTACTAAGGTCTGTAACAACCAATTGACGTTAAAAGGACTTTCCACACACAGCACATGATAATGCTATCTCGTACTTTAGTTCTTTAAATTATCTAAGTCATCTTTGTTCAATAATCAAAAGTCAATTATCACTGAACAATTGCTAACAAGAAAACTATCAGTCGAGTCATTGCAATTAAAATGGCATTAATCCTTGACATTGAGAATTCTTATCTTTCTGTCGTCTAGGCTTTTTCCATGATTCGCTAACTAGAAGTCAGAGGTCCGCTCTGCAACCTAATTCTAAAAATATATAAAAGATTCTCAAGTTAAAAAGCCTACAGGATTAACTAATGCCTTCTTAGGATTAGTCCGATTTACCTACCTTACCTACACTGTCAAGTTTATCACGAATGATATACTTACGAATGAACGATATTTTACCTGTTACGTTTAAACAATTTATGCCAAATGATTACCTATACTAATACCGGTGTTACAACGCATAAAATTTGAATACCAAGCTTGCTTCGTAAAACTAGTCAATTAAACTAATACTTACAAGTTATCTATGTCACGCGATGGTAAAGACGTCAGCTAGGGTTGCATTCAAATTGCTACAGCATTGCAGCGCAGTGTTGCTGCAGACTGCATTGCAGAAAGAAATGTCAGAAATTGTCCAGGACATCGACATTGAAATTCACATTTCCTTTAGAAAAGAAATGAGCAAAAATACAACGCTGTAGGCCGCTGAAAATGGGTGACTTTTGTAGCTGTATTACTGCCTTGATTAGAACGTTTAATTCGTCACTCATTTTGCCAAGGAAGACAAAACCGTAATGCCGCAATAGTAGCTGCAGTTGCCATCCGTACATTACCTTTAATCACTACGTATCGTGCGGCTTGCTGGACTTGCTAAACAAATCAAACTGCGTGATTTGGGAACTGGAGCGTTTAAAGAACTTTGTTCCAACCTTAATTAACCAGTTTGTACGTTCAGTTGAAAAGCAAAACTGGGAAGCGAACGAAGAAAAGTTTAGCTGGAAGTGATCCCTTTTAGGGATAAGTTCGCCTTTGTACATAACATTTCTATATTTGTTTTGTTTTTGTCCGTTTTATGTAAACCTGTTTATGTGCAATAAAGTGACATACATACATACAAGAAAATCGTAAAATTATAAGAATTTTGTAGTGTCTCCCGTGTGTAGCGTCTGCAAAGATTTTGATAGAACACGCAGTGCAAGCTTTATTTATACCTGCCTTCATAAAAGTGTGACGATAAAATAATGCTTGCATTGCGTGTGCTATCAAAATGGTTCCAGACTTGTCTTGCTCTTGCTCTGACTCTAACGATATTTCTAAACCGGTTAATCCGAAAAAAACCTGCACCAACAATTCTAAACCTCCAAAAAGTAACACAACCGGAATAAAATCATTCGCCTCATATTCATAGCCTTGTTTAAAACTAGATTTTTTTTATCCAGGGGACTGATATAACAGAAGCCTTCGAAACACATCACCTTAAAGGCCTTGCCGAAGAGTTACTACCCAAATACTTCGTCAGAAAAACTGACGCACCAAGAAACTACCCGTTTACTTTCATCGAAGACGGTTTCTACAAGACTCTCAAGCTAAAAGTGGCTGAAAAGATAAAAGAAATCCCCAAGAACGTCAGAAAGCGTAGTGACTTTGTCACCGACAACTTATTGGCTGCTTTTGTGGCTGTCAGTTCATTGTCATGTTGGATGATGAGCAGAAATATTTGGGTTGGACTAGCTTTGATCCCGGCTAGCGGTTATCTTCTGTCAAGTCTCGTGACCTGTTCTCATAATTACTTCCACAGACGGGATAACTGGAGAATGTACATATTCAACCTTATAGGATCGTCTTATTCGTAAGTATAATCTATATATAAAACATCTTAACGGCTTCCTAGCCTCGAAGGAGACGAAGGAGGAGGTCCCGGGTTTGAAATCCTGGTAAGGGCAGCATTTATTTGTGTTCATCACGAATAATGATGATGATGTTGTCTATGTATGTATCTATATAGGTAAGTATGTATATCGTCGCCTAGTACCCATAGTACAAACTTTGCTTAGTTTGGGCCTAGGTCGATCTGTGTAAGATCGTTCACAAAATTATTTATTTATTTTCTTTAGTTTTTACGAAAAATCTTATGAAAAAAATTAGATGGTCAAAGGTGAAAACATAAGTATTGTATTCATTTAAGTAACCCACATCATGACATACATTTTTTTTTTGTCGAGGGGCCAATGTTGAGTGTCAGAAAGAAACAAATTATATATAATAGGCCTTTTTCATCTGTGTCAGATGTTTTAAGCAGCATCCCGCTAACGACACTTGCGTTCGTGGCTGTATAGCCCTATGTATGTTGAGTGTCAGAAAGAAACAAATTAAACAACAATAAGTGTTTGGCAAAAATTTAATTTTTGCTACAAGCTTTTATCGCTGTCTGTACTTTTCTTCCAACAGACAACTAATACTCATCGAGACAATTCTAAAAACCCCTAACACATTTACGTTGCGTTGTTTCATCACAGAGTTCCTATGGCCACCTCCTGTCTCCATCATCAGTTCAGTTTGACAGTACCATATTATTGTATTGTCATCAGAACTACGTACAGCTGCCAATTTTCATGACGCTACGATCCTTGGAAGATGGTTAAATTGGGTGTGTAATGGTTAATATAATTATAAAAAAACTATCATACATTTGTTATAACGCCACTTGATATATTATTGTATGTTATAATGTAATTTTTATTATACGTTTCCTTTATTATATTATGATTTCATCTAAACTGTCATTGATATAATGGGTAAGTAATAGAACGTATACAAACCTATAATATATTGCTCAGAATATATAAATTCAATTAGTATAATTATGAATGGCATAACGTGCAATTAGTATAACGTGCGATACGTATAACAATGAATTCTATAATTTTATATTGTATAATGTACTTTACATATAATATCGTTTATGATAAGTAGGAAAATGTATAACATTGAAATAATATAATATACAAAACGAATATCACACAATAAATATAAGGGCCTACCTCTTTTAAAATGTAATTACGACGATAGCATGGATAGTTGCTGCACTTTTCTGGTCGCAGATTTTTTTCTCTGAGGGGTCACAGTTCAGACCTAACCTAACCCACTTTTCTGGTAGCAGTTTTTTTTCTCTGAGGGGTCACAGTTCAAACCTAACCTAACCCACTTTTCTGGTCGCAGATTTTTTTCTCTGAGGGGTCACAGTTCTAACCTAACCTAACCCACTTTTCTGGTAGCAGTTTTTTTTCTCTGAGGGGTCACAGTTCAAACCTAACCTAACCCACTTTTCTGGTAGCAGTTTTTTTTCTCAGGGGTCACAGTTCTAACCTAACCTAACCCACTTTTCTGGTAGTATTGTTTTTCTCTGAGGGGTCACAGTTCAAACCTAACCTAACCCACTTTTCTGGTAGCAGTTTTTTTTCTCTGAGGGGTCACAGTTCAAACCTAACCTAACCCACTTTTCTGGTAGCAGTTTTTTTTCTCTGAGGGGTCACAGTTCTAACCTAACCCACTTTTCTGGTAGCAGTTTTTTTTCTCTGAGGGGTCACAGTTCAAACCTAACCTAACCTACTTTTCTGACAGTTATTATTAGTTAAGTACTATGAACTTCGAAATTCTGAGCTATCCTATTCAAATAATTTTACCAATGTTTTGTTCAGATAATTATATGAGATTTTATTAATTATTTTAATTTATATGCGGTATCATCTCAGCCATAAGACGTCCACTGCTGAACATAGGCCTCCCCCTTACTTATATGCGTATTAAATGTTATATTAAATATAGTTAGTTTATATGTATAGTATACCAAACAACGATATGTATATTGAATGTTATATTATTTTTATGTTATACTAATTGAAAATATATATTTAGTGCATTATACATAAGATAATTATACTTTTTGAACGTTTATAAACTGAAATTATACCAAAAGTGCATATTCATTATGATACGCACCCTGATATAATGCCTAATGTAATATAATTTTCAAATAGTATATAGACATATTTTATAATTACATTTGTTATATTATATTTTTGTATAACGTAATACTTCATACAATTTTGTCAAGTATAATATATATATATATTGTATATTGTATAACATTTTTTTGACATATTTCTTTTACTGATAACGTAGTTTTACTTACTTTTTAGTCAGACCTACTTCACCTACTGCTTTTGCTAGCTATTTTATTTTAGGGAGGTCGCAGTTCTAACCTAACCGAACCAATTTTTTCACGGTTTTCGTTCTGCGGGGGCCGCAGTTCAAACCTAACCTAAACCACTTTTTTTGCTCGAGTATTTTATTCTACGGAGGGTCAAAGTTCTAACCTAACCTAACCCTCCTTTTGTTAGGTAGTTATTCGTTTGTGCGGAGTCGCAGTTCCAACCTAACCTAACCCATTTATGCCAAGCAACTATTATGCCATATAAATAATTATGTGATGTCACTTGTTATAACAAATAATGTGCTTTAGAGTATGTAATAATTATGGCAATGTATATTAGACGAAGTGTTAATATACCTTATGACCATTATACCAATAATAACATTATGTATACCGTTAATTAGGTATTACGGTAGTATGCCATTTATTACGTTATTCAAAATAACGATATATCAAACTATAATATATGAAAAGTAATTATAACAAATGTAATGCACCCGGTTAAATTAGTTACCTTAGATTCCATTACATAGTTAGTTACATACAGGTCGAGAGTTCATGGCCACCTCCTGTCTCCATCATCAGATCAGTTCGACAGTACCATATTATTGTATTGTCATCAGAACTACATACAGCTGCCAATTTTCATGACGCTACGATCCTTGGAAGATGGTTAAATTAGTTACCTTAGATTCCATTACATAGTTACATACAGGTCGACCTAATAAAAGCTTGTTAAAAATACATGTCACTTTACTCGTGCAGCCTTAATTATACACGTGCAGGTAATAATGATGAAACCATAAGACCATAACCATCAATTTGGCTGTAATTAATGCTGGTAATTATTATACAACTTTGATGGTATTCCTAATTATTCACTGCACATTGTTGCAAATTGTACTGCAAACTTCCGGTGAGTAACTAATGTAACCACGCCCTCACACGCAAGTAGGTAGGTACGGGAGATCATAATAAGTATGTAGCAATACCGGCCCGATTCGAAAAATGCTTATCAGATGTCACAGCGTTAGCGTCGTTACTTTTGACACTGACAGATCAGTATCGTATCGCTATGACATCTTATAGTCATTACATAATTCGAACCGGTCCGATAGAACATATTATCGGTTTGTGCGCAAACGCTTTCGCTGACGTGGATCTGTATGCAAGCGCAGTGCACTGAAATCAGATTGTCAATAAATTTTTCGCCAATCTGATTAAATTGTCCGAGCGAATCAGGACGTGCGTACGCAACCGTCAATTTGGCTCGCCGAATTCAACCGCCGATAATGACCGATATTACCGATAAAATGAGGTGCGGACGCAAGAATACCAATTTGTGACGCCACGCCAGTATTTTCGTTCTGGGGCATTTTTACAATTTAGAGGGCTCTTATATCACCATAAATCTAAAATTGGTGATTCAATTGGAGATTGACGCTAATTTCATTTCTGATGCGGTCGATTTGATCATCCCTTTGGATAGGTACCGCTTATCTTGTCACAATTGTCACGAATCTGCTTTTAATAAAGATTTTTGTGTCTGTTTTAGAGACTGGCGCATATCACATGCAATGTCGCATCACATGCATACGAATACCGCTCAGGACATTGAGCTGAGTGCGCTGGAGCCTTTCATGCTGTTCTTGCCGTACAGAACCAAGTCGTTGATCGAGCAAATGGCTGCCTTGTATTGGCCTGTGATCTACTCGGTCGCGTTGGTGGTGCAATTGGTGAAGGAGTAAGTTTTTTTTCTGACATCTACTTTGTATGAATTTACTTTGGTAACAATTGACTGATTGGGTTAATAATAGTCAATAATAGTACGTACTTTGTACATGTACAGTCAGCAGCAGAAGTTGCTAAGCGGGCAAGGTGTTCAAAATCACCTTGACACGCTCTTATTCTCTTAATAATAAAGTCGCGTCAAGATCATTTTGAACACCTCGCCCGCTTAGCAACTTCTGCTGCTGACTGTACGTTGTGTACTTACCTAAGCTTTGTGCCAGTACAAACTAAAATATTGCCACCTATAATGACAATGAAATTAATGAAAAATCTTTATTTTCAGGCAACTATAGATAAGCCCATAGATAACTACTTTAAAACCAGCATAAATATAATATGAAAGAAATTGATTAGTTTAAGAAATAGCCAACTTCTGAAAATTCATCATCATCATCCTGGCGTCAATCCCGGCTGTGCCCCCACGGGGGCGCGAGGGCCCGGGGTCCGCCTTCCGACTCCTTCGTGTCCACTTCTGAAATTTACCCACTCCAATATCCTTTAGATTTTGAAATTTAATATTAAATCTAAAACATAGTTATGTTTGACCCAATCGATCCGTATACCATCACTGATCTTTGATTTTTTTAATCTTTCAGAGTCATATGCTGCGCCGTAAACCTCGAAGGCAAGCAGTTAACGTTAGCCAACGCCATTCCCTTCCTCGTTCCCACTTGGATGTGGTGCTTTGGAGGTCTTCCCCTGCACTGGACGCTGGCAGTCTGGGTTGCCACGTTGCTATTCGCCAGCTTCTTCTTCGTAATGTTCGGACTGACTGCGGGTCACCATGCTCATGAGAACTTTTTCGAGGGTGACAAACCGAGGTAAGCTTGGGCCCGATTCGGATTTTGAAATAGACATTTAGATATCTTTTATCGTTCGTTAGCATTAGAAATAAGGTAAGCAATCTTGATGTGTCTTTTAATTGAAAAACACATTTTAAAAATAAGTTACGGCAAATATGTTACAATTATGAATCTGATACGATCATTTATATTCTTCTGCTTTCAGAAGTGATATTTCCTGATTTTTAAAAAGCGTTTTAAAATTAAAAGACATGTCAAGATCGCTTACCTTCTCTCAAGTTCTTTCTAATGCTAAAAAAAACGAACTATAGACATCACCAAGATACGATAACGATATGTTTAAGATCTAACCTGTCAAATTTTACATTTGTGCGATTCTGGAGATACTCTTCAACGATTTCCACAGGACATGACTTAGAGATCCAATTCACATCTAATAGATATCTTACTCTATCTAACGTAAAAGTGACATTGGTTGACCGAATTGCGCTGCAAAAGAGAACTAGTTGATATCTAAACTATAACTTATCTAGAATGGATCTAGTACGTGTCGTCTCTTGTGGATTTCTTGAAGTTCGAATATGGCTTGTCCCATTTACTCTCATTTGCTTAAAATTTGAATTTTTTATTGCTCAAGTGCAACTACCTAAACTACCTAATTACTACCTAACCCAGCGCACGAAGTAGAAGCCTCCCGCTAAATGCCTTGTTTTCTCACTCAATAAGAAATCAAGAACAACTTTTAATATCTGATCGTTTCACATGGGTTGGTCCATCGCGATTTACAAGAATGAGGAAATTACGGAGAAGAAGAAAATTCACCAAATGTTACATATGTATAATCGTTATTTGTTTTACAAGGGGGCAAATTTGTTGGTTATCTCCTCCTGTTAATATTACTACCTACCCGAGCAAGCGATAGACAAATGTGCAATCTTGAGTGTCGCGAGGATTTCAAGGCACAAAGCGTTAAACAAATGTTGCTATCGAATTTGCTGCTAGTTAATCAAATCTAAATTAACGCTATTAAATACTTATCATTCAAAATCATCACTTATAGTTCGTTTTTTTTAGCATTAGAAATTAGGTAAACAATCTTGATGTGTCTTTTAATAAAAAAACACATTTTAAAAATAAGTTACGGCAAATATGTAACAATTATGAATCTAATACAATCATTTATATTCTTCTGCTTTCATAAGTAATAGTTTTTGAATTTTAAAAAGCGTTTTTCAATTAAAAGACATGTCAAGATCGCTTACCTTCTTGCAAGTTCTTTCTAATGCTAAAAAAACGAACTATATAGTTAATAGTCAATTCCACCAAGCAACACAGGAAACAACTCATTTGCATGAAATTACTTTCCCACTCTTATGGATAGAAAAACCGGGCAAGTGCGAGTCGGACTCGCGCACGAAGGGTTCCGTACCATAATGCAAAAAAAAAACACAAAAAAAAGCAAAAAGAAAACGGTCACCCATCCAAGTACTGACCCCTCCCGACGTTGCTTAACTTTGGTCAAAAATCACGTTTGTTGTATGGGAGCCCCATTTAAATCTTTATTTTATTCTGTTTTTAGTATTTGTTGTTATAGCGGCAACAGAAATACATCATCTGTGAAAATTTCAACTGTCTAGCTATCACGGTTCGTGAGATACAGCCTGGTGACAGACGGACGGACGGACGGACGGACAGCGCAATCTTAGTAATAGGGTCCCGTTTTACCCTTTGGGTACGGAACCCTAAAAAGAGTAAAACAGTCAGTTTTTGAGAAATAAAGAAAGCCTTTTAAGAGCTGGAGTGGTGAAAAATAATATTTTGCTATTGATTGTTACCAAGTGCTTAGTTCGTTTCTTCGTAAGAAGCATTAAGTGATTATACTTGCAAATAGCGGAAGGTCAAGACAAAGGGCAGAACTGATTGCCGCCGCTGCCTGCTTACGCGCGCAAAGAAACAAGGAAAAATAACATTTGGCATTGATCTTACATTGATAAAATTATTTATTTACAAACAAGATATATACAGTGGTATTACTAAAAGAAATTAATAACTAGCTTAAATCTAAAATAGGCCCTTGAGGCATTGTACCAAGGATGCTGGCGGCATTTCCTCGCTTTATCGCAATGCTGATACGTTGTGCGAGGTAGCCGCCAGCTCTTCGGTCACCTATCTTGCATTAACTTATTCTATATCGACTTGATATCGACCGTAAATTATAATTGTCAATTGACTGATATAACATGACCATTTTGGATTATATTGGTATATAGGTCCATGTTTAACTAGCTCACTAGATACATATTGATAGTACAGATTCAGGCCTTGCATTATGCATATTTTGTTGTTGCAAATTTAAGCCAACTTGTTTATTTAATCATTTAGATAAGTAGGTGCCTAAAGGGTTTAATAACCTCCCTAATCCGAATTCGGCTAATACGTAGTAATAGGGTAGGTACTGTAATCGTAGCTCTCTTGTACATACTATAAGAGGAAAGTTGTGCCCACCACTGGGATGGTATAGGATTATTTCATCAATAAGTAGCTACTAACAAAAAAAAAATGTTCCAGGGCTGAGTACGTAGACTGGGGACTTCACCAGCTCGACACCGTGGTGGAGAGGATCGACTACGCAGGCAACCACTTCAAGTCTCTCACGCGGTTCGGCGACCACTACCTCCACCACCTGTTCCCAACCTTGGACCACGCCGAGCTCAAATACCTCTATCCCGTACTTTACGAGCATTGCAGCAAGTATGAGGAGCAACTGCGGACCACGACTTTCTATAAAGCTTTGATAAGTCACTGTAAGCAGTTGATTAGAACCACACCACATGATTTCACGGTGAAAAATAGGAAGTGAATTGGTATAGTTGTTATGAGGTATGACTCTTACATATCTATGGAGAAACTGAGCCGTCCGTCAAGGGGAGCAAATGTATGATTATGACATTACAGGATTTAGATATAAATAGGTTAGAGTTAGATAGGATACAGGATATAGATAATGGACAGTTTATAAAAAAAATGCCTATGACACTACGAAGTAAAAACTTCAAAAAGCCTGTCTTGCCTGTAGTTATGTATGGTTTACAAAATAGTATTGAATAAATTACTCGACATTGACAATAATTCCTGATTAAATATAAATGATTAGTAAGTACTTAGTTGACTACATGTTTAAGAATATTAATGCCTAGTCGCTATTTAAGATGTTCGTATTACGAACTTTTTAGTTAACCCTTTTCATGACAAATTCATAATATCGTAAGTCATACAAAAAAACCGTCTGAATTTACGCGTTAAGGGTTCCGTGCCATAACACAATGTTTTTTTTTATCCTTGAGACCGACTCACGTTTCACTGTTTGTTATTTATTGTTTGTTATACTCGTAATTAAATATATTGTTCTTTGTAATCACACCATGTGTACTAATAGTAAAGAACTTATCCCTTTAAGGGATGTCTTCCAGTTAACCTTTGAGCAATTGAGGGAGAATTGGAGACATCCGTACAATACCAAAAGTGTAAATAAAAGAAAATAATAAATAATAATAATAAAACGAAAAGTTTCTTAGTTATAATATTGGTTAATTTATTATATATGTATAACCGCTCCATGGGGATACAATGAAATAAATACTTACTAAGATTCTTGTATGAGTCCATTAATTTTTAAATGTACCTATTCAATTATTGTATTTACACAGGCAATAGAAAAACACATTCTGAGAAACAAAACTAAATATCACTAACATTCTTGAGACAAATGGACGGATAAATAAGTTTACTGAACCCTAAGACGACCCCTTCACTTGACCCTTTGGGTACGGAACCCTAAGAATTGAATCAAAACAGAGAATCTCTTATAAGGTAAAATTAGTTGTTAATGCTAAAACGACAATTTGTGAACACTTATATTATAAACATAAGCATAATTAATGTTGAATAATGAATAATGTAAGTTAATATCATCTTAGCCATTATAATCTAGATATATTCGATGTTTTCAGCCAAAAGATAGAAACGATTGTTAAATTGTTAATTGCAATTTTATGGCAATATATAGTGTTTTATTGGCAGTCGACAACAATATACATTTTGGTTGCAAGTAGTACATTTATATTTGTCTATGTTGCACACTATCTTTAGGTAATATTATATTTCATTGCTCAAACATTACATATTTTTTACTATGGCTGTGGGTTACGTGTAATATTGTAATGTCAATCGACTTTAGTAGGTACGAATAATATATTGTGAATGATCTCTTATAACATGACTAATAAAATGTATTTAAATAAGCTAGTTATTTATTTAATTGAATATATTAACATAATTGCGATATAAAGGTCAAAATAGACAAAAATATATAGTTCGTTTTTTTTAGCATTAGAAAGAACTCCGCAGAAACAAGCGTGCAGTTTTTATCATGCTCGTTGATTGTTAATAATTATTGAATTATCTAATATAGCATGGTCAATACATATAATTTACTTCAAATTGTTACCGCTAAAAGTGCCAGATTTAGAACCACAAGTGAACTTCTGCGAAGTTCTTTCTAATGCTAAAAAAACACGGACTATAGAAATTATAAAATTATCTTTAAAAGTTTCTCATATTCCATAATAGACTAGAAAAGATCTAATCAGGGAGCGAGCTATATTAGTAACATAAATTAACGTCATACTGCATGCATAATCAATTATTTTTTATTACACTCATACTCGAAGACAAAAGGTATTTTTGAATATTGATATTCATTTTCAAAAACAAGTTTGCCAGATTAATGATATGATATTTGATACTGTGGAGACACTTGCCGGGTGGTCTAGAACTCTAGAACACACGAAAACGTTAAAGTTGTTTAGTTTGCCACCATAAATAAATAATCACGTCAATAACCATCAGGCGGGCCGTATGCTTGTTTGCCACCAATGTGGTCATAAATCAAGTATCTTTTATCCTCGCGCTATCCCGGCATTTCGCCACGGCTCATGAGAGCCTGGGGTCTGCTTGACAACTAATCCCATGATTTGACGTAGGCACTAGTTTTTACGAAAGCGACTGCCACCTAACCTTCCAACCCAGAGGGTAAACTAGGCCTTATTGAGATTAGTCCGGTTTCCTCACGATGTTTTCCTTCACCGAAAAGCGACTGGTAAATATCAAATGATATAATCAAGTATCTTTTAAAACCAACAAAATACCACCAACACATTTGGCGCTGTGCGAGCGGGAGAACAGAGCGCGGCGCGCTCATCCTTTCTTCCGTGGGGAGAACATTACAGAAATCAATTTTTACTCACTATTATTTATTTATCGTATGGCTTCGTTACATGTCACTGGATACAAAAATTTATTAACTATTAGTGTCCGACCGAAGGTTCGGTTTCGGTTTCGGTTTCGGCCAGTTTCGGCCAAAAAATCATGTTTCGGCTGTAGTTTCGGTTTCGGCCAAAAAACGGCCGAACCTTTCGGCCGGGCCGAAACTTACGAAAAAAATAAGTAGGACAACAATATTAATACCTACATATTATACTGATTCATGTATAGGTACAGAAATTAATTGGTTTATTATAAAACACAATTCCACTAATGAGGGCGCCACTGGACGGTCGACGCAGTCTTAAGAGGCTGTCAATAACTATAACGCGCACACTGTCTAATTGTTTCGGAACGAATGAGTGATTTTATCTCAATTTACTATTGGTTTGTGTTAATTCCACATGTCCTCTACTTCAGCTTAGCCTTTGGCCTCGCTGCGCCGTTCTCGGCCTGCGGTCTCGCTTTTTAATACAATGGACATTGGTTGGAGTCTGTGCTCAACTACTTAATCCTGAAGCCTGAAGCACGGCTTTGACTTCACATGAAAGTTTGCCTCACTGGGGCACTTCGGACTTTTAGGCCCAGGTGAAGATTGGTACCCGGCCTTGCGATATTGTCAACAAAAACTTTCGCGTTCGCGTTTTTGGTTGGTTTTTTGGATGACCCTGTATCTACATGTTAACTTGACTGGTGAATGAATAGAGTTAGACCAAGAAAATTCTGCAATGATTTTGATAGCATACGCAGTGCAACTAGTGCAAATGTTATTTATACGTCATAATTTCATAGAAGTTTTGACGTTTAGAATAACACTTGCACTGCGTGTGTTATCAAAATCGTTGCAGAATTATCTTGGTCTAACTCTAGTAATTTTCTTAAAAAACTGCTTAAGTAACATCAATTTCAAGGATATTGGGTGTTGACAGCCCCATAATATGTGTATAAAAGAGGTTTTATGACATTTTTTCAACGATTTTAACAAGTCTACAAAAGTTTCGGTTTCGGTTTCGGTTTCGGCCGAAACTAGAGCCAAAGCCGAACATTCGGTTTCGGTTTCGGTTTCGGCAAAAAAACATGTTTCGGTCGGACACTATTAACTATGCTAACAACTTATAATTAAAATTTCACCCTACTCAGGTAAGCAGCCGCTTCTTCAGCCAGGATATTGAAGTCATTCACATGGCCCATATATTTTGTGAGGGGACATTCCAGGACTATGTGTTCTATGGTCTGGTCTGGGACTCACTATAATTAAATTAATTAATACTACCACTTGCTATTAAGTGACATCAATTTCGGAGTCGACTCGGAATTGATTTTCGCACCGAATTAATATTAATTAAATAGGTATGTACTTAATTGCGACTGCTATTGGCACTGCATAAATTAAGGGAAGCGAATTGCGCAAATGTCATTACGGCCAACTCAAATAAAAGTGGCACCGATGTTAAATTACAATGTGTGACTTCGATGCAGCTATACATTCGATTGAGAAATACCGAATCAATTTGGTAAAATCGATAGTCACACTGAGAGAAAAGTACAACAAAAATACACTTAGAATTACAAAAATAAACTTAATCCGGGGACAAGGAGAGTTAACTAATAAGAACAAATTGACTTTTGCAATTTCTATTATCTGTTTGTTGAAATTATATTTGGGATTACTGAGCTGTTTGTAGAAATAAATAAACTTTACAGAAATAGTGAAACGTCCATAATTATTACTAAAACTTCATTTTTTCCCCCAGTACAGAACTGTTTTTTAATTACTGGTGATGATTTTTCTCTCAGTGCAATTTTCATCAAACATTTCACGCTGACACACATACTGTGTGATTCTCAGGGATGTTTTATCATATATTTATAGTTTTATCATATATTCATATGTCATATGAATCAAGAAGCTTATAAGGCGAGTATTTTTTTGAAAACACATACTTTGTTATCTAAAATAATTTAGTTATGTTTATAAATTGTAATAATCCGATATTAGATATTCGAACGTGGTTTAAAATGTTCGCAAAATATTTTTAATTGATTTATTTATTATTAAAAAAGAGAAGTTACATTAATTAATGTTTCTTATCTGCCAAACTGTATAGCAGTTTTCAGGGTTATTAACAGTAAAGTTATTACGAAATATCTCGGTATTTTTACAAAAGAAGCAACTAGAAACTAATATAAATACTGTACTTTATGTTTATATCAATCATTATTTAATATCTAAGCTTAAAAGCTTTTGGGTTAGTTAACTACCAGGTTTACCCACAAACATAAAGTCTAATCTGACTAGCCTAGCTGAAATACACACAGCGTTTGACTAACTTAAATATTTAACAGTGCAGTAAAAGCCTTCTGTTAATCCTAATTTACATACGTAGATGCTAGCACAATGTTTTTAGTAAAAATGTTATATACTTACCCCTGCAACCGTCCGTTTCCCGCCTGCTGCAATGCTGCTTCAGTAATGCCGCATCCAATACAAAGGGCCTACCGCGAACTACGTGTTATCTCTCTGTCGCACTTGTAAATTCGTACGTAAGTGTGACAGGGAGGCAACACGTCGAACGTGGTTCGCGCTAGGCCCTCTGTGTTCTCTTACATATTCGATAGCGCATCCCCTCCTTTCAGTAGGTAAGCCATATTCCTCGCATTACATTTTTACCACGGCTCATGGGAGCCTGGGGTCCACTTGGTAACTAATCCCGTGAATTAGCGTAGGCACTAGTTTTCCTTTCAGTAGGTGAGCGTCACAACTTATAAAAAATCGTATATAATATTCAAAGCTGAAACTCTTTATAGGCCTTGTACCATTAGTGTCAAATTCCAACGCGAATCCTTCCAGCATACAAAGAAAATTATCCTTTACAAATTTTGAATTCCTAATTATAACCCCACATCCTTTGTTAGTACTGAGCATGGTTAATTAATTTTGCAAATAACATAATGGTATACGCGTGTCCCCTTACACTGACAGTAAAGTTCTGATATACATAGGTAAGTACTAGGTATAGAGCTTTTCTTATGTAGCTAAGTCGGGTTTGCTATTAGCCGGATTTCTGACTTGCAACCTTTTAGAAAACGGGCGTTGTTTTCGCACCCCAGGTATGTTACCCCTGCACACACAGTAATGAGATCTTAACACATAAAATTAAGCTATTAAGCTGTAAAGTTGAAACGTACTGAACCCTCATTAGGCGGCCTCATATTTTCTCGCGCTAATACTGTAACGCCGGGACAAATCACTCTGTATGGTACGCAAAATTCGCTGGATCTTCAAGTTTTATAAATATATCTTTACAGTACATATGGAGCTGCTTTACCGCACAAGTGCGGTAATTAGCACTTTACATGCCTTTGTCGAAAATATAAAGAGCCATAATACACGTGTAAATAGGTAATTCGCTACTATAGGGTCGATTTAAAACACTCCATTCGGTCATGTTTTAATTTGCCGCCAGTTGTTGCTACTTTTCGAACTTGTATCATAATGTACTTATTATGCATCAGCTACATTAATGAGTATTATTTACAAGATAAATTTAATCTTCTACCTTTAAACGAGCAATTCTTGTATATCTTTTAGGGTTCCGTACCCAAAGGGTAAAACGGGACCCTATTACTAAGACTTCGCTGTCCGTCCGTCCGTCCGTCCGTCCGTCTGTCACCAGGCTGTATCTCACGAACCGTGATAGCTAGACAGTTGAAATTTTCACAGATGATGTATTTCTGTTGCCGCTATAACAACAAATACTAAAAACAGAATAAAATAAAGATTTAAATGGGGCTCCCATACAACAAACGTGATTTTTGACCAAAGTTAAGCAACGTCGGGAGGGGTCAGTACTTGGATGGGTGACCGTTTTTTTTTGCTTTTTTTTTGTTTTTTTTTTTTGCATTATGGTACGGAACCCTTCGTGCGCGAGTCCGACTCGCACTTGCCCGGTTTTTTTTATATTTCGGGGATCTCAGAAACTGCTCTAACGATCCGTTGACATTTGCTATATGGTGGTTTTCGGGGGCGAAAAATCGATCTAGCTAGGTCTAATCTCTGGGGAACGCATTTTTGAGTTTTTATACGTTTTCCGAGCAAATATCGGCTCCCAGGTATTATTAAGGCGATGGACCGTCGTTTGTGTAAGACCCGATATTTTTTAACTCTACATAGTTATTTAATCTAACATTCAAATTAGATACTATAAGTAGTAATACTTATCTATGTTATACTTACGAGCAACGAGAATAGATAGTATAGAGGGGTCCTGTCATTGTAAATTTTGTAGTCACAGTACATTTACTGCCATCTATCAACACACAACTATAACTCAAAATGAAAACGTATAAAATAATCAAACAAGTGCGAGTCGGACTCGCGCACGAAGGGTTCCGTACCATAATGCAAAAAAACAAAAACAAAAAAAAAGCAAAAAAAAAAAAACGGTCACCCATCCAAGTACTGACCACTCCCGACGTTGCTTAACTTTGGTCAAAAATCACGTTTGTTGTATGGGAGCCCCATTTAAATCTTTATTTTATTCTGTTTTTATAGAAATACATCATCTGTGAAAATTTCAACTGTCTAGCTATCACGGTTCGTGAGATACAGCCTGGTGACTGACGGATGGACGGACGGACGGACGGACGGATAGCGAAGTCTTAGTAATAGGGTCCCGTTTTACCCTTTGGGTACGGAACCCTAAAAAATGTATATATATGGATAAATGATTTTATTATTTTTATATCATTTTGATCCATTTTTATTCACTGATATCTATGTGTTAAAATTGTTAAATATGAAACGGTGTCGTCACGCCATCTAGCCGAGGATAGGCTAAAGGTGTGTGCGCCATCTATCCGAGATGACTTTTTCTTGATTTCCGAGGCACGTTTTTTCCTTAGACTTTATTCATCTTATACGAAGTTATATATGTCTTCGCTTACGAGTAAGTAGTAAATTCATTTTTAGCTTATTATAACTGTTTTGTAATGGCGATATAAATGAGGCTCTTAGATTTATCTTGTTACAAATTCAGTACCCCAGAGGCACGGAAGGTTTAATGAAACCACCTTACCGCTACTAACTGTTGTGTAATATCATGATAAATCCTCGGAAGTACCTTTGCATTAACAGGCGATTATACTGTTAGTATACGCATTTGCAGACCATACCGGCCTATAAATATTCATAATGCAGAGGTTCCCTGGCCCGCGCCTCCAGCGCGCCTAATCTCGTAAACTCATGAACCTTAAAAACGAAAAACTCGACCACCGTGCACCTACAATTCAAATATAAATTTTGATACCCCTGAGTGTGGAAAGGTTTTATTTGTTTTTTATGTGTGCCGTTTGTGGCGCAGCCAAGGCGATTAAAAAAGGTTTTTACTAAAATATTCAGAAAATAATACGTATTTTTAATACGAAATTTTGATGACTAGGGGTAAACGGAAAATTGCTTATTTATGAGAGATTTGGATAATATTTATTTATTATTTTATCGAAATATTTTACTGCGGATAGTCCACTAGATATTATTCTTATTTGAATAATGAGGCCAGCTGAAGTGGTTTCGAAAACTGAAAAAGAAAAACTATATAATATGTACGTACCTAATAAATAAATAGCTTATCGTAACATTGAAGGCACCTATATGTTTTTAGGAAACGACAACTTTTCCTCGGTAATTAAAAATACTTTTTTAATGCAAACTAACTTTGCGCCTCTACTTCCTTAATCTAATACTCTTAGATTTGCCTATACTCACGAAAAACGTATGTACTTAGGTATAGATTCTACTCAAAATACCGCCCTTCCGTGACGATCTACGGATAATACCTATGAAACGACTGGCCCTTAGTCTTATGGCATCAATTCCCAAGAATAGTAACAGCTATCTGGTCTTCGAGGTTCAACTAGAATTGTCACTTACCTAAATCCTAGAACCCGTCTGAGCCTAAAGCCTAGCTTAACTATGCAGTTAGACAGCCTACGTTACAGCCTAGTGCTGCTAGATTTACTGAGCAAAACAATAAAGTAGAAAGACCATTCAGATAAATTATATCTGAGATGTAATAATTACATTACAACATTGTGCAACCACGGACATAATTATAAAATAATTAAAATCGGGCATACAAAGACTAAAAAAAAAGTACTTAATAAATAATACGGCACCAGCATGTTTTGGCAAAGAGAATAGATAGTATAGAGAGTTACTGTCATGGTAAATTTTATAGTCACAGTAAATTTACTGTCATCTATCGACACACGATTTAACTAAAAATGAAAATGTATTACAATATCAACGAATAAATGATTTATTTATATATTATTTTATAGGACTTTGACCCATGTTCTTTAAGTGATAGGTATGTGTTAAAATTGTTAAATATCAAACGGCCTACGCCCTCTAGCAGAGAACAGGCCAAAGGTGTGGCGCCATCTATCGGAGAATGACTTTTTCTTGATTTCCGAGGCATGTTTTTATTATATTTTTCTTAAATTTTATTCATCTTATACTATGTTATATAGGTATGTCTTTGGTGCGGGTAATATATCGATTTGAATAAAATTTATCTTTTTTTTCTAGGTTCTATGTTGTTGTTTTTTTCTTGTATGTTAAACAATATATCTAATTGTGACAAGATTACAGGGAAACACTGCACCTAAAAGAAATAAGAACCGCTAAAAGAAAGCACTGATGCAGCATTCCAAAAGACGCACTTAAGGATTCACATCACATTTAAATATTCATTATAAAGGGAACATGATAATTAATGTAACTGTGACACTGAGTCTGAGAGGATTACGTGAGATTCCCTTATAAAATTATTTTCGCTATAATTGAATTAAGAATTATAATATTAAGTAGGTTCTTTGAGATGTTCTAAGAAAGTTTGGGCATAAAAGCTCCTTCAGATTAATTAGTCATACGATATAATTTAGGTAATGCATAATTTTCGATGCCTAAGTAGTGGATACGTAGTAGTTCTACGTAAATATTTTTGAGTTAATCTTGTTTATGAATCAGCTTTATTTTTAGTATTGTCATTTAATTTAGTATTTAATATATTTAAGTAAGTATAACTGTTTTCCCTACAAGTGTCCACCTTCTCCCATATCCCACCTGACCTTAATTATAAACGCCTGTTGATTTTCCAATAGCAACGCGATATTAAAGCGCCAGGGAACATTCGCATTAGGCGTTAATGAGGGAAGCCAGCGTGTGATATCCCGCAGGAACTGCGATTGCGATTACTCCATGTGTAATAATCGACAGTCGATTTGACCAATACGCGCAGCAAGCTACAAGGGCCGGCAGTATCTAGAATAATGAAATCCTCCACGTCGAACCAAATTATGCGCTTTGCATGATTCATTTTAGAAAAATATCGAGCTCCCTGCCCACTTACAAAAGGAGTGTATCAAACAGGGTAAATAGTAGGTACTTCAATGTATTTAAATAAACATTTTAAAAGAACTACAATGCAAATCTGATACCTAAGGTAGCAAGTATTTTAAGGAGCTAAACATTGTCAATATATAACGTCTACGCAAATGTGACACCTGAGGTGGCAAACATCCTCAGACAGTAACCGGCATCTAAACTATAAGAGATTCCGTATTTATTATGTGCCTTTATTTTTTTCATGTACTATGTTGTGGCGTTAAAATAAACGTATTTCGTCTTCTTCTTCAAATAAAAATAAAATAGGCGGTGCCTATTTCTACCGCTATTCAACTGTCTTTTAATTTTGTCTGTAATTAAACTTAACTCATATAATTATGTAACATATCACAATTTCAATAAATTACATGATTGATAATGAGCTAGAATCTATCTGTGGAATTCAATTATCTAACCAGATATATTCATCATCATCATCATCATCATCTCAGCCTGCTGCCCGTCCACCGGTGGTCTTGGACGTAGTTTAAGGACATACCCGGGTCATAGGACATACCCGGGTACAACCAGATATATTATTATATTAAAAAAAAATTATTCTGGTCCACGGGTTACGATAGGATAACTAAATCAGCCCTCAATCACTAAATTATTATCAAAAGGTGAATAGGGATTAGAAGTTCTTTTACAAACATACCTATTCTGACTCGTTTAACACACGATCAAAAATCTATTCCGGCGGGCCTTTAGTAAATATTCATCTTCTGAGGGTTCAACTCGAATATTTTGACTGGCAACCTTTTTTAATATTAAAATCCTTTCAGAGGGGTCTGCACACGTATATGTAACTCCCCAAGGTACCGCAAACAGTGCACGGTTTCATTTTGCCCTAACGAGTTTACGAGATACGTGGCTTCCGCGCCATTCTACAACTTTAACGAAAACCGGGAAAATTTACCACACATTGACTTACAACCAGCATAGACTGCTTGTTTCCCATGACATCTACTCACATCTTATCTTATCTAATCGTCGATGGATACGCAACATGAGGGTAGTGGCGTTCTCGAATCCCATTTGTCTGCAAGTCGAAGCTTGTTCTAAGCTGAGGTCTACGGTATTAATATTAATGTTGCTACTTTTCGAGTGCTATTGAGCAGATACCGCGATAAGTGTGAAGTTTTCTTTAGAAACTTTACTTTAAATCCAATTGACAGAGTAAGATACTAGTTTTAAGGGGATTGAAAATAAAACTGGCAAAGAATGAGTCCTTTTTGTGCAGAGGGTAAGAAAAATATATTTAAAAACAGAGGACAAAATGATCTAAGACCTTCACCGATACGTCTGACAGATGAAACTTATATTTTATGAAAGAAAATATGTTCCTGAACGTAAATAAATAGGGTTGCCTAAAGAAATATGGTCAAGGCTATTTTTAATTAATTATTGAATTTTTTTTTGGTCTAATTTCACCGACTTGTCTGACGAACGAAATAAGTTCCAATGGAAAGTATACAACTTGTAGGTACAACATGAATCAACTAGGTTGCCCTCAGGTTGCCTATCTTTTTCCGGTCACTATTATATGCATACATCGTTATCGCGGGAGCAAATATAAATTTATTAAAGAAGTGGTAAAACAGACTGCCCGTTTAGTAAAAACAGACCTTTCTGCCTACACATTATAAGCCTCCAAGAAGTTCATCATACATAGCACGAAGTTTTTGTTGCATAATGTTCATAAATCTTGCTTTACACTCTGTTAGTAAATAATGACCCGGAATCGACATATCAAATAAATATTCATGATTTATTTTGTACAACATTATTTAATTTTTGTTGATCTTAAGTGATTTTCGTAATATACGACATAAATTTTCTCTATGTTTTCTACTCTTAATCTGCGGCGTCGTGCAGTAAATATCCATTTTAATTGGCTAAATGATCTTTCGACTGCTACTGTTGTAATGTTTTTAAAACGACGGAAGTAATCAAATGTAGAACGATATATCGTTGAATCTAGTACTATCTCCTTCTCCGATATCAGTTCACACATTTTTTTCATAACTTCATATCCGGCATTTTTCTGCAAAACCACTTTGAACTTTTTTAAAATCTGTTTTCCATCTTTATTCAAAATTAATTTGGATATATGTTTGTATGTATTTTGTACTATGGTCAAACTTTCACTAAGAGATAGATTTTGGCACTGCAGTTTATTTATAGCATCTGGTATTACTTGCAGATACTTTGCTATGAAATTTACATCTTTTCGAACTTTTGCACTGAGTAAAGATTTTTTTGCTTTGACGATGCACTGTGCGTCTGAATTACGAAATGTGTCTATAACGCTTTTTATTTCATTTTCCTTCGAGGCATTTTAAAGGCAACTTCTATTTGATTATGTTGTTACAAATAAAGATCAGTCAAGATTGACAAATGTCTAAATTGACTGATAAGGTTGCGTACCTAATAGGTAATCTTTTTAAGTACCAATCAAGTCAAGTATGGAGGTAAGATAGCATTGATATTCAATAAAATAATTATACATTTTAAGGTCGTAGGTATAAACGTTTCTCTATACGAATGTCATTTCTGTTTTTGACTGTTTTTTATAATCTTTCAGTATTGTCAAATCGTATTTGCTCCCGCGATAACGATGTATGATTATATGGTTGCCGTGTTTATAGGGGTGAGTTTATATCGATAATTGCACTCATCTGTCTGACGCTTAAAATTGAAAATTACGCAAAAACAATAAGGGCTTTGTTCTCATCATACTGGCTCTAAAAAAAAACGATTTTTGCTCGTAATGCATTTCTAAATATATCAATGCAAAGTTGCAATAAAAAAGAAATGGACATTAATGATAATATTACCATTGCATATGCCGTGCAGAGTTAGCTTGGTCCAATCCTAATAGAATTCTACGAGATTCTACGAATGTCAGAATTTCACTTATTTCCGACTCTCATCCTCAGGACAAACTGGATTGATTGATACCATTATTAAAAACTTGTCCACTTAAGGGAAAAAACACTTAAAAGATCATTAGTTATAAATCATGTTTCTATAAATTGGTTAACTTGTAGGTATCGGTACCGACTACTGGAAACTAAAATATTAACTTTAATTATGCAATACTTAATAAAGATAAAATAGTGAGTACCTACTCATGTAAACTGCTCTTTTGATGCTCTTGTAATTCAAGATATACATTTCTATGTTAGTGCAGAAAATATGTCATTACTTCACGAGTACCGACATATCTTGCCACGAGCCGCAGAACTTTAGCAAGATAATATAAGAATGTATAATTATTTTCTCCAATATGCTCGGAAATGTTCACCTTACTGTAGCAAAAATACTACGGGAAGTTCTTCGTTAATGTCAAACTCTAATTTAAAAATCATCAAACTATCGCTGTCCTCTTCTAGCGGACGGGAAGTAAAAAAACACTACAGTAATAACTTATTACTGTAGTGTTTTTTACTTTTTAATAATAAAAAACGCAAACGGCCAATTATTATTGCCGCGAGCCGCTTCTACACGACCCGATCAGCTATCATTTCACGTGTATGATCGTGCGAATACTGCTTAATAAAATCAAAGATAATTTTTATATTTTTTTTAAATCTCATCCGTGTTCATAAAGCTTATATAGTTTGTCAAAGGACTTTCTCATTTCAAACATAGACAAAGAGAATCATACTATCTTTGTCTTACACTAGTACTAGCACCCAAAAGAAAAGGATGGGTATAGTTTTCCTGGTTCTTACTGACTGAAAAGTTGGTTTGACCAACTATATTGCACAATTATATTGAATGAACGAATACTGAATGGCAGAATAAGTTTGTAACTTGAACTTTTAAAAATTAATTAAAGAGGGAAATTGTTTTTGACATTTTGGATGTGAAGGTTTGATTTGAGTGATGCTTGATGGTTAAATAATAATTATTTTAGCTTATTTCCTCGCATGTTTGGAGAAAAGCACTATATATGCCTCGGCAGGAATAGCAATTCGTGGATTCGTCTTCTTTGTCGGACTCCGCTTCGCGTCGTCCGACAAAATCGAAACTCATCCACGAATTGCCCCTTCCCGGCCTCTGCAATAATGTACTATTAATTTCTAGTGCTCGGCAACAGTAAAAAACATACCTACATAAATATGTGTTCGCAAATAAAGCCAGGAACACAAATTACACATACCCGCCTAACAAATTGTCCGATGGTGAGACTAATGTGCTTTACAAGTATTTATACGACATAAAACCGAAAGGTCCCGGGAAAAGGTTCCTTAATGCGCTGACTCATTTTCCCTATGTGAGTAAAAACGCGTAATTAAGTTCCCCCACAGCATTATGCTGACTTCTGCTCTAAGAGGAGCATTATGCAAATTTTATATTAAATCTAATTCTATTGAAGCATTTATGATTATAAAATTATTCTTTTCCTTCCTTTTTACAACTTTACTAATTTCGTTTATTTATTCGGATACTTATTGATGAAATAAAAAAGCTACTAAATCACTTGTCTATGTTATAGACCTATGAAATCAAATGGCAAAAACGAATTAACCTTGGTTGTTATCAATGTAAAACCATTTTATAAACAAGTGCCAACTTACACATTAGGTACGTATATCTATGTATTTAAAGTAGGTACCTAAGTAAATATGTGCATAATTATTCTGATTCGCGGGCGGGTTACTATGCAAAGATCTATTTTTTTCTTTAAACTTGTCTGTGTAAATCTGTGTTCCTAGGACAAATTCAAATTGGATGTGTCCAAGCCTCAAGCGTACCTAACCGCTGTTCCAAACGTCTAAACTTCTTTGAAACTAGGTTACATTACATTCCAACAATCTGTATTAGGTACATGTACAGCCGAAGTTTTAAAAGCAGACATTTGTGTGATAAGGTTAACGCGTCTACATGTGCATTAACAATCCACACACAAAAACGGACTATACTAAAGTAGTGACTCTACCGAACCGTCGCACGACTCGCACGTCGTCGCCGCTCTAACCCCCCTAAAAACTATTGTTCTAATTATAGCTTCAGAGAATCGGGGGTTTGTAGAAAAAATGGTACTATTTACTTTATTCAAAAAACCATAAAATGTTGGGTTATTTAGACTCAGAATCACGGGTACTATCGAATGAGACAAAGAAAAATAGTGTCCCTAGTTTTTTATACAAATTTTGGGTGTTAGTCTTGTAACGGTCCATAGAAAATGTATGCGAAAATGCGTTACAAAACTGACATTTTTATGGGACACATTTTTTTTCCTTTGTAAATCGATATTCCTCGTGTTTCTGTGTATAAATAACGCAAAAATGGATTTTCAAAGACAGGTACCACTTAAGTGACAATTGACATTGATGTCCATTTACCAGAAACATAATCGATTAGCCATCACCCAACTCTGTAGCCGATATAACCTGTATGGTACTCGACTCGCACAAGCTCATAATAAGGAAGTAAGTGGATGCAACCACAGCTCTAAAACAATGTAGGAACCAAATAACGTTTCCTTAACGAATTTCCCACGAAATCAACGATCAATTGTTGCGGGTTTTGCAAGTGTAACAATGTTGCACTTTTTGTCCCAGTTTCCTATTCTGTGTGTACTCTTTATTTCTGTATTTGTGCGTTTAGAATTCAACTGTAGGTATTTAAAAGATGTGTAAACATTTAAGATCATGTCTGCTTGTTAAGCTCAATAGGTTTTGTTCTTTCATTCGACCTTCGCTGTTTACATAGGCACTAGTAATAATATCTGTATAAGATAAAACATTTAATAATTTCTATATTTCTTTAAACAGTCATGTAAATAATAAAGTTTTATGAATGTTTTATATCTCTAATAATATGAGAAGAAAATAAATAAGGATAAACATAGTAGACCTAACTGTAGCTCATGAAATACGACGTTGCGTGAACAAAAGATTTAGATTAGGCAGGCTTGGTCCTTAGGATCAAGGATGGATTTAAGAATTATAGATTGGACTAAGTAGAGTCACCAAGATTTTTAATGTAAATTTTAAGGGGAGGTGGCTCTCAACTTTATCATGATATCTGTTATGATATCATATTGACACCTTTCCTAAGGAAAACCATATAAACATATATTTAAATAGTTTTTTTTTTAATTCCTCTCTTATAGGTTAAACCGCTGAAACGAACTCAAGAACAAATACGCCTCTGTTTAAATTATCTTTAAATTATATCATATCATGCACTGTATCTGTTGGATAATCCGAAACGTGCACATTATACCACAGAATAACTAATAGATTATACCACGGAAACGGCGTGATTCACATGATCCACGCGGCTTTGTAGTATTTTAGCAATAAGAGGTTGTTATATGTTTCTTCCTAAGAGCTGGCACGACATTTATACTCAACAGTCAAAAATCTTATAAGTAATTTAAAATCCGCGCCATCCAGATTTCGTGTGCGATCTACCCATATTTTATCATGAGCAGTTTTTGTGTAGGTTAGATTATCGGTACATAAATAAATATTTAATACACTTTATTAAACTTGATTGTAGCTTAATAAAATACCAAGGTACTAACTGGAATTCCTAGGGCTCTTTGTCGTTATTAGTTTAATATGACTAAGTAAATTTTATTAACAACGGGCTCAACATTTAAGAACCTAATAATGAAACCTTCTGCCATATCGTTTTTGTACGAAGAAACGTCACTTTTGAAGAGTCAGAAAATAATAGTCTGCAGTGGATTTGATAGCCCACGCAGTGAAAGTGTTATTTTAAACATCAAACTTCTGTGAAATTATGACGTATAAATGACACTTGCACTGCGTGGGCTATCAAATCCGCTGCAGACTTTTTTTTGGTTCGACTCTATCTTTAATCCATATCGTATCTAGACGTAATATTTGCGTTTGTTAATGTTCGAATCAGGCCGACTGGCTGTAGTTCTCAACGCTTCCTCGCGGGAGCTAAGTTGTATGACGTGACCAACCATCCGACATTGAACACAAATGCAATTAATGAACTTATCTAACTATTGCTGCTCTAGCTGTTACTTCAACTATAGCTAAAATATGTACACGGGTAACTCACTTAATAACTTGACACGTTTTTATCCGCATCCGTTTTCAGAATCATAATTATTACCCTTCACGGCGTTTTACTAAAACTAAAACTTTTGTTCTTTTTTTCTTGTTTTTGTTTTTGTTGTTGTTCTTGTTGTTGTTGTTGTTGTTGTTGTTGTTGTGGTGTTGTTGTTGTTGTTGTTGTTGTTGTGTTGTTGTTGTTGTGTTGTTGTTGTTGTTTGTTGTTGTTGTTCTTGTTGTTGTTGTTGTTGTTTGTTGTTGTTGTTGTGTTGTTGTTGTTGTTTGTTGTTGTTGTTGTTCTTGTTCTTGTTTGTTGTGTTGTTGTTCTTGTTCTAAACCAACGTCTTGTTATCAATTCAAGTCCAAACAGAAAAGTCACGGTTGATAACAAGAAATTACTAGCTGAATGCCTCCCGGACTTGGATTAATAAAATTATGTCTTGTCTGAATCTATTAAATAACAATTTACAATCGAATCTGATTCGTCAATTTTAAATCGCCAATAAGTATTAATTCAAAGACAATTTTTTTTATAGAACTAATTGGTATACATTTATATGAAATTGAAATAAAACTTGTGTAGTTTTTAGACGTTTTTAATTTGTTTATAAATACCTATACGGCTACCACCAGTTTTGAGATTGACAGATACGCTCGCGTCTATGTAAATTACTTTCTATACATCTCTTTTGCACTAATATGCGAGTACGAGCGAGATGCATAGAAAGTAAGTTACTTAGACACGAGCGTATCTGTCAATGTCAAAACTGCTGATAGTGGTTCTAGTAAGCCCTAGTAGGTTTACTTAGATTAGATAGGGAGAGCGCTGGTGGCCTAGCGGTAAGAGCGTGCGACTTGCAATCCGGAGGTCGAGGGTTCAAACCCCGGCTCGTACCAATGAGTTTTTCGGAACTTATGTACGAAATATCATTTGATATTTACCAGTCGCTTTTCGGTGAAGGAAAACATCGTGAGGAAACCTGCATACATCTGCGAAGAAATTCAAAGGTGTATGTGAAGTCCCCAATCCGCATTGGGCTAGCGTGGGGACTATAGCCCAAGCCCTCTCGCGCTCGAGAGGAGGCCTGTGCCCAGCAGTGGGACGTATATAGGCTGAGATGATGATGATGGTGATGAGATAGGTAGTGGACTAAATTCCACGTCATTTAATAAATAGGGACTATTACTACTTGAAAACTGCATCATCAACGTACTTGTTGTAATTGTTTTTCGAAAGGCTAAATCTCGGCGAGGATCGTGAGGTTGATTACATCATTAAGACAACTGTGAGATAATTGTCTTATGACATCATTCTATTCTGTATTACAACATTGGAACTCACAAAAACCATTTTTAAAACTTAAACCTATAGCCTCTTAACGCCCAAGGTCCTACCTATTGTACTTATTCAGTTCGATGAAATTTAAATCATATTCAATTGGAACAGAGTCGCATTTCTGTATGGTTTCGTTCAATTTTCAAACAAAACCAAAATCAACTTTATTCCCCGCACTAAAAGTTCAAATTTCAGTGGCAACTTCTGGATTTTTCATTTATATGCGCCTTAGAAGGATAATTCTAGGCTTACATTTTTCCTTGGGCTAGAAAATATAGTAAAAACAGAAACACTAAAGGTGACAGTCCATTTCCAACGACAGCTGCATTACTGCGCTATAACCGCGAAAATCGAAGTTCGCAAATTGCGGGCAATTTTCTCTGTCACTCTAATTCCGCCTTCATTGGAGTAAAAGAGAAAGATCCCCGCAATTTGCGAAAAACGGTTTTCGCGGGAGCCCCTCTGTTCATTTTACTATAGAAATTGACAATGACAGCGACGCGTTCAGTACCGGTAGCAGCTGCGGTTAGAAATGGAATGTTACCATAACGCGTCGTGTCGCCTTGGATAGTTTTACTTAGCACATATTTACACGACAAAAAATAAATAATTTAGTCAAGGTTTTGGTCCAGAAACAAAGACATTGTAAAATAACGCATGTGCAATTTGCACCTTTTATGAACTAACCTTGTCGTCACTTTACAAGCAATTTTACTTACTAACTATTTCTACTTACTACGGACTCATACACGCGTATTCGGGAAACGAGATAATCACAAGATCTAGAAACGATATAGAGATCAACTAGATTTACATTAGATATCGACTAGAAGTGACTTGGATATCTATGTCAAAACTTGTCGAAATCGTTCAAGAGGACCTCCAGAATCGCGGAAACGTCAAATTTGACATATGTATCTGCCAAATATCTTTAAATTATCCATACCGTAACTTGTTGAAGTCTAGTAGAAATCTAATTTATTTTCCGAATCGAGCCGTATATCATCCATCCATCAGCTCGGCTCACTCTCATAATCAAATGGACGTTTTGATATTTCATTATTTTAATCATAAAAATAGTATTAAATTTTTTTAAACATATTGTATTAATCACTACACCTTATAAAATCAAAGTCCCCCGCCGCGTCTGTTTGTGTGATTGTATGTTTATTAGCGATAAACTCAAAAACTACTGAACGAATTTTCATGTGGTTTTCAACTATCATTAGAGTGATTCTTGAGAAAGGTTTTTAGATATATAATTTGTTAACCCGTGCGAAGCCGGGGCGGGTCGCTAGTTTATAATATTTGTCAAACAGCTTGCTTACGGTAACAGACATCATTTCCACAGCATTTAAATATTAATTTAACGCAAAATCTCTCAAAATTGTATTAAGATCCGTCACCGTATCCAAGCTATTAAAAAAATACTATAGATTGGATACAGTGATTTGATTATAATTAATGAGGAAATCGCATTAAAATTAATGAACACTCATCCCTTAACCCGTGTCATGGCAACATAACCTGCCGTTCAATTTATTTTTGGACATCCAAAATTATTAAAAATGACAGACTGACGCACAATATTTTCCCACTCCTGTAAAATCATAATCCACTTGAATATGATTGACCCCCCTTTTAAAAAGATATAGTTTTAAAACTTCCGGAGGCGTGGCTCACTCCGCGATTTCGTCGCTTTGCAGCAGGTACATCCATTCCACACCAATTTTGGTGGCTAGCCATAAGCTGCGCGTGGCGCTGTCGCCACCTAGCGGCCATATCTGTCCTGATCGTAACAGACGCGTTTTATTATAGTTAGAGTGAGTCTTATGGACCTAGTAGGTACCATTATTTATTCTGTGCTTCCGGACTATTCCGGAGCTACATACCGCCCATCAGCTTAACATTTATATCAATTTTAGGAAACAATACCTGGATGCGGGCAATTAAGTTTCACAATATTGGGTAGCGATCATTAGTGATTGCGATACAAACAAACCGATATTTTAATTTGTTTTGTGTGCTAATCTTTCCTACCGGTCGTAATTATGAATGCCTTAATTAATCACGGAATCGTTTACATCTGGCTAACATAAGTACAGGTTGCTTTTCTAATTGGAAGTTTATTTACGCATAAAAATGTTTAAGGCTCAGTAAGTTCGTATTCTTCTTTCACTCTCACCGAGCGTAAGGATGAGCAGGCGTGACTCACTCCGCGATTTCGTCGCTTTGCTACAGGTAGCTAAAAGTACATCCGATCCACACCAATTTTGGTGGCTAGCCATAAGCCGCACGTGGCGCTGTCGCCACCTAGCGGCCATACCTGTCCTGATTGTAACAGACGCGTTTTGTTAGAGAGTGAGTCTTCTGTACCTAGTACTATTATTTATTCTGTGGCATGAGCGAGATGAAAGTGCGTGCCCGGGAGCGCAGATAAATTCAAAATTTTTTGTACGTTTAAATTAAATAAAAACATGATTGGCAATTTTTAGAAGCAATTTTCATTTTGTTAGCTTCTGGGCATTTTAAACCTAAGTTCGTGATTATTTCTTCCATGGAGCGCAAGTCAAGAACTCCGGATTCGAATCGATACAGTACACTCCCTCGATAAATGCCTTTGCAAATTTATGGCAGCCGTATTGTGATCCAAAAAAGCGCTACGTCTTTTAAAAGACTTCGTTTTCTGAACCTTCTGCACCTTAAACCACCAACCACCATCCCTACACTGCTTCCAAGACCACAAGAGAAGGTAGGGTCACATGTTTAATCTTTGTGTTGTGGGTGCCGTTACTGCACTACGACAGTGCGGAGACACTCCTGACTTCGGTCGAACTCAGCTCCTTTCGGCTCAGCATTGCTCCGAGCAATTATTGGAGTTGGCATCACTTTACTTCCTTGTGCGTGCACGACCACAGATAATATAATCACTTGAATGTTGACAACCCTAAATACCCGACAGGGATAGCATGATTCTACCCTGAATCGCTGTCAAATTTCGTGTTTGTGGTAAGGACGGCTAAGGAATGGAATGCGCTCCCGGCATCTGTATTCCCTGAGAGAAATATGACCTCGGTCTCTTTAAAGCTAGAGTGAATAGGCTATTACTGAACCGGTGAGCTCCATCTTAGGCTCTGTCTTCACTTTCCATCAGGTGTGACTAGAGCCAATCGCCGATCAGTTTATTATAAAAAAAAAAGTGTCCTTTCTGTACGGTAGTACTATTATTTCTTCTGTGACTACGAGTAGAATATCGCATGCGATGCGACCTTAGCCTGCTGGATAGGTGGAATAGGCACTTACCTACCTACCAACCTAAGTTATGACAGAAACAAATTTTCACAAGAATTGTCATTAGGTATCTCTAAAACAATACTGATTACAGAAAACTTATTATACCTATGTCATTTTTTAAATGCCGTCAAGAATACACCTGTGCGCACTGCCAAGGAATGGAATTCCTTGCCGGCGTCTATATTTCCGTGTTCTTATAACCCGGCAACCTTCAAATCAAGAGTGAACAGGCACCTTCTGGGCGAGCTCGCTCCATCGTAGGCCACGTCTACGCCTCGGCTAGTCTGTGGCCATGAGTAAGCCAATTCATTATAATAAAAAAAACCTGTAAAATTTCTCGGGTTATTCGAGCCACGCCCACGGTGTATACATATTGAGAATTTTCAAAACAGTCTATTACTACAATGAGGTTCGATATCAGCTTTGATATCGATATAGTTGTTTGTCCTAAAATATTTTTCGACAGCATTTATTTTATAAATAAACTATTTCTATTTTAGTATTCATGGACTGAGTCGGCATATGTTATATAGTTGGTACCCACCTACTGTTTTCTTCGTAATGTAATCCCCCTGTAAGGCCTCGTATTTAATGTACACTTGTACAGTAAGTGCCCCAATCTAAGTACCCACGTCGACACACTGGCTGAATAGCAAAGTGGATACTTATGTCAGGGCTTCAATTGTACTTTATGTGGTAGCGATGTTAGAGCAAGTATTTAATATAAGAGCACTGCTATATAGTGCTAGCGATAAGGCATGCGGCTTCCAAACTAGAAGTTAATCCGATGAGTTTCTCGGAAGTCGGATCATAATCAACATATATGAAACGAAATATCGGTAGCTTTTGAATAACACCTATTAAGGTAGTTTCGCGCCATAACGACCGCAACACAACGTACAGTCAGAATAATATAGTTCGTAACAATATACATAGTTTTGCCTTTTACCCTAATGGCTCCTCTACACGATGGGCCAACGCCGGCCACTCCAAGGGACGCGTTTATGCGTTAGAGGGAGCAAGTGATATCTCATTCTACCGCATGGCTGCGTCCCTTGGAGTGGCCGGCGTTGGCCCATTGTGTAGAGGAGCCATTAGGTTGGAATTGCAGGGTTATACTGGCAGTTTTTGTAAAATAGGTAAATAATAAGTAGCCTCGGGCGTGGCTCACTCCGCGATTTCATCGCTTTGCTACAGGTAGCTAAAAGTACATCCGTTCCACACCAATTTTGGTGGCTAGCCATAAGCCGCGCGTGGCGCTGTCGCCACCTAGCGGCATCTGTCCTGATCGTGTTTATGCGTGAGAGGGAGCAAGTGATATTGCTATCTCATTCTACCGCATGGCTGCGTCCCTTGGAGTGGCCGGCGCTGGCTCATCGTGTAGAGGAGCCATAACAGACACGTTTTGTTAGAGAGTCTTCTGTACCTAGTACTATTATTTACTCTGTAAACGCGAGGAAGAAGAAGGTAGCCTGTTAAATGAGCGAGCAGACCTACCTGACTAACCCCGATTCCGGCTTACTCACCGGTGACGAGTGACGTCACGACACTGTGTGGGGAAAGTTCCACATTCTTGAGCCTCCGGCCGCGGTCCTTGCACTATTCGACTATGTTTCTCAACAGCTGGCTGCATCACAAATGTCATGTTACTATGAGTCACATTCAAACTTTTAAAATGTTACCTTGATTTGATATTAAATTTATATTACTCGCAGTTTGGATGCACCTCCGTTACATTAAAGACTGTCTTGCCTTGTCTCTGTAGTTAGTACGATTTCCGGGAATTTGAATTAGTTCAACTGAAAAAGGACAAACTGATGCGTTTTGCATGCGCTCAATATTCCTATTGCATCTTGCATTAAGTACTGGAGCCCACGGTTCCAGCAGCGTGGGATACGGCAGTTATCCTTTCTTTCTCTCCGTACAAATACCACATCATGCTGCAAAAAAATGCAAAAAATGAATATCATTAAACAGATATGCCCAGATAATATATGCAGGAATCCTACAAGTTGGTAATGAGGTAAATAGGAAAACATTTTTTTTTTAATTAAAACTATTTCTTTATCTGCAAGCATAACGACATTTTCGCCTAAAATCTTTAAGTAAAAAGCGAAATTTAAGAAAATGTACACCAGTAAAGCTAATAAAAGTAGGTAAGAAAATATATTTTTATAAAAACTCTACAGAAACATTTGTAAAAGGTGCATATACATACTGTAAATAATACTAGAATCATGATATTCATGTCATGATAACTATTGTATATCCGTTGAAACATGAGCTATTTTAATTTATTTTCAATTCGCCAAAGGAACTTCCGGTCCGTAAAATTACTGGAGTGATTCCCCCTACCCCCTACGATTCAGTGGTTTCGCCATCAAAATACAAGACAGATGGACGGATTACTTTCTGTACTTATAATTATAATCTATATTCTATAGATGTATGTATAAGTGTGCAATGGGAGGACTCTTTATTATCATGTAGCACGCGTCTACGCTGTGCATGTGTGAGTGATGTCGCTATGGGAGTGAGCGTGTAGTGGTGGAGCGGGGAAGCGTCGTCGTTTGTAAATATGAAAGAATATTTTATAACATCTAGATAAGAGGAAACGGGACAACCGTCTCCAAACAAACTAACATACGTAGACGTTTCTCTCTGGATATTATATTAACATTATAAAAAAAAAATATTATAGGACATTCTTACACAGATTGACTAAGTTCCACAGTAAGCTCAAGAAGGCTTGTGTTGTGGGTACTCAGACAGCGATATATATAATACCAGGTGTGGCCTGTAACACAAGCAAATAATTAAAACATAGATTGTACTCCTCAAACGGTGACACTTTTGTTCAACAACTTTTAAAAATTATGAAGTATTTAGGCTCCCTATTTTTCATACAAAATAAATATTGTCTTCAATGGACGCCATCGCCACGCCATATCATTGTGATTGACGTTGCTTGTCACACCTTAGACATAACAAAATTCGCAATATATTGCGTTTTAAAGTGACATTCCATTTCCAACTGCAGCTGCAATACTGTTCATTTTACTATGGAAACGCGTCGCTGTCATTGTCAATTTCCATAGTAAAATGAACAGTATTGCAGCTGCAGTTGGAAATGGAATGTCACTTTTAGAATAAACTTTAAAGTGTATTAAAAATCAAACCACAAGTTATTTTTAAAAGTCGTTGAAAAAATGTTGGTCAGTATGCGGAGTACAGCCTACAGTTAAATTTTTTGCTCATGTTACAGGCCACACCCGGTATATAAATATGTACTTAAAATAGGTACTTAAATACATAGAAAACAACCTTGACTCAGGAACAAATATCTGTTTCATCACACAAATAAATGCCCTTACTGGGATTCGAACCCAGGACCATCGGCTTCACAGGCAGGGTCACTACCCACTAGGCCAGACTCGCCCCCTTCTTTTATTTTTTTAATTTTTACTTGTTATAAAAGTTAGGAGTCAAAAATTTTCCATACAAATTTGTAAATGCTACTCTCATATTTTTTTGAACCATGATTCTAAAATTTAGTGCAAATTGTGAATTGGGGAAGGGTGCATTTTTTTCCTTTTCGGAGCGATTATTTCCCTAAATATTTACAAAAATGGTTCCTTAAGACCTCTATTCGTTTTGAAACCTTTCCAACGACACCCCACAACGCTATGGGGTTAAAGTAAAAAAAGAAAAACATTCCCACTTTAGGCACGTGTAGGGGATTTCCCCTATTTACCTATTTAGGTAAGTAACGGTTAGTGAGCATGGACGGACAGACCCGACACACAGATAGCCTAACTAGGGAAATGTAATACCAAATGTCCTATCACATGGTTACTCCGCCTGGTACTCTCTTCAAGCCTACGTCATCATGCGACAGGGCTATATGTATAATAGTAAGTACATATTTATCCAATAGCGCTATACAAAGTGGCAATGTTATTGTGACGTAGGCTTGCGTCACTCTGGGAAGAGAAGACCATGTTTTATTAGTTAGACTATGTTCTATCATAAACTATAGGAAATCGCATAGTAGCTATAGGTACCTACTTAGTTGTATTATTTAAAGATAGTTACCTACTTATCCGAATCGTAGAATCTTAAATAGGTAACATTAAGTTTTCTTAAAAACCAACTACATATTACCTGGCATTTTAATACCACGTTGATGGCAAGCAGATATGCATACCCCGCCTGATTAGTGATCACAATCTGTGTCCCTAGCATATGGACGCTTGTTTCCTTACGATGAATTACGAATTGAAAAAAATACTAAAATTTTAAGGGCTCCGTAATTAACAAGCGCTTATAGTTTTTTCTACACTCCCATGTTTTTTTTTTTTTCAGATTAAAAATTTTATATAACCTCAAAATTAGTGGTAACTTTTTTCCTCTAAAATTAAATTTGACTAATTATGCACTCAATTCAATTAAAGTGTCGTTTACATGTCGCAATATTAGATATCATAGGAACCTTTGCATTTCAGAAGAAAAAGATAATTACCACTACTTTTGAGGTTAGAAAAAATCTTATCTATAAAAAATGCAGTACCTACTACCTACCTATAGATTAATAATATCCAAATGAACGGTGCAACTACCCAACCAACACAAAGGAGTCTTACCTGTGTGCGTGTACCGTCTTACCTGCGCGTACGCCTCGAAGAAAGCCTCGCTCAGTGCTGACCTGGCCGTCTCGCGCGCCGGCGGCGACCATGTGACAGTGCCTCCGTGCAGTGTAGTGTTACTGTGCTAGTACGTTCACCTCAAACCCCTGATAGTGTTACGGATTTTACGGACCTGCTCAGAAAACGGTAAGAATTCTAAAAACGTCTCTCAACTCCCTTTAAAACTTACTTAAGGTGATGTGAAAGTTCCTGATCGGAGTTCGAAGAGTCAGTTGTTGACACACTTTTGGTTCAGGTGTGGTGGGCAGGTGGGCGCGCCTCTGTGTCAGTAATACGTGTTCGGCCAAAATTCCGATCTCTCGGGACCGCTTTCGTACACAACTTTCTTCCGGTAAGATTTTTATGCGCGCTTTAAAACATTTCCGCGTACGCAGAACGAGATTTGAAACCGGACTATGGTTGGGTATACGATTCATAAAAAGTACCCAACCCTTAAGAACCTGGTCGTTATAATATTAACTGTATCCTTAGTTTGACAGCTCGAATAAGGTGTTAGTGCGACACCGGTTTAAGTGTACACGTAGAGCTTCGGAAAAACGCTATTGGAGCGAAGACATCAACGCGCTTTAATGCCACTTATGAATCTTATGATTCATTTTTTCGTTATTAAAAATATTCGGTTCCTCATGCGTTCTTTACATTATTACTAGAAAAATAATATATTTTAGGTCACTATGTGTATTTTTTTAACTCTTTTAGATATATATCGTATACGACTATAATTATTTTTACAAATTTGTAACAACTCGACTATACAATACAATTTCAGAAAGCAAAATAATAATATTAAATTAAGTATTATAATCGTGTACAACTGCAGGCTGAAGGCAAACAAGAACAGCCTTTATAATCTTTATATTGAAACCGTGAAACGTCGGCACAGCTTAAAGTCAACTTTACTGCCAGCCAGTTAAGCTATTATTTGAAAGCTTAGGTACACGAGTCAATATTGAATGCAAATTTTGCGCCATACCATACATGTCAAGTTGTGCGTTTCCTTGTGACTTAAAATTAAGTAGACATAGGTACCTTAAGAGCTACAAAACAACAATATTGTTTCAATTAAAAATAGCTTTAGAACTATTAATGTGACGTTTGACAAACGGCATCATTTTATCGGTTTTGAAAAGACCGATATCTAATTACATTTTGTAGGTATGCCAGTAGCGTTAGCGCTTTGAACAACAGAAAAATGTAAGGTACCTAACTGAAGCGTTCTAGGTATGAACCTTAGTACGTTTACCTTACCTATATTTGGTATGAACCAATTATAGGTAAGGTAAACGTACTAGTGCGCGACTTGCTCATGCCCAATAGATGACACCTTGCTATCACCTATATTGACAATGACTTAAGTTTCAAAATGACACTACTAGGACCGCGTAGAGCACCAACCAGTACGTTTACCTTACTAATTGATATTACTAAACTACCGTACTCATTTCTCGATCTTATCCAGTCGGAAACAAAAACACGCGTCAAAGTCAAAGCTAACGTTTACAGTTTTTGTGGAATCTGCCGGCAGGGCAGGGTTGCCATCTCCAATTTTTTTGTACCCCTAGAGCTCAACTTAAAACCCCTAAAACTGTACTATTCTTTTGAAAAACCCACTAAATAAAAAAAAACATATTTAGCCCCTAAAAAACCCCTAGCTGGTTTATTTCCCCCTAAATTTAGTAGTAAAACCACTAAGTTGGCATCCCTGCGGCAGGGAGCATCTCGTGATGAGGCTGGACCGGTTTCCCCCCCCCCCCCTACCCGGCCACTCACGACGCGGTTGAGTGCACCCCCTTTATCTCCATTTATGTAAAATCTGCATTATCACACTGTTCTAGGAAACGCAACAGACGTTGCCCGTTGAGTACCTGTTATGAGCTTATGAGACGTGTTTTCATTTTAAGCCGTTAATGGATGTTATTTTATGACAAATTGAAGGAAATATTTGAAGAGGTACTACTAATTAGGAGTAGAGGTAAAAACTACCACGTTAATCTCTTAATCTGCGAAGTTGCGAATAGCGAAAATTTGAGGCATGTAGCTCTAGGTAACAGGTAGGTGTAGGTAAGTAGGTAGGTAGGTAGGTATAGGTATCTAGCTCGTTTTTTTAGCATTATAAGAAGGGTTAACAATTGCTGTGACTTAAGTATTTTTCTAAAATGTCTTTTTATTTAAAAACACTTGAAAAATAAGTCACAGTGAATATGTACCTAACAATTTTATTTAACTTTGTAGTTTATTATCCCATCAAAAACATAAATGTAAAAAGGAGAGCCAAGTTCAATACAAAAATTATGCTTGGCTGTGGCGTTCGCCGCAAAAAGAATGGAGATCTAAATGAGTGCCAAGTTCTATGCAAAATCCAAATATGTATTTATAGGAACAAAATAACATTATAAACAAGTATTAAACTCTATTTCTTTGCTTTATTGGATACCTATAACAATTGCTGTTATTTAAAAAAATAGAGTTTAATACTTGTTTATAATGTTATTTTGTTCCTATAAATACATATTTGGATTTTGCATAGAACTTGGCACTCATTTAGATCTCCATTCTTTTTGCGGCGAACCCCACAGCCAAGCATAATTTTTGTATTGAACTTGGCTCTCCTTTTTACATTTATGTTTTTGATGGGATATCAATACTTTTTGTAAAGAAAACTAGGCAGGTATTGAGATTTAATGTTTTTTCTTGTGTTTCCGCTGCATGTTTTTTACTTCTGTTCTTTGTATTAATTATGTGGTGCCGCGCGCCGCCAACGACACACCGTTGGCCGGTTGTTTAGCGCGTATTACAGGTTTTTTGTATGGGGACCCCCCTATTTTTTAACTTTTTTTATTTTTAGATTTTTTCCTACGCTTACACACAATTACCGAGATGGATTCCAAATTTCATCCTTCTAGGTCATCTGGAAGTAGGTTAGGTTTGGGTACTATATGTCAGTCACAATAAAAAAGAAATTTGTATGGGGACCCCCCCTATTTATTAACTTTTTTTTGTTTTTAGATTTTTTCCTACGCTTACACACAATAACCGAGCTGGATTCCAAATTTCATCCTTCTAGGTCATATGGAAGTAGGTTAGGTTTAGGTACTTATATGTCAGTCACAATAAAAAATGGTTTTTTTGTATGGGGACCCCCCCTATTTTATAACTTTTTTTAGTTTTTAGATTTTTTCCTACGCTTTTACACAATAACTGAGCTGGATTCCAAATTTCATCCTTCTAGGTCATCTGGAAGTAGGTTAGGTTTAGGTACTATAGGTCTGTCAGTCAGTATTAAAATTTACGACTTTTTGACCTTCATATCTTTATAACCGTTTGAGCTAGCTTCATGAAATTTGGGCTTCTAGATGTCCTTATGGATATAATTAAACACACGTAGTTTTATGTGTTTACGTTAAAGATGTTTTGAGTTATAGAAGGGTCAAAAGTGGCACCAAGTGGTTCGTGTAATATTACACTTGGCGCTGGCTAGCCAGTTCCTTTGCTTGAACTTGGCTTGACACGCTGCCGCGTGTCTAGATTTCATTTTAGTTATATTTAAGTATTTTTTATGTATGATTGTATACATATAGGTACCATTAACCTTACCAAGTACTCAATTCAAAAATAATTCAAAACAATTAGGTATAGGTATATTTCATTTGTGATATTTTTATCTTTATTTGACATTTTAATGACAGTTACAAATTATTTAAGTTGACATCAACTTAAATGCTAACTTGGTTTTTAAATTCAGTTGTTTGATATGTGTTTCTTAGTACATGACTTGACGATCCTTATTGGGAGAAACAATCTTATTATTTTAAATTAATAATGTAATTTTTGACGATCATGAATATCATGATGAGAAGATAAACATAATTTTGACGAATGTAGCAAATTTATAGTGTAATTTTCATCTTGAAATAAAGAAATCTAAATCTATAGCCATAGCATATTAATAATTTAAATTGTTTTGGTTTCATAGTAAAGTTACTTTTTTCAATAAAAAGGTACCTACGTAAAGATCGTTTATCCCATGTTTACCCTTTTTCTAATGTTAAAAAACGATGTAGGTACAAAGGTACATACCTACCAATACAGCGAAAACGAGATATTAAAATGATAGCCTGTTAGGTATTTAAATAAAACCTGTTTACTGTCTATTCAACCACAATCCTTGTTTCAAACATCGAAATCCTGTTTGAACTTAAATAAATACGTACCTAGTCAAACCACGTATGTTTGAGTTTTATCCAAACCCCTTTGAAACAATTTTAATCGAAAACACAGACACAGAACCGACGGAAGTCGCTATTTGACCATTATATTATTGATAAATGTTTATGGTTAGACACACTTCCAGCATAATATATTGAATAAACCATTATGATAATTTCAATACACTTCTCCATTGAAATATACCTACAGAAATCGTTGACTCATTGGAACATAAATACCAATACAATTCATAAATTGTATTCATAGAACCATATTTACGACGGTTATATGAGGTTCCTCCTTATAAATAACTAGCTTTTGCCCGCGACTTCGTCAGCGTGGAATTATTAATTTAGGTATAGATTCCCCATACAAACTTCAACCCCCCTTTTCACCCCCTTAAGGATAGGATAGTTTCTTGAAAACAAAACTACCGTTTGTCCTTCCCCGGGACTGAAACTATCTGTATACCAAATTTCATCTAAATCGTGCACCAGCGCCGGTACTGGCGGTGCTACACCGCGCGGGCGGGACATGTTCCCATTGACAAAGTTTGTTGTGCAGTTGTTATTAAGTCCCCATACAAAATTCCACCCCTTTAAGGGATGATTTCTGGGATAAAAACTATTATATATATCCTTCCTCGGGACTAAAACAATCTCTATACCAAATGTTAACTAAAATCAGCGCGGCTTAAGCGTGAAGAGGTAACAGACAGACACACTGTCGCCTTTATAATATTAATAAAATTAGTTTTTTAGTATTAGAAAGAAGGTAAGTGATTTTGACATGCCTTTTAATTGAAAAACGCTTTTTAAAAATCAGTAACTATTACTTATGAAAGCAGAAGAATATAAATGATCATATTACATTCATAATTGCTACATATTTGCTGTAACTTATTTTTTAAATGTTTTTTAATTAAAAGACACATCAAGATTGTTTACCGTCTAGTAAATCTAGTATTAAACTAGATTGGGTATGAGTGGTGGGGATAACTGACAGAACGGGATAGTCTTTATGTATCTTTCAGTAGGAGTAGCAGCGAAAGCTCTATTATTGTTTGTCCTTGTCACAGTCTCACATATTTTTTGTGCCCCACCATAAATTTAGTATGGACATGGTATGGATTATGGTGGGGAACAATTAAATTCGACCAATCATAGTGTCGCATTACTCGCATTGCATATGTTTTGTCCCTGACGGAGGCACGCGTATACCACTTCTATATGATGCTACCTTAACTATAGTATGGATTAAAACATTAAATGAAATCAACTTGTTTAGATGCTTAAATGTTTACTCATGGACAAAGATTTGGTCACGTTCCATTATTCCGTTTCGACACGTAATTTCGGCCGCCGGCCATCCACGTAATCACGTTATTTACGTCCTAATAATAATTGTGGCTCAGCCCTTAACCAAGGCCCTTTCAAGGTAGGTAATTCAAGGTTTATTTGATTTAGTTGTTTTGCATTTTTTGTAATTCATTCAAAAACTACCAGAGTTTGTTTGTATACCTTAACAACTGGTGTTTAACATTGAACTTAACTGTTTTTTTTTAAATTTTATACAGCGAGATCGATGCTTATCAACCCTACTTAAGGCTTAAGGCCTTTTATATGTAAACGCGCCGCCCGGAAAACGCGCCTGTGTGACGGAACCTTTAGTTACTAATTCAATCTTATTTCTTCCATATATATACATATCTCGATTTTCATGGAACAAAGTGCAAACATAAATGATACTTTCATATACCTACATGATCCGACCCCTTACGCACTCAAGAGCAATGAACACGTACTTTGTTTAGATGTTTGATTCTATGTTTCATTTTACAATTTATGCAATCCCTTTTAACCTACGTTATCAAGGTTCCCTCAACCATCGCCTTCAACCCGTTAACTCCGTATAACACGAAGTCACCACTACAGTTTGCTAATTTACTATCTCAGAATTCTCGTCAAAGAAACTTGCTGGCGATCGGCCGAGTGGATCGAGCATGCTCGTTAATTACTACTAGCTTCATGCCTTGTGGACACAATTCTTGTTCATACAAGGGTCCATATTCATGCGGTTTAGCGTAAGGTAGTTACTGAATAATGTTATGAGAAACTGCATTTACGGCCAGTTATCTATGACGGGTAATTTGATTGAGATATGTAGCTAATAGCGGCGTAATTCAATTCATTCTGGGGTTGCATGCACTAAAGCCACATCTGAGAAGGTCGATAATGTTTCTCGTAATTAATTAATATTGCTTTACACAAACATTAGAGAATAAATTCTACCTCAGTATCGGATTTTCCAATTAATAAATTAAAGACGTAGAGATAGTGTTATGGCTCTCCACATACCTAGTATAAATATCAAATGTTAAAATAAAAGTCAGTTTTTTAAGTTAACAATTATCTTAATAATACCCAACAATTACGCAAAATATTTTCTCTATTTTTAAATCTCAAAAATAGGAGTAATCTTCATTATCATAAGAAAATACATGTTATCAATTCTAAACAAACTATTTTATGTAGGTAATTATAGTACATATTATAAAAGAAAACTAAAGTTAAATGTAGAAATAAAACTAAATATAGATACCATACCATCTTTCTATTACGTTGCTGATCAATGACATCTCTTGAATACGTGGAGTAGATTTTCATTTACTGTATTTGTGAGGTAAGATGGGGTAAGACGAACACAGTTAATTTTGCTCAGTATCAAAACAAACAGTATGAGGATTCTATACAAGTGTTTGTCTTGCCCCGGTGATAGTCTTACCCCACCTTACTTTACTTATGTTGGGGCGAAAAATAAAACAAGGAGAGTAAGATAAAATCGTACTGATACGCTGAACGAGCTCATCTGATAGAGTTGGGTTCGATGACTTGCAACGACTCAGATACCGAGTCGATTACAGTACATTTTGTTTTCTTTTCAATGAAAAATCAACATTTTCTTTTATAACACAAAGGTAAATAACATACATACTATTTAAAGGCTCATTCCTGAACCTGATCAAACATATACAATGATTTCTTTAACATTGTAGGGAAGAATAAGTAGCAATATCTTCACAGATAGCATTTCTAAAATATCGATGTTTAGCTAAGTAATCTAAGAATCTAGTAAAATTATTTATCATGTTCGTTTCGTAGTAAAAGTTTATCTAAATGCGAAAATAAGATATATGTACATAGCACCTAATGCTTTGTGCATAAATATATGTATATTATTACTTATATGTAGATATACCTATGTATTTACTTTCAGTTTCCTGACATTGCTCAATAGGCACGTTATTATAGAATTTGCTGACATGTGCATCATATATCACACATAAATTGTACGTGTAGTTATTTAATTTTTATCAATTTTTAAGCACGTGCCTCCGCTGAATTCTGTCGGATAACTTTATTTATATTTATAATCTCCTATCTTATATATAGATTGACGTATTGAACGTATGTAAATTACTACTAAGCAGTGGTGGCCGAGTAGATATGACGTCTGACTTTCAATCCGGAGGTCGCGGGTTCAAATCCTGGCTCGTACCAATGAGTTTTTCGGAACTTATGTACGAAATATCATTTGATATTTACCACTAGCTTTTCGGTGAAGGAAAACATCGTGAGGAAACCTGCATACATCTGCGAAGAAATTCAAAGGTGTATGTGAAGTCCCCAATCCGCATTGGGCTAGCGTGGGGACTATAGATAGCCCAAGCCCTCTCGCGCATTAGAGGAGGCCTGTGGTCAGCAGTGGGACGTATATAGGCTTAAATGATGATGAAAATGATGAAACTACTATAAATGTAACAATCAGTAGGTAGTAAGGTAGTTAAGGTGGTTCGCTTTTCATACAAAATTCAATCAAAGCTCATTAAGTAACTACACACTATTAGTACACAAATATTTCCGCATTTATCTTCTTTCGAATATTCGTTTGCGCGAAATTAACAGGAAAACAATGTTTCATACAGAAAACATGCAAAAATCATAGTTAACTTTTCATCAATTTTACGTATGTGTGTGTCAAAAATGTCGTGTACAGATACATTTGCGACGTTGCCATACCATTTCCGACGTTGCCGGGCTGACCACGGCTCGAATTTTGAGTGCCGTCATGTTTAGTGCAATTTTGTTGACACTGATATTTGACAGGTAGTTAATTGACCTAAGCGAGAAGTTCGTCAGCTTAGCTAAGAACTATCATGGCGTGTTATGCAAACAGTCGCTTTTTTGCTTGCAAACGGAAGATTCCCGGTTCGATCCCCAGTCATTGTATGCTGGAACATAACTTTTTGTATTTTTGTTACACCTAAATTTCGTATTGTTTTTTTATTTTTATTTATTTTTCTTATTATCATAAATCGATTATTAAGTATGGGCTACACGTATTCTTTTATTTTTACAACGATAATTAGAAATTATACTCTACCTAATCTCTCTGATTTTTACAATCAGGACATCCTCACTGCAATAAAAACCGGGCAAGTGCGAGTCGGACTCGCGCACGAAGGGTTCCGTGCCATAATGCAAAAAAAAACAAAAAAAAGCAAAAAAAAAAACGGTCACCCATCCAAGTACTGACCACTCCCGACGTTGCTTAACTTTGGTCAAAAATCACGTTTGTTGTATGGGAGCCCCATTCAAATCTTTATTTTATTCTGTTTTTAGTATTTGTTGTTATAGCGGCAACAGAAATACATCATCTGTGAAAATTTCAACTGTCTAGCTATTACGGTTCGTGAGATACAGCCTGGTGACAGACGGACGGAGGGACGGACGGACAGCGAAGTCTTAGTAATAGGGTCCCGTTTTACCCTTTGGGTACGGAACCCTAAAAAGAAGTGTATAAAATTTCCTGTGGTTAAAAATAATGGATTTAGTCTATGAATGAAAAACACAATTATTACTATAGTTTGTTTTTTTTAGGCTTAGAAATAAGGTAAACAATCTTGACGTGTCTTTTAATTGAAAAACACATTTTAAAAATAAGTTACGGCAAATATGTAACAATTATAAATCTAATACGATCATTTATATTCTTCTGCTTTCATAAGTAATCGTTTTTGATTTTTTAAAAACCTGATAACACTGAGTATGTGGGGGAAGCGCTGCTGGCCTAGCGGAAAGCAATTCGGAGGTCGCGGGTTCTAACCCCGGCTCGTACCAATGATTTTTCGAACTTTTGTACGAAATAGCATTTGATACCTACCTATTTATACACCGATACCTATTTTTGGGTGAAAGAAAACAATGTGAGGAAACCGGACTAATCCAAATAAGTTTACTCTCTGGGTTGGAACTTGGAAGGTCAGGGCAGTCGCTTTCGTAAAAACTAGTGCGCATGCCAATTCTGGGATTAGTTGCCAAGCGGAGATTGAATATCTGGGAGACCGACCAAAGCTTACAAAACATAAAAACTCAAAAATGCGCGTTTTCTCATAGACCTAGCTAAGAGATCAAACCCCTTATAGCAAATTTCATCGAAATCGTTAGAGCCGTTTCTGATACCATCCAAATATATAAATAAATAATTATATATCTAATAATTGCTCGTTTAAAGGTAAGATAACACAAAGGAGAAACAAAAAGAAATTACCTACTCGCACCAGTCTTGAACCCCAATCCTCTTGCACGTATTTCCACGAACATACCGTTACGCTATTGCAACATACTTACGTTGTGTGAAATTGTCTACTACAAGGATCATGGAAACACTGTTTGCATGTGTGAGTAATAGTAGGAAAAAGCGTGACAGCAACACTCCGTCGAATTAAAAAGGTGGTTTTTGCACAATGAAGTATTCAATGTTTATTTTAATAGTTCAATATTTACTTAAAGAGTGCGCGAAACATACTTTTAAGTATACAAATACCAAGACCATTTCACAAAAAAATAAAATCTGAAATTTTGCAAAAGTGGTGCCATCTAGCGAGAGTTAAGTTTTGAGTAACCTAGGCGAACCACCTTAAGGCTTTTACTATAATAATTAAAAAAAAATGAAATAAATAAACCTACCTAGAAAACTTATTATCACAAAAACATATTTGTGTACTCGACTTTCAAACAGGCGACTGGATCACCGTCAAGACCGAAACTTGCCGAAACACTTTTCATTTAGTGGCTGCGATAAAGATTTTTAACAGTGTTGGTTTACTTATATGTATCTAAATTTTGTATCTGACTATTTAACTATTTTTAAGTATCTATCCAAACATCTTATTTTGATAGCGATTGCACGCAAAACGTGAAAATATTCTTCTTTGTAGTAAATAAAATAATTACTAATTTTCTGACAACGATGTGTGTAAGTTAGCAGCTTAGCTGTTTGCGGCCGAACCGCCGGAGGGATTTACCCAGTTCTGACATTATTCAAATTCAGCTTTGCGTGTATTTAAGCAAATTTGATGTGCATCGACACAATTGCAAGCTGGTTACTTGTACAAAGCTAATTGCTTGCTAGATCGCAGTTTGTAAACTGCGAATCTCTGAGCATCGTGGTTGCAAATACTCTGAAGCGAGTAATGATTCGGTCAAATTGTGTTTTTTGAAAAACTAATTATATATAGCCAGCATTCTATGAATGTAGTATGATACCTTTGGGTATGGTGCTTTACGCACACTAGCATCCCTCCCCCTCCCCCTGACGCAACCCCCCCTTTTAGCTTGAAATATGTCCCGGTTGAGAGTGTTTTTTGTTTTTTGGGAAAAGTATACAATATAGGAAAAAAGTGTCAATGAAAGAAATGTTCCCTATTAAATTCTTAACAAAAAAGGTTATATTTTTTCTTTTTGATACGATGCACCATATTGATGTTTTAGCTAGATGAACTACGACAAAATTTTACCGTTGAAAAACTTGTTGAAGCTCAATATAACATATAGACCAGCGGTGGAACAAAAATGGGTTTTGATAACATTAAAGTTTTTTCTTTTTTGATATGTTATTGTAAGCATGTTAAATAACGTTCATGTAAAAAGTTAGAAAATTTTAGGTGGAGCGTTCGGCCATATTTAAATATTTCAATTTTTGCTAAATAACTATGTAAATATAAAATTAAAGTTACAAAAAACTTTAACATATTCAATAACACTTTAATTTATTCACAATATTCGGTTTTTAGAAATCTGGAACAGCTGCTTTCTGGTGAACGTAAAAACACGAATTATTATGTAAATACAGAATTAGAGTAGCTGATATTGCAAAATTACGATATTACCTATCAACTTAGTATACATGTAAAAAGTTAGAAATGTAGACAATGTGCTTGTCTAGATATTGATTTCTGGTTAAGCAGTATAGCCAATATTGAATTAAAGTCTGTAGAGTTAATATTACACGGTCATAATAAAGATCTTACTTCTCACACAAAAGATTAGAAATATAAAATCACGGCGACACTAAATACTGATACGTAAGTATGCATTCCGAGCTTATATTTCAAACGCGCGGCGTTTTCGCGCACCGCGCTGTGCGCCGGGGCAGGAGGCAGCGATCGACGGTCGCGGGCTAGCGGTTAGCGCGGTGACCTTAAAATACGCAAAGCGTTTATAAAATTATTATCAATGGTAAATAGTTATTTTACACAGTACACTAATGGAAACTTACCTTCCCTTATTTATTTCTATATGTACTAGGGATTGCCCGCGGTTTCGTTTACGTAGAATTCGTTATCGTGTTAAGTATAGAAATAATAGATACATTTGAAAATTATTTTAGGTGCATTGTCATACAGATAACTACCCTTGTTAAAGTATTCTTCAAATTCAATACACAGGTGTCATTTCAATATAATTTTGCGTAATTTGGCGCTTTTAGGTTATAAATGACTAGCGACATATATTTTTTAAGATATCATAAAATCAATTTCAAACTAACGTTATTCAATATTTATAATTTTAAAGTCAATATTACCAACCAACTGATCCAATTTACCTACGGAAACAACTCAAAATTTGCATAAAATTAAATGCCACTTTTCTTATCCGTTTCGAAAAATCAAGAGGGCCTTTACGAGCTGATGTGATGAAAATTTTATTTAACCTTCGTCCCTCGAAACCTTCACTACGCTCAAGGTTCAATTTTACGAACCACTCGCTACGCTCGTGCTTCAATTTTAGAATGTTTGAATTTGTGAATGTACTTCCTGCCTCGCACAGCCAAACTGTGGAATGAACTGTCCGATACGACCTTCAAACCTTAAAAGACCCCCATCTTAAAGGTCGGCAACGCGCTTGCAACCCTTCTGGTGTTGCGGGTGTCCATGGGCGGCGGTAATCGCTAACCACCAGGTGATCCGTCTGCTCGTTTGCCTCCTATTTAATAAAAAAAATGTTTCGCTTGTTTGGGTATCAATATTAGCACGAGCGGTTAATCAACAACTTTTCCCCTTGTAAAACAAATAAGGTAGGTGAAGTGCAGGCATATCAGGCCCGGCGGGTAACAAGGCCCAGCATTCAAAAATAACAGTTGCTCCCTATTATTCCCAATTATTCTGAATTTGTACTTGTTGCTAAGAAGGCCCACTGTCAGTGCAGGTAAAAAGGTCCAGTCCCGGGCCTTATTGAACATATGAGATGAAATATTAGATTAAAATATTTTAAGATAATTTTGAATATTTTTAATCTCTTATTAATAAGGTCGATTTAAAGAAACTTCTATAAAATTATGACTTATAAATAACACTTGCACTGCGTGGGCTGTCAAAATTGCTGCAGACTTTTCTTGGTCTAACTCTAATCATTTATCACTTGCTTTATTGACCTAAAGACGTTTATAGATCAAAAAGTCTAATAACATTGCGGCACTTATACTTTTTAAAGGCAGTAACTATTTACAAGTGACTTTTTTTGTTAATACATAGGTAGGTATTTACGATAGAAGTGCGAAAAATAGATATTTTGCAACGAGTGACAAATTTTAACACGGCCAAAGGGAGTGTTTTAATGTGCTTATTATAGCACCGGTGTCGTAATGTAGCACCAGATGTACTGTCAAAATTATGTTAATATAATACTTATTTGTTACGAATAAATATTTATACTGTAAAAAATTATCCCACCAAACACATTTTCATGTAAATTGTTGCTAAGACGAAACCATAAGACTCGCACTGTCAAAAAGTTGTCAGATCTCTTGTCGAGCCAAGCTTCAAACTCTACAAGCCCTAACTTCACTAACTCTACACCTTAGTCAAAATATGTGGCTTGGCTGTTTCGCTACCGCCACATGGGCATAAGGTGAAAAATTTATTAAATTCATTATTTTTAGGGTTCCGTACCTCAAAAGGAAAAATACTGAACCCTTATAGGATCACTCGTGTGTCTGGCTGTCTGTCTGTCACAGCCTATTTGCTCCGTAACTACTGCACCAATAAGTTGAAATTTGGTATACACATGTAAGTCTATAACCCAAGAACATACATGTAAAGTAAATAATAGAAATTCAAATGTGACGTTCCACGGGAAAAGGTACCTTATGAGGGTTTCTAGTTTCGGAGTTATGAAATGTTTTGTAAAGAGGTGAAAATATGCTCAATTTTTTTTTATTGTGTGATCTCAAACCTTAATGCGTAACGTTTGTTTACCTGTTTTTATTTTTGTTATAAGTTAGTTATAAGCCTAGTAACGTCGTCTCAGAGTTTAGTAAAAAGGTACCTTATGGAAAAAAGGTTGAAAATTTCCAAAAAAACTAGTCAATACGGGAAAAGAAGTTTGGTAGAGAACTGTATTAGCATTCTGCAAAACTAATTTGATAATTTCAGTTCTGGTTGGGGCGCCTAGCAAATATTATAACCGTACATCGACCGACATTATAAATCCAAGTAGCCTGCTATTATACTAAAGTTACTCTCGTCAAGTCTTTCTTAACTAGAATAATCTTCATTTGGTTTGGTCGCATGCAATAAATCAGCCATTGGTTTGCTGAAAAATGCCAATACCCGACGCATTACCTTATGGAATATCTAAGGTCATTGAACCTCAATGCCGCTTGTCTTCAATGGCAACCAAAATATATTATTGATAAGAAATAGACGATTTATAATATCTTTACCCCAAAATATTATTAGTTTATCCTAACTGTTCCATCATCATCATGCCTCATCATGTAACTTAACCACAAGGTACCTTTTCATTACATACAAATTATTGGTCTTTTTTAAGATTATTATGACGAAGAACCAATTAAATTTGTGGCAGTTTAATGTAAATTAATATTTTCTATTCATAAAAGATAAAAGCTTCAATGTGATTGATGTTTTGTAGTGATGTATTATTAGATTTATTTCCATAAGGTACCTTTTCGTAAATGTATGGAGCAAATACTGTTATTGTTATGTAAGTTTAAAGTGGCATAAGGGGTTAAATATAGTATTTAGTTGGGGTTTTAGGATTTATTTCATTTGAATGACAGAATTTCTTTCATATTATGTGCTCAGAAAAATTGATTGTGTGTTACATTAAAAGTAAAAATATTCAATTATCTGATTTTATATGAAAAAGTCAGAAAATACATTTTCACCTCTAAATCGGTATTGTTTTTTGCTTAAACTGTCTCTCAGTGTCGTTTTCTAATAGATAAAATTTAAATCTAGAGAGCTCATTGCAATAAATCGTGAAAATGTAATAAAACTTTATTTTCAAGAGACTGGTTAGTATACACATAAATCAGTCGATATCAAAGGTTTCTATTTGCATTACAGAACAAGTCGCAACATTTTTTAAATCTCAGATATATAAGGTATTATTATTTGTAGTCAACTATGTAACTTACTTCAGGAACATAGTTTTTTAGGCAGCTAAACTTAAAACTTCTGTATCGTAAAGTTGCTCATTTCACAACATTATTTTCAAAAAATCATATCTCTTTTGTATTATCGATAGCTTATTTATTGTAGATTACTGGGGTATGCATAACTCCATACCCACCATAAGGTACCTTTGACCGTGGGACGTCACAAATAAAGGGGTCACTTTTGAGATGAATGATAAATAGAAGAAAAAAACACTATATCTTGTTATATATCAAATTAAGGGGCTCATTGTGAGAACCTCAGATATATTTTTTCATAATTTTAAAATAAATAGTTTAGAAGTTATTTAAGAAAATACGCAAAAAATGACCATTCCCCGCCCCCCCCTTATCTCCGAAACTACTGGGTCTACAATTATGAAAAAAATACACATATTAGCTCTTTTCCTATAGATGCCAGAAAAACCTATTAGAAATGTGCAGTCAAGCGTGAGTCGGACTTAAGTACCTAGTTTTCCGATCCCTACGGGTTTTTTAAAGACATTTTACTCACTTTTCTCTAAAAAAAATATATATTGTTAAAATTGTGTAATGTACGGAACCCTTGGAACGCGAGTCCGATTCGCATTTGGGCGGTTTTTGTATTATACTTACAGTAGTTCTTGTAGAAATGAAACGGCCAAGCCACATACTTTTGGTGTAGGGCTAGTAAAGTTAGAGGGCTTGTAGAGTTAGAAGCTTGGCAAGAGATCTGATAACTTTTTGACAGTGCGAGCCTTATGGTTTCGTTTGGGCAACATTTTACATCAAAATGTTTTTGGTGGGGTTTCACTTCTTTTTGTAAGTTGCTTATGACAATCTTCCATGCCCTAATTTAAAGGGTTGGGGGTGATTTACTATTAAAAATCCTGAAATAAGTATCTGGGGGCATCTGTTACACAATGTACTTCTTACTGATTCCCCATATAAACCCTTCACCCCGTAAGGGTAAACTTTGGAGTTAAAATCTGCCTTCACCCCGTAAGGGTAAACTTTGAGGTTGAAATCTATTCTATATCCTTCCCCATAACAATACCTATCTACATACCAAATTTCAACTAAATCGGTTCAGCGATTATTGATTCCCCATACAAAATTAAACCCCATCTTCATCCCCTTAGGGATAAATTTTTTTTGAATTTATTTGTTGTTTGTGTACTAAAACTATCTTACATACCAAATTTCAGCTTCTTAGAGGACTTCAGGAAGTACCCGGTATTGATGATCATCAAGTGAGTGAGTCAGTGACGAAATCGAAGTTTTTAGATATGAATAAAATCTAAAGTATAAGAGCTATGCAATTGATATGCTTAATAAGTCCGAGAACTTTGTTTATCTGGTATAATCCAACCTCAAGTTATGAGGGTTCCAAAAAACGACGAAGCGCTTCGAGAAAAGGTAGATAGTGCCCTTGCGCTTTGCTCGTCTTGGCAGGGGCACTGCCGTGCCCCCAGATGTTAAAAGATGATACTACTATAACTAATAAAGATTTATGTTTAGTTACCTACTATTTTCGCGTAAACTAGACAATTTTTATATCTTTAGTTATTAAGGCCCAAAATAATTATTTTCACTTATTATAAATAAATCCTCCTGTTATGAAGTATCAAATATTGTTATTTGTATATGTATAACTCTTAAGTTAAAAACAATAAAATCTGTTATTACCTACTGTCAAAATGATTATTTTTTGCGGGATTAAGTAATACACTGCTAGTGTTCAATAAGGCCCATAATAGGACTTTTAAGGTATATTTTCCAAGAGTATCGTAATATTTTTATAACTATTTTGGTATAATGAAGAAACTTAAATAAATGAGAAACCTATTTGAGTGAGTTTTTCATACTTCATATCCTGTTTATTAAAAAAAACCATTTTAATTTAAGGTGGGCTGTATATAGGCATATACGGCCCACACGGAATATACAATAAGGTAAGTGGCCTCACTTACCTTATTGTATATTCAGGATGTATACCGTGTAATATTGAGCAGTTGGTTTATAATATACATATTATGATATTGACCTTGAATAGGACAGGACATGACCATAGGAACCAGAAATAGGTATAGTTGGTCAAACCATTTGTCAGTAAATAAAAACAAAAAACTATATTCATCCTTTTCTTTTGGGTGCTAGTACTAGTGTAAGTCAAAGATAGTATGATGATTCTCTCTGTCTATGTTTGAAATGAGACTTTGTTTTTACAAACTATGTATAGTAAAAAATAGTTGTGAATATCTTGTACATTTTTATTACAATATTAGTCAAGATAATGAAATATAGCTGGTCAAGCAAATCTTGTCACTAAAAAAAGGCGCGAAACACAAATTTTCTATGGGACGATATCCCTTCGCGCCTACATTTTTCAAATTTGCCGCCTCTTTCTACTGCCAAGATCTGATTGACCAGCTGTAGGTATTTTTACGTAATAAGATATTTTAATTTCACGTAATGTCCGCATCTAATTTATACATGTGCACGGTAAACAAACAAATGAATGATAAGAAAAGACAGACAGTGTTACTGAGCGGGAGGTGGGGCGAGGGGCGAAGTATAGGTAGGCTATGATAGGCTCTCGAGCGCCGCTCCGGCGACTGACGGACCAGCGCGGCGTATGTATGAATTTCGCGCCTTTTTAACTAGATTTTACTATTACAATGCAAGCTACACGCAGAAATTTCTTACTTTCCATAATATGGCTGCGTATATTATTTTATAGTAATAGACTTATTTTTACAGACTCTAATTCAATATTAGATCTTATAGGACAAAAAACGCATATTAATTCTAGAGCATATATCTTATTCTTCTAGCTTTTTAGCTTGCCTATTAACTTAAAAAATGAGATATGTTGTTGTGGATTTATTAAACTTTAATTCAATATCGACAAAATAATAAGCTAATTGTAGTTTGATAAAGAAGCACGTTAAAAAAATTTCTAATAATTTTACATTATAAAGCGTCATACATATTATAAACAATGGAACTTAAACATTGCACTTTAATTCAATATTAAAAAATCATTACTAAAAATATATAAATACCTAATTTATATCTAACGCTCGTTCTAACTTTTCATCATATATTGCAAATATGCTTAAAAATATGTCCCATATCAGATAAGTATCACTTTTTCAACTTTAGAATTATCAAAACTTATAGTGCAAAAATCCGGTCCCACTATTGAGCTAATAGTACCGTGACAGTACTGAAAGAAATCTTCACGAAGAATAAGCTTGCATGCTTATTCTCCGTATTAGTTTTATTTCAGTACTATCACGTACTAACTTATATTAAACTTCAACAAGTTAATACATGAATATGGTGACTCTTACCAAAAAGTTGTGTATAACCTTTTTTGTTTAAAATTTATTAAGGATTATTTCTTACCTTGACACTTTTTTCCTAACTCTAATACTTTTCTCAAAAATAAAAATAAAACAGTAAACCGGGACATATTTCAAGCTAAAAGGGGGGGTTGCGTCAGGGGGAGGGGGAGGGACGCTAGTGTGCGTAAAGCACCATACCCAAAGGTATCATACTACATTCATTGAATGCTGGCTATAATTTGTTTTTCTTGCCCATACATTAGAACATAATTTAACCGAATCATAAAGAAAACTAAGGAATCTATACCCATGGATGATCTAAGTACATACTTAGCATATTACCTTGACTGTAAGTGCTCTTTTCTAAACATACTTATTTAATATTTAAGTAACATTATTAAGTCAACACAGGGTTTGTTTTTCACATCATAATTTCTCCTTTACAAGGACGTACCCAAAAATGAAAACAAGTAAGTAGGTATCATATTTTAGAAGCTATAAATGTTTTCAGAGATAAAACAAGATAGTTATATAGTTCCAAATAATAATGTATAAAGGTATACTATTTACCTATCTTCTTATCTTCCTATTCCATTGCTCTGACGGAGGAATGATAGGCTAGTATTTGTTTGCGAGTGTTACCTTTTGACTTGTTTAGAAACCAACATCCAAGAAATATTTAATTCAACGTCTCTAAGGTCAGACGTCTGCGGCCTTTTCTGTACCAACCGACTAAGTAATCAAAGGTATAAATAATGACGAAATGTCTGGACGTAATCAAAGCAAATAGCTTATAAAAGTTGTGAAATAAATTAGAAAAATAAAATAAATATTTACTTTAATGATAACACATGGCTAAGTAATATAGGTAGGTATAAATAAACGTGTTTTGTATGGTGCTTTCTGTGCCGCCTTGATCTTTGTTAATCTAAACCACAAGTGAGCTGTGGAAAGCCCCAGGCCTTATAATCTATGTCTTTCGCAAAATTTAGGGTTAGAGGGTTACATCATATTTCTATACAATAGCACACGTGTGAAAGTAGGGCGCTCCAGGGGTTACTTACTCTAAATGCTTAAAATTGATCTTATCTTCCAAAGGTTTTTCTTTTTATCTTTTAGTATTCCGTTTTAGAAATGTAGGAGTATGTAGGATGTAGGAGTGTGAAAAATCAAATGTTCATGTAAAAAAAAAGAACTATGTCTTGTACCTGCCCCTGTCTTGTTTTTGAGAGGGTAATTTTATATTCAATATACATATAATTGCTTTGGAATCATGGGTTTTAAACGTTGTGATTAATTCTTAACCAATTCTCATAAATTTTGATTCAGCATCAAAGATCAGCGCTACCATTAGCTGATGGAAGCGTAATTGCAAATTTACGAACGTCTAAGATATTAGCACTTACTATTAGTCTGGGGTCACCTTACACAACGACGCCATCTAGGTATGCCCGGTTATTGCCTCAGCGTTAACTCTCAATTACCTCTATTTGTCTTATATAACTATTTTATTCACATACTAAAAACGGGGCTTGTGACTTTTTACGCGCTACTAAATTAAATACAAGCAGTTTTACGAGTTCTTGTCAATCTAAAATCACATTAATTAAATGAAACTGGATCTACCTACTCCCACTTCCCGGTTTTCGATTGTGGTTATATTGTCATATTAATTATACCAGTTGTATAAATATTGATACATTATCATACACAAGTGAAAACCGCTGCGCCGAAATACTTTTTTTCTTGTAAGATTTTTACTATTGTATGTATGTTAGTTTGTAAGGTACATTTGTATCTATGGCCCTTAAAATTTTCGACATAGTTGCGTAATGTGCTATTTATCGCACTAGTGCAGTAAAATAGCCCCATATGTACTGTAAAGAATCAAACGATGTTAGTAAAACGGACGGCTCCTTTATTTTTCTTTAGTTAATCCTATAGCAAACATCCATTATTTTACAATAATCATAATACGAGCCCCGATGCAAATTATTTCGTCTAGTTCCACGCAACTTTGTTTATTTTAATAAATTTTACACATGAACATAAAATGACCCAGTAATGGGAACCATAATAGCAATGTTTAATGTAGTTTATTTTGATCGTATAATAAAATTGCATGAGACTTTTATTGCTGAAACAAAGGACTTTTCAAAAACGTTGTCCAAATCATATTGTCCTCTCCTACAGCACTGCTGCATGCATGGGCTCGAAACAAAATTGTCAGTACATTGGCAGAGCCCTATTGCTTTCCCTAGTACGAGTAATAGCCCTTTTCACATATGTTGTAATCCTACCCGTCAATAAAAAAATAAAAAATCATAATTTTTTTTCTTATAGTACAAACGGTATTTCTTGTATTTGGATTTAGTTATTGCAGGGTATTACCATATAAAATTAAATTACATTAGTATAAGCATTAAATATTAGTAATTTTTAAACAAAAACATTATTTTTGAACAAACGCGAGAACCTCAAAAAATGGTCTCACTAGACGAAAACATGTGCATCGGGGCTCGTAATACCTACTCATCCAGGGACTAGCGGCGCGATTCGGGAATTGAAGTAGAGATTGAATAGATATGAAATAGTAAAGATATGTGACGTTCCACGGCAAAAGGTACTATTGCCCCTGCTGAATATTGGAGTGGCGTTAATAATAGCGTAAGCGCCAGCCGCCATAAGGTAAGGCCTTTTGCCGTGAAACGTCACATACCTATCTTTACTAATTTCGTATCTAGTGAATCTCTAATTCATTTCCCGAATCGCGCCGTAGGTATCCAACAGGTTCGCTTGTCGCTATAATCAGTTTGCCAACCCTAGTGTGTGCGTACAACAGTTACTAGTCCGTTACAGCGAAGCGGGTCACGCGCAGCGCTTTCGACGTCCAGTCTTTAGCGTTTCCACACGTATTCGATGTTAGAGAAATCTTCATGGCAGGCTTAGGCTTTGAATGCCAATGCTTAGCGCCCAAAATATAACCTATTTAGGTGTTAATCTTAACACTTGTGTGCAGACTTTATTTTCAGTTTATTAATTGATTTTGACAGGGTTATAAACGGGCATTTAGTATTGTTTAAATAAATGGTCCTGATTTAAGTAACTTAAATTGAATGCAAGTTCTTGCTAGTTTAACTAAGCCCCGCTTTACACAAAGTTGGTGTTTCTATTTTCTACTGAATAGGATTACATAATAGGTATTATGATAAGATAGAAAACCTAATCGATAAAATAAATACGTCATTATTACCTATGCGTCACTCTCGCACTCAAGTAGGTACGTAATACATATACTGTAAAAATATGGGTGCACAAATCATCTCAAAAATATGTCCCATAGATCTTATCAGCACTTTATCTATTAAGACCTAATAAGGGACATATTTTTGAATAAGTTGGCTACACCCATATTTTTACAGTTGACTGTACATATACTTGTTAGGAACGGACGGACAAGATAGACGAATAAAGCGCGACCATGTTATACCCGCTGTCAACCACAAATTAGCGGCAACAAAGGCCTGTTTACATTTTATTCTCCTACTGCTGCCTACATTATCGCTATCACGGTCGGAGTGACGTAACACTTTGTTGTACTAGAACGTAATTTTGCACCGTCTACTAACAGGTCCTGTGGCGCAACGGATAACGCGTCTGACTACGGATCAGAAGATTCCAGGTTCGAATCCTGGCAGGATCGCGATTATCTTTTTGCTTTTTATTTTTTATTTATACAATTGAAATGATTTTCGTAGTTTTTTTATTTATTTTGTATTTACTAATATAAATACAAATAAAAAAATTTATTACTTGACAATTTGCAAATAATGTAGTTAATTATTTTGTACTACATTTTTTGTAAGATTTTTTTTTACGCCATAAATCAGATTTCATGTGTTATTTATTTTGTTCTATAACTTTTAGATACCTACTAACTTCGACCTTTTTAGATGCTATTTATAAATGTAACTTCGACCTTAAATGTGTTTAGTACAGTGATAAATTATATTGTTCCACGTAAAACAGATTACAGCATCAGTTCGTTTAATATTAAACTTGTGAGGGTAACCCTTCCGCACTATTTGCAGCACAAAGGGCGCTAATGAATTCGATTATCCAGACAGAATCCGTGCTTCCTGCTCCGTCTTACTAACTCAACGTGACACTTATACTAATTTATTGTTCACCAAACACAGGCCAAACTCAACCTTAACACTAGGGCTACATGAATCAATTTCAATTGCTTAAACTTGGCAATGAGCACGTGGCTTTTACTTTAAGAAATTCCATTTCGGCAAGTCTCTTAGCAGATTGGACAATCTTTTGGCGTGTTGTATAACAGGTACCTAGTTATACAGGCCCGCCTCATCGCCCCGGAGGTAAATTCGACTTCGTTAATGATGACAGTTGTGAGAAAGTTGTCTAACAAATTTTGGTACTTGAAATGCAACAGCAACAGTTTGTAAAGTTATACAGAATGATAAAGTGTACTTTTTCCTATATCTGTTGAGCCTAAATTCTTCCATAGTTTTAAAATAAGTTACTTATACATTCTAATAAGTATGACTATTTCTCTTAACTCAAAATATCAATTGATTTGTAGGTACTTACTTCTAAATGTTAATCTTATATGAAAAATAAAATATAATACATAAAGTAGATTATTTTTAAAGTAAAAAAACATGTCATAAAAGATAGTGCAACAATGTGGAACTATAGATTATCAACGCATGATTCACGTCGACTATGAATAGCTAGCCTTGACATTCGAGTCTTCGCAGCGTGGCGAAATAATGTGCGGACAATTGTAAATCACCGTTAACTGCTGAATTCACACATTGTACATAAGGTCAGCCGGGTAAATTGCGTATGTCGGGATAAACGCATTTTTTATAATAATTACAAGACTATAGGCACATTTAACTGACGCAATTATCCCTGTTGACCTTATAAATAAAGTTAATTGTAGGTATTATATTATATGAAGGCAATACCATTATACATATAAGAACAAAATGTTTATATTTGGGGAACATTACACTTGAATTTAGAAAATCTTGGAATCTGCAACCGTCCTGTTAAGGGTAGGTATAATCTAATCTAATATATACTGTAGTCGTGTTAAGTTCATATCAATAAAATTGGGTTAACGTATATTTGAACATTGGTTTACGCAAACGAATGCAGGTTTATATTGATCTAACGGACCTGAACATGATTTTAAAGCATGAATAACAAGTTATAATCATGTTCTCAGGTTTTGAGGTTGTTGAAGTCTAAGCTACTTATAGTTTACGTTCAATATTTCGTTTGAGCTTAACATGTTAGAAGTTACCTTTGTTCTATAAAGTAAGCTTTAGAGGCTTACATACGGTGAAAACTGTTCATAACGAACGATATCAATGAGATTGTCTTTCAAGCGAAATCGTTATACCTTAAACTATTTTGAATGTAGCTACAAAAAATCGTTTTCAGTTAACTATAAATAAACTCAGCCACGGAAGCCCTCAGTTTACACAGACTCTCTCCCGTCAATTGGTTATCACCTTTCAACCTTTGTCGCATCGCTCCGCCTAGAAACATGCTAATTTGCATTCGGCGGCCATCATACATATTTAGGCGACGTGTAGGAATCTTAACGGTTGGACCCGTCGAACGAGTATGCGCCGGACCGGTCAACCGTCCAGTCTTTGGTTATTTAATGATGTTAATGATCATCTTTCTAAATAGCGAGTTCGCCAATTAACTAAGCAATCGTATAAATTTCCTTTAAAACATAGGTACATAAGTAAGGTCATTTTATGAAATTAGGTATGTAATAGAGAATGTGACAACACAGTATATAAACATTGTTTTGAAGGCTTAGTGGGTTATGCGACTTTCTGACAACAGTTTGAAATTCTCACTGTTTTCATCTAGTAAGTACGCAGAAAAAACCCTCATGTGTGCAAACATTTCTCTCACACTTTCAGTGCCAAAGTTCCCCATTTCCAATACAAAATAGATATTATCTAGTGGGTTATTGGCAGTAAATGAAATCCACGTTGTTGTGAAGGCTTGAGATGCAACAAACATTTAACGTTATTCTCTCACCACTATCTATGTGTTCAAAATACCAAATCCTCATAATTTGGTCTTGCGCTAATAGTTGTGTTCAAAGCAGCTTGGAACCTGTTGAGCCCATTAATATTAGAGGAAGCATTTGCCAATAACAGCTAGTTGAATGTTTACAAGTCAAAGTAAGAGCTCAACATCCTAATAGAGCAGACAGCATAATAAATGAGCATCTCTAAAAGATTCAATAAGTTGAAACTACTTTATAACCTCTTGAGGTTCACTATCCTAATACTAGAACTAATTACGTACATTGAAATTTAAATAAAATTAAAACAGAGTTGCTTTAAAAAAATTATACTCTGTTTTGTAATGTTATTATTAAAATTTTATTGTAATTTTATTTTATACGAGTATGGGGGCCGCTACAGGATAAAACAAAATAAAGTGTTACCAGTAGGTAACAGTTTATTCTGTATTATTTTGCTTTATTTTGTAAAGTATACAAACACTGTGCCTACCTCCAAGAAACTTATTGGTATGAGCAGGGGATCGAAACATGACCTGCGGTTTGGAAGTCGCACGCATCACCGCTAAGGGCGCCAGCGCTCAGCTCCCCCAAGTCTTAGATTACAATTATGTCGTATGCAAATCACTAAGCGCTAAGAAGAGTGTATCACATGAATCATATCACATTTACATTACATTGGTTAATTTCCCCTAGATAAAAGGTTAAGGCATAGTTTCAGTAACTAGTTCCCCTTCACTCGCGACCTTGCTTTAGCGCAAGGCTTGTTTGCCGCGCAGGAATGCCAATAATGCAGCTTTGTCCACGACTGTGATATCAACTCAATACTAGTCTGTCACGTCCGTCGAGGACCGAAATTACGAGGCTAGACCAATATATTCAAAAATCAATGTAAAATTTAATACACAAACACATGAAGTATATCACACGTGAAAAACACTTCATTTAAATGAACACTTAAAACGTAAGTCCGGTTTAAAAAATGGCAATACCTGTCACAAAAATAAATACAGATAAGTACCTAAACCTACCCAAACTACCTTATTATTGGAATGTGGTTTATAGATTTTCAAAGCAATTTACGTGAAACGTGAACCAATAAGCGAAGTACCTAATTAAAATCATTTTAAGATTCGAGTCATCGTAAGAGAAAATGATTAGTTCTAAATGATTTTTAATTTATTTACACATTGTAATTCATGTAATAATGTAGGCGGCCTCCATTATGCTGCAATGTTGCATGAACCTGTTTTAGTCGGAATAAAGTCCAATGTAATTGTATGTATCTTAATCGATTGCCACTAATTTTGCAACTGTCTTGACAAGTAGGTATTAGAGCAACTTATTTACATCTGTCAATTATTAATGAGATATAGTTCAAAACCTGATTCTGTTCAAATAGTTTTAGTTAACAAAAATCTCCGTTTTTCGTTCTTGAAATAGGAAAAAAGTGGCAAGGTGAAGTAATTTTATGAACATGGTTTTTTAACGGAGAATACTGCTTTTCCGGTATCGCGACGTTAAAAAAAATATTTAAGGCTATTTCACACAACTAGAGATGGGTAGGGGTGAGTAAATACTGAGTATTTACTCGGTATTTACTCAAAGCACCCGATAAATACCAGTATTTACTCATTTAGGTGAGTAAAAACGATTGCTTATAAAATATTCAAAAAGTGAGATTTAAGAACAGAATTGTCTTTTATTGAAGAGTTCTAACGTGTATTAACAATATCTATAAAATAAAAAGCATATAGGACGCTTAATTTAGGAAAAAAAGGTAATTATTAGTGAGAGGTAAAATGTGATAGTGAATAGGTAGTTAACAATTTTGTTTTAAATAAGAAGGTATTTACTTTAAAAATATGGTACTTAAATTCTATCGATGATCTAGATAACTGCATGTCGCGCAAAAGTGCGTGTTTACGCGGCACTTACGGCCTTTTATTAAGAGTTTTTTTAAAGAAAACTCAAAAATGGCTCAACCGATGATGTCCAAAATATTGTTTTTTGTACTCTATTATAGGGCTAATCTCCCGATATGTTTTCATATTTTTTCTGAACTTTGGTTGTAAAGTTATAGAGAGATAAACATTATTTTGACCTTTCGAAACGGTTTTTTTTCCAAAAACATTCAATTTATCCAAAAATGTTCTTAGAAACATTCCAGTTATTTTTAAAGACCCATTTAATGATGTGCAACTCGTTGGTGGTTTCTGAAAATTTTTTTTGTGACAATTTATTACATGTATGGAGTGCCCCTCTTAAAAATAAATTTCTTACAATTTTGAGTACTTAATCCAGTAGCGGCTTACAAAATACACCTATATTTCTAATTTATATGCCCCTTTCAGCACTCTAAATAGTTTATACCCACCAATTTGGGTATAAACGAGTAAATACGGGTATATTGAGTAAATACTGAGTATTTACTCGGTATTTACCTGTGAGTATTTACTCACTACCCATCTCTGCACACAACTTATCTCAGTCATAAATACCTTTGCCACATTACGACACTCTGTACATTGTAAATACATGCTATTAGTACCTTATTCTTCTTCTAAAAAAAGAAAACCACAACAGAGGTACGCATAAAATCGACAGAACCAAACACTATTGTAATTTTTTGCTTATGATTTTATGTAAGACACCTTCAATGCGTTGTCAAAGCGGATTCAAAGCGATTTCGACATTACACGTTGTCATTGTTCAGTGCAAATATAATAGTCATTGACCTTATATTTAAAGGCATAAAGCATATAACCGTGTGACTATATTAATTTATCTACATCCGATTTAGACTGACGAACTCTGCTCATTGTGTGGGCTCGAGGCATTCGTGTTGCAATATTGCATAAAGTTATTCATAGGCGGGTTCGAGTTCTTGCTCAAATCAAGCATACATGATATTTGACTTAATAAATGACATTAAAAACACATCATGTATCTAGTTGGAAATCGACCGGCGTCACAACCTTAATAATGAGTTTTATACTAGGCTACTTTGTGAAATAATAGGGGCATAAGAAATACCTAAGTGCCAGTCTTGGATAAAAGCAAGGCTACTCTAGATTAAAAACCCATTTAACCTGACGCAAGCTTCTGAAATTGATAATATTACCTGGCAGCTTCATAAAGATTAACTACGGCACGACGTTCATCTCGATAAATAGTTGGATAAAAATTGTGGGCACCATGCTTAATAGTTGTATGCAAAACTTGCGCACTCTATATTCAAAGACAATAAATAATTACAAGTCATTCATTCATTTATATTATTTACATCGACTGAATATGACACGGCTGTCAAAGTCATATATCGAAACGTGACGAATTTCACACAGTTGTCTGTTGCAACTCGGAACCCGACACTGTGGTAAACCTTGCACCTTACCGGTAGACGGGCTGGGTCATTCACACACCAATTTGAGATGTTACGCAACGATGAACTTTAAAAGTCGAACATGTGTGCCTATTGGTGCTCAAAACTGAAAGCGGGGTTTTTCTATTCAAGCTCCAACCTATAAAGCTAGCAATGGTAATAGTACATTATTGTCGAGGCTCGGAAGTAGCTACTTGCAGGCTGAGGATTCGTTTTAAACGGACGACCTTGGGAGTCCGTTTAATTGAATCCGAAGCCAGCAAGTAGCCTTCCAGCCGAGTCATATATAGTGCTTTTCTCAAAAATGGTGCAAGAAATACAAATATCATTGAAATATTTTACAAAACCAACGTTCTTACGTATATATATTCACAGAAAAAAGCCCTTGCCGCCTTTTTATTTTTTTAATAAAAAAATAGAAGTGTATTTTTCTGCCGAAAATACGCCAACCTATTTGAGACAACTAAATAGTCGCGGTACTAATCATCTGTTTGGCTGTTTAATGGGCCTGTGCCTTCATTTAATATGGCCATTTCAAATTTTAAAAAGTTTGGAACTCGACAAATAATGGAATTTGTATGCAACATTGCAGTCCCAAAAGCGAGACTGCAATGTTTTTAACTTTTTAATTTTTGAGTGACCATAAACTACGCGCTTCGCGACCTATTTTTTAGACGGCAAAGTCGACTTTGCCGTCCATTTTTGAGAAAAAATCTTTATTCTACGCGCATCGCGGTATACCTAGATTGCGAAACGTACAATTCCATTTCTATCAGAGTATTTACTTTGGTTTCTTTGTTACACTTTTAGACCTTAGCAGTTACTTCACGGTGATTATGTCACTTGCTTTAATTAACACGAAACAAATAGATAACACCGTAAATGCTTCTCAGGATTACATAGCTTAAGAGTCATAGTAGCTGCCAACATATGTTTTATGTGCCTACTTCTTAGTGATTTATTTATTTGTTTTAAACTGATTAAAAACATTTCCATCTCATCGGAACTCTTCGGAACCTTTACTCAGCTCTCATCAGACACAACACAATGACAAATTATCAGCGGTAGTAGACTAAACGCTTCTTACGAAATGTGTATCGTGAAATCGACAGCCGACCTGGATTCGGCGCATAGCAGAACCGCAACTTCAAACTATAAAACGATAAGTAATCGCCAATAGAGTGCACCACAGTTCAATGTCAATTCACAGTTCCTAGTAAGTAGAATAGTAAGCTTTTCTTTAATTTGTGACATCATATGTTCATACCACAATGTCTATTTTCGAAGTTCCATTACTCTTATCGTAACCCATTTTTTTCTACTTTTGCTTACTTAGGGTTCGCTATTCGGCTCAGGACTCGTATAAGTGTGTAAATACGAAATTACCACGTTTCCGTCGTTAATATAGGCTTCTACATAGTAAACAATAATCACAATAAGTTTTTGGCAAAAATTAAATTTTTGGTACAAGCTTTTATCGCTGACTGTACTTTTCTTTCCACAGGCAATTAATACTCATCGAGACAATTCTAAAAACCCCAAAACACAAATAGGTTTCGTTGTTTTATCACAGAGTTCCTATGGCCACCTCTGGTCTCCATCATCAGATGAGCTCGATGACACCATAATATTGCATTGTCATCCGATTTATACATGCATGCAAAATTTCAGCTCAATCGAAAACCGGGAAGTGAATCAAATTTAACTTGCAAGATTTGATTACAGACAGACAACGGTCAGGTGAAAGTAAATAAAAGCTTGTAAAAATTACAATTTCAATGGTTTGAATGATACATAAATGTAATCGGAAAGTTCGGAAACGTTCTTTTCTTACTCAACTCTACAAACTCTAATTTAATTAATGCTCTACATAAAACTTTGTTTATAGAGCCCTTATTTTTATCTAATTACTTTTCCAGCTTTTTTCTGGATTTCTCATTCACTTTATCGAATTTTTGGATCATTTTATAAGAACGTAGTACTCGTATAAATGTTAATTTGCTTTTTTGCGACGCTTAAAATAAATATGTTTTGTTTGAGCTCATGTTATAACGCGATATAATATTTTCATTGTACATTTAATCCGTGCCATAACTGGCTATTTCATTCAATAAATAATTGGGTCGAGGTACCTGCAAAGTGCCGAAAGAGCGTGTCACAAATCGAATAAATTAAATCAGATGAGATCGATCACGTAATACTTTATGCCGTACTGATTTCGCATTAAGGAAGTGGTAAATGACATAGCAATAGCACACGCACAGGCCATTTCATAAGCTAGCAAATAACTTGGCTCTCGTCTCCTGGTGATGTTAAAACAAATATTCTCACGTATGTAATGCGTAACCATTCCTTAAGAGAATACGTGATGTTCTACTTGAATGCGCCGTTTGATCGCGAAATACGTTCGATGTTTGAAATAGACTAACAGAAATTTGATTTGACTTGGGTTCAGTACAGGCAATGGTTACTTACCTATTTTATTTTTAACCGACTTCAAAAGGAAAAAGGAATTGAAGGAACGCCTCCTTTTGGAATTTTGACGGAGGGAATTATGAAGAAGTTATGAACTGATTATGAAGACCAAAATGGAATTTATCAACGATAAATGTTTGTTTTGAGATGCACTAAGACCGTACACAATTTTAATAGAATTTAAAATGTTTTGTGAAGTCGATGGCGGTCCGGCCGCAAATTTGTTACCTACTATGAAAATAGGTATCTTATTATCCTATTAATTTAACAGCCATGATGTTTTAGTTAGATGAATAATGTGTTAATTTATTCGCCTTTATTTATTTTTTCGGCCTTTGAAAGCAGCTAACTACCTATAATAAAACGTACATAGAAATATTTATTTTTTCATAAAATTACTTAATACAACATAGTAAGTTTTATTTCCCTATCACGTATTTCTTCTTATTTCTATTTCAATCAGGACAATCGCACAGTAATACGTTTAATGTCTACGTAAATGTCCACAACTGGAGCCAAATCTTTCTTAAGCCTGTGCGGAGCTCAGATTGGGGCAATAACACATTTATATTCCTCTATCGTCTTGTCGACACAGCCGGAATAATAAATATTAACACTACGAGTATATAGCCATTCGCTCAAGAGACTGACGGTATCGCACGGCACTTTCTAACACCTTGGGAATACAAATTAAACGTACTTTAAAGTATCTAAACATATTTAGAGGGTCAAGCTAAGGCGCTAAAGTTTTTAAGTGTCTTATCCTTTGCAGAGCACGATGGAAAAGGATTAAAATGGAGATAAAATTCCCATCTTTACCGATAAGCCTGTTGACTTTAATCTCTATTGCTTGAGGCAGCTAATGGATCTACTATTTTATAACTTGTACGATATTTCACCGGGGTTTACGATACATTATATACCTCTTAGCGTTGTTGAAGAAAATCCTTTAGTGCAAAAACAGTTTTATATATTCATGCTTATTGCCAACCACTAAATAATAATACATATACATAATTATAATTATTTACTATAGAAAAGTGTATAAAATGAACGAAGGGTACTTTTCTAACTTTACTTAATAAATTATTACTCGAGATTTCTATATCTAATACACAAATAAAAAACTTTAACCGATTTGCAAGACCGAAGTGATCCCATAAGAGCTCCGCAGTTTTGTACGGAGCTCTAAAAACGAGCCAATCGAACTGAAATTGTATTAACGCATCCTTTTAGGACTCATTTAGACGATGCGAGAATTCGCATGCGAGTTTCATTACATTACGGGTTTTGATCGGTCGGTTGAATTGGCCGTAACCAACAGTATGCAATGTAACTAAAATCGCATGCGAGTTCGCGCGTTTTAAATCAGCCCTTATTCAGCACAACGTGTAACGAAAATGCACCACATAAGACATGTCACAGCGTATAGTATGTCTCGTCAAGTTCCGTTGAGGTCGGTTATTCAACTGTTAGAAACTATGTTCTATCATAAGCTTAGACAGTCCAAATTAGTGCGCTATTGCGTGCTGGCCAAGTATTGCGAAGCAGAGGATATGGTTGCCGACTTGAAACGAATGTTTAATTCTACGAGTGGATTATACACAAATGTAGAATTACTTGTGTATAATTCAGACCAATAACCTGTAGCTAAGTAAATTACTTGCAACAGGAAAGCATTAAAGCAATTATGTGACTGTTTTAAGTGGTATTTCAATACTGGTATTTTGCAATTCTTAATAATATGTGAAACAAATCTTGCAAACAGTATTCTTTTACTAGTTATTAACATATTTCTCCTATGATTTTGAACGAATGCTACATAATTATGTATTAAGTAAATACTTATTTATTTAGACCTATTTAACTCGGGTGATCTTTTTTAGATTAAAGTTTTATTTACTGTAAAAAAAATTTGTATAATATACTTAAATTCTCTAGATCAGTGTAAAATCCCATGGGAGCTGAATAAAGGAATCCAATAAAGGAATCTGGGGCTAAGACTAGATGCTTCAAGTTAGAAAGCTTGTAAAGGGAATTCAGACACCTCACAAGTCTCACAACCCTGTCGTTTGGCAAGTTGGCACATCCCAAATGATCACAGTCCCAGCGTGCCAACCTGGATAGTTACTCAAACCGCTAACCGAGCTCAGGCTAACCCACAACCACGCTCTTCGATTGCGCATATTTGTACGCATCTCAAATACACAATAACAATGGTTCTGTAAGCATGACTCACCACAGTTCGGTTACCGATTGGAATGGCACCCCTGCACTCGATCGACGCTATTGTATCCGAGTTGCTGACAATAGGAAACTTCTCAGGAACTCTTTCGTACGCTTCTGATAATAGAGGTCAGATATAAAGGTTGTTCTTCTTACTATCTCCGTCTAGTGTTGAAAATGATTCAGTGCTTCTTCAATAACATGGCAGGGTGATGCAGCAGACTCCATAAAAGCCAGTAAATATTCCAGTTCATTGAGTAACAAAATATTTATTCGTCTTTCTGACAAATATTTGAGCTACAAATATTACTAATAGTTGGTGATAATGTAGGTACCCTACTCAAAATCCATACTTTGGCACTTGACAGCTTAAAAAAGCTAAGTGCTTACTTACGAGTACCTATGTGTCTGCAAAAAATGTAATTGTCTGGAATCGAGAATCGAGTAGTCAATATCGAGTATTTTTTAAAGCTTAAATGATGAAATTGTAGATCCATACAATGCATGTGCCATTATTTTTAATATTTCATAGTTTTTCGGGTATCGGGGATTCACAAATTCTCAAAACTGTGTATCGACCAGAAACAAAAATAATTCATCAGTTTATGCAAAATAGTTCCATTACAGGTACCGTAAAACGGGGTGAGTAGGTTTCGCTGGGAGAGTTGGGTTATGAATGGGGAGAGAAGGTTTGAGAGGGGGGTGAGAAGGGATTTTAAGGCTACTGCTACAAAAATAATGTATTTCAATTTAAAATGGGGCTATAGTAATACGCATAATAATAAAAAATCGATCCAACAATCTTCCAAAATCACCTTTGTATGAAAAACCCTCTCACCCCAAATACGAGGCACTACGGGGTGAGGTGGGTTTCCTCTTTATCGTCAAAGTTATGAAATGGAACTACCCAAAATAAAATACAAACTAAAATACAAACGTCCGAACCACTTATTATATACACCATTCAGTTTTCACATGTAAAAATAAAATTTTATCGAGGTTTGAAAGTCAAATTTCACCCAACTCACCCCATTTTACGGTACTGGTATACATATATCTGGTTGTTGTCGTCTAACACGTGAAATGTTATTTCCAGTATCGATCTTGAAGTTATAAACAGCTCCAGTTCAGTCACATTCCGACGTCGACTTGACATCCCCAGTTAGTCGCTACCCGCAAACCGTCAATATTTGCGACGCAAACGTTGGGACGCAATTTACAACGGGAACACGCGTCAGCATTCTACTTGATGAATGAAGACGCGACCCATTGCGCTCTACCGGTATAATCAATGGCACACATAAGTTACTTGTGCGGTAGTTTGTCCAAACTGATATTCACGGGGTTTGTTTATCGGACGGTCTGACAGAGACGAGAGGGTAATATTTTTCGAGTTTAGATAGATAGGTATATTTGTTTGTAACAGGATATTTGTCTCGCGGATGTGAGGTTATCACTCGTCGTGTTCTGTTTGGTTGTGACGCAGGCTAAATTGCATTTACATGTTTTTTACTCTATAACTTCCCATTTATAAAGCTTGGAAACACAATAGCTTGTTGTTCTTTGACAACTCAACAAAAAGCCCCAAAATAAATATCACCAACTTTACCTATGAAAGTGAAAATAAGAACCTATACATACTATACAACCGTACCCGATGTAATGTATATGTATTTTTATTTTCCGCAATGTGTTTGATTATTTTATCTAACAATGAGCTCATAAAATCCGAGTTTTACTTCCCGCAGTGAAAAATTATTAAATTTTAAATTCGAAAAGCACATGTTTGTGTAATAATTTAGCGACGTGTCAGATCCCCAGAGCGCCATATTGCTGTACAATGTACATCTTTAAGCATTGGAAATTTAAAGATACCTCTCAACTCTTAAACGAGGACGCGCCGACTGGATAAGCCAGCTGCACATCGAAACCTTGAACTTTTGCCACGAGACTGGTAAAGCTTCCTTCAAACTGAATAAGCCCATCGGTCCATATAATCCAATACACATAAGACCTTCTACTTCCCTCGCCATCACACGTCTGCAACTGAAGCTTAGGTTAGGCTGTTCCGACAGTGCAATTTATACGTTTATATTTCGAATTATTCAACGCTGGTTTAGCAATATGAGTTTAAAAACCAATGGCAATCAAATGTAGGTGTGTAAAACTAATTTAACTTTTTAACCGACTTCCAAATCTCAAAGAAGGAGGTTATCAATTCGGTTGTATGTTTTTTTTTATTTATTTATTTATTTATTTATTTTTTTTATGTTTGTTACTCCATATCTCCGTCATTACTAAATCGATTTTGAAAATTCTTTTTTTGATTGAATGTATATGCATACAGATTGGTCCCGTTTTTGTCAAAACCCAGTTCTGATGATGGGATCCATGAGGAATCGAGGGAACTCCTCAAATCTTAAAGGCATACATATAGTGATTTTTGGGTTTTTATCAACAAATCAAGCATATACACCCAAAAAAGTGACATTTGATGAAGTGGAACTGCTGATGATGATCAGAACGGAACTCTTTAACGACGCATAGTTCACGGTTGGCGATTTGTCCCCTTCGTTGTGTTTGTTAAGCAAGTTAAGTTTTTAAGCCACATTTTTGTCAAGCTCGAGTTCTGATGATGGGATCCATGAGGAATCAAGGGAACTCCTCAAATCTTAAAGGCATGCGTATAGAGATTTTTGTATTTACATTAGAAAATCAAGCATTTTCATTAAAAACTGTTGCATTTGATGAAGTGGAACTGCTGATGATGATCAGAACAGAACTCTTAAACGACGCATAGTTCACGTTTGGCGATTTTTCCTTTTCGTTATGTTCGTTAAGCAAGTTAAGTTTTTAAGCCACATTTTTGTCAAGCTCGAGTTCTGATGATGGGATCCATAAGGAATCGAGGGAACTCCTCAAATATTAAAGGCATACGTATAGATTTTTTTGTATTTTCATCATAAAATCAAGCATTTACATTAAAAACTGTCGCATTTGATGAAGTGGAACTGCTGATGATGACCAGAACAGAACTCTTCAATGACGCATGGTACACATTTGGTGATTACGAATTTCGATTTTGACTTGGACTGGGACCCGGACTCGGACTCATACCCGGATCCGGTTCGGACCCGGATCCGGTTTGGACCCGGACCTGGACTCGGACCCGGATTCGGACTCGGACTCGGAACCGGAGTCGGACCCGGACTCGGACCCGGTCTCGGACCCGGACACGGACCCGGACTCGGACCCGGACCCGGACTCGGACCCGGACTCGGACCCGGACCTTGATCCAGAAAACCACTATGATACCTTAACTAAATAAACAACTATGATTACCTACCATAAAATTAATGTAGGTATAAAGTACGATGATGCCAATCTTACTAGCCCCTCCCGCTTAAACCCCCGTACACCGCACGGCATGCGCCATTAAGTGGGTTAGGTTTGAACTGCGATCCTCACAGAACCGAACAAGGATTAGGTTAGGTTAGAACTGCGAGCCTTACAGAAACGAAATGCTACTTGAAAAGTGGGTTTGATTAGGTTCGAACTGCGATCCGCACAGAACCGAACTGCTATCTGAGGAGTGGGTTAGGTTAGGCTAGAACTACGACCCTCATGGCTCCTCTTCACGATGGGCCAACGCCGGCCACTCCAAAGGACGCATTTATGCGTTAGAGGGAGCAAGTGATATTGCTATCTCATTCTACCGCATGGCTGCGTCCCTTGGAGTGGCCGGCGTTGGCCCATCCTGTAGAGGAGCCATTATACAGAAGCGAAATGCTAGTAGAAAAGTGGGTGGTTTTACCTCCTTTTCTACATAGTGTACCATCTACAGTAATCTTTCATCGGCCCCCATGGAAGTCGGTTTTTTTTTCTTAAAAATTATTGCGTAACTTTTTCATTCATTTACTTTTGGAACGGGTCAATACACTTTATTCAAGTTAGGTTTATTTATAAGTTTATTTTAATTAGAACTCTGTTTATTTTAACTTAGCTTTAAATGTACGCTGAATACAATTTAAGTATTTATTATTTTAACGATTGTATAATTATTCAGAACTTATAAACGTATTTCATATTTAATGTAAAAACAATAATACGCTTAACTGCGTTCAGAAGCAATGAACAAACAACTATATTTTTGTGATTTCTCTATTAGAAGTTCAAACACAGAATTATAATATATGATTCATGTATTTGTGAAGTCTAATATTATATTGAAAGTAATTTCTCGTTATTAATTTGTTACTGATATAATCTGTCAGCTGTCACATCAATAACAAATTGATAACAAGATATTGCTATCTGAATAGGTCTTTTGTATATTATCAACAACTTGAGGTAAATACGTAAACATAATTTGCAAGATTTCTAAATAAATATTTTCAAGAATCAGTTACTGTAATAAAACAACATCTGGCCATCCATTGCCATCCAATAAATGTGATTACTAAACATAAAAGCATTTATATTTTTTTGCAATAAACGCTATTTTTTCGGCTGATTTTTAGTAAAACTTCTCTAATTACATGAGCTAGTGAGAACGCACCTAAAATAAAAGTGCGCTATGTGAGATCTTTGCTGGCCCGCTTCACAAAACGAGGGGCGTCATTGGGCGTCTGTCTCGTTAGCCCCATTCAGCGCGCGGACTTTAGAAACTGAGCTTTTTATTCTGTATATTTTTTTTGTAGCTCATTTTACTGTTGCTCTTTTATTTCCGCCTGAGCCTTGGTCTCTAGCTTTATTGGTGCGTACAGCGTTGAAAATATTACGTAATTCTTTCAAAAATAATCGTTGTTTAATTATGCACTTAGTTACCGCTACTAATAAATAAGAAATATTTGGGACAAAGATTTATTTACCTAGAGGTCCTAGAGTGTTAAAGAAATATGATAATGAAATCTATCCAAGCCGGTAAGTGTCGGTAAAAGCTTACTAAAATTATAATCCGTTAAGTTTTGCCGTAACTGGATAGGTAAGTACTAAACGTACCAAAACTTGCTTTTGTATAGCACATGAAACATGTTTATGGTTACGGTACCATTTATGTTATTAGGTACCTGAGCTACGATATATATTCCGGTCCTTTAGTTCTCCTGGAACCGCTGCAGTCCCCTGAATAATGGAATCACTAGAGGAAGTAAGACTACGGGTTTTTTGGCGCTTGCAATAAATGTAAGAACCAAAACGAAAACCAGTTGGCCTTGTGTTTTACAACGCTTGACTCGTATCCTTTTATTTTTAAATTCCAAATCGATCATCCGTTGCTTTGTTTCAAGTTTTTTAGCTTTTTAAATGACTGGTGTCGGTTATGGAAACCTTGAAACCATAACTATTAATATACTTTATTATAAAGGTGCGTCCTTTTTGGGCACCGGAGTTACGGATTATGTTAGCAGTGTTAGCACAAAAGCTATGGATGACTCAACGGCGCAGGTAGAAACTTTTTCAATACGATCGCATGTCCATAAATAATAGGTGAATACAGTAATTGCCGTGAGAATAATTCTGAAATATCGGTGTTTAAGTGAAATCAGCAAAGACGGGCGTTAGGCCACAATGGCTACAGACATGGTTGTAAAACGAAACGAGTTTCTGCCGGCACCGGCATGCCATTCGAATGATGAAATACGTTAAGTTTATTGTCCTGCCTAAAGCTTTACTCATCGTTGTTTGAAAACAACACATTAGGAAAAGAATCTACCGGTACAAAATCGAACATTTGACATGTTTTTCTGTTCATAAACTCCTTAATTGATAAGTAACTTACCTACACTAACTTTGCGTCATTTAGGTACATAGCTTTGCCAGTATCTCACGGTCATGTCAGTCATTTTAAACAGTCCTAAGATACCTACCATTTTAGTACCAAATAAGAACTCGTTTACAGAAAAACACAATTTTATAATACCCAATTACCCACTGTGTGCTCATGTTCACTCATAATTAACATTCAGTTTCATGTTTTATCGCTGCTTTCTTCCGCAATAAAATTGTTCTCCGTTTTAGTACATAAAAGACCAATATTTAACATAAGAGGTGGCCTAGCGGTAAGAGCGTGCGCCTTTCAATCCGGAGGTCGCGGGTTCAAACCTCGGCTCGTATTCCGAAAAACTCGTTGGTTTTTCGGAATTTATGTACGAAATATCAGTTGATATTTGCCAGTCGCTTTTCGGTGAAGGAAAACATCGTGAGGAAACCGGACTAATCACAATAAAGCCTAGTTTCAGTTTCAGATGGCAGTCGCTTTCGTAAAAACTAGTGCCTACGTCAAAACATGGGATTAGTTGTCAAGCGGACCCCAGGCCCCCATGAGCCGTGGCAGAATGCCGGGATAACGCGAGGAAGATGATTTATTTAATATAACAGACATGAAAACCTCTTCTGCATGTCTAATAAGCTTAAAACCTCTGGCGTCTCGTTCAACCATATTCTTGATGACCTATGTTAATGTAACAAAATTATATAGAATTTTATTCAAACATTAATTTATCGGTATAATAAACTTAGGCATCTCTTGGAACTTAAATTCTATTAATATTGAATAGCAAAATTACTCGCGCATATTCTACGTGTTTGAGTTATAAATTAAACATTTACTGTACATAATTTTACCCAGCTTAGAATCTTATTTATTACATCTACCTACCTACAATATAAGTTTAGTACTTTGAATGTTTAACCTATAATTTTATGTTTTAAATTAATTTCTTATCCAGTCTATGCAAAGCCATCCTTATTCATAAGAACTATTTCTGAATTTACCGGCCCCTAAGAATTTATTAGCCAATCTATTTGCCCGCATATTCTAGCCTATCCAAAGCGTATGACATCCGTTAACGCAGGTGCCAAGGCGAAAAAATAACGCTATCTGGAGACCATTTTATAAAGGCGAAATTCTCTATTTGTTATGTATATTTAATCAATCTTTAATGCCTGCCTTCCGCTTGTTAATCTGGCTATAGAAATGTTATAGATATAACGACCCACAGATACCTTTAACGTGGCTGTCATCATCAAAACATGACATCAGTTTAAAACTGTTAGTAATTAGCAGCAAAAAATATTCTTCACAACGGTATATCAGATACTTGCTAATAATATTTATCGAGCGTAAAAATCTTCAGACGAGTTAACGCCAAGTTCTGCAAGAAATGTAGACTGAATATAATTGTTCAATTAAAATTCCCCTGTGAGAAGTGACGAAGCCAGTTAATGTGGATCCATTGGATGACTCGAAGGCTGTAATAGTTAGGGTTTATCATGTATTTGTTTGTTTTGTATTTGTTGTAAGCAGTGGTGGCCGAGTGGATATGACGTCTGACTTTCAATCCGGCGGTCGCGGGTTTAAATCCTGGCTCGTACCAATGAGTTTTTCGAAACTTATGTACGAAATATCATTTGATATTTACCACTAGCTTTTCGGTGAAGGAAAACATCGTGAGGAAACCTGCATACATCTGCGAAGAAATTCAAAGGTGTATGTGAAGTCCCCAATCCGCATTGGGCTAGCGTGGGGACTATAGCCCAAGCCCTCTCGCACATGAGAGGAGGCCTGTGCCCAGCAGTGGGACGTATATAGGCTGAGATGATGATGATGATGTATTTGTTTAACTTAGTAGTTTTATTAAGTTGCAAAATATATTTTATATTTTCCTTTTTAATTGCACCTTTTAATTCCGGTGTCTATAAGGGCTCGTAAGTTGAACTGGTTTCATTTATTAGACAAAAGGATTGGGTACACAAAGTCAATGTATACAGGATTTTAGCTTATCTAGGGACAAATTACATAATTGTAGAAAAGAATACGTAATATTTCTGAATAAGTAATAAATAGATGAACCTGTTTGCATTTACCTATTTGACCATTTGTTTATTAAAATTAATTACGCTTACACGAAGCACCTACTAGAGAGACTCGACTTAGACACTGCCAACTTGCAACGCCACGCATTGAATACAAGTTAAAGAACTTGTACTGCGAAACTTTGAATCACAATCTGAGATGCTGTTAATTTGCATTTACCCCTTTCACGAGTTCCAAGAAGTGAGGAAAATTATATCGTTGTCGTTTGTTTAAGCTACAACTTGAAAGTGAGCTTTTAAGCGCAACGAGTTAGCTGTCTGTCGCATTCCATGCAGCATGTCCGATTCAGAGCGCACGTTGTTGGTAATATATATCCTAAGACGGTAACAAGTAGCAAGCAGGAAGCCCCTATTACCTCGCTAGCGTCACAACGTCATTTACCATTTTCACTTTTACCATCGAACGCACCACAGCTCCGCCTCCCAGGAACTCAAAATGGCGCCGCAAAAATGAGTGGATGCGTTCATGATTGTCTCATTCGAATAATAAGAGTGACATTCCATTTCCAACTGCAGCTGCAATACTGTTCATTTTACTATGGAAATTGACAATGACAGCGACGCGTTTCCATAGTAAAATGAACAGTATTGCAGCTGCAGTTGGAAATGGAATGTCACTTTAATATAGCACGCGCTTATTACCTCACTACCATAAATTATGGTTTACCTCGTATTTTTATACGTGAATTACAGGCAGAGCCAAAGCTATCTCCGATTGTTCATTTAATGACGTACTTAATATTAGTTATATCAACTGGCGAATGGTTGTATACAGACATACTCGTACATAGTGTCATAATGTACCTACTTATTTCGAGGCTGTTATTAAAAAAGCGGCCAAGTGCGAGTCGGACTCGCCCATGAAGGGTTCCGTAACAGCAAGTAACATAATAAAATTGCGGTTTACGGTTTATGACGTATTAAAAAAAAACTACTTACCAAATCTTGTTCAAACCAATTTTCGGTGGAAGTTTGCATGGTAATGTACATCATATATTTTTTTTAGTTTTATCATACTCTTATTTTAGAAGTTACAGGGGGGGGGGGGGGGACACATTTTACCACTTTGGAAGTGTCTCTCGCGTAAACTATTCAGTTTAGAAGAAAATGATATTAGAAACCTCAATATCATTTTTGAAGACCTATCCATAGATACCACACACGTATGGGTTTGACGAAAAAAAATTTTTTGAGTTTCAGTTCTATGTATGGGGAACCCTAAAAATTTATTGTTTTTTTTCTATTTTTGTATGAAAATCTTAATGCGGTTCACAGAATACATCTACTTACCAAGTTTCAACAGTATAGTGCTTATAGTTTCGGAACAAAGTGGCTGTGACATACGGACGGACAGACAGACAGACAGACAGACAGACATTACGAATCTATAAGGGTTCCGTTTTTTGCCATTTGGCTACGGAACCCTAAAAATCAGACAAATACATTTAGTCATACAAACCCGTCGCCAACACGCGGCTCCAAAGAAAATAGAGCAAGTAGAATTTTTGTATGTAAATCGTCAACTGGCTCTAATTTTCTCTAATTAAGTCTAAGTAAATCTACCAGACATACATATATTTCAGAATGTCGTTTTAAAATGAGAGCATAGTTTTGCTATACCCTTCCAGGGTCCATTATGTAACTATGTAACGTACTGGTATGCAAATAAAGATCTCTATCTCTCTACCTCTATCATAACTTCGACTGTATGGCGGCATAGGTTCGTTCAGACACCAGAATTTTTGATGTCAGTCGTGAGTAGCGTTCTATGTCGACTTTAGTTATCTAACATAGTAAAAGTAAACATGAATGTTTGTACAACGAAACAAGCATAAACGTCCGTTGCAATATTGCGAGTAAAATGGTCATGGTTCCGTACAATATCGTCCACCGGTGTAGAAGATTAGGTTGTGTACGGGCAAATATGTAGCCGTACTTATACAAACTACATATTGCTAGTGCTACTGTCGCAAATGTAAAAGCTAGCTCACTTTAACAGGGACTGGGAGTAAGGCAAAATAAACACTTGTAGATCTGGTTACAAACACTAGTTTCTAAGTAAATGAGGTTAACAGAACTCACGCATATTTTATTAGTCAGTATTAGTCGACTTACGACTTGTGAAGTGTTTGTAGGTACAGACTTGTTACATATACCTGGTTTAAGGATGACTCACGTTAGACCGGGCCGTGTCCGGGCCGGAGCTGCCGGCGCTTACTTTTCTATGACAGGCGATCACGTGACGCTTTCCATAGAAAACGATGCGCCAGAAGCTCCAGCCCGGACACGGCCCGGTCTAACGTGATTCGTCCTCTTTATAATTGAAGAAATGCCTAGGTAAATTGGATTTCTTCATTACGACGTTACATCTAACGGTGAAGTAAGATTTTATTGTAAGTAATTATTATGCAAGATGTCTCAATTTTTTCAAGCAAAGCAGTGACGTGTTTAGTTCATACCTAAAACTTTCAACTTAAATAGTTAGGCAAGCTCACACTGAGTTGAAATTGTCTTATTACTAGTTACAACTATATTATGTCTTTTTTTATTAGCCACAGGCCTAACAAGTCGCTAGTGTATATCTGGTACGAGCGTCCAATTGGCAGACGCTTGTTATTTGTGCCATGTCGCAGCCCGCGGCACTAAATGCGTAAAACAACTAACGGTGCCGGGTCATCGAACGGAAAGTGGTACCTACTTACAATAATTTCGCCACCTGCTGCGTAAGGGAAGCCTCCACGCTTTATTTGGCACATCCTTCGCGATAGGAAGCGCACTACATCGGTTTCCCTGCTAACGACCCGCGTTACCTTGGTAGAAAGCGCAAGGAAACACTATTTCAAAATGTACGTGCAATGACTCAAGCGAAAATAAAGATAAACGTTAAGTAACATACCAGAACTCGTACAACTACTAACAAACCGTGAATAAACACATCATAATAAAGTAAATACTTGAATACTGCGCTGTTTCACGACACTCGTCAGAGAGCTCGCCGTCGCTAAAACGTGCCTAAGTGCCACATTAAAGTGGAACCGAGTTGAAAATGAAATTTAAACAAAAGTAAAAATTAGTACCATTTCGTTATGTCCCAGAGTAACCACTAAATTCGCTACGTGAATACAGAACTGCGTTTTTATGTTTAAATACTTTTTAGTTCTCGTTACACGTACGCTAATGCATAGAAGTTTTTATATTTATTTTTTACCTCAACATCCTACTTTCGTTTTGATCTTAGCGGCTTTAAGCCATCAGACTTTTACTTTTTGGGGTCGTGACTCGACGAAATGATAAATAAAGGCTCTTCAAACGTTCGCTGTTGTTTACTTATCTGAGAAATTAGTAAATGAACTATCTGTTTCTTTAACTAATAAGCAAATAATGTTGGTTGTTTTATTATAAAGAAAGAAAGTTTAAAGATTTAAACGTAGACGTACAAGTATCACATGATGACTTGCCTAAAATTGTTAAGTAACTCAGTGAATACACGACGACTAGATAGTCGATCTACCACAACGAGTTATAAATAAGAGTCTCTTAACATAGCCATATGTCCGAAACCCCCTTCTTAAAATATTTCCCACTTAGTTTAAGTGAAATACTTTTACTCCCACACGCGTTCCGTGTGTTGACTTCCCATTTTCTAACTAGATTTATTTCTTCTAATAGAATTACGCTAGTCGTTTAAAAACAAGAATGAACCTTCTTCCGCAGTGGACTAGCAAGTTTAAGTGGAAAATACCTCTTAGACACATCAGGAACTACTTGCCTTTTCCTCCGGTAGTTTACTTTTTGTGCAGATTCATATAGCGCAGGTTTTATTGCAAGTAGCTTAAACATATAAAAGTTAGCTGTACATTTATTGACTGTGTACAATATTACTTTAATACCTACGAGCTACGTCAACGGGACAAAAGAAAATGGAAATATGCCACCGGAGCTCTACTGCCACTGACAGCTCGTATACGAAATAAAAAGGTCTGCAACGGACTCATTTGTATTACCGCGTAATCGGCAATAGCTTTCTCGCGACCCGCTAATTACCTATCGATACCACTCAGTCCACATTTCACGTATCTAATAAAGGAGAGACAAGATAATTGTTCATAATGCTGCCATTAAGTGCCATTGCAGGAAGTACGAGCGAACATAGCCCACTGACCCACAAAGTCCTTAAACCTAAGTATCACCTAAGTCTTAGGTCTTGTCTAACTGCGGAAACACGTACTTAATGTCCGACAACGTGGCTTTCTCGAGGTTAATTACTGTTCTTATCTTACGGCATAAGTTGACCTTACATATGTGCGAGTGCTCGGCCATTTCTTTTAAACGTCCGAGTACTTTTCTAGGTATATTTCCTTTCATCCGGCTCCATTCTCGGCTTTCTTTCCCTTCGCACTGAATTATGAATATGGAAGGCGCGTCGCAGTAGACTCCTTATAAGGAGTGGGGATAGAAACAAGGGGTACCAACATAACTGTAAAGCAGTCAATGGACGAGTGACACTGACAATGAGAAGCCGGCATCCCATTTTAGGCCACCGTCACGTTTGAAGTACGTGTGAGTGGAGACGGCACGTATAAGTTTCGAATGCATTGAAATGAAACTTAAGTATAGATATTACTTCATAATGTTTGTATTAAATAAAATGGTAGATGAGATCACCTTGATATGCTTCGAACGGTTGAATAGCAGATGTTGTGCTTCGTGAGCATAAGATTTATAATGGCGGAAGTCGTGAGCGCAAGTTTTTGCTGGTCAGTGATCTGTCTGCTTAAATATGTTGGCGAAACATATACCTATCAGCTTCATCTCGTATGAGGTATTTTACAAAATAATTTAAAATTGTAAATTATCCGAAAAATGTGAAAGCGGAACAAATAATAACCTGCGTTTCTTTCGCCATTTTGTAGAATGCGTTGCGTTCCGTTACAAGCTGCATAGTATTAAATTATCAGCGACGCGGACTGTGCTTGTTCGCTTAACGAAGCGGCACTGACACGTGATGACTCTCCAAGTCGAGCTTTGCATACATCACAACGTGTTTACTAAATACTAAGTCTCGAAAGCGAGACTGGATTTGACTTGGAGTCAAGTCTCTAGTAATTTGATCATTCTAATTTAAATTGGGATTCCGACGCCGTTTTACGTTTCTCATTAGATTCTCCTCCTCATTAGACATCCTACATCTTAACGAATTGAGACATTATATACAGAAACATACAAACAATTGCTGATGTAAACTATAATATAAAGTAGGTATATAGCATACGATTTTCCACGTACAGTTGTACACCTGTAGGGTTGTTTCTTTTCATGTACCTAATTTAACTAAATTTAGATTGTACCTACCGGCGCGATTCGGGAAATGATTGAGAAATTCACTAGATATGAAATAGTAAAGAAATGTGACGTTCCACGGCAAAAGGTACCTTATGGAGGCGCTTACGCTATTACCTAATAATGCCGCTCCAATATTCAGCCGGGGCAATGGTACCTTTTTCCGTGGAACGTCGCATATCTTTACTATTTCATATCTAATGAATCTCTAATTCATGTCCCGAATCGCGCCATACGTCAAATAAATAAATATTGCTTAAGACGATAAGAATAGGTATATCTTTCCCGAATTTGGCTGCATACAAAGGGCTACAATTCAGTTCAGCAACAGTTTAACTCTAAATCGACGTTAATGCAAGCCTTATCCCGGCAACAAACTATAAACTGTCCGAATTAGACTCCTAATGTAGGCGTAAGATATATCGGATAGCGTCGGATCGGCGGGCGAAGCCCCATCTGTTATGTCCAGCGGTATTTGGAGAACAGATTGCTGGATACTGTTGGATACAGTTACAGCAACTGGGTCAGCCAGTGTATCGCGCGTATGTTGATAAACATTCTTGGCAAAATAATGTGCAACTTGCAAGATAGACTACTCGCGGCTCGCGCCGGGCCTAGAAAAAAATTGTTGTCGATATCGCATCTATGGCTGGCTGGTAATACTGGTATGAAGTTCCTGATTCATGTCCCTACAATGCTTATAAATTATATTTTTATTGTTTCAGGTCAGTAGCTGTAACATGGTGTTTGCAAACATCTAGCATCTGTGGTAACATTTTATGAATTTTGCAGTACTATCTCAATATATCAATAGGTATTTAATGTACTTAAATGAAAATATGGGAACTCTATTAATGTAGCATTTTAAAGGAAATTATTGAATTTATCTAACAGTAATGCTGAATGATAAACACTTGTTAAGGTAAATTTAACTCGTTACCTTACAGATATAAAAACTAAGTTAATTAAGCTAACAATTGCAGCAAGTAGTAAATTTTATAATGCAACAAAATATGGTGTACTTACCTAGATTTCCAACGACTTAAACCGCTTAGTTAATTTGTATTATGCCATCCAGTCTGAAAAGTTTGTTAAAATAGCTGGCATTGTTAGCGAAATGTAACAAGATAAATGTTAACTTCATGCTAAAGAAAATAATTAAGTACATACAGTAGCGTTGTTTTCACGATCTTATCATTATAGTCAATTACTCATTATAATCCTAAAAATGAGATGAAATAAATATCAATAAACTAGGTGTTTTAATGGGAAATCACGTAGATTTTTCCATTAAAGAACCTAGTTTACTTAGACGTGGGGCACCAACTACTATGCTCCAGTGGTATTATTATTAAATGAACTAATCATATGTGTAGCAAAAACAGAGAAAAAAAATGGTTTCCGTGAACCTTGAACTTGATCTAGTTTTTCATGTGACTGTGACTTGTGTAAATTAAATTTATACATCTATACATATAATAAAGCTGTAGAGGGTCGAAAGTCTGTACATGGAAAATATTTGAAAAAAAGTTGGGTGGGGATACTTAGAATCGATAACAGAACACGTTCCTACAGTTTTTAGAATTTTTGTCTGTTTGTCTGTTTATCTGTTTATCTGTTTGTCTGTTTATTTAAACGCGCATCACGTGAAAACGGCTGAACGGATTTTGATACAAACTTTTCTAATCTGTCGAGAAAATCTCCGGCCAGGTTATAGGCTTTAAAAATTTAACCCCTAAAAGGGGGGGGTAGCCACAACACTCGCTTGATTTAAGTTTGCCCCTGAATCTTATGGCGCTACTTAGGAAGGAGGGGCAAACTTTTTTCAAATATTTGCTACCACTATTGAGTACCCTGGTAAACTAACAGATGGCGCTGAATTTAATACGTCGTGACATGCATAGCCACCGAGGAAGGATTTTGCCAAATTAACTCTAAGCAGCTCTAAGTTTAGATGACCCGGGTACGGATATCAACAAATTTAATTGAATAATTATGTTGATTTAATAATACAACAAAATTAAACGACAGTAAATCAATTACCCCTCATTGCACAGTGCCATCTTTTTCACGACTGCCCAAAAAAAGAGAGAGAGAGAGAGTGTATTGTGTTTTCAGCGTTCGTGTTTGTATGTAGGTATTTATTTATGTGAGTTTCTTTATTCCACCTTAACTTCTGAATGCCTTAACCGATTTAGACGTACGATACATCATTAGAATCCTTACGTCATCCCGGGTGAGATGATGAGAGAACATGTGGGTCCAAAGCCAGGCGACTTCGACTTTCTCATACTAAAAGAGACGTACGTGACACGCTGTATGGTTACCAAAGCCAGGCGCCTTCGGCGCCCTCATAGGTACTCAAGGAGTCGGGCGTAGACCGACGTACGTGACACACTGAACGCGTTCCAAAGCCGGGCGCCTTCGGCGCCCTCATACTCAAAACGTCGGGAGTAGCCCGACGCACGTGGCGCGCTGTACGCGTTCCAAAGCCGGGCGCCTTCGGCGCCCTCATACTAAAAGAGTCGGACGTACATGTCGTACATAGACCGATGTACGTGACACGCTGTACGCTTGCCAAAGTTGGGTGCCGAAGGCACCCTCATACTAAAAGAGTCGAGCGTAGCCTGACGTATGTGGCGCACTGCACGCGGTCCAAAGCTAGGCGACTTCGACTTTCACATACTAAAAGAATCTGGCGTAGCCCGACTTACGTGGCGCGCTGCACGCGGTCCAAAGCCAGGCGACTTAGACTTTCTCATACTAAAAGAGACGTACGTGACACGCTGTATGGTTACCAAAGCCACTACACGTTACGAAATTCTTATACTCAAGGAGTCGGGCGTATACCGACGTACGTGATACAATGAACGCGTTCCAAAGCCGGGCGCCTTCGGCGCCCTCATAGTCAAACCTTCGGAGGTAACCCGACGTACGTGGCGCGCTTTACACGTTCCAAAGCCGGGCGCCTTCGGCGCCCTCATACTAAAAGTGTCGGGCGTAGACCGACGTACGTGACACGCTGTACGCGTTCCAAAGCTAGGCGACTTCGACTTTCTCATACTAAAAGAGACGTACGTGACACGCTGTATGGTTACCAAAACCAGGCGCCTTCGGCGCTCTCATACTCAAGGAGTCGGGCGTAGACCGACGTACGTGACACACTGAACGCGTTCCAAAGCCGGGCGCCTTCGGCGCCCTCATACTCAAAACGTCGGGAGTAGCCCGACGCACGTGGCGCGCTGTACGCGTTCCAAAGCCGGGCGCCTTCGGCGCCCTCATACTAAAAGAGTCGGACGTAGACCGACGTACGTGACACGCTGTACGCTTGCCAAAGTTGGGCGCCGAAGGCACCCCTATACTAAAAGAGTCGAGAGTAGCCCGACCGACGTATGTGGCGCACTGCACGCGGTCCAAAGCTAGGCGACTTCGACTTTCTCATACTAAAAGAGTCAGGCAATAAGATTTTTTAAATAAATAAATACAGCGTAATGTAATTTACTATTTTTTATATATTTAGCAGCTTACTGACACAAACCGATTTCCACGCGAGCGAAGCCGCGGGCACAGCTAGTTTACAATAAAAGAGTTACTTCCATCAGGGCTGATTTAGACGGCGCGCGAACTCGCATGCGAATTTAGTTACATTGTGGTCTGTTGCTTACATCCAATTCAATCGACCAATCAAAAACCGCAATGTAATGAAACTCGTATGAGAGTTCTCGCGTCGTCTAAATGGGCCCTTAACTGTATAAGTACAAAATATATCAAGACATTACACAGAGAGACATGCCGTGACTGTCTTAACTTACTTTACTGACGAGTTTACATTATTAAATCGCAAGCTTTTTCAATTAGCACTTGACGCTTGCAATTCCGTTGCAGGAATCCGAATCCGTGGCAATCAGCACGGAAATGCATTACTTTGCGTCCTCCTTCCTCACAGATTCACCAAACAGCTTTAACACTTCGTAAAATTTCGAAGCAATTGGAATAACGAATCATTAAGAAACATGTAGGTACCTACATTAAAAAATTGCAAGAAAAGTGCCCATAGCCACATGCAGTATCTCTCTCAAATAAATTCGTGTCCCGAATTCGTTTAAATACTTCTCAAAATGGTAGTGACTCTTGCATACCACGTCTCACACACACTGTAAGAATAGTGAAAGAATGATATCAGCCATACACTATACTATACGAATAGTGTATGGCTGACATTTTAACGCTGTGTTTTCGTTACAATGCCGGCAATCTTGATTAAGAGAAGACATGATCAGCAATAGTACTTCGTTGTCTTAATTTGAATATTCATTACGTAAAATTTGCAAATCCAAAGTAACTCTTAGAATTCAAATCTAGTTAGTTCTACAATTTCATCTCAAAACTGTCTTAAATTTCATTAAAAATAATCGCTTAAGTTTAACTTTGCTCTTAAGTTCAACCAGCGAAACCTTCAGTGTGGGAACTATGTGGGTAACGTAATATGTTTGTCCATCGCTTCGAATAGTGTTTGTATTGTACGAAAACTCTATTCGAAAGCAAGAACCCAACGGAAGCGGAATGCGTTATTACTTCCTATTGTCCGTCCAGCATTAGCCCATCTTCGGAGTACTGTGCTCAAACAGTTTGTGCAAAGAAAAAGCGCCTCTCACTTTCTTAGAATCATATTATCTCACAGACCACGTGTGATGTGAAAGTGAATATTCGACAACCAATCAATTCCGCCGGCAACCATTCACAGTAATTATTGCTATCAATTCGGTTGCGTTGTCAATCAACTTTTTCCAATAGGCCCGCGTGTGACTGGGACATTACGTAATCATTGCACCTGATCAACGACTGATGCGCAAGCTATTTGAATCCCAAATCCCAATATACAAGACAGAAAATAATAAGTAATTACTAAAATAATAGACTATAATAAAAAAACACCACGGAAAGCTTATGTCGGCATGCAGACTGCAGAGTAAGGAAATTAAACTATCAACTTGATTTTGTTTCTCACATTTTGGCCTATATTCAAGGCCCTCTATTATACTCTTTTCAGCATAAATCCTTGTTCTCTTGGATAACGCACTAGCGTTCATGAGAATATAATTTAAATACGTTGTTTGCTAGTTCGTAAATTACAGTAACTGGATTTATTTATTATTCGTAATCCAATATTACTTCCTATTTCTATTTACGATTCACATTGAAAATGCACATGCCGAATAATTTTACGGTCCCAGCTATATCTGATATCGGGGCCAGACAGTGTCGCTTTAATTTGGACGCATCGCTGGGTGACTCGGCTTGTGGTGAGTTAAGCAACGCCACGCCATGTGCGCAACAGTCAAATTTCTAGTGGTTTGTGAGCTTGGGTACATTTTGCACAGTCAAATGACACGGACAGTAATATAAGAATATAATATGTGCATGAAATTTGAATGCGTGGGTTTGAATAAACGTTAAACATGTTGGTACAATGCGTCAAGTTAGATTTGAGCTAGTTATTAATTTCTTTTAGTAATACCACTGTATATATCTTGTTTGTAAATAAATTATTTTTCCAGCATCTTCTGTAGTTCAGATGCCTAAATAAATATACAAATTTAATAATATACTTGGTAGAATCAGTGCGGAAAGATGAAATGTATGGAATGTATGGATGTAAAACGTATGGGATCCATTACATTCTACGAATTCTCGTAGAATGTTTTTATTTATTCAGGTAATTGCAACACAATATCTAAACTTAATTACAGTATCGTTAAACCAGTAAGGCTTGTCTCGATACTCCAACCGCGGTAGATTTTATACAATAGAAATATCTTTTATGTATTGCATCCCATACATTTAACGACTCTTCTTTTTCCGCACAGACTCTATATGATCCAAAAGCTACGTTTACTTAGTATACAATATGTGCCAATAACGTATTAAATAATAGAGTGAACGAAGTAAACTCTACAGTTTCATATTTTACGCCGCTACGATGCGGAAAAGTCTGCATTAAATAAACTTGGCAGATTAAATAACTACGGCTTAACCGAATTGCAAATCTCACTGTATTATGTTGTTGATTGAATCGGCATAATTAATTAAAATCTGTATTCATGAATCGAGTTCGTTTGCACTGTGTATTTACCAGACGTACGGGACCTAGACGAGTACAAATACCACCACGTACGGTATAATCGAGACGCTATTTACCGTAACCGCGAAGTATTTAAGCTATGCATTCTAAAGTCAAGGATTTAGGTACGGGCTAAAATAGTCCTGCTAACATTTAGTCTATAAAAATAATTGTATTTTGTAATTTTCTTACTAGTTATTTGGATGTTGCACAACAAGGCAGGTAATACCTGGATACGTTTTACAGCGGGAGGCAAATTCCTGGTAAATCTAGGAATATTTAAAGCTACTTTTTTATTACTGGTACTTAGTACTTTTATATTGTTACGAAAAGTTTAGTACTGACTAATAAGTGGTACTGAAAAGCCCCTGAGAGTTTCTCCGAACGAATCTGAATATATTTTTATAAGTTTTAAGTTAAAAAGATAGGCATGCTATATTACATAACAGCTTTTTCGCATGGACTAGTGTAAAATCCCCACGTCTGCCCAATACGGATTAATAATATACATACTATATGTAATAATAGTTGTTTGCCCAATAAACTAGGTATTAAGGATTAATTTATTGAATAAAGTGTAATCCGAATGTAAAGTGGAGTTTAACTCGTATGGTTCGTGTTTTGGCTGGTCTTCTGTCCACAAAGCAACGGATTATTTGACAATTATATTAATATTCAGGACAACTTTGGCCAAGGTCCCGTTGTGCGGTCCTTATACACACACGTAACGGTGGATCGGATCGTTAACCCTATTCTGAACCGAACTCAACTAGAATGCGTATTTTAGCAGGAAGTGGACATATTTGTCATAGTCTAGGTGACTGATTATATTGACCTTAATTCTGCGCCCTAGATGTCAATCAATAACTTTCATACATCGGGTATTCTCTGACCGGTTCTCAATACAAACGTAAACCCATTATCCTATATGGATGTTGACATTATAGAAAATATTTTTTACGCAATTATAATAAGTACATATGTACTTCTAAGAGAATTAAGATGAGATGAAAATCTTTACGTTAAAGTAGATTGTGCTGCATAAAGGTGCGTTATTTATTTACGCTGAGGTAAAAATTAAAAATGAAGACGTAATTTTGGTTTTTTTTTATCGAGTAATTTCGGCTTGTGATAACACTCAATATCACATATGTAGGTAGTCAAGAAACGCATATTCAAGTATCATATTTGTTTGTTCCCGGGGCTAACCACTGCTGCGTTTCAAAAATGTTCTTATTTTTCGAGGCAGGGCATTAATATACATTATACCTTGTGTAAATTTATTTTCTATTAAATACATATATCAATATCCAGAGAGAAAATGGGAACTAGGTTTTTATAGAGAAGCAGCCGTCACTATCTTCAGTTAATAATGTATTAAGAAAACCAAACTCGATTAGATCTGAAATGATAAATGAATAATTACATCAAACCTAAATAATACTTATTGGCCACTGACAATATACCTAATATTCTCAGAAAACTAATCATTTTCGATTCTTGCAATCAATGTAGGTACGTAATTGGATTTACTGCAATCATGCAGATCTTGATTAGACGTCGTTACTTAGCAGCTTAGTATTAATACGTATCCTTACAAACCTCAATGTTGAATATAATAGGTAATCCATTTATATTAGGTTTGAATAAGACGAAGATTGTTATCTTCACAAGAAAGACGTGATACGAATGATGGTATTGATACTAAATAAAAATAAATTCAAAGAATTTCTTTGTACGATTTTATTTTTTACAAATCGCGTATAATTTTATTTATTATTTACCATCGACGCAATTCAGTTTACAGAATAACAAATGTAACAATAGAGTTGATTACAATTTAAATTCGACTCATGGGACTTGTAACAAACATTTTTACATTGGAAAAAATCTACCGACACTAGAAAACGTGAGCCAATAACCAATGAAAACTCAATTTATAAAGCCTCCGCACAAGCAACAAATAGTACTTAGCGCTGAAAGCTAAAAGCTAATCTTTAAATATTAAAGTCGATGAAAGTGATCCTGGGGATTATTTCAAGAGTTGATGCTCTCATTACAACGGGTCAATGGATACAATCGAGACGAAACCAAATCGAAAACGTGAACCTGTAAGAATAGGAGCGCGTTATTTAAATTTAATTTTGTTGGCACAAGTACAAGCGTACAAAAAGCTTTGAGAAAGTATTATGGTAGGTATAGGTACCTAGTTTATTTACTTGTAACGCAACCGAAAGACGTTTACTTGACATAATCTGTAGGATTTATATTTTATAGCTAATTAATAACATAATTATAATTATTTAACTGCATTTTGCTAGAATTCGTGATGATGAGCATATCCCCTTATATTATTATATTGAATAGATTTTTTTGTGTTAGTCATAAGCAAATATTCAAGATGGGATATTTCACTTTTTCTTTAGCATAATCATCCTGATCAGACCTTGCATGTCCAACCGTTCATATGTCCCAATCTGCCAATTATCTTCTTAACGCCGTTGTTCTCATAATGTTTGCCCAACAAGTAAATCTGAAGCGTGAGACAATATTTCGACAACCACCTGTAGGATTGGTCGGGTAACGTTAAGGAGGTCAGTCGGTGGCAGATTTCCCATTGTGACAATGGTCAATTATGAGCGTCTCGCCCCGATTAGAATTCATAACGGAATGTGGGGCCGAAAACCATATTTAAGTGAGCAATAAACATAAATGAGATTAACACTGTTCTCGACAGCATCTGTATTCGTGACGTGAATGGAAATGTGGTCGCTTAGTTGAAATTGCTTTAGAATAGCGCAGGTCTTTTTCAATATTTTTAAACCATGATTTTGCATTAAGTATATAAATATTCTCTTACGTAATGTAAAGTAAAAAAAGATATTTCGTTAAACAAAGTACCAAAAGATGTTTAACCATAACCAAAAGAAAGATTAAATACCATGATAGAGATTGACGCGGAAAACAACCGATACTAGTAATTTAAAAATAAAGTAGTTATTCAAATAAGAAGTATTATTATAATGAGTAAAATCCACGGGAGACGAGTTTTTTTATAATTCAGAAATAGTTCAATAGACCTAAGATAAATTATATTTATCATCGACAGGAAAACAAAAATATAACGCTAATTAATCTACGGCTAACCGACATCGAAATTTCCGATCGAAAATTAATAAAATAACAATAGGATGGTCTCATCGCAGCACTTGATGTTTATGACACCCGTATTGCATTAATTACGTTCCAATTAAAATTGGATTTTATTCGCAAGCTGTGATTATAGTGATTAAAACAATTGCCCGCATTGGGCAATCCTGTGTTATCATGACAAATTATCGAAGACAAAAACAATGGAAGTGTCGCGGCTAATCTCTTTTGATCTGAGCAAAATGCTGCGGTTACGTATTGGTGGTGAGAAACTGTTCTGTGGGACCGTGGCCTCATTGTGATCTGTAACAACTACTTTTCCAATAGTTTTGCGTGTTAGCATCTGTTCTATTTGATAATAATATTTAATACAACATGATACGTATTTTATCAATTGCATTAAAATTATTGATTACATTCATTTTATTTTATTTTCTATTGTGTTTAGACATTCGTGTGTCTTTCAAGGTTGAAGCATGGTGGTTTGTGCAGTCTGCCCAACTCAGATTTGAAAAGTAATCAGGCATAACAAACCATTATTTCATTAGTCTTCGCGCCCAAATTTGCATGTAATTTTAAAAACGAATATTAATTATCAGATCCAAAAGTTCAATAACATCACTGAATAAAATGTTTATGTCTCTAGTACAATAATATTAATTAAATATTTGACTGACGAATACCAGTTACAATACACACATTCTCAACATTATAAATTCGCTTTAAGCATGACTCAAACTAGACCGGGCCGTGCCCGGACCGAGGCGTCCGACATGTCATTTTCCATGACGGCTGGTCGGTGATCACGTGGTACTTTCCATAGAAAACGAAGCACCAGAAGCTCCGACCCGGTCCCGGCCCGGTCTAGCGTGAGATCCTTTACTATAGTTCGTTTTTTAAAGCATTAGAAAGAACTTGCAAGAAGGTAAGCGATCTTGACATGTCTTTTAATTGAAAAACGCTTTATAAAAATATATAACTATTACTTATGAAAGCAGAAGTATATAAATGATCGTATTAGATTCACAATTGTTACATATTTGCCGTAACTTATTTTTAAAATGTGTTTTTCAATTAAAAGACACATCAAGATTGTTTACCTAATTTCTAATGCTAAAATAAACGAAGTATAGTAGGTGCCTATCTATAGCTATGTCTGGCGCTGAAAGCTAATTCTGATGGTATTATGCGTTCAATTATGTAATGCAATGTGGAGCTTTAATTAAATTTTCTCGCAATTAAAAATTAAATATGCTACAGATTATTTTCAGAATATTCACAGTTCTTATTATTTGTTTGAATCAAGAGTGTTTTATGAATATAAGTGACTGCTACCTTGAACTTACATATCATCCAGATCCACCGATACATAGAGAGACAAAAGGCAAATACCGACCATTGTCTTATCTCCGTATCATACAATCAAAGATGCTGGCAGTAGCACGTTCCATCCTACATCGGGAGACAATGTCGAGACGACCCGTGAGAACAGAGGGTCTACCGCGAACCACGTTCGACGTGTTGCCTACCTGTCACACTTACGTAAGATTTTACAAGTGCGACAGAGAGCCAACACGTCGAACGTGGTTCGCGGTAGACCCTCAGGTCACGGGGGCAAGCGATGGGGAAGCATGGCGTATGTTGTGATACGTTCCGCATCTCATTGGTGTGTTGATATTTAGGCCTGTCTATAGTTTTCACTAATACTGTATGTACATTTTATTATACACAGGATACATAATATAATCTCGAAGTATTTCATATTTATGACGACCGGCCATAAGCGTCTATCTTATATTTCTCACATTTATGGCTTATTTTTTTAATTGAAATTTGATACGAAATTAAGTCTGAATTTTCAGCTCAGTTTCAGCAAATTAAATAATAATGAAATAAATAAGATATAGTGAGTGAATGAGCAAATATTCCGTTTAAGATCTGAGTGGTAGCTTTATATTTATATTTACAGTTCATAAAAAAATACATTTGTTAAATAAATCTTAACGAAAATTCAGCTTATTGTTGTATCACTTATATAATATGTATTCTCTTTGATAATATGCTTACCTGTGTAATACACAGGGTTAATATTGTTCGCTACATTTTCTTTAATGGCTAACAAACTTTATTTAAATCAGCAGCATGTTGGTTCCGAAACAGATTCTACGAAACTATTTTACATATTTTCAGGCCAACATTTTGCTACGAAAACTTGTGCCTTACTCAATCCTGACTTACAGTTAACTTGCTTCAGGGAATCAAACTATACAGATTTGGTTCAATCTTCTTGTTTATCTACAGGGTTCCCAACTGCTTATTGACTGCGTCTCTACGAGTATTTCGTGTCATGTCCGAAGCTCAATAGGTACATAAACTCGATCTGAAACGGTTAGGATCTGTCTTGATTCCTTTGATATTGCTTTCGCTATTCAATATCTGTACTTTGAAAACAACTCGTGGGTACAAGTCGCTTGGCAGTAGGGAAATTCTACTTTAGAACACTATCATTTGAATTGAGTTTATTCCAAATTTTCAACATCCGATTCGATCGTTTTACTTTCCTTCGTCGTGTTCGATCGTTTTGGTTTTTGGATCCGTGTTCTATTGTTTTTTAACAGACTTCAAACGAGGAAGAAGAGGAAGGTTAACAATTCGTAATGTGTTTTTTGTATCTACGTTACTTCGGAACTCAGTCATTTTTGGACCGATTTTGCTAGTTTGCCTGGTTTTCTGTCAACATTACTCTTCTAATAGCCATATTATAAAACAAACGTAACACCCTTGTATTGAGTGCCTACTAATTAACATATACTGGAGGTAGTTTTTGTTGCAACCAATCACTGTTACGTTACGACATCAAAAGCATGCGGCGAATATAAGTTACCTAATCGAAGGTGTGAGCTTACGAGACAATTAACATGAGGCTTTATAGTATCTGGGGGCCTACCGCGAACTACGTTCGACGTATTGCCTTTCTGTTGCACTTATATTTACGTACGTAAGTGTGACAAGGAGGCAACACGTCAACCGTGGTTCGCGGTACGCCTTCCGAATTTACGCGTTTAAATTGAAATCTAGAACTATACTCTGTATCTCTAGGTAAGTATTTATATAAAAGTAAACAAACAATTTGTACATTTTCGGGTACTTATTACATTTATTGCTTAAATAACTAAATACAAAAGCACCTGAATCTGTCACTGTACAACCTGACTATTTGATCTTGTAATGTTTTCATCTACCCTTAACTGGCTTAGGTAGCCATTTGAGGATAGATTTTGTTTACAACTTAAATACCTAAAGACTATTAGTAATATATTCTGGTTTAACTCTGATATGTACCTACCGCTAAGTACCTACCCTAGTATTATTTTACTTACTTATTCTAATAGTAATCGCAACCTCTATTGCCATAAGTTAAAACTGAAAGTTCTGGCTTAAGAGCACTTTCGAGCACTAGAACAGTTACCTTTTTCAAGGATTTAAGAGCAATAACTATTATGTACGTAAACGTACCCATTCGCATTCGCATATAAATTAATCTATAAAACAATTGTACGATTACATTTCAGACGTGATAAAATTTTCCCTTACTGTTCATGCACACGACATGTTACAGGTCAGGGTCGCTATTACAATCACTTAAAGATTTGAGATCTCAGACGAACCAGTATCCGTGTTGTTCAATTATGATGAGGTGACATTCGGACGGAAACTGCAGCTGCATTACTGTTGTGGCATTACTGTTGCGGCCTTGACGAGGACGCTGTTACTGTAAAGTAGTCCTCACCAGGCTGTATCTCATAAACCGTGATATCTAGAAAGTTAAAATTTTCATAGATGATGTATTTCTTTTGCCGCTATAACAACAAACACTATAAAGTACGGAACCCTCGGTGGGTCCGACTCGCACTTGTCCGGTTTTAAATAATCAATAGTCTTTTCGATCGAATTGGGACCACTTTACACTAGACTGCGAACCGGGATCACCCTACCACGCACTACTAATGGGAACACACACATGGCCAGAATATCGACGAGCATAATTGGTCCATCGCGTGGTCCTTTGGCTCTCCAGCCGGCGGTCGCAAACTCAATCTCCGCCAGATCGGCCATTTCTGCCGCACGTGACGGTGAAAGCGATAAAAATGGCCACTTATTTCTTTATAACATCGTCTATTGGTAGGGTAAATACTTGGAAATTGGCAGCTTTTTTTATTTTTTTAGAGGTTGTATCACATGTCTGATAGTGATAAATGTCAAATGATAAAGTGTCATTCTATGGAACTTGCTAACTATGTAAACAAAAGTCACTAGTAAATTCATCAGTCAGAGACGAATTCAATATGGCGGTTTGTTTCAATAGTTAGCAAGTTCAAGTAAATGACACATTAAAATGCTGTTGTTCAAGATGTTGACATCGTGATCAGTTCCTATTTATATCAATTTGAATCAAAGTTCAGACGAAAATATTTATGGGCCTGTCTCTTGTCAATGAAGTAGACCGCAGACATTGAATCGGTAATTAATATATTCAAGATAAAAATAAACACTTTTTTCATATTATCGTGTCAATTATCTTGTGTTAATCGCGCAAATAATGTAGGTATGCTAATGCATCACAGTCTTAATAAACCTAATTCAGTTCTAAAACAGTGATCAACAACACGCCAGCGTGAGTACGGATATGATCGTCGTTCTTGTCTTCTTGTCTACGTGACAGCGTGATAACACATTGGCCGTCACTTTCTATCCCGCGGTGTTAAAAAGTGACAGTTATTTTATCACGTGGATAAATCCATCCGTAATACACAGGCAGGTTTATTAACAAATATTTTATACCGATGCATTAAAACGAGCAGCGATAGATAAAATGAACAAACGGCCAAATCGTTATTAGATTACTCAATTTATCGATATTGGTTTTTTGAGTATAACATTTATTTATTTATATTTGCTATATTTTGTTGATACTGTTATTTATATTTGCAATATTTTGTTGATACTGTTGTTAGCGATTTATGCAAATATTTTAGTTACGCGAGACCTAGTAATATGAAGACAATATATTATGTGCAAAAGATACAAAGTTATAGGCAGATGTACCTAATCTAAGGTTCGAATCGAATTAAGTTGACATTCATGTATTTATACTCTGTATCTTTAGGTATTTAAATAAAAGTAAACAAAATCTACCCTCAAATGGCTCCTTGAGCCAGTTGAGGCTAGATGAAATCATTACATGATCAAATAATGTACTTAGGTTAAAGTCAGGTCGTTCAGTGACTGGTCCAGGCGGTTTTGTATTTAGTTGGTTAACCAATAAATGTTACCAAAATAACTACCCGAAAATTTACAAATTGTTTATTTACTTTTATTTAAATACCTAAAGATACAGACTATAGCTACCCACATTTTTTTGAAGCAATTTTTATTTACACATATTCCTTGTAAATATTGTTTATTGCGCCATGCATCTTCCGTTATTTAAGGTCGCAGAAAAATGTGCAACACTTAACCGTATTTTATATATTGTCCACAGATTTACGATGTTGATAAGGAGTCCGGCGGCACTGTGTGCCGTCGTGCTGCTTCTGGCCGCCACACCCTCTAGATCAGAGGTAAGACTATATTTTTATTTATTACATTTGGGTACAAATAAATCTGACCACCCCTGCATGTTTAGAATTTTATCAATTTCTGTAAAATCTACGCTTCGAGATAAGGTAGGTGCCCTTACGCTTCGCTTTGCTCGTCTTGGCGGGGGCACTAACGAGCCCCCAGATAAGCGGTATTTTGTTATTTTGTGAATTCCAAAACCATAATGTAATGTACATATATGTGTGTTGACTTTTTAATTTCTCTCGACACGCGACATTCTTTGGCAAAAACGTTTTGTGGAATTTGATATGCACACTCTTCTCTTTATGTTGTACCAACAATATGTTAAACTCGGTATGTTTCGGTGGTATATTTTTTTACTTAAAGATATAAAATAAAGATAGAAAGAGTCTAACTATCATCTTCCTCGCGTTGTCCCGGCATTTTGCGACGGCTCATGGGAGCCTGGGGTCCGCTTGGCAAGTACTCCCAACACTTGGTATTGGGATAGATTCTAGCTATATAAAAACATTTGTATTCAAAACGCGAAAGTTTTAAATATTATAATCTAACTGTAATTGCTTATTTTTTATAAATCATTTATTAAATTATTAACCATATTTACTAGTTCTAACTAACCCTAGCACCGTCAATGCGTAAAGATATCTCGTATATGAAGAAAACCAGTGATCTATACAGAGAACAATAGCTTTTAACTAAATTTTGATTGTCTAACACCAACCCATTGATACTGGACGGATGTTTGCAGTTCTCTGTCAATCATACAAAGGAACATCGTATTGTATGGTAAACAAACCATGTAACATATTAAACGTATTACATTCAAGCAATTTTGCAAGAGGTAGGTATTTAATATGTCCGTATACCGTAGGTGGATTTTTGGGAAAGGTGTCGAATCTTTTCATTAAGTATGTGTCGGAAAACTACGTCAATGCTGCGCGAACAGGTCAGGAGTACCGGAAAATATAATCATTTGATTATTTATCTTTCTTTGGAGTTTATGTATCTATTCAAACGGCTTTTAATCAAATAATCAACTGTCAGTAGGAACCTACCAATCGAATTTTGCGGGACGAATTAAGTTATTAAGTTAGGTACAATCAGCAGCAGAAGTTGCTAAGCGGACGAGGTGTGCATAATTACCTTGACGCGCTCTTATTCTCGTAACAATAAAGTCGCGTCAAGATTATTTTGAACACCTCGGCCGCTAAGCAACTATTGCTGCTGACTATACTTAAGTAAAAGAAAGCTTATGAGTAAGTCAGATCGCGCAAAACAATAATTAAACCAACTGTAACAATTTTTTGCACCTAAATAGATATTTAGCTCAACTTTCACGGCAAAGACAATAAAAGTATTACAATCAACGTTCATCAATGTTCATTGCGCAATAACGAACGGTTAACAATAAAACACGCGGACGAGAGAAATTATTTCCGTAATAAAAAATTGTTGGACTTTATGGATATGCTAATATTCTGGGGGAAAAAAATGGGTTATTAGGTATATCTATGTTTTATTAACTAAACAATTATACAAAATAAACCTGTAAATATAAGAGGATAAAATATACGTTCTCGTTGATGTTGTTACCGAAACCGAGTTATATTTCGCGTTCAGTTTCCCGTCGAAACTTAATTACAGGTAAATATATTTATTATATATATTGTATAAAAGCGCGATGGAATGCCAACTTTTGTTTGGACTGTCGGCTGCCATGCCATAAGATATTATCCATTTCTGTCTGCCGATCCATTTCAATAGCCCCAGGCAGTAGGTATGTTGATCAATAAACTCTTGTGCGAGTGATGTAAGTAAGCCTTTTTTGATAATATTGTAGTCGCTTCGATTTTTCGCTTTAACTCGTTTAATAGTAAATCTCTTTTCTAAAAATATAACCTCAGTATAGTACGCAAAAGGATAAATTAACTGTAGTTACTTAATCTACTGTATCCATTGATCCTTCCAAATATCCCTAATTACGCGTCGAAATTAATGAACAATCTCGTCAATACACATATCTAACTGATTTCATAACACCGACTAAATTGCAGTTTCAACGCAATTGAGATTGAAATTAGTAGTTTTATTAATAGGCGCGTATGTCCACTTTTCAGCTCAGCATATAATTGAGTTTATACACTCGAAAACTAAATACACTTGAAATTTCGGTAACATTTTCGGTGTATGTCACTCGAGCGGCAGGTCGAGCACTTTGGACACTTTGTTTGATTTGTTAAAAGCAATGACGAACCTGAGTGAATGTTTAATGTTTATGCACCTACGTGTTTGCCGACGTATAGAACGCGAAAGTGTAACGTAACTCTACGTGCTTTTTGCACGGACGATTTTATTCCTGTACCGCAGAAATAATGCTCTTTTGTGGCATCGTTGAGCCAGGATGCGTGTCTGAAATATCTTACATCAAAATGTCATCCCTTTTTTAATTTTTAACCGACTTCCAAATCCCAAAGGAGGAGGTTATCAATTCGGTTGTATGTTTTTTATTTTTATTTTTTTTATTTTTATTTTTATTTTTTATGTTTGTTACTCCATATCTCCGTCATTACTGGACCGATTTTGAAAATTATTTTTTTGATTGTATGTATATGCATACAGATTGGTCCCGTTTTTGTCAAAATCCAGTTCTGATGATGGGATCCATGAGGAATCGACGGAACTCCTCAAATCTTAAAGGCATACATATGGTGATTTTTGTGTTTTTATCAACAAATCAAGCATATACATTCAAAAACGTGACATTTGATGAAGTGGAACTGCTGATGATGATCAGAACGGAACTCTTCAACGACGCATAGTTCACCTTTGGCGATTTGTCCTCTTCGTTATGTTTGTTAAGCAAGTTAAGTTTTTAAGCCACAATTTTATCAAGCTTGAGTTCTGATGATGGGATCCATGAGAAATCGAGGGAACTCCTCAAATTTTAAAGGCATGCGTATAGAGATTTTTGTATTTTCATCAGAAAATCAAGCATTTTCATTAAAAACTGTCGCATTTGATGAAGTGGAACTGCTGATGATGATCAGAACGGAACTCTTCAACGACGCATAGTTCACGTTTGGCGATTTGTCCTCTTCGTTATGTTTGTTAAGCAAGTTTAGTTTTTAAGCCACATTTCTGTCAAGCTCGAGTTCTGATGATGGGATCCATAAGGAATCATGGGAACTCCACAAATCTTAAAGGCATACGTATAGAATTTTTTGTATTTTCATCATAAAATCAAGCATTTACATTAAAAACTGTCACATTTGATGAAGTGGAACTGCTGATGATGATCAGAACAGAACTCTTCAACGACGCATAGTACATGTTTGGTGATTTCGAATTTCGATTTTGACTTGGACTGGGACCCGGACTCATACCCGGATCCGGTTCGGACCCGGACTCGGACTCGGACTCGGACCCGGACTCGGACCCGGACTCGGACCCAGACTCGGACCCGGACTCGGACCCGGACTCGGACCCGGACCCGGACTTGGACCGGGACTCGGACCCGGACTCTGACTCAGAGACCCGGACCTTGACCCGGAAAACCACTATGATACCTAAACTAAATAAACCACTATGATTACCTACCATAAAATGTGGGTATGATGATGCCAAACCCCTCCCGCTCAAACTCCCTTACACCGCAGTGCGCATGCGCCGTTAAGTGGGTTAGGTTAGGTTTGAACTGCGATCCTCACAGAATCGAACAAAAGTGGGTTAGGTTTGGTTAGAACTGCGAGTCTTACAGAAACGAAATGCTACTAGAAAAGTGGGTTTGATTAGGTTCGAACTGCGATCCTCACAGAACCGAACTGCTATCAGAGAAGTGGGTTAGGTTAGGCTAGATAACTACGACCCTTACGGAAACGAAATGCTACTAGAAAGTAGGTACTGGTTTTACCTCCTTTTCTACATAGTGCACCATCTACCATAATCTTTCACCGGGCCCCATAGAAGTCGGTTTTTTTTTCTTAAAAATTATTTAGTATCCCTATCTACCTAATCCCTCTGCTGCGTGCAGTACGGTGGCAAATAAGATATAATAATTAATATTTAATATTTTCGTAATTTTACAAGTACTAACTCATTGTGTTGTATAACTTAGTCTTTAGTAAATTATTTACTGAAATAATTATAAAACTTATTTTTGTATTAGTTATTGAATAAACTAATGAAAATAATGCGAACTCAAATCATCATATCGCACGCTGTTTTATTACATATAAGATTCATCATCATCATAGGCCTTTTCGTCTATATCAGACGATTTATGGTGTAACACCGTTTTTGATGGCTGAATAGACCGATGCGAGATCGACATGGTCTACCTCAGGTCTGACAAGAGAAGTTTGCGGAAACCGGTACTGAGACACCTTGTCCTCGTCTTTGCCTCTTGTCAGCGAGTGCGGCGAACCAGGCCTCATCACAAAACTTGCGACCCGCCACAACACGTTTGCGCCATTCCGTCCGCTGCTCTGGCGAGCCTCTCCCAGCCTGATAAGATTACCGGAACAAATATTCATGAGATGCCATCTCCATCGTTATCCTGTCATAATGAATGAGACTCGATAAATTGAGCATATTAATGTTTATTTGTAAATGTATGCCTCCGTCTTGTTATTAAACGACTAGCTACGTTTCAATAAATTCGTGATCGCAACGTTCTTCTCGATTGGTGGTCGGGTCATAACTTTCGAACCGATTTATTGTTACCTCATGGTCACGCAACACAGCCTTGACGTAGATCAATGGCTATATTTAAACTCGGTATTTATCTAAATGAGGCTTGAATCAAAATATACCTATATAAATTTGCTTATACGCTGAAGCTTTCTTTTTACAAAAGTCGAATACTTTGATTGAAAGTGTCATGGTATCTTAAATACATACGTAAACGAACGCTTCCTTTAAAGTTTACACAAGCGTCTGACAACAAAGCGATAAATTTAAGATATTTCACCATAAAACCTACAAGTATCTTATGAAATAGATTCTCAATTCGGCCAATATATTCCCTGCAATGCACCAATCGTGTGGCCACACGCGCGGTGTGCATGCTAACACATTTCCGCGAATAATCTACGATCCTTTCTATAGCGACGAATTTAGTTTTTTTCTATATTTAACTTGCTTTTTTTTCAACATGCTCTATTTGGCCTTACACTTACATTCACATAGACATTTAAGCGACCTGTTTTCATTGTTCTTGAATTTAATTATGTATCACATGCACTCTGTAGAAACCATCTAGGGACTGTAAATGCACTGTTTAGTTTTGTTTTTACTTCAGGCAAGTAAAACACCTACGTTTAACAATAGATCATCTATTATTATGACCTAATCTATGCATTTATTGTTTCAGGGTAATCTCTTCACGTGTCCAAATGGTAAGTGTAACTGAATAATATTGTATTCTAATTTAATATTCCACCATATTCTACATGAAACTTTTACGGGCAATAAAGAGCATGAATAATATTATTAATATTGACGACAATACCGCCAAACATTACAATCTAACTAAAGTTAATATGTTAATTAAAATAGTCCGCATTATTACCTTGTTTTGTTTTCATTAGCACATTTCTGCGCAAATATCAATGTCATGAACAGTGAACTAATTAAATAATGTGCTTACTTGCATTCGTAATTATGTAACTTTAGTTGTCTGGTCGGTACGGATATCATGCGTTACATGTGTAAAATGGTACTGTTTTTATTTTATCTTTTGTTTTTGTAAATGCTATTCTATTACACCCAAATTCCGTAATACATAATTTAATTGTTATTCAGAACTTACTTAGTTTGATGCATAATTTATTGTTTAAAATGTTTAATTTTAAACAATAAATATTATCATAAACAGTACCACAATTCCTTCTTCATAAACATAAATAAAACCTCAAATACCTAAATGTTTCCCAAACATACCACTAATCCGCAAGCCAAAGCTCCCTTAAAATTTCTAACCGCACGATGTCCTAGTTGTACACTATTTCTAAACAATTTGAGGGTTCATAATAACATTAAGGTACACATTGTTTTACCCAGGAGTGTGGGTACGCGTGTAATTATTTATAAACAGCTGTAACAATGCCAAAGAGAACTTTACACTCGCATTATGTGTTGCAACTGAGCTTCCTACGCGAATAGTGAACAGTTTTAATATGTACAATTTTGAATACACAGCCAAATACTGATTCTACTAACTTATTTCACTTTATAAAGACGTGTGGAAAGTTGCAAACGTAGGTGAGTACAAGTTTATGATGTACAAGTGCTATATGAAATGTCTATCACATAGTACTTGTTGATATACATAGTTTCGAAAAGAACTTAATAAACTTTTCTGTGATTTGCATGTCTGTACATAAACGTACGTCGAGTTCTTCTGTGACTCCGAGCACAAAGCTTGGTACGATTTTGGAACAATTTACATTCATTTCATGTTCGCCCGGTCCATCGAAGTAGTTCTAGAAAATTCTCGTAATATTTTCTAGACTAGAAAGTTCCAATATTCGAAGCCATACTCATGTCGCGTGGAAGGTCAAATGAACTGAGGTGATTCACTCGGAGTGAAATGGTTCCAAGCTCTTCGATTTCAACCTTGTGCATCCATAATATCCGCATTGCCACATTATGACTGATCAGTGACTTTATATTTTCTATACTCCTAAATAATCTCTTTGAAATACAAATACTCACATTGTAAAACCCTAACCTAAGAACCAAGTTAAATAAAGAAAATACTTAAATCATTCTATAAATTTATCAATTAACATTATTAAATTGAGATCTGTTGAAAATACCTTCAAGCCAATCAAGCACAGATTGACATAATAAACCTCAATTTTGGTCTAAATAACGATGACTATTGAATGGTTTTAATAACATTACGCTTTCTAATTAAAATTGGAAACCCTAATTCTCTTTGACAACGATATGGCCATGAAGGCTAGACGGTCTAGACAAAGTGATGACTATAATCGAGTAATCCAAGCTAATTACACATGTAGACAACGAGCTTGCATGCACGAATTTATTCCGAATTTGTGTCCCGCGGACTACTGACGTTGGTTGTTATTGCTGGATAAGCATAAATTTAAAATTACATTTTAAATTGTGAAAAAAAAGTGCTACAGGTTGACGCGTAAATCCGGGCTTAAAATGATTCATGATTATAAATCACGAAAAATAATATCTCCGTTGCGTCGATGCAACCGCAGGACTGATACTCTAGCAATAACTATGCAATGTGTCAGTCGCGCCAATTAATTTACAGGTCACCGCCCCGTGTCACGTCGAGCCAAGCCGTTAAGGAATTATTCCCTGGAACGTACTTGATTTTCATCACCCTCGTAATTAGTGGAGGAAATTCTCCACAGGCACACCGAGCGCTTAAGTTCTTGTTTGTGTAATCTTAAACTGGTTTCGTATACTCCGACGGAACATTTCATTCCTAAGATACTCTTTCGTATACGATCGTAATGTTGATGTCGCAGTCTTTTTCGATTTAGTTATCTGTTGAATCAGAGTTTATAGCTTTGTCGGTGCCGTAAACAAAACATATCTTTTATCTAAGAGTCCCAAACTACTAAAACGTGGGAAATCATCATTTCCGCCAACGCACATAGAAGGTATTCACTTTCATTTAGGTAAATAATGGTCTTTAAATAACTTTTTACATTGTATTTTTCGTGACTATCATTAAATTGGTTACTGGAATCTATAATTGAACGGGCATTAAAATAATATTCCTATTAAATTACAGACTTTTAAACCGTGAAGCTCAGTTATTAAATCACGCATTTATGAATTTCCTTTTACTCTGTGTTCGATTTTATCGGCCAAAAATCGTTTTATGAAACCTGCGTCACGTTTAAATATGATTAACCTCAATAGCGTTTTCGTACCGCAATCGCGCAAGGTATTTAATTCGTCAATGTACCAGCAACACGTAACAACGTGAGTTACTGAGTTATTCAGATTCTTCTTTGATGTTTTATTGATAATGGGCAATCATTTTTTTGAATTAGAGTAATCAATAGATATCTATAATTCTCCTTCTTTCCTTTGCCTTAATCCCATTATTTGGAGTCAACTCTCCTCGTTTTCTCGCGCCAGGACCGTCTGTCCTGAGTTGTCTTTGGGATAAGTTGGGCTCGCCTCAAGTCTCGGGTCACTGTAGATCACCATTGGTCTTCCTTGCCTGCTCGCTTCCCCGTTCGGTAATGCCAAAGCTTGCCGAACTACGTGGTCTTCGGGCGTCTCCTCACGTGGCCATACCAGCGAAGCCTACTTTCTGTGACTTTGTCTGTGATGGGTGCAGTTTGTAACTACCTCTGATGTAATGCATTTTCACTTTATCGAGTCTCGTTACTCCTGCCGCCCGTCTCAGCATCTGAGTAATCAATAAGTATCTATTTCTAACCTAATTCTGCTAATGTGTCTTTTGCTACGTTATAAAATCGTGTATTTCTATCGTCTATTGTGTATCGTCCTTTGTAATGCATTTTATAGGAACCGAAAGCATAGTCGCCGCGGCTTCGTTAATTTTATAAACAAACTTGTAGGTGTTAATGCAATCACGACTTTCGTCTCGAATCTGTGTTTACGCGAAACAAGCACGACCAAGAATGTGGCTGCAGACAGATTGACTCAATTCAAAGTTGAGATTGAGACGAGTCTGTGTGTTCAGATCCCAAACTAAGGGATTAATCTCCGGGAACCACGACTACATTCCAAGACTTGATTATAGAATTATCTCTGCATGAGCCTGGGGCGTTGAGGATAATAATTTTAGAAGGTAATTTAGGGCGGTTAAAATGATTATTTAAAATAAATTTACAAGCCCGTTTGTTAGTTGAGTTAGGGCATACTTATGTTGTGCTTACTTTCTTAACCTATGTTTATCCATAAATATATTTGTACCACATAATAAAGAAGATGAATTTTACTGTTAGATATGTAACTAAAATTTCGCGACTCTTCTAAAACACAATTTATGATTTTTCAATTAATTTTGGATAAGTATACCGAAATAGAACGTATAATATATTACAAAATGAGAAAGTTTGTTGCTTAATCCGGTTATAACAGAATTAAGGTAAATTTTCAAATTAGAAAATACCCAAGAGGATACTCGTGTAAGCTTGAAAAGGCTAGAAATTAGAATAGGGGCAGTATAATTAAACTTGCATGCTTTAGTGAGTACAATTTTTAGCACCGTAAACTCACCAACTAGTATTAATTTATCTTCTTAATAACATTATTAAAATATAAACTATTTTTATATAATTACCTACTTAAAACTAGACATCTATCCACAGACTTGAATTTATTAAAGGCGTTTGAGAGTTATTTGGAGTTCCTAAATCTCGGTCACTCAGATTTGTTGAACATAAAATACAAATTCAATGACGATTTGTAAGAGTCAAGTATAAAAACATTGTAGGATATCATATTGAATTAAATTAATATAAATGAACATTTTGTAAACAAGGACAATTGTTATGACAACCTACTACATAACAAGGGAAAAGTTTTGAGTTTGTAATTTAAATAATGAAGTTGGAATGGAACAGGTAACAATGAATTATGTTTAAAGGTGTAACTTGCAACGCGCCAAGTAGAAATTAGCCACAATTTATGATTCTGTACGGTAGTACGTTACTGTTGTTTTAATGCTCTTTCGTTTTACTAATTTTGAACAAATCCTATTTTAATTTACACAAATCAGATGTGCTTACGAGGTTATGTTTAGGTTATTATATTTCTACTTTTTACCATATAAACTATTTTACGAGCACTTTCGGAAAAAAGTATTAAATAATTTTGCTTCAGAATATGTCTCATTGTAATTAAAAGGCGAAAAAACTACATACGCTATAGAACTTACCTACAGTTCAACCACAACACAACTGTTTTGGTTGACCCAAATTGTATAGAAAAGCTTATCAATGAGAGTGGGAGCACAAGATGACAAACTTATTAGGAAACAAATCGATTCTTAAAAAAATCAAAGACCTACCGAGTTCAACTTTTGTTTTTAAAACCTGAAACAACTATTATTTAGGGGTTATGTAATATAGTTAAATTTTAAATTAAAAAAAGGTAATAATCGGTTATCCTGAACACAATACAAGAATACAAGCAGCACCGTTTCTACCAAAAAATAAAACTCCCTTTAGCTAACACACTGTGACCAAAGAGGTTCGCTAACATTGCCCCACGTTGGGCGCCACTGAAACAACTATTATTTAGGGGTACTAATATGGAATATTTTCTTAATTAATTAAGGAAACTAGACAATATGAATAAAACATTTATTTAAATAATTTCAAAACTAACCCGGAGAGCCTTAAGGGCCTTAATGACAGGAACTTAAGGTAAACTAGCTCTTATCTAAATAACATGAGCATCAGACTCTTATTTAAGTGTTGAGGGAACAGTTATGGGTATAGCGAACTCTTTTTTAAAATGTTTTGGTAGAAGCGGCCTACTGACGGACAAACTTAAAAGTTACTAAGGGTATGAGGGCGCCAGAACCAGCATCTCTGGTTCAGTAATACATATTAGATAAAGGGTCGATCTAACCTCCAAAACTTCGAAAGACCGTAAACAATACAACCGCCACGTTGGTCAGGAACCTCTGCGTGGAAGTATGGAAACGCCAGGCACAGCTCCTTGCCACTGGTAGCTCGGCTTGCAGAAGCTGGCATTTTGAGGCCACCCCGTAAACTCGTAATAAAGACGGTAAATCTTGAAACCCTGAAATTTATAAAACTACTAAGTAACGGAACAGACATTCACAGAATCGAATAAATATACTGGACTGCGAGTAGGTCGCTGCTTACCCGGGGCAGACAATAAACGGGCGTAGGAAAGGACTTGCATAAATTCAATGCACCCGGGGCTTCAATTTCCAGGACGATTCACATCCAACGAGCTGCAATAATATAAAAACAATCAGCACTGCACTAACAAATCCATCCAAAACAATTAAGGAATCGACGAGCTACTTACGATTAGGCGGCTTAAACCGCGATATAGGTAGAAGCCATCAGACAGCACCAGGCCGCTGGGCAAAGGAAACGAACCACCTTGCTACGATCTCTTCCAAATCCAAAGAGAACGGCTAGCTACGTGGCGAGCCATCGGTGACAGATCAAACGACGGGGTTACCAGAGTCCGAACGGGGCTCGGCCGAACACCACATGACTTGACAAAAAAAAACGCTTTCTTTCCTATTTAGTTTGCTTAGAATAATATTGAATACAACGCGCCGACGAATAAAAAAAATATTTGAAGACAATTTTAATTTACAACGACCTGCGATTAAAAAAACCAAAAATGTAGGAAGGCACCGAAATTATTTTTAATCTAGCAACCCGGACCATGTTGTTATCGACTGAGCTCGCTAGATGGCGTTAAGGGTATCAAACGAATATGGGTCAGGGTCACATACTGTTCAATATTGAAAAAAAAATGAAGAATTAAAATTTTGTTGTTACAGTGCTCCCCTTCCCGAAGAAAATTTTGACTACGGCAAAATTTTGAGCTGGTCCCCAGCTCGCAAAACCACCCGCGGAAAGTACCTAGACAATTACCTACCGGTAAAAAAAACTAACTAACAAAAAAAAATCGAACCCACGCACTAAACAAGACTTACTTTATAAAGACTTGACGTACGCAAGTAAAGCTCTAAGCTACATTACCACGAAACGTCGCATCGCGTATATTTCTTGGTGGCATAACGAACGGCCCAAGCCGCGGGTTATGCGTCCAAGAGATACAGCGGAAGACGGCATATAGCCAAGTGAAATTTACTAACTAAGATCGGTGACTGCTACTACAACTAATACAACTAATTCAAATATACCTAGCGCGCATATCAGGCCGTGACTGTCAGACGTCACAGGTCTGAACGCGGAAATCAGACAATAACACAACACATGATACATTGACCAGCTGTGTCTAAACGACAGGCAGACGGTAACGTTCGAAACAACACGAGACACACAAGGAAGTCGACTGTACAGGCCGCGTAGCCAAGACGCCAATCGCTTACGCTCCGTAGCGATCGAAACGCAACTGTCACTGTCGCGCTAATATAGAAGAGTGATAGAGAGACATAATGCTTTTCGTTGTCGAAGCGATAGCGATTGCAACCTTGGCTAGGCCGCCAGGCTCCATTTCAGGCAATGCAAGTCTGTCAGTCTGACAAAAAAAATCCGATGTTTGCGGACAACGCTTTAAGGCGTGTACCACATAACAACCCCCTAACATCAACATTAACGTTCACGCATATGATTTAAGTCATACCGCAAAGCGTTAACAAAGAAGATGGCACTGCTATTAAGAGCCTGACGGTTTAAAGTCCGCCAGAACCCGACCAGCCAGTGCCGATTGGAATACTGGTTTAAAACGCCAGCACCCCGGTAAAACACGCGAAGAGTCTTTAAATCGTCCTCTTCGCCCCCCAACAACAAACAAACCACGTGCCTGAGTTACGTTTGCTCAGACACGATCGAAAGAAAGTAATACGTAAACAAAACTCCTGCACGCAACCATAAAAAAAACTCCTACCGAACATCAACAAAAAAAACGCGCAATCACCGATAATTAACTAATAAGTAAATATTTACTTCACCTAAAATAACAACAATAAGGAAAAAACTCGATTTAAGTCGAGACAATAGATAAGGAAAAGTAGGTAATAAACATAACTCCCGTACGAAACAATTGTGGAAACTACTACAATAAGATTCGACCTTAAAGGTAAACGGCTATTTGAATATCGGTAAGTTATTTAAAAAAAAACGTAAGTCAACAACAATAATTGTGACTGACTGTACCCAACCACGTCAAGAAACTATTTAATATTAATTTTATTTATTTTAAACTTCAACTTTTAACTTCAACTCCAAACATCCTGTAATAAATTTAATAATTGAAAACACCTGCTGACTGTACTTCACTATAACTTCCAAATTTGCTCCCTCAAACTTTTTACAACTCCACATTTATAATTAATAAAATTTCGTTACATTTTAAACAGGTGTACCGTCAACTAAGTACAAATACAGTAACCTCCCACCGAGGAAGAATAAAAAACTTAAATTGAAAGAACACAAGTCTTACAGCTTGGTACAGAACTGTCCACTAACATTACACCTTTGTATTTTTTTTTAATTAAAGTAAAAGTTAACTTACGTTTAACATTCCACACACTATTCCACTAGTTGCAATTTAATTAATAATCTTTACACAGTACTAAACAGTACAACGCAAGTAATAGATAAATATAACTCCACACTCATGTAGGTACATGACCTAACCTATAAAAGTATGCTCACATGTGGTAACAGTATTAACTTACACAGTTATGTAATATAGTTAAATTTTAAATTAAAAAAAGGTAATAATCGGTTATCCTGAACACAATACAAGAATACAAGCAGCACCGTTTCTACCAAAAAATAAAACTCCCTTTAGCTAACACACTGTGACCAAAGAGGTTCGCTAACATTGCCCCACGTTGGGCGCCACTGAAACAACTATTATTTAGGGGTACTAATATGGAATATTTTCTTAATTAATTAAGGAAACTAGACAATATGAATAAAACATTTATTTAAATAATTTCAAAACTAACCCGGAGAGCCTTAAGGGCCTTAATGACAGGAACTTAAGGTAAACTAGCTCTTATCTAAATAACATGAGCATCAGACTCTTATTTAAGTGTTGAGGGAACAGTTATGGGTATAGCGAACTCTTTTTTTAAATGTTTTGGTAGAAGCGGCCTACTGACGGACAAACTTAAAAGTTACTAAGGGTATGAGGGCGCCAGAACCAGCATCTCTGGTTCAGTAATACATATTAGATAAAGGGTCGATCTAACCTCCAAAACTTCGAAAGACCGTAAACAATACAACCGCCACGTTGGTCAGGAACCTCTGCGTGGAAGTATGGAAACGCCAGGCACAGCTCCTTGCCACTGGTAGCTCGGCTTGCAGAAGCTGGCATTTTGAGGCCACCCCGTAAACTCGTAATAAAGACGGTAAATCTTGAAACCCTGAAATTTATAAAACTACTAAGTAACGGAACAGACATTCACAGAATCGAATAAATATACTGGACTGCGAGTAGGTCGCTGCTTACCCGGGGCAGACAATAAGCGGGCGTAGGAAAGGACTTGCATAAATTCAATGCACCCGGGGCTTCAATTTCCAGGACGATTCACATCCAACGAGCTGCAATAATATAAAAACAATCAGCACTGCACTAACAAATCCATCCAAAACAATTAAGGAATCGACGAGCTACTTACGATTAGGCGGCTTAAACCGCGATATAGGTAGAAGCCATCAGACAGCACCAGGCCGCTGGGCAAAGGAAACGAACCACCTTGCTACGATCTCTTCCAAATCCAAAGAGAACGGCTAGCTACGTGGCGAGCCATCGGTGACAGATCAAACGACGGGGTTACCAGAGTCCGAACGGGGCTCGGCCGAACACCACATGACTTGACAAAAAAAAACGCTTTCTTTCCTATTTAGTTTGCTTAGAATAATATTGAATACAACGCGCCGACGAATAAAAAAAATATTTGAAGACAATTTTAATTTACAACGACCTGCGATTAAAAAAACCAAAAATGTAGGAAGGCACCGAAATTATTTTTAATCTAGCAACCCGGACCATGTTGTTATCGACTGAGCTCGCTAGATGGCGTTAAGGGTATCAAACGAATATGCGTCAGGGTCACATACTGTTCAATATTGAAAAAAAAATGAAGAATTAAAATTTTGTTGTTACAAACCGACTGTTCCCAAAAAGTTTACTAACATTACTGAAAAATGCATACTCTACTCAAATACTTGTCAAATAAAAGCGAAATAGCTTGCCATTGTTTCTACGTACCTGTACAAATTCAAACTCTCATTATAACCACTTCAAGTTTGACAAGAACCATTCTATGACACGTGGGGCTTTAAAAACGTTGATAATCGGCATTGTAACATTTCATCGTTCCTACATACATTATGACCCTTGTAAGATATTACATACCTATATATGCGTGTCATATCATATTCGGTATTGGTGACGGTATTCTATGCGCAAATATGCGACGACAAAATATTTAAACGACGTAGCATACGGTAAGGTAAATGTACGCTTCACCGAATGCTTAAGCCCTAGACTTACGTTTAATTTTTTTATTCGTTCTGATATTTTCTTACGAATATGTTCAATACTAAAATAGAAACATAGATAAATTTGTCCTCATTTAAACATACCTATAAATTACTGAAATGATTGGACGTGTATTAAAAACATTTTTAAAGTCATTTCTTCCAATTTCCTTGTTTGTACCGTTTACCGAACTAAGAAACGTGATTTGCACATTATACCGAATAGGGAGCCCGCATTACCGAACTAGGAAATAATTGTATGAAAATATGGTGTTGAGTGGTGCTCAAACTTCAGTAGTTCACTATTAAATCCCTACTATGCTTCGTTTTTTAGCATTATAAAGATGGTAAGCGATCTTGACGTGTCTTTTTTATTGAAATAATTCTTTTGAAAAATAAGTCAGTAAGTAAGGTACGCAACAATTATAAAACATGTACGCATATGTATAAAATAATTTGGCTGTTTTATAAATTTTGGCTGGTCCATTTTCTATGGAAGGGTAAATTTTTTTCACGATTTCGGAGTTGGTCCCATAGTAAAAGTTCCTCAGTATAATCCCAAAACCTCCCTGGGAATGGGAATGTAGTTAATTTTTAGCCACCCTGTATGTGAACCCCGGAATTTCATAACAAAAGATAAAAGTTTAAAAAATGACAATCGCCCACGACGAGAGGAATCTAAAAAAAATTTTTGAACATCATGCTTCATTATTTTTATTATCCTATTCAGTTTTTTTGTCCACATTCCAAGACTATTATCAGGCGTCCAATAAGTATGTCTAAAGTTTGAAAAGCGCTGGCATTGAAATAATGGTCACAAAAAATAAACATATAAATATCGACCTAGCCGTTATCGTAATAAGGATGATATTCTCATGAACGTCGAATAGAAACATGGCCAACGCAAAAATGAGTTCGGTAGCAGAGACCATGGGTACCATTCACCGAACGGCCGTTCGGTGAACGAAACATGGAAAATATGTGGAACCTATTTCGCGAACGGATTTTGAAAATAGTATTTTAATCGTAATCAATGTGGTATAACTACAAATCTATCATTAAATTTAATACTTGAATCCATTACAAAACCGTACATGTATAAAGTTCTTGTTAATACTGACGTAAAATATCTAAAATTATTGTTTGATAATAGTCTTGCCAAAAACCTTATTTTGATGCCAAAAAGTCGTAAAACATGAACATTTCAAACGCAGTTTTATAATAATCTATATAGGTTATTGTTGTTCGGCAATTGCTCATAAAATTACAAATACATTAAGTTATTTGTGAAATTAGGTAGTTAATCTAAATAGTTCGTAATCAACCATTAAAAAAATAATTTCAAAAACATACGCTTTCCCTGATTTCGGACGCTGTTCGATAATACCTTCCAATCAAATTGTCGGTGTACTCATCACCGAACTCACATTAAGCTTAATTGCTGATAATATGACTGCACTAAATTAATTAAATTTACTAAAATACACAAACTAATTAAGTAGTCACACTGAAAAACCATACTTTGAAACACAGAAATAAATTTAAAAGGTTTTATGACCTTAAGAAATATACGCAACTTCTTACCGATTTCTTTAAGGTTGCCCATACAAAGTGGCAATCGGGAGCAACGATCCGTTTCGATCAGTTGCCACGTCCCAACTGCGGGACAAATTGGCCGACTCTGAGGCATAGTTGAAGGGATAGGTATTTAACTCGTGGAAAAAAAATACGCAAGTAAATATCAGCTGTAAATAATCGACTTATAGCCTAAAATAGAAGAAATTCGGTGATACGGACGGATATTGAGCGTTCGGTGGAGCGTACTTTTACCTTACATGGTGTATTCCATCCTGTCATTCTCCATTTCTAACGGGATCATTTATTGATTTTCAGCTCATCCCCGTAAAATCATGATTTTGCCCTATTAGATACAACTTGACACACAAAAGTGGTTAAATAAATACGATCTACGTGTCACTATCTCGTTAAATAAATCAGTGAATGATGCCGCTACATGATTTCTATCGCATTTAAACGTATTAGCTTTTGTGACTATGGAAATATACCTAGCTTTCAGTTTTAATGAGCATTTGCCAAGCCTTTGTGAATTATCAAATACTAGCACATCAACACGGAGCCGCAGATCCATTAGGACTAATTAGCAAGTCTTTTGTTCTCACTTGCATAATCTACACACCTGTTAAAGATGAAGGCCGATATCCCACTCAAATAAATCTACTTTCATCATCAACCAGTGTGGGCAGTTGATTCATTATCGTTAGAGGAAACTTCACATTATGTCAAGACTATTAGGTACCTTGAAATTTATTACCTACCTAGCTTTGGACTAAACGTTTTAAATCGTAACAGATTGGACCCCTAATATTTTTTGTATATGTTATACGTATATCACTGACATGTTTTCCATCCAAAAAAACAACGGGTTGCACTCCGGGAGTGTCGGCAGAAGTGAAAACTCAATGACATTTTAACAGTTTTTCGATCAGGTCACGTGTCCGTCTTACGTCTTACGAATCTACTAAAGATACACAACACTATCATTTTTCAGTAACATTTTTTCCCCGTCACAAAAAATGCACAGCGCCGCTAAAGAAGTTTCCAGTGTTTCCACTTCAAAAATATAAATCCTGCATCTTTTTTATCCGCTCAAAACAACTAAACCTATGGCAATACATATCAATCAACACTTTCATTTGATTGGAACGCGGCATGGCTTTGTTCTAACATTTGCGGTTCCCCCTAAGTTCCTGTCTCCAATTTGGCCAGGATCTTAAGACCATACGATAAGGTTTAGTTCGGGCGAGATGAAACCTGTGACATTTTGGCTCATCGTGCGGTGGGCAGTTATGCGGCAGCTGAATTAATTACATCGTACGTCGGGTGATTAAGACGGCAAGCTGTTAGCCAGGTAATCCTGCCTGATACCATTTGATTCTGCCCGCAGCTTGAGCAAGTTAGTGGTCTAATATTGTATCATCAGTAGGGTGGAGCGCGCTTGTATGGAAAACATTTTTTTTTCGTAGATTCAATTCTAATAGTGCGGAAAAGTTGTCTTAGAGTGAGAGTATATTGTGTGATTTTTTATATTTTTTTATGACGTCATCTTGTGCCTCCGCATCGCCTTCAAAATATTTAAAGAAGTGGAAAAACGTGACACGTGTGTAACCATCAAAAATGATATAAAGCTTTATTTCCTGCCTAAATATTTAATTATACAGTTATTGTAAGCACCTAAGTAAACAAATATTTATTTAAAATATAAGTACCAATTTATAAAAAAAAACTATTGCTTGATGAAATGGGCCTTGAAAAGCCATACGGGCAGCATCAACATCGCTTAAGTGAAAATAACCGAAATAAAAAAATAAAACATGATGTGTATGTATTGATTATTGTATATCATAAAAATATGTTTTCCTTCTTCGATATTATCCATTTTCCAGTTAAATAAACCATAATAAATGGTTTCAAATACCTAAGAAGAAACCACGAACACTACCTGACTGCAAGCAACTTTTACTCTCATACGTATGTCTTAAATATTGTTTTCCTTTGTTTTTAAAAGCTTATTATTTTAGATAAATATGTAGATTGGAATACATTTAGGTGTTAAAAGAGTTTTTTCTTTTATTTTGACTTCATAAAAAGTTTTGCAATATATTTGAAGACTACACTCTTCTCACCGTATAACCCACTTCAGGACGACAAGTTATTAAACGTGATTAATTACAGTAAAAGTATATACAACGACAAACTAAGTGTCTTCTGAAACAAAAATAATCAACTTTGATAAATAATTCAGAAAAATAATATTTTAAAAAATATAATTGTGTATTTATAATATTATAACGGGTTGGCTTAAAGTAATGAGAATTTTCGTTTTCGGAAATATAAAAAAAAAGACAATAGCTGTGGGTTTTCGAAATTTTACAGTGACAAACAAGAGCATATTTTAAATTACAAGAAAACATTATATATACTATAACATCTCCCACATCCGATTTCTCATAACTGTGTTCAAACCCTCTGCGTCATGCTTTGGACAACGTTTTATTTACATTCCATAACTGTTTTATTGCCGTTAATTTTAATTATTTCGGCATATTAGCTTGTTATCTATATCATGCCATCATTCACAATTGCTAACTGATTAACATTTTCATGAAATCTGCAACTGATTGATATTTAGAGAAAATTGTTTATGTATCATATTTTGGTAAAATGTATGCAATGACGTTTTTAACTGGTTTTAGGCTCTCGCGGAAAAACGACTAAACGTTTCCAACCCTAGAATATCCCCAAGACTTAAATCAATCGAAGAATTTTGGCAAATATTATATACTCTGATATGTATATTGCGATAGTAGGCAAAAATATTATAGAATAAAATAAATTTTACCGTGTAATTACAAAACGATCAGTCAGAGAGTACTTGGTAGTTTGTCCAAAGTGAAAAGCAAACGGTCAGAAGCATGTTACGTAAACTAACACAAGGGAGGCCAATTACTTCATTCTTGAATTTGGTTCTAATGTTGGATATTGCATAGTTCTTCAATATAACATCCAGAAATCCATGGCCATTGTCTTTTTGTCTTTATGTCCGAAAACAAAAATTCTCATTACTTTAAGCCAACCCGTTAATCAATATTTAAGGCCAAAGCGATATGTATCCCTCCTCCGCTTAATCATCAGATAGAAAACTGGAATTCACAGGAAATTTCGTCAAATTGGTATTGATATTTTGCAATAGCATGGATTCACTTTCATCGCTGATATAATGAAGACATAAAACATACATTTTTACCTCTACTGGGTCAATTTGACTTTATTTCAAATATACGTCATTGCAGTGAATACGGCCCATATTTGACTACTGGTATAATCAATAATTACTATAGAAGTGAATGCCTGAGAGAACTTTTTATTCACCTAAAATAATAACTTTAAATAAAAAAGAATAACTAATAAGTAATAAAGCTAAATTTGTCATTTTAAATCCAAATAATCCTTAAACAAAGTTGGTGCTATATACAGGATAAACATTTTTCATACAAAAGTTCATTGACCTTGCGGAGGCACTTACTCCCTTTTGATAGTAAAGTCGTTATAATAACTTCTTACCTTAAACCCTAAAGGCAACTTTTTGTCACTATTAGAAAACCAAAATCCAAAAAAAAATAATTTCGCTCCACCCTAATCATCAGACTACATCAATGAAAGAACCGCAAGCATAATTGCCGTGAGGCGATATAATCTATTTCGATTGAACACATCCTACCGGATTAATAAATGTTAATCAAGTTAATCGAGAATATAACGCATCATGAAATACACAAAGGACTACATAACCACCGATCAAATAAGACGTTGTAGCTATTACCAAATCTGCAATATAAGCTAGGGATTAGGATGAATTAGAATTCCAATTATTCTAAAGCGTTGTCTAATTATAAATTCAATTTTGCTAAGTACCGTCATATCTGAGAATAGATTTGCATCTGTAGGTACCCGTCTATTTGTACACTGTTGATACAGCCCCCATCAATTTAGAGTCATGAATTAATTTAACTACAATGAAGATTGCATACGTGAGTTTGCTGTCATAAACGAAGGTCTGGTACTTAATGTAGTTGAATACAAGCTGTACGTACATGTTAAAGTAAAATAATTAAGATTAAATAACAAAATAAATGTGCATTATATTTACTTGTTTTAGGTGTGCATTTCACAAGCAATTTCCTACGTGTTTTTGCGAATAAACATGTAATTAAAATATTGTACTACCAAGCTTGACTTGAGGGCTTTAGAGTCCCGCCCACTAAAAAGTCCACGGCGACTTAATGCAAGTACGATTTAAACAAAATGACTGATTTACTTACTGAAACCAAACTCAAGGATTCTACTTAATCAACTCTGCGGAAACAACAGCAATTAAAATAAAGATTACCTTTGGTTTTAAGAGATCTACTTAAGTCTCGATACCAAAACTTTACTTACTTTCATTAGTATAATTGGAAAACAAGCAAAGTTTGTCTTCTAACAATAACAAATTAACCTGCAGATGTTGAACACAAACAAACGAGAAATACTCTCTAAAGATTCCGTGCAGCAATGCGAACGAAGCTCAACTTTTAACTGGACAACCAGTCACAGAGATGGCGGGGACAGATTGACTACATTGATTTTTTAAAACCAAAAAATCAACCTCACAGCCGTAGTATTTAGGCAACTGCACCTCCTCCTCGTGTCCGTACTTTCGTGATAGTAACGGCGCTTAGACCTCTGGACAAATTAACTCAACTTCCCTTAATTAACGGCGCTGAATGCTGAATATTAGAGTGGCGACGGCAACTTTGTATAGAATGTCAGTTTGCTAACTTGTTTTATTTATCCATGACCGCGTCAAAGCTTGAAATACGTTGACGCAGATGCGTATTTACTAGGGGCAAAGGTGGGCTTGGGTGGAGAGGAGTGCCCTATTTATCAAAAGCTTGTAACTTGTAATACAAGTGGAAGTCCCTTTTTGACAGCTTTTGTTAGAAAGAGACTTCCACTTGTATTACAAGTTGCAAGCTTTTGATAAACAGGGCACTTGTCTCGCGAGCAGTTTTGGGCGGCAAATCTTTTTAATAGTATGGCCAGGGCGCCACTGCTGTATGCCGTTTATGCAACAACACATGTGGCGTAATCGCAACCCGCTGTAGACACGCTACGCATAATATATGTCCTGCGTCAAGTTCCAGTATTAGCCCTCTAGAATTCAATCAGCAGTATTTAGTTTATGTATGGTATCCAGTCTTTGAGATAGGTAATTGATCTCCTACCAAATACACTAGTCAGTTCCAATAGGCCCACCTATCTTTCAATTTCGCTCAATATTAACGAAACGATAGACAGAAGCCGATGGAGCGAAATAAAAAAAAATCACTAACGTATATTTCATATTTTGTCCGCTATGTCCGTGTCGATATGTTAGACCTTCACTGAACTTTTTTATCCTTTTTCCATTTTAATACTTTTAACAGATACACCTGCGTCCATCATAGATAGTCAAAGGTTCCTCTCTATGGAAACTCACACACAAAGCGACCCTTTTCATTGCTCTTAAGTGAATCTACAGAAGCAAAAGCTACATGAACTATGTACCTACATAACAACTACCAAATCTAACAAATCCTTTGTAATGTAACTAGACATTCAGTTAAATTTATTCATGAGTAATACGACATTCAAGCATAGTGATCAAGCTGTTCTAAACGACGTTGTGCCTTTTCTATTGTTCAATAAGAGGCAGGAATTCCTTCGCTTTCACCGACCGAGCCGAGTTATGAAGCCTCAAGATAAACGCAGCCGACAAGGCACTCCTTGCGCTCGTTAAGACTTCAACATATCTATACCTACAGCCAACAATAGTGCTGACGCTTCCTCCACATCGGTTAGGAGCGCTGTCAGTTTCGTAGATCGCATTTATCTTATGCCTGTCTACCAGACCACAGCATGCTCAGATAATGTATGATTTAAGTCTTGTTTAAACGCTCCCCTACCTCCCCGTCTTTTTAAAGCTAAAGTCTACTCGTACCGTTACGTCTTTGCTTTGATCATACTATTTATCCAAGGCTAGGAGAAAATTTCCAATCAAAACTCAATCTTAGTCATACTAGAAACTTACAGGCGAAGTTTATAAGTTAGTACTAAGATACGACAGCGTAGGATACAGTTACGGCCACGGTTTTAATGTGTTGCAAGTTTAATTCAAAGCAAGGGTCCGCACACCCGCATATCGAGCCATCGTAATTGCAGCCTTAGTTTCCTCAATACTACTAGTTTCACCAAGTCTTACCGTTAGCCTACAACGGGCAGGCCTGAGCTACCCAGTTACCTACGCAACTTAATCACTTCGCACTTATATCAGATTAAACACCGTTATCAAATAAACTCACTACCTAGATTTTATGGTTATGCCCAACGAGTAAAATGGTTATCTCTAATTTTGTGACGAATGTAAAGTGTATTTCGCACGCTGTTATCAAATTTAGAGCTTTAAATTACGTTTTGAAGCTGCCTAACTTTATTCGAGTGTTAAAATAAATTAGATACAGTAAGTTTGTATTATAAAATCGCAAAGCACAGCAGACACTATACTATACATCACCGTAAAGGTCACATTACATCATACAATCACGCTAAGTGACTCATAAGAGTCATAAGAATTATTTACATAGCTCCTTCTGCTTGCATAAAATATGATCAATTTAACATTATTTATGAACATTATTTTAATCATATTGCAATTTTAGGTCCACATAGAAACTTTTAAGATTTTTCCACTACTTTAGAATCGTACCCGTACGGCGTAAAAGATCAAAGTTTTTCTTTGACGACTGCAAACAGCCTGGCTAGACTGGCTTCACCATGTCGAACCTTCAAAAGTTGTTTGTTCTTTTATTTTTATTCGACGAACACAGAACGGGAGTGCAAGCTAGTAAATATGACGTTCAAGTACCTATGTATCTTGTACTAGTTCATTATATCTTCTTGTCGCGACTTTTGGTTTTAATGATTGGTAGCCTAAAAGCAATCGCGTCCAAGCGTGCATTAACGCCAAAATATAGGTATGAAATTGAAATCGAACGTGTCTTCTGCAAATGTAAATGAATCTACCTCGTTTTCTTTCATTTACCGTCACGTCTGGTTATATTGTGTCAATCCATCGCGCGAATCAGAATCAAGCCCAATGTCACGAGATGTGAACAACTTAATGATGGGGCATTAAGCCTTTTGTCATGTCGGTAGATGTGGTCCTATTAAGTTGGCTCTAAACTTGGCACGCATCAGCTGAGAGATTTGGAGCATTACAATCTGGGTCAGTTGTTTAGTAAGGCGCTTGATGCTGTGCAGAGACAATAGTAACTTGTACTATTACTACGTGGGAGGTAATGAGATGTAAACGTAATTGTTTATTTAATCGTTAGTTCATAATAAGGAGTAAGTAAAAAAAAAGTTTATTTCAATAGAACTTGCTAACTATGTAAACAAACCGCCATATTGAAATTGTCTCTGAATGATCAATTTACTAGTGATGGGCAAGACTCCTACTTACTACTTTACTAATGTCATAGTTTTTTTTTTGTTGTTGTCAAATTGTCAAAAAATTGTCAAGTTTTTAAGTGGGCATCGATTATGTCAAAGACGATTACTAAATTCGTTGTTTATGCCGGAAAAAATATTTATGCACACAATGCACGGCCCACGCAAGATTTTGAGGTTCGTCAATAAATGAGCACTAATTCAACAATCTCAACAACAACGAACAACTAAATAATAAGACATACTTAACTTCTCTGAAAAGTACCGTTAGTTACTAAATTATTTTAGTATCGATTGTTTTTATTGGACAAGACAATGTGGTCTTTGTATAGGCGGAGTCAATTGAGCGTCAAAGAGCCTTGAAGGCTACTTAATGAGTGAAAGGTGACTCCATCATATGCACTGCTAGCTTGAGTCACTGATGCCTTTAATGCGATATTATATGATCAATCTACTATTAGACACAAATTGACACGAACTTAATGAAGCCACACGAATGTGGCGTTCTCACGCAATATAAACAATTTTTGTCTACCTCTTATTCTTTTAACTTGTAAATAACTAAAGCATTATTAATCCGAAAAACAGGTTTTTCTTGAGATATATATGTTTGCACCAATTGCTATATTTGCCAAAATAGGTAACTGAGGGAGAAAACAATAACAACTAATGTCCAAATGGGAATTGCGTTACGATGTATGTTTTCGCTGGAAGAAAGCCAAAAGAAACTTTCATCCAAAACATTTGTAATTCTAAACAAAACATACCTACTGATAAATGTCAAACCACCAACAAATAGGTATATATTGTTGCTATCGTGACATATCCTTTGACAATCCGACACAAGTGTGGACTAGCCGAAATTGAATCCAATTTAATGCAGTGGGCACGGAACATTGATTCCACTAAATGCGCCGATTCTAACCTAACTAGACGACTGATTCAGACGGAACTACTTTAAAACTTAACCGTTTAAACCGATTTACTAATTTTCTCTTCAGTATCGTAATAAATACACTGTGATAACTTAAATTGATGACTTGTGGAAATTGCCAAAATCAAGGATTCATTGGTAGTACAGTCTAAATACGGATAAATTTTACAGTTCACGTTCAAAAGCGTTTTCTACAGTCTAATTGTTACACATACATCCCAACAAACAATTAGGCGACACTTAGCACTTATTTTATCACCTAAAGACATATAACGGCTGTAGAATAGCTATATACTCTAAGCTTACAGGCTCTGGTGACATCAAGGTCTTTAAGAGGTCCATGTATAGCTTTAAGATCCACAGTAGCCGTTTTGGCCGCTATAATGGATCTTAAGCAGCTAGTGTTATAGCTCAAAGTGAATTCTACCACCTTAACATCTATATGAGTAATATGCAGCTGCAATTTTCACTTAAGGTTCTAAACGGGCGATAAAAACTCTTTTATAGCTCCGTTACTCGCAATCGCTTCTTAACTCTCTTGTCTCACTTACAGTCGAAAAGAGAAGTTATGAGTAACTTTTATAGATCATGTAGTCGCAGACGGGCGTTATTCAATACCTTAGTACATCTTATAGTGTTATTAGAGTCTTACTTACAACCTAAGCCTATAGCGCCATGTTAATATGACCGATGAATCAATAAGCAAAACAAAAACTGTTAATTAGAACGTAAATACTTAATAAAAATCGATACGTTTACTCAATATAGACATAATGTTAGTGTTGTTGTATTTAAAACCGGACTTCACGTATCTTGTGTAATTTTGCGAAAATTAAATACGGTGGACCACAATTTAAAAAATATTATATTCAGATAAATATGCAAAGGATCAGAGGCCCTTTAAAATTTTGTTAGTAATACATATAGTTATTGACAGTGTAATTAATTTCGCCATCATAAATCCGCAGATAACACCGGCATCAGTGAACTAAAATAATTATTTGCTTTTATTTATCCGCCATTACATTTCACTTCAAGCTGCCACAGTGCAAGCTTACAAATAATAATACAAAATGGAAACATGTGCAACCAAAGCAGGCAGCGCTAAGGAAAAAATGTGCAATTACCTTCTTGAGTGTTACAAATATTGACTTTAAATGCTAATATACCATCTAAAGCTGAAAGTATCATCTATATAGCTCTATACTAGTACTCAAACAGTTAGTAGTCGCTTATTTGACACCCTTTTAAATCCTAAGTTGTTAATCAACGCTATTACAGCACTACTTTAGCGCTCTTCTACTACAACAGTTTGTAGTCACCTATATGCAACCCATATAGCTCCTAAAGAATTAATTAACACTATTGTAGCTCCACTATACCGCTCTTATGTCTCTTTTTTTATCCGCTAACCCTACTGTAGCACTGTTATAAATCTTATGGTGATAAAATTTGTGCCCAATCCGGGGTTAAAACGGGGTTATAGCCGGCTATAACTCCTATTTTTAGAGTACTAACAACACCTAAAGAGTAAATAGGCGCTTATATAAATCTCTTCTAACCCTTAAATTTAGCGCCTAATGTTAGTTGGGATATATAGTCGTTTTCGATGACGGCGACCCCAAACGTTGTCTAGCGTGAGCCCTAATGTGGCTGGCCAAGCCGAACTTGCTCTTGAATGCTCTAATTGCACGCGTGACCACCGCTTGGCTAAAGCTGTTCTCTACTCTAAGTTGGCGGTGGGTAAGCGGAAGCACGGTGTACATACATAGAGAGATATACGAGCCCCGATGCATATGTTTTCGTCAGGTGACCCCATTTTTTGAGGTTCTCGCGTTTGTTCTAAACTAATGTTTTTGTTTAATAATTACTAATATTTAATGCTTATACTAATGTAATTTAATTTTATATGGTAATACTCTGCAATAACTAAATCTAAATACAAGAAATACCGTTTGTACTGAAAGAAAAAAAATAATGATTTTATATTTTTTTTTTTGACGGGTAGGATTACAACATATGTGAAAAGGGCTATTACCAGGGAAAACAATAGGGCTCTGCCAATGTACTGGCAATTTTGTTTCGAGCCCATGCATGCAGCAGTGCTGTAAGAGAGGACAATATGATTTGGACAACGTTTTTGAAAAGTCCTTTTTTTCAGCAATAAAAGTCTTATGCAATTTTATTATACGATCAAAATAAACTACATTAAACATTGCTATTATGGTTCCCATTACTGGATCATTATATGTTCATGTGTAAAATTTATTAAAATAAACAAAATTGCCTCGCGGAACTAGACGAAAACATATGCATATACGATATGTAGGTACATATGAGCTATTTGAGAATGGTAGATACTTTTGACGCGTAGTCTGTCCCGCTTATTTTGATGATTACTGTAGGTACTTACATAAGATGTGTAGTTATCCTTGAATTCTTAGAATTAGGAGTCACGTATAAAGGGTATTAGTGTTGATGTAGCGTGACCGGAGGTCACAACCTCCTAGCTGTTACCTACTATGACATGTCTCTTTACCGACCACAGGCTACTTCAGTAAACCTAGTTTTAGTATTCGTTTTATGTTTATTTGACGTCTATTACATCTACAAAATAGATAAACCAACCAGGTCTTTATTCGTTATAAAACTAGTAATAAAATATTGTGTACCTATAAAACCGAGTAGGTAAGTGGGTTAAAGTTTTCATATCAATTTATGACGCTCGAAAAAGAGTTCAGTCGTATTCTATGTTATTAACACTTAATGTTATTACTAAATAGTTAGATGATAATTCAAAGACACGAAGCGCAATAAATACGTTACATTTTATCGTTAAACTGACTTAACTTTTAATAGTCACAATACACCACATTATACTTTCTTATTCAACATTTAACAACTAAACCATGATGAGAAAAACAAACAACAAACAATCGATTAATTGGAAAAATTCTGCATGCGGCGGAAAGTTAATCTTAGACCGAGTTGAATTCAAAACCTTTCCATTTCTGTTCAAAACGGTAAAACTTACGTAACACATCATCAAAAACGCTTAACTACTGGCATGCAAATGCCCGTTTTAATTTTTCAAAAGCTATCTTATATGTGACTTTATCAGAATTGGCCACAACAAGCGGTAACTCAATCTCCGGTAAACTAACGTATCCGTGGATCCTTTGCAAGGCTGTAGGTTGCACGAGGGCACTCCACACAATTGAACTGCAGAGACCGTGTCGGTTGGACATCGAAACTCGACCTATGCGCCGATACGTCGACAGTTATACGAGAGCTCTTCCGTGACGCGACATGGGAATAGAATGCAGTAGCGATCAAGGGAAATGTTACATGTAAGTAATATAATACAAGTGATTCTTGGATATATTATTTTGAATCGATGATGGAGAGGTTTTTACAGATCCTAATATTCTATTCTTATTTAAACATCAGGCGTCTTCTACGAGCTGCAATTATAGACTTCTTGTTTCAACGTCGAAAAGATTTGTGTACTTCAGAGTTTTCCTGATATTTTAGACACAAAGTTGGCAAATGTATTAGGGGCTGGTAATATACATAATTACCTACTGTTCCGAGTTATATGACATTGTTTAACAAATAAACAAACAGATAAGAGTTATAATTTTCCATGCTCATTGCAACACAAATTGAATAAGTTAACAAATTAAGTATAACAGTAAAAACGTCAGCTTAATTTGTATTAATTAACTGGCCATTATGGCATTGGCATTTATTTGGAGGAAAATGAGTAATTAATTTGAGTAGTCGTGAACGAGCATTTCGATTCGATTAAATCGAAAATTAAGCTGAGTAGATAGCACATTTCGCGGTCAACCGCAAGTGCTAAAGGTACGATTAACAGGTACGGTTCGAGTTGACAAAGGAATGTCTTAAATTAGATACAGTCACGGTAGAAATATACACACATTTGGAACTTACTGCCGTATTCGAACTTCAAGATATTCACAAGAGACGACACGTACTAGATACATTCTAGATACGTTATAGTTCAGATATCAACTAGTTCTCTTTTGCAGCGCAATTCGGACAACCAATGTCACTTTTACGTTAGATAGAGTAAGATATCTATTAGATGTGAATTGAATCTCTGAGTAATATCCTGTGGAAATCGTTCAAGATTATCTCCAGAATGTGCAAATGTCAAATTTGACAAGTGAGATCTTAAACATATCGTTATCGTATCTTGGTGATGTGATGTCTTAAAGATATCTAATAGATGTCTATTTCAAAATCCGAATCGGGCCTTTAAAACAAAGTAAAACAAATCCAAACCCGTTTACTGTACAGTACAAGTGGTATATAGATTTATCTAGAATTTGGGTTTGGGTTTTGGGTTAGAATTTGAGTTTTGGTTTTCGGTTGCGGAGGTTGCGGATGAAAGTCCTGCCGGAAGCGTAAATTCCATTTTTTCCTTTAATATAAAATTTGGGTTTAATCTATCAAAATCTAGTATATGTAGCTTAGGCAATTAATCTTATTAGACTTCGGCCGGTAATTTTACACCTATATTTGTAACACTGACGAAAAGTCAAAAGATATAATACAAGAAATGACACGAACCTTCATACACTTTCTATAATTTGTCTTGTAAAAATAATTAAAGTAGGTAGGTACCTACTTGTATGACGGGAGCTCGCGACTCAAACGGATCCCTCCTCGTAATATGAAATATAAATTAACTTAGTGAACATCTGCTCGTTTGTCTAAATTTTTTTTTTTTTTTTTTTATTATGCATGGGTTTACTCATGGCCACAGACTAGCCGAGGCGTAGACGTGGCCTACGATGGAGCGAGCTCGCCCAGAAGGTGCCTGTTCACTCTTGATTTGAAGGTTGCCGGGTTATAAGAGCACGGAAATATAGACGCCGGCAAGGAATTCCATTCCCTGGCAGTGCGCATAAGGAAAGTAGAAGCAAAGCGCTTAGTGCGAATTGGCGGAATATCTACCAAGTAAGGATGGAAACCGGCCGTGCGTCTAAAAGTCCGATGGTAGAATGGGGACGGTGGAATGAGCTCGTGTAGCTCTTGGGCACACTCCCCGAAGTGCAACCTGTAGAATACCGACAGGCTGGCGACTTTCCGCCAAATAAATCTTACCTATTTTATATAAAGGCTGCAGACATCATGCAAAATATTTTTAACATATGCGTCACCTATATTTATTAAATTGTTACTGGCTCACAATAAATAGTGAATGCAATAAATGAATGCCTGAATTGAAAAAAATAATGCTTATATTTAACGCCCAAATACGGTAGGCCGAGAGCCTTGTATTCTGTAGTCAATATTTACTGACTGTTATTCTCAATGTCAACATACGATTATACATACGATTGATAGCCGAAAGGCATTGTAAACTTTAATTGAAATACACTCCTTTAAAAACGAGAGATATATTTTATTGAACGCGTCATCATGTTACATAAAAATTGGAGTACCAAGACGAACTTGTAATTAAAATAAAAATCTGTTTTAGTATGATGTATACGTATATAATATGTATGTATGTACATAATTTTAAATGTCGGTTGAAAAATATGCAAGCATAAACCAAGTTTCTAAATACTACATAGCACCTCGCTTACTGCAATATGTGAAACAAAAATCAAATTAAATTTGATATAAATATCAATTTGAAAAAAAAACGGTAATAATCAATAGGTTTTAAAAAACCCCATAAAGGTTTTTGACAATATTTTTTTTACTTAAGTCAATCTTTCGAAAATAATCGCTTCGGGCGTCCAAAAAAATGTGTGTGTCCCTGAGATTATATTAATTGCGCGAATGTCCTTCTGATTTTAACTACAGTCGTTTAGTTGTAATAAGTACCTACTACTAGTAATGAACGTACTAACGTTTTATAATCATCAGAATATTTAAATCTAAATAACATAAATCGAGTACACGGCAATAACATAAGTGGGTCGGGCATTGCATCGGGTTGCACCGGCGGCGGCAGTGGTGCGTGCATCCATCGTCTTCGATCGGTCGCTAAACCCATCACGCTCTATTTACGATATTTGCTTTTATAACGCGAACGCGCGGACGTGTGAATGATAATGTCGGGTTTCTGTTGGGATTGCTTCTGTGCTGCTTTTTTTTTTTAAGGTCGCTTTTTAACAACAAAGGTCATTAGCGACCACAAGATAATTACAATTTTTGATATATATCGATTAATTTTATAAATCTAAGTACATACATGTAAATATCCGTCATTTAAACAATCATTTAAGGTCTTAGGCAACTTACAGATTTCTTTTTCTTTCTTATATGCTAAACACTCAATTAAAATATGGTTCACAGTCAACTCCAAACCGCATTTATCACATTTATTTCTTTCAGTCTTAGTAATAAGATTCTGTGCTGTTTTGTCTTAGCGTCCGTTTGAAAACTTTGAACCAACTTTACTATACACTAGCCAAAATGCCAATCGTTTGCGCCGTAGACGATGTAGCAACGCTAATGTCTCTCTGTCGCAATTGTGTAGGTAGGTATATGGAAAAGCGAAAGAAAGACAGTACCGTTTCGTTCGCTACTCTAGGCCATCTGTAGTGTGATTGTCGCAATTAACGCAGTATTTTATTCCGATTGAGGTAGCTATAGGTAGGACACGGGCTATAGGGTACGGACACTATACTGTCATTATGAATATTATCACAAAATAACTACATGCAACATACCTACACCCTCAGACATACTGAATATTTTGATTTTTATTACTTAGGTACCTACGGCGGTTGCTCTGTGCTCTTTACCTGATCCGGATACCGGATTTCTCATTTCAATATCAATTTTTCTCATTGAATATAGGGCAAACGTTTTAAATTCCGCACGTGGTCACTAAATCGCCTCTGCCATGATTAGGGTTAAATTCTAACAAAATCGTTAATCCCATATAGGGTCGCATGCTGACTACAACTGAACCCGATTTAAATGCGTTAATATGAAGTCCTAATGTTGTTAATAATTAGGCTATAAAGTTAGCCTTTATAGCCTGATTATTAACAATATTAACTAACTAATATTAATGTTGCACCGAAAAACATTTATGTATTTATTTTATAATCAATTCTTATATTATCATAATCATATCACTTAATACTTATGTGTAAGTATATTTTAGTAATCTACTCGTACATAATCCAGTCGGTTGGGCAATAAGCAATTGTATAAAATCTGATAGCAAAATAACATCCATAACCTATAAATGTTTCATGCAGATTTAGAAACTCATAAAATATAGATTAAAAGTAAAATGATTGTAACATCAAATAACTATTCGTACAAAATAAAAGTCTAGATTTAGCGAAACGTTTTTACCTACTTGTCTGGCTGATCAACAATGTAAGCCGGTGTAATCTGTAGTTCACATTCGATTTACCCATCGGCCTGATAAATTGGGATGTGGTTACGCAGGCCCAAAGCGTAAATTTTTCGTGAAATTGATTTTCGGATAGTAACACTAGTAAACAACGATTTAACGTGCGAAAACAACGAAGATTACATTAGTGGATATATTGGCAAATAAATTTCAAGCTCCATCGTGGTTTATTTTAGATTTTCTACAAACTTCGAAATTTCAATACGGCTTCAAGTTTTCATAGACATAGAGGAGTATTGCAAAATGCGGATGAAACCAAATACAACGTAAACACAATTTTGTATGAAAACTGCACATCGATTCTTCTTCATTCCGTTTATTTACGACAGTGAAAGATAATAGATAACGCGGCATGCTAACCCGCCAGTTTTTTTCAAACATTTTTCAAGCTCGCCTCTCACGGGTTCGCTGACAAGCTTGTTGTTTATTTTTATAATGGGAAAACGAACGCGGATAGAAAAGTGACTGTCACAACAATTTGCTGGTAGTTCCCACACTTTTTTATTTACTTAGTGACATTTCTCTTGAAATATAAAAAATACATATTTTACATATTCCAAGGTCCGCCCATTTCTACAGCAACTGAGACAAAATTATAGACAAAGTTCTACCTAGTTCGATTTAGGGAAATTTGATCTGCTTAAACTACTACTCATATAAGCAGCAGGCTGTAGATTTTTTATCCATGGTAGTATAAGACCGATAGACAAGTATTTTACATATAACATGTGTTCACAAGTAGTGCATACCATACGTGCGATGTCTTCAGCAATCGGGAACATTAACACGAAATAGCTTTTAAAATGTAACAGCCTCACTTCACAAAGCAAACTAAAATCTTTTTGTATTTATTTTCAGGATGGGAGCTAAAAGGATTACACTGTTACAAATTTTTCAACATCAGGCATTCCTGGGAGAAAGCGGCAGACTTATGTCGAAGGTTAGTAAAATTATATTTTGTACCCACAAAAGTGTTGTGCATTATTTTTAGTGCTGAACATATTTACACTGATAGTACGTGGATTACCTACATTTATAAATTAGTGACTTATATATATATAACCATTAGTAAAATGAAACAATTCATCTTTGATCATTTGCAATCATTAAAGGTACCTAAAAACACAAATTGTTACAAAATACTTAAGTACATCTTGGTTAATATATCGATCGTCAATATCGTCGTAGAACTCTATTCGTGACAAGATAATGAGATTCCACTACGCAAATTTACAGGTACGGCAGCGAACTTATGGTCGTAGACACCTACACGGAAAACAACATGACAGCGAGCATGGTGCCGGCTAGCCCCAGCAACAACCACTACTGGCTGGGACTTGCGACGGTCGATGACCTCAGGACGAACACCCTGGAGTCTGCTGCTGGCACTCTCGTCTCTCAGTATGCAGGGTTCTGGGATCTAAGGCAGCCTAATCCTAAAGATGGAGAATGCGTTGACGTCCATGTCACGGCTGACAGCCAATCCTGGGAACTTACAACATGTGAAAGTCTTCTTCCTTTCATGTGCAGAGCTAATGCCTGCCCTTCTGGTGAGTTTACAATTAATTGAATGAATAAATTTTTCGTATGTTTGTGGGATACTAAAGTCGAGTATTCCAACCTCAGTCGTAGGTATATACAATATATGTACAGCAAAAATAACGTTAATCAAAAATGCCAAAAAGGAAACTAAAAATGTGTGCAGGATCCTAAATAAACACAGACAAAAGGTTAAGCTTTGGTTAATAAAGCGGAACCAATCTTTATTTAAGTAAACAATGCGATTCTCAAAACAATTGTGTTGCGTTTCAGGAACCTTCCATTGTTCCAACGGAAAATGCATTAATGCAGCCTTCAAATGTGACAAGCAAGATGATTGTGGTGATGCTTCCGATGAAATGGACTGTGCTGCCGAATGTCATTTCTACATGGCCAGCAGCGGAGATGTATTAGAGAGTCCAAACTATCCCCATAAATATCCTGCTTTCAGCGATTGTAAGTGGACCTTGGAAGGGCCACAAGGTCAAAACATCCATCTGCAGTTCCAGGAATTCGAAACTGAAAAAACCTTCGACACAGTTCAAATCTTAGTCGGCGGAAGAACAGAAGATAAATCAGTAAATCTAGCAACATTATCAGGGAAACAAGACATATCGAACAAACTATTTGTTTCCGCTTCCAACTTTATGATAATTAAATTCAGCACAGACGGCTCTGTAGAAAGAAAAGGCTTCCGTGCCTCTTGGAAGACTGAGTCATCGAATTGTGGTGGTATTCTTAGGGCCACTCCACAAGGTCAAGTATTGACATCGCCTGGCTATCCGACTGGTTACCCTGGAGGCTTAGAATGTATGTACATTATTGAAGCACAAGCCGGAAGAATAATTTCATTGGAAATAGAAGATTTAGAGCTAGGTATGAATAGAGATTACATTGTTGTTAAGGATGGAAACACTCCCTCTAGTCCCGTACTTGCTAGGTTAACCGGACCTGGTGAGGAAAATCAGAAAGTAGTTGTATCAACTACAAATCACCTCTACATGTACTTCCGTACAAGCCTAGGTGATTCTAAAAAAGGCTTCAATATGAGATACTCTCAAGGCTGCAAAGCAACTGTCATCGCAGCTAACGGCACACTTACGTCGCCTGCATACGGACTTGGCAATTATCCGAACAATCAAGAATGTTTATTTAGGATAAAGAACCCGAATGGTGGCCCGCTTTCCCTGAAATTTGATGAGTTCAACATTCATCCGTCTGATGTTGTACAAGTTTTTGACGGAGCAAGCACTAGTGGTTTGAGATTACATTCGGATAATGGCTTCATTGTCAAACCAAGGATTACATTAACTGCGTCCAGCGGAGAAATGTTAATACGGTTCGTGTCTGATGCTTTGCATAATGGACCCGGGTGGAAGGCGACATTCTCAGCAGGTATGTTACTACTACAGCTTCTTCTTTATTTTTTTCACTGAAATAATCGAAATTCTTATTAACGCTTTGCTTTTACTTATTTCAGATTGCCCACCACTGAAGTCCGGCATTGGTGCTTTAGCATCAAACAGAGATACCGCCTTTGGAACAGTCGTGACCTTCTCGTGTCCGATTGGTCAAGAGTTCGCTACTGGAAAGTCTCGAATCACTACAAAGTGTCTTGATGGAGGAAAATGGTCGACTACATACATTCCTGGTTGCCAAGGTAAACAATATTTTTGAACATGTCTTACTTATTCTTAACAAAGACAATGTTTTTAGTTTCTTACAAACATTAACCCCAATGTTTTAATTTTACAGAGGTTTATTGCGGCCCAGTCCCACAAATTGATAATGGTTTCTCAATCGGCTCAACCAATGTTACCTATCGTGGTGTTGCAACTTACCAGTGCTATGCCGGATTTGCTTTCCCCACTGGACAGCCAATTGAAAGGATATCTTGCTTGTCTGATGGCAGATGGGAAAGGACACCAACCTGTCTCGGTAAATACAATTTGAAATGTAATATACTAATTTATTTATTAATTACTCACGAATTCTAATGGAGTATTTTCCTTTTTCTAGCCTCTCAATGCGTGGCCCTACCAGATGTTTCTCACGCAAATGTGACCATTCTCAACGGTGGTGGCCGCAGCTACGGTACTATTGTCCGTTACGAGTGCGAGCCAGGGTACGTCCGATCAGGTCAACCCGTGCTTCTTTGTATGAGCAACGGAACATGGTCCGGTGACGTGCCTACTTGCTCAAAGGCTCTGTGCCCGAAGTTCCCCGAAATCAAAAACGGTTTCATTGTTGACCAAACGAGGGTTTACATGTACGGCGATGAAGCTCGTGTACAATGTTTCAAAGGTAATTTTACCTACTGAACCATCAAATCCATAACAAATAATTTCCAACCATGAGCAAGTTAAATATTGTTGCAATAAATATTTTCAGGATATAAACTTACTGGACCTAGCGTACTAAAATGCGGACCAAATCAAGAATTCGATGCGCCGCCAACATGTGATGACATCAATGAATGCCTGATCAGCCAATGTGATGCAGCTTCTACGGATTGTAAGAACACTCAAGGTGGATTCTATTGCCCTTGTCGCCCAGGATTTGCTCCAAGCATGGACTGCAGGCCTGTTGGGGATTTGGGTCTAATCAATGGCGCTGTGCCTGATGAATCAATAACAACTTCTACTCCAGAACCTGGCTATCACAAAGGGGTAAGTTTAACCGTAAATAAATTCTTCCTGTTATAGAACATAAGGATCGCGCAAAGTGGAGGAAAGCAAGTAGTAAAACGGACCCTGGCAAAGGCCGGGATTACGCTAGGTACATAGTTAGAAGATAGAACATAAGTAACATGCAAATTTTAAATTTTGTTTCATAGACATTCCCAATCAATTCACGGCAATAATGATGAGTTTGCGAGACGTGATACAAAAGGGCTGTAGCAAACCATTATTAATTCAATATCAACTTAATAATTCAATGTTATGCAAAAACTTCAATAATTATAAGATCTGTGCATTTTTAATAACTGTTGTTTTTAATTTTAGATGGTTCGCTTGAATAATGGAGGAGGATGGTGCGGTAACAACTTGGAAGCAGGAGCCAACTGGGTCTTGATTGATTTAAGAGCACCAACAATCATTAGAGGATTCAGGACCATGAGCGTCATGCGAGCCGACGGCAACATTGCGTTCACCTCAGCTATAAGAATACAGTACACGAACGATTTAACGGATGTTTTCAAAGACTACACAAATCCCGATGGCACCGCTGTAGAATTCCGCATTTTGGAACCAACCCTATCAGTCCTGAATTTACCAATGCCGATAGAAGCACAATACGTCAAATTCAAAATTCAAGACTACGTTGGCGCCCCTTGCTTAAAACTGGAAGTTATGGGTTGTGCACGACTGGACTGTGGTGACATTAACGAATGTAGTGAAAATAACGGAGGATGCGAGCAGAAATGTATTAACACGTAAGTATTACTCTCTCCTAACAAGCAATACCTATGCCACTTCACGCATATTTATTAGTACTACTAGTAAAAACTAATTCAAGCCTGCGGCTTTCAACGGTATTTTAGTTAGGTCTTTACCCACCCACTACTGAATATAAGCTATCAAATATACGTAAACTTACTGACTCTTTTTTTTCAGACCTGGAAACTACTCTTGCGCCTGTAACATTGGTTACGAACTATACGCCTCGAACGGAACTGCTGGATTCAGTATCGAGAAATCTGAAACTGGAGAACGTGATGGTGACACCTATCAACGAAACAAATCCTGTGTCCCGGTTATGTGCCCGCCGCAGACCGCTCCTGAGAATGGAAAACTTCTTTCTACAAAATCCGCATATCATTTTGGTGACATTGTTCAGTTCCAATGTGATTTCGGATACGTAATGTCTGGGTTCTCATCACTTCTCTGCACATCCAGTGGTACATGGAACGGAACGGCTCCAGAGTGTCAATGTAAGCTAAATACCAAGTATTACCTACAAATGATTCAAATGAAATACCTATTCATCTTGTTTGCTATTGAGCAAAGCATTTAAACTACAATTATGTTTGTTTTACAGATGCACGCTGTGTAACTCTTTCTGATGATAAGAATGATGGGCTAAAGGTTATCAGAGATGATCCCGAAAGTGTTCTTCTGCCTTATAGAGACAACGTAACAATCACTTGCACTTCGCCTGGACGTCAACTAAGAAACACGATCACGTCATCGTTTAGACAGTGTGTTTATGATCCCAAACCGGTACGAGTTTAATTTTAAACTGTTGAATTATAAACATCTAAAAAAATATTGAGGACATATTTCAACAGTGTAATCATATATGCTTCCTTTACAGGGTCTACCGGAATATTGGCTGTCTGGAGCTCAACCACAATGCCCAAGAAAAGACTGCGGTGTCCCAATGCCTACACCTGGCGCAGAGTATGGCCAATATCTTGACACAAGATACCAAAGTTCTTTCTTCTTCGGATGCCAAAATACGTTTAAACTGGCTGGACAAACAAGCAAACATGACAACGTAGTCAGGTGCCAAGCTAATGGCATTTGGGACTTCGGCGATTTAAGATGCGAAGGACCTGTCTGCGAAGACCCAGGCAGACCTGCTGATGGCTTCCAAATTGCGAGAAGTTATGAACAAGGCTCAGAAGTATTGTTTGGCTGCTCCCGACCAGGATACATTTTAATTAACCCTAGACCTATTACCTGCATCCGCGAACCAGAATGCAAAGTCATCAGGCCACTCGGATTAGCATCAGGCAGAATACCCGACTCGGCTATCAATGCTACATCAGAACGACCTAACTATGAGGCTAGAAATGTCAGGCTCAACTCAGTAACCGGTTGGTGTGGAAAACAAGAAGCATTTACATATGTTAGCGTTGACCTGGGTAAAGTTTACAGAGTTAAGGCTATTCTTGTCAAGGGTGTTGTAACTTCAGATATTGTAGGCCGCCCTACTGAGATCCGCTTCTTCTATAAACAAGCCGAAAACGAAAATTACGTCGTGTACTTCCCGAATTTCAACCTTACTATGAGAGATCCAGGAAACTACGGAGAATTGGCGATGATTACGTTGCCTAAATATGTACAAGCTAGATTTGTTATTTTGGGTATTATCAGCTTTATGGACAACGCTTGTCTGAAGTTTGAGCTTATGGGTTGCGACGACAATACCGCAGAGCCATTGTTGGGTTACGATTACGGATATTCTCCTTGTGTTGGTAAGTTGACATTAATTTAATAATGACATTTATTTAACATTATTTTTCACGTTCAGTAATATGCCTTCTCTCCAAAGTATATGCTTTCGTTTGATCTGCAATGCAAGTGTTTATTATTGTTTGTTTTTCTTTCAGATAACGAGCCCCCAGTTTTCCAAAACTGTCCTCAGCAGCCAATAGTTGTTCAAACAGATGTAAACGGAGGACTCTTGCCTGTCAACTTTACTGAACCAACCGCAATTGATAACTCTGGTGCTATTGCTCGATTAGAAGTCACTCCACAACACTTCAAAACACCCATTCAAGTATTCCACAACATGGTAGTGCGTTATGTCGCTTTCGACTTTGATGGCAATGTCGCAATATGCGAAGTAAACATTACAGTGCCAGACTATACGCCACCAAAACTAAGTTGCCCGCAGAGCTACGTTATTGAATTAGTAGATAAACAAGACAGTTATGCCGTCAATTTCAATGAAACTAGGAAAAGGATTAATGCTTCAGATGCATCTGGTGAAGTTTTCTTGAAGTTTATTCCAGATAGAGCCGTCATTCCAATTCGTGGCTATGAAAATGTCACTGTTGTGGCCTCAGACAAGTATGGAAACAAGGCCCAATGTCATTTCCAGGTATAAAACATTGATTAATTGAATTTATATGAATATTCCTATGATAGTGATGTCTGTTTGATGTTTTTAAGCCGATTTTTAAAATTTGTAGGTGTCTGTCCAAGCTACACCCTGTGTAGATTGGGAACTGACTCCTCCAGCCAATGGTGCACTTAACTGCCTTCCTGGAGACCGAGGAATTCAGTGCATTGCCACTTGCAGTCCTGGCTTCCGATTTACTGATGGAGAACCTGTAAAGACCTTTGTCTGTGAGACCAAACGTCAATGGGCCCCAACAGCTGTCGTACCAGATTGTGTGTCGGAAAGTAAGTTTAACAGGATTGACTGCGTTTGTGCCAATGAGCAAATTTTTCATCATGTCAAAGAGGGTAAATAAATAAATATTTGAATGACTACTTTTTTTCAGATACCCAACAAGCGGCTTATCATGTTGTAGCCAGCGTGCAGTATCGAGCTCTCGGTGCAGTATCTAACGCATGCCTGCCACAATACAAGGATCTACTTGCACAATATGATAACATTCTAAATGAAAGACTTAGCCAACGTTGCTCAGCTGTTAACGTTAATATCAACGTTACATTCGTAAAAGCTATGCCAAGCCTGCTTGATGAGAATGTAGTGAAAATGGACTTCGTTCTCGCCATCATCCCAGCAATCAGACAAACACAGCTGTACGATTTATGTGGCTCTACATTAAATTTGATATTCGATTTATCTGTGCCATATGCTAGTGCCTTAATTGAACCAGTACTTAATGTGTCGTCTATCGGAAATCAATGTCCGCCACTGCGCGCAATCAGAAGTTCTATTTCGAGAGGATTCACTTGTAGTGTTGGTGAAGTACTAAATATGGATACTAATGACGTTCCAAGATGCTGTAAGTAACAAAATCTTAAATTTTAATAATCTTATCATCAGTTGTAGAAATGTATTTATAACTAGAATATTTTATTACAGTACATTGCCCTGCTGGAACCTTCGCTGGTGAAAAACAGAAATCTTGCACAATGTGCCCACGGGGATACTTCCAGAATCAAGCCCGCCAAGGCTCATGCCTCAAATGCCCGCAAGGAACTTTCACAAGAGAAGAGGGTTCAAAGGAAGTTACTGATTGTATACCCGTGTGCGGATATGGTACATACTCGCCAACAGGTCTAGTGCCGTGTCTGGAATGTCCAAGAAATAGCTACACCTCAGAGCCCCCACCAGGTGGATTCAAAGACTGTCAAGCTTGCCCCGTAAATACGTTCACCTACCAGCCCGCTGCGCCAGGAAGAGATAGATGTAGAGCGAAATGTGCTCCCGGAACTTACTCTCCAACAGGACTAGCGCCATGTTCTCAGTGCCCAAGGAATTTCTATCAAAACTTGGTAGGACAGACATCTTGCATGGAATGCCCGACTAACATGAAGACTGTAGGAACTGGAACTACTGGACTAGAGGAATGTTTACCAGTCGAATGTTCTAACAGCGCTTGTCAACACGGCGGCCTCTGTGTACCTAAAGGCCATGGTGTCCAATGCTACTGCCCAGCTGGCTTTTCGGGACGCAGGTGCGAAATTGATATAGACGAGTGCGCGAGTCAACCTTGTTACAATGGAGGAACATGCACAGACCTACCCCAAGGCTATAGATGTTCTTGCCCTCCTGGTTATGGCGGTATCAATTGCCAAGAAGAAAAGTCCGATTGCAGAAACGACACTTGTCCAGAACGAGCTATGTGCAAGGACGAACCTGGATTTGACAACTATACCTGTTTATGTAGATCTGGGTATACTGGCATTGACTGTGACATTACGGTACGTCATACTACTATTTATTTATTGTCTGTATTTTAGAGAAATACATTGTATTTTATTTATTGTTTGTATTTTTTCTTTATTTTTTATGATATCATTATTTTTTCTTGAATCTTCTCCTAATCATTTTGTATTTCAGATTGATCCTTGCTCGGCCAATGGAAATCCTTGCAGTAACGGCGCATCGTGCATAGCACTTCAACAGGGCCGATTCAAATGCGAATGCTTGCCAGGCTGGGAAGGTCAGCTCTGCGAAACAAACACTGATGACTGCATTGAAAAGCCTTGTCTCCTTGGTGCTCCTTGTACAGACTTAGTGAACGACTTCAGCTGTGCCTGCCCGCCAGGCTTCACTGGAAAACGCTGTCATGAAAAAATAGATCTTTGCTCGAATGAGCCATGCAAACACGGCATTTGTGTCGACAAACTCTTTGTCCATCAATGCATTTGTGATCCAGGCTGGAGCGGCCCATCATGTGACATTAATATCAACGAATGCGTCATTTCCCCTTGTGAGAACGGTGGCCAATGTATTGATGGCATTGACGACTTCACTTGCAACTGCGAAGCCGGTTATACCGGAAAGAGATGTCAACACACGATTGACGATTGCGCGTCTGACCCTTGTCAGAACGGTGCCACATGCGTCGACCAATTAGAAGGATTCGTATGCAAATGTCGACCCGGATTTATTGGCTTGCAATGTGAAACGGCTATCGATGAATGCTTGAACGAACCTTGCAACCCGATCGGCACAGAACGTTGCATTGATTTAGATAATAAGTACCAGTGTATGTGCAATGAAGGATTTACTGGAGAGACGTGTGAAACCAACATTGATGATTGCGCATCGGATCCCTGCTTCAATGGCGGTACATGCCAAGATGAAATTGGAAGCTATAAGTGCACATGTCACCCCGGATGGACTGGACATCGTTGCGAACATGACATTGGAAACTGCGTCAACAGACCTTGTCAAAACAATGCCAACTGTATTGATCTTTTCCAAGACTATTTCTGCGTGTAAGTTATATTTTCTTTCCTCCTTCTAATTTTTTCTGCTTCAACGTGTCATTTTATGCTTTAATAATTTTTAATAGTTAGGGAGGCGAGGTAGCTAAATGGCGTAATTCAACGGCGCCGTCGAGACCTATCAAAATCGAAAGATAAAATAATTTCGAAAAGAAAAGCTCGTATGGCAAAAACCATTTTAGCGGTGGGTTTGGCGTGTACGGTTTTTCAAAAATGTTAAAAAAAACAGTTACTTGGGCATTCTCGAGCGCGTCAGATATTCATACTACGTATGCCCCGAGTGCCTCTGATAACAACGGTATACTAATCTGCCGGTTTGCGTGGTGGGGGTAGGCATATAAAGTAATCAAAAATGCAAAAAAAAAAAAAATACTCGAGCGCGTCAGATTTTCGGAAGGGGTGTTAAGTAGGCCCCAAGGAAGCTTCCTTTAAAAAAACTGACGATTTCGGCGTGACGATAAGTTACGATGAATTTTTCAAAATGCAAAAAAAAAAAGTTTTTTTGAAATACTCGAGCGCGTCAGATTTTCATAGGGGAGGTTTATCTCGGTATCCTGAAAGCATATTTTTTTAATCTGACAAAAATGTTAGTGGGTTCTCTTAATCTGACCGATTTTATGATGCTTCAAGTCAAAAAGTTTTAACTTTGGACAAAAATGTAAAGAGACCTTTTTTGTGTAAAATAAAATTACCTTTTTTGTTTATTTAAACTTTTTTTTTGTAAAATGTATCGTTCGCGACTTATATGCCGCAACGCGTTCTTAGGAAGACGAAATGGCTCCTCCACACTTCCGGTCATGCGGAAACCGGCAGATTTTGTATTATTAGTAAGTTTTAGATTATATTCTTCAAAATAAAAAATAAAAATCGCGCTCGAGAATGCCGGATTAACGTTTTTTTTTTACAAGTTCGCGACCCTATAACTCGGCGGCGTCAAGGACTTATCGTCAGATTAGTTAAATTTAGTCTTTAAACACTAAAATCAACCCCCAATATCTTAATCTGACGCGCTCGAGTATTTCAGACTATCCATTTTTTTTTACTAATCTGATCGTCTATCCTAGGCGCGCGTCACTACATATAGAGCTAAATACTTTACAAGGTTGTTCTATTAGGTCTAAGGTATCTCTCATATCTTAAACTGCCACGCTCGAGTATTGCCGAAAATTCCCCTATTCGCCTCCCTATCCCTAACTATAAGGTACTTAACCAAAATAATTTTTACAGGTGTCCAAGTGGCACAGACGGAAAACAATGTGAAACAGCTCCTGAAAGGTGCATTGGCAGCCCTTGCATGCACGGTGGAAAATGTCAAGACTTTGGTTCTGGCCTCAACTGCACTTGCTCTGCCGACTACACCGGTATCGGATGTCAATACGAATTTGACGCCTGCGAAGCTGGACTTTGCCAGAATGGAGCTACGTGCGTTGATAATGGAGAAGGCTATTCTTGCGTTTGTGCACCTGGTTTTAAGGGAAAGAACTGCGATGAAGACATAATCGACTGCAAAGAAAACTCGTGCCCGCCTTCAGCGACCTGCATCGATTTACCTGGAAGATTCTACTGCCAATGTCCATTCAACCTTACTGGAGACGACTGCAGAAAATGTAAATATCTTATTTTACTTATTTTTCCGTTTTTTTAAAGATACCTACTCGACCAGTGTTTTAAATACTTTTTTATGTTTCAGCTATAAGCGTGGACTACGACTTGTACTTCAGCGACCCATTACGTTCAAGCGCCGCTCAAGTAGTGCCATTTGACACTGGATCAACTGACAGTTTAACAATTGCTATGTGGGTACAATATACGCAACAAGATGAAGGGGGCGTTTTCTTCACGGCGTACAGCGTTAGGTATATTTATGGATTTTGTTTCTCTTGGACAATATTTTGATGAAACACTAAAAAATTGTCCTCTGTATTCCTTTTATTTACATTTTATATTTTTTCCAGCAATTCTCACATTGCCCTAAACAGAAGATCCATCATCCAGGCGCACTCAAACGGTGTGCAAGTATCTTTGTTCCCTGAACTTCAAGATGTGTATCTTAGTTTCGGAGAGTACGCTACGGTGAATGATGGACAATGGCACCATGTGGCTATCGTGTGGGATGGCAGTAACGGTGGTGAATTGACGCTGATCACTGAAGGATTGATTGCCAGCAAGATTGAAGGATATGGCAGTGGACGAACACTACCGCAATAGTACGTAAAACGGTTTGCAAATCGCATTTATTATAATAAAATAAAATTCTTCTTGCTTCGTTTGAATTTCACAGTGTATAGGTATGTATACTTATTCGGTTTTCATTTTCAGTGTTTGGGTTACATTAGGAAAGCCTCAATCAGACAATCCAAAGTCATATACCGAATCAGGCTTCCAAGGCCACCTCACTAAAGTACAAATCTGGAACCGCGCTCTAGACGTTACCAACGAAATTCAGAAACAAGTACGCGACTGCAGAACGGAGCCAGTCCTTTACAGCGGACTTGTACTCACATGGGCCGGATATGAAGATGTTATCGGAGGAGTTGAGAGAATTGTACCATCTCACTGTGGACAAAGGGTATGCCCCAACGGTTATACGGGTGGAAAATGCCAACAGTTACAAGTAGACAAAGAGCCGCCACGCGTCGAGCGCTGTCCTGGCGATCTGTGGGTAATTGCAAAGAACGGAACTTCTATCGTCAGCTGGGATGCACCAGCGTTCAGTGATAACGTGGACGTCGTTAAAGTAGTAGAAAAGAATGGTCACAAGCCAGGCCAGAACCTTGCTTGGGGAGACTATGACATTGCATATGTTGCTTACGACGCAGCTGGTAATGCTGCCACTTGCACTTTCAAGGTCACCGTTTTATGTAAGTACCACGAGTTTATATTTTATTTTATTTTACGTGCGTCGTATTCTCAATAAAAAATCTATTGAACCGTTGTAATTTTCTTCAGCTGAATTCTGTCCTCCATTGGCGGACCCGCTTGGAGGATACCAGTCTTGCCGAGACTGGGGTGCAGGAGGTCAATTCAAGGTGTGCGAGATTGCCTGTCGCGATGGCCTTCGATTCTCGCAACCTGTACCGCCATTCTACACTTGCGGTGCTGAAGGTTTCTGGAGGCCTACGACCAACCCGACTCTGCCAATGGTTTACCCTGCTTGCTCACGTAAGAATATTTCAAAAGTCATATTACGTTTATTTGATAATGTTGACTCTTGGTTGATAAACTTTTGAACTAATGTTAATGTTGCAGCGGCAAATCCGGCACAGCGAGTCTTCAAAATTTCAATGTTGTTCCCGAGTTCCGTACTTTGCAACGATGCTGGGCAAGCCGTACTACGGCAGAAGGTTCGCAGTGCTATCAACCAGCTCAACAGAGACTGGAACTTCTGCTCTTATGCTGTTGATGGTAAATATCAAATCCCTATACGTTTTTTCGTAGAAAAGATTGAACAAATCTTTTGGAAAATTTGTAGCAATAGAAATCGATCGAACTAGAAATTTTGTGGAAAGAGAAATCTGTATTCTCAATTTTCTTCTATTGCTTCATAGTTTTGGGTATAGACAGGAGTACCTACTTCTGTTTATACCCAAAACAATGTAAACAACTCTACCTACGTAGAGTTAAGGAAAATCTCTCTACTGGCTATGATGCTTGAGTGGTATAGTGTTATTTTTATCTTTTAATTCAGGTACTCGTGAATGCAAAGAACTAGACATTAATGTGAAATGCGACCATCGCGCCAACGTACGGCAAACGAGACAAGTATCTTCCCCTGCTACAACTACAGCTGAAGACACGTATGTGCTGGATGCTATCATTCCCGTCGAAGAGTAAGTTGAACATTCAATATAAATTTAAATAATCGCACATAGAAAGTAGATACCTTTTATCAATAGGTTAATTGTTACTTAAAATCTTCGGGAATAGTACCTATCAGGTGGACAAATTCGCAACTGGTCTAAAATTGTCCGCGTTCCTTCTTAGGTCATAAAATTGACTATTTGGAACTTTTGACCCGTGGCATTTTTTTCCACTTGCCTAGTAACCATTTTTAAAATCCTGTAGTCAGGTGTGGGAGTAAAAGGAGTACAAAAGAAATTTCTGAAAAGTATATTGATGTAGTGCACTAAACTAGAACCAAAAGCATGTGTTGCGACACATTTCTTACACAACATTCTAGTTACTTTAGAATAGACACTGTTTATACTTTCGATTGTAAGCACTATTAGATTAAAAGCATGTTCTTCCTCACTATTGCATGTTGTTTTCTTGCACTTAGGACTCGAAGCAATAGGGAGGGGCGACAAGTTGGTGATACGTACAACATTGAGATCGCTTTCCCGGCAGTCAAGTAAGTTTGCATGCTCCTTCACTTGAGCACAGATATTATACGAAGAGTAAGGGGAAAACCTTTAGAGGTGGATGAGATTTTGAGCCAGAAAAAAGTAAATTAATAAAATATTAATGTTTTATAGCGATATGAAACAGAGTTCATTGCAAAAATCTAGCCCATATCTATCAATTCAGACTTGTCGAATAAGGTTTATACATCATGAATATCATGATTTAACCGAGTAATTTCCTGACATTGCTAATTTAATTTTTCCAGCGACCCAGTAATCCACGGTGGCAACAACGAGCGATCCACCGTGCAAAGATTACTGGAGAAACTTATCCTCGAAGACGAACAATTCGACGTGCGAAACATTCTCCCGAATACTGTGCCAGACCCGGCTAGTTTAGAACTGGTATCCGACTACGCCTGTCCTATGGGCCAGGTCGTAATGGCTCCTGATTGTGGTAAGAATCATGCAATTCTCCTCTTCCTTACTTCCTTCATCCTCCGTTATATATATATATATTTTAGCCTGTACAGTTCGATCTGAAAGAACTAGGAAATCCGTACAACGATCTACCTAATCGTTTCTGAGAGACCGACTGCACTAAAATCTGATCTTCTATACCTGATGGAAAACTAGACATCATTAACATCAGGCTTACTAAATCAGCAACTTGAATATTGGAAGCTCTCAAGCCGCCCGAAGGCTTCTAATTCGATTTAAGGGGAACAATATCATATATAGACCGTTTGAGATCACTATTAAACGTGATCTCCAGGATTTTAGTTAGGTACATAATTCCAATTTAAATTCTGTAATTGAATTTGGTGGGAAAATGCCGATGACAGGGTCGAGTGGAGAAAACGAGGGGAGGCCTTTGCCCAGCAGTGAGACACAAAACTAGGCTAATAAAAATTAAATCAAAGCTTCATCAATTTAATGACAGGCCGCAAGCCTCTTTAATCGATGCGACTGCGAGCGTTACTACGTTGAGCTGGGCACTCTTTTCAGAAGCTTCACACACAGTTGACTCTCACTCTTGAAAGGTGAGAATTCGTTATAAAATTGTTGTATTCCTTCCAGTGGCGTGCGCGGTCGGTACATACCTGGACGCAGCCAGTGACAGCTGCAAGCCGTGCCCATCAGGCACATACCAGTCGGAGGCTGGCCAGTTGCAATGTTCTCCTTGCCCCGCTATCGCAGGACAACCCGGAGTCACGCAAGCAACGGGGGCACGAAGTGCGGCGGATTGCAAAGGTAAGTGAAGGTTTATTTACAGAAAATATATAACTACAGCTTGGCAAAAAAGAGTAGAAATTAAAAAGTGGCAACACTGTAGTGTTGTCCCGTTTTCTTATATTTGTTGGATTGAAAGGGACGACACTACAGTGTTACCACTTTTTAATTTCTACTCTTTTTTGCCAAGCTGTACCTACTTGCACAAATGTATCTAAGGACCTGATTAACCATCGTGCTAACATTGAAATCTCAACCATAGCACTGAAGTTGATGATATAAGGAGTAAGGACATAAATCGAAATCAAATCTAGACTACCGGTTAGTACTTAATGGGGTTTTCTAAAATATGGTAGCAAGGGGTCCGAGCCAGTCCAAAACGAATGCCACAAAGTTCCAATAACAGAGTGACAATAATAAATTTCGCTGGGGTATTGATCAATTAGTAGTGACCTCTGGTAGTGGACATGCGGCAATTTTGCTCAAAAACCAAAAGAGAAAATTATCACACTTATTATAAATTGTAACTTATATCTCCAGATACTTAATCAATATTCTTCAACTTTTCAGAGCGATGCGCCGCCGGTAAATACTACGACGCTGAAGCGGATCTGTGCCGCCCTTGCGGCCATGGTTCCTACCAACCACGTGAAGGGGCCTTCTCGTGCTTATCGTGCCCGAGAGGACAGACTACTCGCGCTACTGAAGCCGTATCCGCGGCCGAGTGTAGAGACGACTGCCCATCAGGTATGTACTCAAGGAAGTATATATAGTCCTCCTCGTCGTTTTTGATGACGGCGACCCTAAATAAACATCATGGACGTTGTCTAGCGTGAGCCTTTATGTGGTTGGCCAGGCCGAACTTGGTCTTGAAGTTACTCTATTGCACGTGTGACAATAAAGTTATCCAGCTTCGTTGAGCGTGTACACGTAGGAGGGCTTAGGTCTTTCTTTCTTTAATTGGCGTTTTGTGTCTAAGCTTGTGAGGCGGTTATCCTCAAACAATTTTTGAGTACTTCTGTACGGGGAATTCGCAGCAAGCACAGTCATTTTCATAATGGATCGTAGTTTATCAACTGCTTTCTACCCCATAGAAGAACGCCTCAATTAGCAACAAGGAGTCACTTCGGAGCTTTTACTGGGATATTCCCCTAGATTTCTAAAGGTAACGACTTAGATAAACCAGAATGACCTCGAGATCCATATCAAGTATGCGCGCGTAATCAAATATCGCACTTATAATGGAAATATGTATAGTCCAAGTCAGGGTTGTTCTTTCTACTTTGATGGTTAAGTCACAATCGATTTTTGCACTTGATTAACAAATGAACTTTGTTTAGGCGAACAACTGGGCAGCGACGGTGGTTGCGAGCCATGTCCGCGAGGCACGTGGCGCGCGCTGGGCAGCGGAGCGGCTTGCGCGGCCTGCCCGTCCGGCACGACCACGCCACAAACCGGCGCTTCTAGTGCTGACCAGTGCTCACTCCCTGTATGCAGAGCTGGTATGTCCATGTTTGAGATATGAAGCGACGATGGCCGCGCCGCACTTTGACGTGCCCTTGAAATTAGGCAGACAACATACGAAAACAGGGGTTTCTATGTAGTGCTGACCAGTGCTCACCCCCTGTATGAAGAGCTGGTAAGTCCATGTTTGAGATATGAAGCGACGGTGGCCGCGCCGCACTTTGACGTGCCCTTGAAATTAGGCAGACAACATAAGAAAACAGGGGTTTCTATGTAGTGCTGACCAGTGCTCACTCCCTGTATGCAGAGCTGGTAAGTCCATGTTTGAGATAGGAAGCGACGGTGGCCGCGCCGCACTTTGGCTTGCCCTTAAATTAAGCAGACAACATAAGAAAACAGGGGTTTCTATGTAGTACTGACCAGTGCTCACTCCCTGTATGCAGAGCTGATAAGTCCATGTTTGAGATATGAAGCGACGGTGGCCGCGCCGCACTTTGGCGTGCCTTTAAATTAGGCAGACAACATAAGAATACAGGGATTTCTATGTAGTGCTGACCAGTGCTCACTTTCTGTATGCAGAGCTGGTAAGTCACATAAGTATACCTATCAGTACACTCACATTACGGATTTCGCCTTTTGAAAAAAATCAGCTGACATCTTTGACGATTGCACGAAGCAACATATTTAAGAATTTAATAACCTAACAAATTTCAAGGGACAATCAACAAACATTATCCGACCTAATCCAACTATACAAATGTAATAGTCTAATAGTACTGTGCAAAATAGAGAAACCTTGTGTAAAATAATATAATGCGGTTGATTTTCCGACCTAAAGGAAGCTAATAGCAAATTCTGACAAGCGGAACTAGTTATGTTGCGGTGAACACATATTTCCGTAACTGGGATCCCGAGAATCCCGGCATAGGGGTTGCCTTTACTAAAGAGTCTATGCTTTATAACTATACAATGTATAAGTAGGTACCTACATAATATTCACGATCGCTGCCCGAGGGGTACGGAACGTATATTATAAACTCGTTTAAGATGTTTACCACGTGTCTGTTGCAGGTAGTTAATGCCTTGGGACATTTGTAGTTTCTTGCGTTGGGTCTGTTCCCCCATGTACCCTTCACGGATTTGAAATATTACATGAACTTTATACGAAAACCGGTCTAAGGAATTAAATTACATGTTAGGGAAACAAAAATCTTTTACGACAGATTTTATATTCTACTATAGTGCATTATTAAAATTAATGTTCTCTTTTCAGGTTCGTACTTAAACGTGACTCTGAACACATGTATCCAGTGCAAGAAGGGAACATACCAGTCGGAGGCCCAACAGACGGCCTGCGTGCCGTGCCCGATCAATACCAGCACGAGAGGACCTGGAGCTGTGAGTATTTAGCCCTTTTAGGAATCTTTATCTTTGTGCAAATTGAAAAATTGTGAGTTTAAGTCTCGCTTGCGCCTAATAGAGTAATAATATATCTACGAAATGATGTAGCTTATATGATACGTTGCTAATGGATGCAGTGATTCGGCTCAAAGAATCATTCAAGCCAATATATCAGCTGAAATACTACTGGGGAGTAGGTATAGGTACGCTGTTTTCATACGCGCACAAAATGTCCATGCGTTAATTACCTAGACTTTTCCCTTCCTAAAAAAAGACGTAAGATTAAAAGCAAAACATACGCTATAATACATTAAAATAAAGCCAACTGAGAAGTATTTTTTCAAAAGGACCAATTGTTGTATGGTGTCCAAAGAGAAATAAGCCCTTTTTAAAAGACTCCTCAACTGCATTCTAGATCATTCTATAACTATCAATATTGAAACGATATTCTAAACATTACAGACATCACAAACGGAATGTACGAACCCGTGTGAGATGAGCGGCCCAGAGATGCACTGCGACACCAACGCGTATTGTCTCCTCATTCCTGAGACCAGCGAGTTCAAGTGCCAATGCAAGCCTGGGTTCAACGGCACCGGAAAAGTTTGTATAGGTAAGAAAATTATTAAGGTAAAATCCATCATACACCCTAGCCGCCCAGACGTCAAAACTTGCCAAGACAATTGCAATTTAGATTTGTCAAATTAAAGATTCAAAATAGAATGGAATGGAAGTCCTTCTTATAGGTCTCTGGGCGGCTAGATAAGTATGAATGATTTCTACGCCTAAGACATCTGTTAAACAAAAGCCATTGTTTATTTTATGCGAGCGGTCAGCTTCTGTTTATGGCGCGTGCCAAAGTAACAATGTCGTTTAAAAAGCGCCTGTATCGTAGTAGTATTAAGGTTCAAATACCAAAGAACATAAATTAAAATACATAAATAGATTTATTATATTTGACTATTTGCGACTTGATTTGTACATAAGGTGAGTGGATCTATCTAACCGTGTCAGCACTATCGAATGGTGCTGTTAATCTGGCGCTATTAATTACTTAATAAAATTATACAATGACGACTAAAATATCGTCCACAGATGTTTACTTAAATTGTACGTAGGTAGATATAGTACGCCTACACGACATATACAACTCAAAAATAAACATTAAAAATAGATTCACTAATCAATAATTATTAAATTTACCAAGTTACGAAAATAGTAACTCGCCATTGAATATCTTCGCGTTATTATTATTAGTTCATACATGATTCAAATTTCAAATAAACACCCGAAATAGAAGGCGGCCTCATAAACTTTCATCTCAGTAATTACTTACTTTGACTTAACGTAGGCGTACTTCAAAGAATGTACTTCCCAAGTCACTTTCGTGTAAGGCTCAATGATTTCCCATGATATGTTTAACTTGTAAAGGTCATACCACAACGAACCTCAAGAATACTGATACAGTCCAAAGTTGCGTAAAGTTTTACCACGTAGTACCACTTCATAAACTATCTGCAAAATAAACCTATTTCTAAATTTTTTGCATGCATGGCTCAAAAGTTAGAGGGGAGTAGACACAATAGTTTTGTCTTTCGGAGCGATTATTTCCAAAAGTATTTACTTAATCAAAATGTAGTTATTTATGATACAAGTGCGGAAAAGAGGAAATTCGAAACGAGTGGCGATAAATTAAAGCACGACCGAAGGGAGTGTTAAAATCGACGCGAGTTGGGAATTACCTATTCGCACGTGTATCGTACGTACAACGTTTTACAGTACATACGGCCCTTTAAACTTTTAACATATGCACGAAAAGTGCTCTTTTCCGCACTAGTGTGGAAAAGTAGGACCATATGTACTGTAAAAACGTTTTTAGCAACCATAATCTTATTTTTAAAATCCTATCATATAATGTGCCGTTTGTTGAATTACTTACTAACTGCGTCCTTTAGTGTCCACGGAATCCCTAAATATTTGCTCCTGTATACTTACTGTTTACAATCTACCACCCAGTGGCGGATTTGCCCTAAGGCACAGTAGGCCCGGGCCTAGGGCGGCAAGATATTTAGGGGCGGCAAATTGTGACAAAAAATTCGCTGATGGTAACAAGAAATAACTCAAAATGTAATCAATATTATGGGTGCCTTGAAAGGGGCGGCTACAGGGCCTGGGGCCTAGGGCGGCAAAGACTGCAAATCCGCCACTGCTACCACCTATGTTTTATTGTTACCTCTTCTTCCTTGCACGCTCTGCACATGCGGCTGTGTTTTATATAACCTTTATTATTTACAGACGTGTGCCTAGAATTCTGCGACAACGGCGGCGAGTGCGTTAAAGACGCGCGAGGCGAGCCGTCCTGCCGATGCACGGGCTCGTTCACCGGACGCCATTGCAGGGACAAGAGTGAATTCGCGTACATCGCCAGCGGAGTCGCCGGCGGCGTCATCTTTATCATATTCTTGGTGCTGCTTGTATGGATGATCTGCGCGAGGTGAGTCTAGTTCAGAAACATGTAATTAAATTTCTATGGGCAAAGAGAATAGATAGTATGGCTATTGCCAAAGTAAATTTTGTAGTCACAGTACATCTACTGCCATCTATCGACACACGATTAAAACTTAAAATAAAATTGAAAGTGTATAAATTAATCAAAATATGTTTACGGATAAATGATTTTTAATTTTTATTGTTCCATACTAACCCATGTTCTTTCACTGATATGTGTTAAAATTGTTAAATATCAAACGTGTCGTCAACGCCATCTAGCTGAGAATAGGCCAAAGGTGCAGTGTGCGCCATCTATTCGAGAATGACTTTTTCTTGATTTCCGAGGCACGTTTTTTTCTTACTTTATTTATCTTATACGGAGTTATTATATCTCTGCTATGGGTACCTCCATTGAACTTTATTTTCACCGACTTGCCGATCCTCGAAAAATTGTCACTTTACACGTTCTAAAAGAAAAGTAGGCAAACAAAACTGATTTATATGACGCCGACTGATAAACTTCAATTCTGAAATATAAATAACACTTGCACTGCGTGTGCTATCAAAATTATGGCAGACTTTTCTTGTTCTGACTATACCAATTCGCGTTAAAATTCGAAGTAAACTCCGGGGGTGAAATACCTGCCACTTAAATGTACTTTATAACAAATAATTTGATTCGCCTCATTAATTTATAAATAACGCATTAATTAAGAAAATAATTAATTAATTTTTTTATTTATTTATTCACATGGAATAAATAAATAAAAAAATTGCATCGATACGTACCGATCAAATGCGAAACCACCATAAAGAAAGAGCTTAAACCCAATGTAAAAAGAGCGCAAAAAATAGCTTCGTTGTCGGACAGCACCATACGACTCGATACCGTTTTACAACGATTGCGTTTCGTATCGAATTTCCGATCGCATAATTAAGTGCGCCACAGACTGGCAGAATGCGCTGCCTGACATCCAAACGGTTTCAATGGCATTTGTACGTTATCGAACTCCAAATGTCTACCGAAACCCGACAAATGTAACAATCATTTGTGTGATCGATGTAAGTCGATTTTGCGTAGATATAGGAGGGTCCAATTGCTTTTTAGATACTTACCTACCTTAATTTAATCAGGAAAAACAAGGAAATTTGTTAGGCAAGCAGCGTTCTTCCACATGTACCTAACCGAATACATAGGCCCTCGTAGACCATTTCGTATAAATATTTAACGTTAGGTACGTCCCCTTCCCACGCAGAGACACGTCACAAAATAACTAAGTCTCCTGGAATCGAGCAAAAAGTCAGAATTTGTACGAAGAGTTTGCTTTGATTCGATACACTTTCGTAGAGATGTTATTGAATTTTGATAGCGTTTTAGGTTATTTACTTAGTACCTACCCAGAAGTACAGGGCCTTCACTAAATCTCCACCCAATAACTTGAAATGCCATACAATTCAGTAAATTCGTCTAAAATGTGTCCAAGATGGTTAAAACGCTCGATTAATGACCGAAGCGTACTTGTTTCATGCGATTTGTTCGTAATTTCTGAACCTTTCTTAAACCTTTTTTCCAACAGGTCGACAAAGAAGAAGGAACCAAAGAAAACGCTAACGCCAGCCATCGACCAAAACGGATCTCAAGTGAACTTCTACTACGGAGCCCACACGCCATACGCGGAGTCCATAGCGCCCTCCCACCATTCCACATACGCACACTACTACGACGACGAAGAGGACGGATGGGAAATGCCAAATTTCTACAACGAAACGTACATGAAAGAGAGTTTGCACAACGGAATGAACGGGAAAATGAACAGTTTAGCGCGATCGAACGCTAGTATATACGGGACGAAAGAAGATCTGTACGACAGACTAAAGAGGCATGCGTACCCTGGTAAGAAAGGTCAGTAAGTTTTGGCACATAGATTAGATGCACCTCTATGTTTTATTTGCAGCTTTCGCACGCTAAAATGCTGGTTGGCGTACATTTGTTTAAAAGCCTTCTTTAAAATATTCATAAGTACCCTGCTAAAATCTCATTGGCAATTCAACATTTTAAAATAATAGATTATTTTTAAAACCAAATATGAAGCATTAATATTCAAAGTACGCATTCACAGCATTACCTATAATGTATTAAAACTATTAACAGTGCAAGAAAAACATTGCTATTTATCGCTCTATTGAATACTGTCTAATCTAATCTAACCTGCACTTGTAAATAACAATGGCGGCACTAATAGATAACTTAATAAAAATAATGTGGCAACCGACTTCCATTACGCAAACCTACAATCAATATTTGAGAATTCCTCATGTCGAGGAAAAACATCATAATCTGTGGGACGTAAATAGTTACGTCATTAAACAATATAAGGGCAAAAAAATTATATCCAGTGTCGGAGCGTCCATAGAACTGTATTCCCATCGGCTTGTCTGATATTTAGGCTTTTGGGTCATTTTCTTTAAACTTATGAAGCTAAAAGGAAGGGCAAGTCAGCTACGGCTTGCCTACGAACAATCTAGACGCGCCGCCACTGTAAGATATGGATATAAATTATTCTGTTATGTTTATACTTGTCAAATAAATATTTGCTAAGTACCTATGAGTAGGTAGTCGCAATTTTATTGGAAGTCAGTCAAGTACAAAGTTGGTTTGCGCACAGCACCGTAAATAGTTTTCTGTCTGATCTGCGTCAGAAATTGAGTCACCCGTTGAACTTCATCCATTTTGTTACATCAATAACAATCGTTATCAGTTGACGAGTGTCAATTTTTGAGTATGCACAAACAAGCATGCTCAATGACTTATACATAATTAAAGACGGGCCTTACGGGCACTAAGAATGGTGCTATAGTGGTGTCACTCTCGAATTCGAGCCTGACACTAAAAAATGACCCTGTATAATTAGGGGTGAAATGAAAACCAGCGCTGTGACAGCTAGTCTGTAACACAGCAAATGCTGAGTCCATCCCTATTGTCACACTATTGGTTGTTTATAAGTTTTATAACATAAGAACGATTAATGTCAAACTATGTTAATTTCATTGTTGCTGGTTCAACATGTAGGTATTTGTGTATTTTTTGTTAGTTTTGTTTTTATCGTCTTTGTTTTCTTGTATGTGTGTGGCAATAAATAATTCTTATTCTTATTCACCATTCTTAGTGCCCATAAGGCCAGTCTTTACGAAGTAATATATAAGTCAATGAGCATGCTACGATAAGTATAATAATATTTTATAATTATGATGCAATGCTAACCGTCTTGTTGTCTTTTCAGATAAGAGTGACAGCGACAGTGAGGGTCAGTAAACATTATAAGGACTGCGTTATGTCGTATTCTGGTCAAACTACATAATACTACGTACTAGTTTAAATTCTCGGTGTATCCGAACAATAATAGTCAATATTATTGAACTGTATAGACTTGCAATTATTGCGTGAAATGACCGACGAGTTGTAGAATGTTGTATTCAGTTAGCTTTAGTTTTTAGTTGTAATTTTTATTAAAAGAATGTGTATTAACACACTCACTGTTTAATAGTTACAGCCCCACCAAATATATTATTATAATTTATGTCACAAACCAGTATAATGGCGCACAATAGTGATTTTTACGCAAATGGCTTTACTTTTTTTTTCTCAAACAGTGAATGTGTTGATGTCCTGAGATTATGATCAACGAAGGAAATGCTCAAATAATTTTAGGCGATCACTGCCATATCCGCGAGCAGGCTTTTGTAAATTGGCAATTTCTTTAACAATACATCATTATTAATTCCCAAAATATCAAATGATATTCTTGTATATAATGCAGTTTTTTTGTATATTTTGATATCGACAGAAATATTATTGATACATTATGTTGACGATTTTAGTCAAACTGTTTTTGTATTATAAACTGGACTGTATTTTCTACCTTAACAATGAGTATGAATGTGTGTGTGAATGTGTACCTTTATTACGAGTGTAGTGTACAGTATGATTTTTATGAGAGTATTGAGAGTAGCGAAATAAATATGTAAAGTATAATATCATGGTATGCATAGTGAAACAAATAAATTATTATTATATCAGTACATTATGTATAATTAAATCGGTTACTAAATACGTAATATCCATATTCACAATGAGATAAGTACATTGTAGGTACCTATACAAATGACGCTTTAAGGTGTGAATATTTTAATCTTATTAGGGAAAGGTAATTGATGTTATCTGACTTAGAATAGAACTGCTAGATCTGAACAAAAAGGGTATTTTTAGTAACTTTAAAATAACGGCCAAGATATTAATATGATCTGGTTGCATACAACGTAATCCTAAGCAGTTTTGTATTGTTTTAAATGTAGTCCATCTAAAACCTAAAAGAATAACCATATTTTAATTTAGTCAAATTATTCATTTATATCTTAAATGAAGTACCCAAAAGTAAAAGAATACTCATTGAATCAATCGTGAGAGGTCGATATACATCCATCACATTTTATTACCACATTTAGTGAATAGGTACATTAACAGTAAATATTTTTTACAAAAACTTTAATGGTGTAATAAATTTTATAAGTATTTTTTAATTTTAGTTTTTTTTTGTAATCCCTTTAAATCGTATAACTCCAGTATTTAAATAAAAAATTATAAACTAAAATTAGTAAAAAATAGCCACAACCGAATACAGAACCTCCTCCTTCTATGAAATGGAAGTCGGTTAATAAAATATAAATACACTTCTAGCTGATAATCAAAGTTCATCTGAGGTAAGAGATTACAGAAATTTCAAATAAATCTGGTACTGTGTCAAATGTCGGGCGATACACTCTGACATCTGACACGATCACTTAGTGCCACGCCTCGATTCGTGGTGGAATACTTTCAGACAATGCTGATAAACAGGCCAGACGTCATTATAAAGGTGATGATAAACAGACGCGCATGAAACCAGAAATTTATTTTCTAGGATAAGGCTGTGTTATACCCATAGCAAATATTTTGGCAGTCCAAGTGGCTAAGAAAAATGACAAATACTTCAACAACACTCCTATACATTAAAAAAATTGTTTGCCCCCTGTTTATTGCCAAAAAATGTAGATCTCGTAGAAGTTTAAGTTTCCAATTTAGGCTATTAAAGTAAGTTTCCATTTCACTATAAAATAGAGTTAGACCAAGGGAAGTCTACAATGATTTTAATAGCAAACGCAGTGCAAGTGTTATTTGTAGGGTCATAATTTCATACAAGTTTGACACTTGCACTGGGTGTGCTATCAAAATTGTCGCAGACTTGTCTTGGCCTAACTCTATAGGTACTTACTTATTTAATTTCTCTATTAGCTTTATTGTGTGCATCGTAAATCCCTGAATGCAACGTAAAGGGCAAAACGTTGGTGCAATTAAAATGTTTAAATTAAAACGAGAAAATTTATTCAATATGTTACACATACACAGCCAATCAATAACTCTAAATACAAAAGATAACATTAAAAATAACTCTAAATACAAAAGATAATATCAAAAATACTATCAACTATCAAATATATACTTTAAAAACTACTTAAATAATTACTTGGAGTGCTTACTGTAGAACTCCTTCATGTACTTCGCTAAAGCCTCCACTTCCTCAACAGTGACGGCATTGTACGTTGACGCCCGTATCCCACCGACATCCCTGAAATCAGACTCGTTTTAACGATTGTGTGATGATACAATTTGCGGGAGGTCTAGAATTACAACTATTACAAGCCTATCGTTGGCTTATATATCTCAGCCCAATAAAAGATAGAGTTTCTGTCGCGTCGTACGAGGGAGTTAAGAGGCTGGTCCAGCAAAGAGAAGATTGGCGATTAATCCACCGACAAGAGCATCTTCATCATAGCTCTTAAATATTGATGATGATGATGATGATGATGATGAACTATACTTTATATATGTCATTTTTGAATGATATCTAAGAAAAAGAAAATCAGCTGAGATAAGCCCTTTATAGGTATCTTGTGTATTGATCAACTATCATATATCGTGATACAGAAATAAAGTCTCGTTAATAATTGCAATGTAAATTGCGATACATGTCGTAGCAAAGAGATTAGCATGATATTGAAAAGTCATGTTTTACTTTAAAACTCATTGTTGAATGTCCAGTATGAATTATTGTTACAAATCTGCTAAAAACCGGTTGTATACCAGTTCCATAAGATAAAGTGCTAAGTATAACGCTACGTCTTACGTAGGCGAACAACGCGCGAACGCGGCGCGGCGCGGCGCGGCGAAATCAATCCTTTGATGCCCATAGAAGTGTCCTACGTAAGCGATCTCGTTGCGAACGCGGTGCGGCGCGATTTGCACGCGAATGTCAGGCGGCGCGGCGCGGCGCGGCGCGGCGGCGGCCGCTTTCGCCGCGCCGCGCCGCGCCGCGTTCGCGCGTTGTTCGCCTACGTAAGACGTAGCGTTACACTACAAAAATAAATGTAACACCGCTACTTGGAGATAACGCCTAGCAACAATAGAATCATTGTCTTATCAGTCACCTGATGTTTTTAAAGTATTCAGCTATTTAATATCTCGTATTATATCGATTTACCTTTGGATAGCGCAATATCGTAAATATTTTTTGGAAGGAGGTACATCATTTATACAATCGTAAGAAACTCCGAGATTGCCGATACCAAAAGGGAATTAATTACATTTCCGATTCATTCTTGTGTAGTCATTTACCTCTATTTTACAGCTAATTGAGCTGAAATTAGGTACATAACTAATTTTTCACCACACCAGCTCGGAAAGGCTTACTTTGCACTTCAAAAACTGATAGCAAATTTGCATTTTATTCACATGTGAGGCAAAGTAATCAAATGCAAATTTTGAGTTGTTTTCTTATGTTTGTTGGTAGAATTGACTTTTAAATGATGATTTTGGATGATAAATATTTAATAACATACATTTGGATTTGATTTGGTTTGATTTTGTTTGATATTTTACATTTGATATTTGCTTCGGGTTGGTGTGGTGAAAAATTTTGTGTTTCACTCGGGGACAAATTTTGTTTAACCCTCGTGCTTTGAAACCCTCGCAACGCTCAAGATTCCATTTTTCGAACCACTCGCTACGCTCGTGGTTCAATTTTGGAATCTTTCGCTTGCTCGGGTATCAATATTAGCACGAGCGGTTCAACAACAACTTTGCCCCCTTGTAAAACAAATAACTATTGTAATGTACCAGAATTTCCGAACCGACACGACCTTCAAACCTTCATGAAAATAGCGCATTCCCATTTTAAACGCCAGCAAGCACTTACAACCCCTCTGGTGTAGATATACATGGGAGGCGGTAATCACTTCGCCCATCAGGCGATTCGTCTGCCCTTTAGCCTATATCATTAAAAAAAATAGTAATAAGTCATATTCACCTGTGTCCCTTAAGCTGAATCAATCCTAAAGCCTCGGCCCCTTTCAGAAACTCCTTCTCCAAAGCATCATCTCCTTGCGGGGAGCCGATCCTGAACGGAATGTTCATTCTACTCCTATCCTTCTTGGCCACTGGGGCATAGTAGAAACCATTGGACTCTTCGATGATGTTATAGATAATAGAAGACTTCTTGGTAGCCAGCTCGGCCATTTTATCGAGGCCTCCGTTCCTCTCGATCCATTGGAGCACTCTACCCATTATGTAGATGCTGAAATAATATATAAAATTGTAGTTTTAGCACCTATCGACCCTGGCAAACGTTCTGTCTGCCTGCCCGACCCCGTAATATCGCGAGAATAGGCCATATAAATAAAATAAATACATCTTACATAGATCAACCTAGCCCCAAACTAAGCAAAGCTGTATGCATTAAGTGCAATACATAAATAAATGCCCTTATTGGGATTCGAACCGAGGACCATCTTCTTCGCAGGCAAGGTCACTACCCACAAGGCCAGACCGGTCATCATTATTCTAGCAAGTACTCTCTATTTAGGGTTTTACATGTCCACATAAAAGTGGAATTAAAATGGGCGAATATTGAATAAAGATGACTGGTTTCTTATTACAAAAGCAAATTTTCCGAGTTTTACGAAAAGTTAATATTATGAGGGAATTTGCCGAGACCCAATAAAGAGATAAGTTTGTTTTTACTTTTTTTTTGTTGTTTTGTATTTTGTTATGTAAACTTGTTTATGTACAAATTAAAGTGTCATACAATACTGATATTGTTCCTTGTATGAGTTGTAAGGCAATTTAAAGTAAAATTGTTTGCGTTTACAATGTTTACATCTTAAAAAGTGATTCAACGCCATCTGTTCAGCTAACCATGTACTTGAGAGAGACAAGGGGTTCGAATACAAAAACTACTTAGATCACTTACGCAAACATAGGTGGCGTGTTAAGGATAGAGTCAGCTTTGGCGTTGACGGTCCAGTCAAGAATGGAGGGGCATATCGGGAGCGCCTGGTTCAGTAGGTCTTCTCTCACGATCACGAGAGCTACGCCAGATGTACCAATGTTCTTTTGAGCGCCTCCATAGATAACACCAAACTAGAAAGAGGGATATGTTATTTAAAATAAAGCATGACGTCGAAGCGTCGCTCCGGTACGAGAGCGGGACGTCACTTAATACGAGCATAGCGCCGTTTCGCTGATCACTGATCATCTTACTGATGAAATCAGTTATTACCTTGGAAACATCAACTTTCTTGGACATAAAGTTGGAAGACATATCGGCTACTAGCGGTACTCCTTTTGTATCGGGGATGAAGTCAAATTCAATGCCTGAAAGAAAAAAAAAGCAAATTATTAACAGAATTGTAGCAAAAGTTTATTTATTGCGGAAAGGTTAATGTTTAGCAGCCTCTACCACTCAACTAAAGACATGTCAGATGAGGGTTATTTGATGCTTTGGAGTAAAACCCTAATGAATTCAAAGAATATTTGATATTTAAAGTTAAAGAACTGCCCTACAAATATCTCCTAAATAAGGACAAGTTATAAGAAAGCGACCAACTTTTTATTTTTGTCAAAGTGACTTACACCCTAACTCAGTAGCGTTGGTCGCTTTCTGGATTGATAAAAAAATTGAGTTGGTCGTTTTCTGCATAACTATGGTCTGTTTCTGGATGTACCCAGAGTAACACACTTCTTAAACAGGGCCATATTACTAAGTGTTTTGATGCCAGATATTCTTGAGGTAGGGTATTTCTTTACACACCAGTGTAGTTTCAACATTGAGTATGCAATGTAATTTGTTTAAGTAAATTGAACTTTAACCAGGTTTGTTAACCCCAACATTTTGTTAAAATCACTTTTTAGTAGTATGGACTCTTAGGGTTCCTGTGCCCACCCTGTTCACCTTGTTGCCAACCATAGTTCTAGATCAGCAGTCGGCAACCTGCGGCCCGCGGGCCGCATGCGGCTCGTGAAACTGTCACTTGCGGCCCGAGTGCTGCCTTGGCTATTTTGTATGTAATAGTGACAAACGACAATGTCTCATAAAGTCATAAATATTAACAAAGTACGGCCCGCGTCACCTCCTTTAACTACTATGTGGCTCTTGGCTGCTAAAAGGTTGTCGACCGCTGTTCTAGATTATCAAGATCAAAGCTTGACTATTCGTATTTTATGTGAACATTGTACTAAGTTTATCTGCTAATTGCTAGTCCATGTAAAACTACAAACTATAAGCCTCTCTCTCTCTCTCTCTAGCCTTTTTCTACCCTTCGGGTGTAGGCCTCCTTCATTTTACGCCATTTGTCACGGTCTTTTGCAACCTGGAGCCACTTCTTCCCCGCAGTCCACTATAAGCCTAATGTGTCCTTAAGAATCTTGTAGGGGCACTGTAATTTGAATTGATGTAATAATTACCATGTATAGTCTCATTTGTGCAGATGTGGACATAAGAAGCATTGGGGTCTAGCTTCCATGTAGACTGATCAGGGATTTCCGTGTAACGGTCAGTAGGTGGAGTTACGATGTTCACTTTTCCATACTTCTTAGCTTCTTTGGCGGCCTTTGCTGACCAGGCACCTGTGAGTAGAAATTAACTCATTTAAATTTTTGCAATTATATCTTAGTTTATTTCTTATTATTACAACATATTGGATGGTTTACGAGTCGCGGCCATACAAACGAAGTTACACTCTCATTTTTAAACAAATTCTAAAGTCTAGTTGAAATGAAAGAAAATATAGCAAATGAAGTTATGTAACTTCGATTTTACTCTTAATCTGTAAAGATTGTAAAAAAGATCTTGTAAATAAACAATGTGTGGTACCTATTGTGAAATAACTAGGTAGGTACCTGTAATAACATAGTCGGCGGTTCCTGTCCGAGAAATCAGATTAAGAGGGACTGCAGCAAATTCTCCTTGTCCACCTCCAGACAGAAACAGAATTTTGTAATTTGCTGGCACATTCCTAAATAAAACAGAAAAGTCATGATAATATTTTGTGTTATGGCTCCTTGAAGGTTTTGACGATTCCGCCAATATCGTGGTTGGATAAGCCACAGTCAGTATATATATGATTTTACAGTTTGACGATACTATTATGGTATAAATAATAAATTATTACATAAAAATCTTAGTTCTTTTAACAAGACAACACGTCAAAAGATTGTCAATTCGGTACTTCCCGCGCAACTTTTTAAAAACTTTTTTATTTTAGTGATGTAATAATACTTGGCAATTTTTTGTAATCGGTTAATTTAATCAATGCGAAGTTCGTATTATTTAAAAAAAAAAACAATTATGCTTAGGTATCTGCTTTTTGTTTTTTATTACGTAGTAATTAGTAATTTTACTTTCAAAATGTTGTTACGATCAATGGGTTAAGTATAATAATTACTCGAAGTCAAACTCATTTTGTTTTACACAGACGAAATAAGAAAAACGTTTGTAACTTTCATATTGTTTACTTACAGTAATCGCCTCACTACCGTTTGAATTTCTTTGTTTAAATTTAAATAAGTGGCGGTCCGATGGCTTGTTTCCAATAAACTTATTCCTGAGTTTTCGTAATTTGTAAGTTCTTTCTTGATGATGTCGTATACCTTTAAATGTAAAAACACTGCTTAATAGGTAGGTAGATATGCGGTTGACAACATTTTTGCTACACAGCAATTCATTCAGGCTTAATAACATAAATACTACTAAATAATTGATTATTTTAAATGACATATGCTTATTTTTTCTAAAATACGTACTTCTTCTGGCAATTTTGCTGGACCAGCACCGAAATTATGTATTTTAACCATGTCTGGATAGTTTAGAATTATTGAAAGAACAAAAGCACAGCTATCACTTCCGAGATATCAACTGAGACTGGCCTAACTTGTTTGTCCTGTCCCTCTTTCGTCGCGCCTCTCGCCTGATAGTACTCAATTGGCTCGGCTCATTGACCAAGTGTAATTTTATGATGCGCTTGCGCTTGTTTGTTACTAAGTATACACGCCGAGCTGGATCAGCCAGATATGATGATAAACAATATGTATGTTGTTTATTATATTGACAAGGGCGGATTTCCATCACAGTACGGGTAAATCGAATTATCAGCGATGTTAAAATATATGAATAAAATAACAGTAAGAATATGAGCGAAACACTTGCCCTTTCTAAGGGCTTATCTCGAACACCAAAATTCGTAAATTTCGACCAAATATCTCTGTCACTCAAATTACGCCTTGATTGGAGTAAAAGAGAAAGATCTCATTCATTGGACGCAGTAAGTCACAGGTCGCGTGTCTTTGTTTGTAAATAAACAAAGCCAAGGTGTCCTTCCTTTGGATGGAATTACTTACAAGACATCTGCTGCACACTTGTGCGCTTATTTATACCTGCTCATGGTAGGTACTCATCCTCAACATTTGGTTCCAGTTGATAACAATCGTAGGAGCCGTACTGTACGTTTGACGTTGTTTCCTCAAAATATTAAGCGAAAAATTAAAGTGATTTCATCGAGTGTCAAGTTATTACTGTATCTATATAATGAGTGGTAAAGGCAGGAAAAGACAAAAGAGCATAAGTGCGTTTTTCTCTACAAAAAAACAAAAAACCGACGATGCAGTTGCAGATACAGGGAATGGGGTTGAATTTGGTGGTGTCTCATGTGCATCCACGCTTGCGGCAACTACACCAATGCCAACAAATCGGCCGGCAGTATCAGCCTCGACTTGTTACATGTTGCAGGAACGAGATATAGGTGAGTATCGAAATCTTTGTGTATTTCCATATTTTGTGTAGCGCTATTAGAACAAGTCATGTTTGTATTTTTACCAATTATATTTAAAAAAACAATTTGCCTTATTTCTCCAAAATTATGGACTTTTGAAGATAAGGTTGTGTATTTAATAAGGTTCCTGGAGTTCTCATCGATTTTTGACAAGTTTTGAATCGAATCTCCTACATTTGCACTACAAATAGATTTATAAGACAAATAGCAATCGGTTCTTCAATCTTTTATCTCCATTAAAAAACCGGGCAAGTGCGAGTCGGACTCGCGCACGAAGGGTTCCGTACCATAATGCAAAAAAAGGCAAAAATAAAACGGTCACCCATCCAAGTACTGACCCCGCCCGACGTTGCTTAACTTCGGTCAAAAATCACGTTTGCTGTATGGGAGCCCCATTTAAATTTTTATTTTGTCTGTTTTTAGTATTTGTTGTTATAGCGGCAAGAGAAATACATCATCTGTGAAAATTTCAACTGTCTAGCTATCACGGTTCGTGAGATACAGCCTGGTGACAGACGGACGGACGGACGGACAGCAGAGTCTTAGTAATAGGGTCCCGTTTTACCCTTTGGGTACGGAACCCTAAAAAAGAAATCTTATATCTCCATTCTTGGCTAACCGATTTTGGAAAAAAATAATATTACTTATTTATTATTATTTTTTAAAACAATGCCTAAAAAAACTCTTTTTTCGTAACTAGATTGCTGTGATGGATTACCTTACATATGCATACTTACCTTACATATACGAAATCTACATATTTGGGATCGTATTTGACGTCTCGAAAAACGTATCTAGGATTTTAATTTTAAACTAATTAACACAAAAGTTATGACCAGAAGTTTTTTGGCCTAACATTGTTCAACTTCGATACCAAGTATCTTGGACAAAAATTGTATATTTCTTTCTTTCCGTCTTTTATATTCGTTTCGCTGCGAGCTGCGAATAAAAAAGCAGTATGTACTTACTTGTGTATAAAGTAGGTACTGAAGTAGAACTGTATCACTTTGTAATATTGAAATATTTTAAAATAAATTAAATGAAGTTATTTTCTAATTTGCTTTCTTGGGGTTAGATATGAGGATATCATGTATCATTTGTGTTATAATGTAGGTACAAAAAATAAATCAACCATATAGTATCTGAAGGAGCCCAAACTTGGTATGTTTTGAAAATTATTTTTGTTTTAAGTAAAAAAAAATAACTGAAATGTCATGATGTGTAATATTTTTAGGATCGCCTCTAAAAACCCTTTCATATAATACCACACACGATAGGTTACTAAAAAAAAATTCCATACAAAAAAAAAGAGACGGCAAGTCAGCACTCCCCTCCTAAGGGATTTTTTTTAAGAACTGCCGGTCAAAAATTCTGTTTTGACCTCCAGTATGCGGGTGCCAAATGGCTACGTATACGTACGTATGTATCGATTTGCGGTTTTTCTTTGAAATTGGGCTCGTATAGCTTCCACTACTCGCCACGCCGCGCGTCGCGTGCGTCCAGTCCGCGACCTTACTTTGTTGATATAAACTAATACTTACTAATACTTTTGTGTAATAATACTTTTTAATAAACCTAATTAATAAAGACAAAGATAGTTTATTATTCAAGTAGGCATATTACAATGCGCTTATAAATGTCAAATAAAGCTACACCAGCTAACAGCTACATATATGAGCTAAAGTTACAGACAGCATTTATTTACTATATAAAAGTATATAGAATAATTAGTACAGCGGGTCATTTAAATATGATTTGAAGCTCAAATAAGTTTGTACTAAAACATATACCTATAGGCGGCCGAATCAGCAATTTTTCTAGTATCGTGACATATTACAAATACATATATAATTCAAGTGAACAAATATCACTATACATACATTGAATCGAAAATAAACCTTAGTAAACATAATTGACACAAACAGCTGACATGTAGGAAGTGACTTCTATATATATCTAAACGGCTAATTATTTTTATTTTTAGGTACACTACTAAACAACCAGCAGAACGGTTTAGTTCTTACGGATGAAGAAAGGTACCAGTGGTTGAAATATACCTGGCAACCTACAGCAGACTTTAAGTTTCCACTAGTGCGTGAGGGAAAAAAGAACCGCTCTTTTCAAATAGGCTGGTTAAAGGGACATGAATGGCTTGCATACAGTAAAATTGCTGGTGGCGGATTATGCAAAATGTGCATTCTGTTTGGCCGACGTGAAGCGGGAATAAATGATATGAAGCTGGGAAGATTGGTGTCGGAACCACTGCTTCGATACAAAAAGGCCATCGAGACGATCACACACCACGAAGGTACGAAATATCACCAACAGAACGTGGTAGCCTCTCAAAATTTTTTGGATGTGATGGAGGGGAAATCGATGGATGTTGTTGTGCAAATGAAATCCCACGAAATGAAAAGTATTGAAGAGAATCATAAAAAACTTATACCCATTATAAAAACAATTATATTATGTGGAACGCAAAACATACCCTTAAGAGGTCACAGGGATGACGGTAGTTTAGAATCGGAAAGTTCTGACGGACACGGAGAAGGCAACTTCAGAGCGTTGTTGAAGTTCCGAATCGATGCTGGAGATGAGATACTGCGTGACCATGTAAAAACGTGTCCTAAAAACGCTTCCTACATTAGCAAGTCGACACAAAATGACTTAATAGAATGCTGTGGGGAATTAATCAGCAACAAAATAGTGAACAAAATTAAAAAGTCTAAATATTTTACCATTATAGCTGATGAGACCACGGATGTTTCTATTTATGAGCAACTAGCCGTTTGTATTCGCTATTTTGATGTAGATACAAATGAAATACAAGAAGATTTTTTAATGTTTGTCGAAGTTGTTAAACTTAGTGGTGAAAATATTGCTCATCATATTTTGAAGGCGCTGGAAAGCATTAATCTAGACATTACGTTTTGCCGGGGTCAAGCGTATGATGGAGGAGCCAACATGAGCGGTAAAATACAAGGTGTTCAGGCACGGATATCCAGCATTCAGCCTTTAGCCGTTTTTACCCACTGTGCAAGCCACCGACTCAACTTAGCTCTCAGTACAGCCTGCACCGTACCCAGCATAAGAAATGCCGTAGGAGTAATCTCAAGTGTAGCAACTTTCTTTCGTGAGTCAGCTCAACGAATACATCTCCTCAGAGAAGAAATGCAAACTCAGCTGCCTCAGGAAAAACAAAATATCTTAAAAAAAATGTGTGAGACCAGATGGGTGGAAAGGCATGAAGCGGTTTTGACATTTTTGGACGTTTTGCCATGTCTACCTGACATTTTGCAAAAAATGGCTGATCAAGGAAACAGGAGTGCTACATCTCCATTTTCGTTGCTGCAATCAATAATGTCGTCAGAATTTCTCATAAGCCTGGTAATCCTTTCTGATATTTTAGGAATTACGCTGCCATTATCGCGATCATTACAAGCGACTGAAATTGACATAATTTCTGCAGTTCAGCTTATCAATACCACCACAGGAAGTCTGCAGAGACAACGTGAAACTAGCACGACCTCATTTAATAAACTTTTTAATCAGGCTGAGGCGATCGCAAACGAAATTGGTGCAGAAATCACGGTCCGCAGAATCACCGGCCGTCAAACAAATCGGCCGAACATTCAGACCCAGTCAGTTGAAGAATATTATCGACTTTCGGTATATATTCCGTTTTTAGACTATTTGCTAAGCGAAATGTCATCCAGGTTCCCTAGGCTCCGCTCCAAACAATCGGGCAGTTGCAAAAGTTGTTGTCCCATAACTTCAGCGATGAAGATATAGAGGATGTTTTGCAAGGCGCTGAACTATATAAGGATGACCTTCCTTGTTTTTTAGCTTTGAAGGGAGAGCTAAAAATATGGCAGCAGATGAGAGAAAATATTCCAAAGACTCCAGCAGATGCCTACAAGCGAGCAACGGTTCTACCGAATATTAGAACTCTGTGTCAATTGTTGTGCACGTTTCCTGTGACCACTAGCACTGCCGAGCGATCTTTCTCCACCTTACGCCGCTTAAAGTCATATCTTCGCAGCAGGATGACAGAAGAGCGTTTAAATGGACTGGCTTTAATGCACATCCATCAAGACATTGCGAAAAAAATGGACGCTAATGAAGTGCTGGACATCTTCAGCAGGAAACATAAAAGAAAACTATCATTTTTAATTATGTAAATCTTCTAAATGATCATTACAGCCAGTCCATTTAAACGCTCTTCTATTTATTTCTTCTTCTTTTATGTAAATATTTTTTTTACATAATTAATAATGATAGTTTTCTTAATAAGTACTGCAAGTTTAATAATTATATTTTTATTAATTTTAAGTAAATTTTTGCTGACATATATATGAATGATTTTTATTAATGGTTAGATTTTTTTTTCTTGGAAAATGATTTATTTACATACAATATATATACAGTGGTACTACTAAACGTACTACTAATGGTTAGATCAATTTACATAAAACTCGTGATGATAGTCAAATTTTTAAAGTAAATGTAAGGAGAAAATGTATTTGTTTTATATCAAAGTGTAAGGCTCACCCGGTATTGTACTATAATTATCCTAGCTCTAAGTAGGTATATATACTGTTTTGCATGGTAGATTTTAATGAAAATTGTACTCTAACATTATTTTTTAAGTCCAGTTACTAACACTTATATGCGTCTTGCCTGAATTAAATGATTATTGAATTTTAACTAAATTTTTATTTTTAACAGTTATGGTTGATTATTTTTGCCCCTCTACTGCTCCATGTGCCCCTCCCAGAACAAAATCCTGGATCCGCCCTTGTATATTGATGTGTAAAATATCAAAATAAATGAGCAAGTTTATTCTTTGCGCACAAGATAATAGATAAAGATGCTGATTATAATATATTAGATACCTTATAATAGCGATATCCCAAAAGTTTACTATACAGGCATTTCATACATGTCTATCAGGCCGGGGTAATGTAATAGCTGCAATAGAAACACCCACGAAGAAATTTAAGTGTCACCTATATACATATAACGGTTTTAGAGATAGAGTCCGCTGACAGACAGGCAGACAGACTCATGTACGGACAGCATAATTAGTTTTGGTTTGTTTTTCCCTTGGGGTACAGAACCCTAAAATAGTAATTTGTTTTACAAGGGGGCAAAGTTGTTGTTTAACCGCTCGTGCTAATATTAATACCCGAGCAAGCGAAAGATTCCAAAATTGAATGATTCGAAAAATGGAATCTTGAGCGTTGCGAGGGTTTCAAAGCACGAGGGTTAAACAAAATTTGCCCCCGAGTGAAACACAAAATATTTCACCACACCAACCCGAAGCAAATATTAAATGTAAAATATCAAACAAAATCAAACCAAATCAAATCCAAATCCAAATGAATGTTATTAAATACTTATCATCCAAAATCATCATTTAAAAGTCAATTCTACCAGAAAACATAAGAAAACAACTCAAAATTTGCATTTGATTACTTTGCCTCACATGTGAATAAAATAAAATGCAACTTTACTATCAGTTTTTGAAGTGCAAAGTACGCCTTTCTGAGCTGGCGTGGTGAAAATGCAATTACATATCTGAGACCGCTAGGAGTTTGCTAGTTACTTTTTATCAGGAAAATACAGCAACACTGGTGAATGATTGAACGAATGAAAGATAAGGCCTTTGCAAGGCCCCAACGTTGTCTGTTCTCTTTGACGGCGCAGCAACTAGTATCATTTCTCTCTCCTTGCTCTTTTAAAAATGCCGTTTGTCAAAAAAGGACAACCATACTGTTGACAAGATGGACTTCAAATCCAGGTGTCCCCTTTTTAGGTAGACCCAGGTTGTGTATGTGTGCGTAAAAACGTATATGTGTGCTCCTTTAGGGATGTAAAAAGTCGATTTTAATCATGTTATATATCGATAAACGCTACACAGCGGAACGCAATAGCGATTAAATTGAAGCTTCAATATCTTCGTTAAACATAAACATAATTGAAATGATATTGGATAATGAATATATTATAATATAATAAAATAATTCAATTATTGCGGAACACCTATTTTTGTAGGTATTTTTGTATTTTAATTAAATATTTGAACTTTCCCTTCGTTCCCTGCTGGGGCGTGACTATAAAATTGATCTGATAACCACAATAAAGAATAAAAGCGTTTTTGTTCATTTTAGGTATCGTTAAACCTTTGAAGTAAAATTAAAATTGCAAGAAATGTCGATAGTTTATCGATATGACTTTATCGACATGGCTACAGCAAGGAGGGCCCGGTGGGCCATATTGTTAATCGTACACTAAACAAAAGTGGTAACAGTGACAGCTCGCTGAGGCGTCATCTAAGTATATTATATATCTTTGGGCGCCGCACCAGGCGAGACGCTCATTCGTCTACAGTATTCATTCATTCATTAATTCACTCCGTCGTCAAATCAAGCCAAACCATTCATTCATTTCAATCAGCAAGTAGAGTGGCTTTAGCGTAGTGTTGCGGTTTCTAATTTTACAGAAATATATTCATAATTTAAGTTTTATTAATTATTGAATATTTCTATTAAGTGGCATAAAGGCTATAACAACGAAGATTATAAACGGTTTTAAGTTATTTCATACACGGCATGCCTCCGGTAAAGGACGAGTCAATACGGGAAACAAATTGCCTGGAAATTATAAATATTGTGGAGAAAAGTCCCGCAAAAAGTACATTGGTTGATGTGAGGGCTTGCAACAAACCTGCCGCCAAGGTAACATCTTTGGAATTCAATCCTTATCATTATTTTTTGCGTAGCCACAAGTATCGATCTCTTGACGAGTGTGGTATTTTTCCCGCATTTCACTTTGCATGGGTTTATCATATACTTTTTCTTCGTTAGTTTAGGTCTAGCAAACAGTTGAAATACTTTGTGGCTACTTTTGTGCCGCCCACACGGTGGTCATTGTTTGAGTTCTTTGTGGTCTTGGCTGTGTCCTCAAAAGCCGGCAGGTGTATAAACAATAGCGTACCTATTTCACAATTACATTTAACCAAACCTTGGCAGATGAGGACGCACCGAATGTGTGATTTGTTTAAAAAAAAAACATTTTTGTAATATTAAACTTTATTTGCGCGCAAATTATTCGCCACCGGTATATATTGCATAAATAATTGTATGTCTATGTTATAATATGGTCTTTTTTTGTTATATTAGTTTAATTAATTTGGTTGTTATATAAATAGTGCAATGACCTCACAGTGAAGAATTATTTTATGTGAAAACTGTTATCTGTCCAGTAGCTAGCCACTCATGGTAATAATAAAGTAGCTGAAGTATTGAATTTACTCCTTCAGATTCATTCATAGTACAGTCAACTGTATAATATATGTATAAAATATGGGTGCTTAATCATCTCAAAAATATGTCCCATAGCTCTTAAGCCAGCGAATTAAGAACTATGGGACATATGTTTGAATAAGTTGGCTACAACCATATTTTTACAGTTGACTGTACTAGAGTATGAAAGGAAAAATGTCAGTCTTTTAGTAATATATTTAGCTAATTGATCAAACTTGCTTCTTTTTCTTGGTGAATAATTTGTTTTTAAATTTCATTACCTGACTGTAGCGAATGTAGCGATCAGTCCAGTTGCTCACTTAACTACATAACACATTATTTCCATTTCCTCATTATATGGCAATATCTCTCATTAAAAAATTATTCATTTCTGGGTCAATTAATACATTACATAAAAGTTAGTAAAAGTACAGACTCTTATCTTGTTTCTGGGATTTTTAAATACTTGCTCAGTATCACTATTGTATGTGCCATCAATAAAATTTCAACTTTTTATTTATTTCTATACTAATTATAAGGACAAAATAATTAATAGAGTCTGTCTAAGCTGGACTCTGACCATGCTGACTTTAAACAAACTTGGCAGTAAGAACACATACATATCCCTACATCTCTCTGGTTGCTCCATCCATACTCGACTTACCACTTGGCATGAAAACTTGGTCCAACTAACTTTCTCACGAACTTGGCATCAAAAATCATCATCATTCAAGTGCTGCACTGCACCGCTTTAATGGTTTTTTATTGGAGAAACAATCTGAATTTGATATGAAGTATATGTATACCTATTATAGGCACATGCTGAAGACAGCACATCCCAATTTTACAAAAACCTATCGTATTAAGACCATTAACCATTGTTAAGAAACAATGGTTGCTATAGTTCCTTTACTACTGATTAATGAGAACATATTTCACAGTGCAGAAGTATTTTCGTTGTAAGTTCCTAGTATTTGTGTATAAATTTCAAAGACAATTTCTATCGCGAAAGGTACCTAATAAAATAAATTCGCGATAGACCCGTCTATAAATGTGAGTTAATATGTGTTCAAAATGTAAGTTTTAAATATAATATTGTAGTAATGTTTAGAAAGGGAAATACAGTATGTATGTAGCCCGCCAGTTTCCACCAACCTTCAATTAAAAGGCCACATGCAATGTTCAATCAATATTTTGTAGAATATGTGTTATTTGCATCAAACTACATGGAACATCACATTTATAACAGCTTGGGTTAGCGGTTATGTGAAATTCTATAACTTTCACCGTTTCTATGAATATTCATTGAGCTGTGTCGTATGTAATATGGTTATAAAATATACATATTACATAATTATACATAATTCGCTTTCTACAAAACTAGTTTAATGGGAAAGCGCTATTCTTGACATATTAATTGAATAAATTCAAGGTCATTTCCTAAGATACCTTTAGTTGTTAGATTTAGTTTAGTATGATGTAATTTAAACATTGTTATGTCATTTTTAAGTATTTTTTGACCATCAAACCATGACATAAGTGCTACTTACTTGCTACAGTGACACACACAAGTGCTTGCATATTTCGGTCACTTGGCCTACATTTACATTATTAATTTAATTCGTTAATTATTTATCGTTAAATAAATACCGCGAGTCTTTTGTTCTCTATTCTTTAGTTTTCTTCAACTGAGGTCATATCACTATTGTAGCTGGCAAAGTCGACCTCGGAAGTCGCTGTATACTTATTTAAGTATATCCGACCTTTTTCTTTACAAAGGTAGGACACGTGACAGAACATAGCACTCAAGAGGGTTTCGACAATAACAAGTGGTTTAGTATAAGTACCTACTTCGCAGTACCTCTTAAAATGTCACTGGAGGTTAATCATTTCATAAAACGAAAAGGTGCTTTAGAATATCGAGTTACAGGTTATGCGCTCCGCTTTCCGCATTTAGCTTGTAAATATCGAGCCATTGTACGTGAGATATACCTATGCCATGCTAGATAGTCGTCTAGCCGTAGCCTAGGGCTAGGCAAACCGCGGCTTGATAGGACCTGCAATTGCGGCTCTTCAAGACATCCGAACAATTTAACACTTACAGGACTTAGGCTGCCTTTCCACTGAGGCGGAGATGACGGGAAAGGAAACGTGCGGAAATCAACCAATAGCATTGGTTGTCTTCTTCACTCCGCTTGAATGCAATTTTCCTCTCATATTCTCATCTCTCTCGCTCATCTCCAGGCGGAAAGGCAACCTGAGGCCAGTCAAATCAACTTTTGTAGCGTTTTGAGAATTCTAAAACATGATTTACTATGGTTGGCTATTCTCTTCTAAAGCCGACCCCGGGTCTAACTGCTCTAAGTCAGTCCAGAAATATAGGATTTTCCCGGCTCTACTAGACTTTCCGAAGTTGTGTCGAACCAGCGACTTTTGAGGCTGACTGTTGCTCCCTACTTATTTTAAGAAGCTACTTGCCATAACCAAAGTAATTAAAGGTTAATCGTTTTCCAACAATGCCGGTCGTTAACTCTCCACATAATGGAAGCAGAAATAACTTTAGTGTTTGAATGTACGAAGCATCTGTAGTAAGTAGCTGGGTTAATAATTTACATTGTTTACCAAGCGTTAATCTCGAGCTATCCAGCATAAATGTGACCTCTGCCTTCATATTTCTGGCGAAGCGTCCAGGACAGAAATCTCACTGGCTTGCCTATAACAGTCAATTTTGATTAACAAACTCTCATTTTAGCAGGCTTATCTTAACCCTTTGAACGCCCCACGTCACAAAACCGTTGCTTACACGTCATGCTTATGGACACAGGCGAGCCAATTTAGCTTAGTTGAAAGCATAAAAGACACATTAACAGAGTACGCCATAACACTTATAAGCGTTCTTGGCGCTGTTGGAAAAACGCTGTTGGTTGGCGTTCAAAGAGTAAAGAGGTTCAACGCATCGCTACCGCTACATGTAGTTTTCATTTGGCGGCCTAAATAAAACTGGTTTTTCTTAGACGATTGTTAGATAAAGTATTGGAATACAGTATGCGGTAGTGTTCGTATTAAATGTAACGCTTTGCTGCCCATCATGTAACTTAAAGTGGAGGGAAAGTGTTACAGTACTGCTACATTTTAAAGTGTCTATTGTATTAGTCATGTTTTATAATGGTTTAATCGGAAATGCTTCAAATGTTATATAAATATTGATTGTTATCATATGTAATTTGATGTACTGTGTGTCACTTCCATTTATGCAATTATTGCATCAGCGGCCCATTTTATTAGCGGCCTATTAGACTGTATAACCGATCGTAAATTCGTGATAGAAAGGATTGTATTATACACAGGTTGATATCGGTTATTAAACTGCATGCAATAGATATGAGACAACTTGTAACTTTACAGACTACCAATTAGAAACTTGGCATCAAAAATAGTAAAGACTAACTTGACTTAGCTTTTCTTTAAGAGCTATGTTGTCCAGTTATATTAAGCAAGCCGATGGGGATCGAATTTTCTGGACGCCTCGTCATTGCCGCAGCTACCTAGTCAAGTAATCTGAAAATTTTCGACATATGTGTACCGGGTACGAATAGTTGCGTTTCTATCTTTAATACGATACCATCCCGAAACCGTTAGCTCGACCTCTGTTGACGTGAGAGCGATTATTTAATTGATAGGTATTCTATAGCGCGTGGATTTGAATCTCTCCCAACCTCGGTCGGCGGCAACGACTTTTAAACAACGCTTTTCACTTTTTTTTCGCCGTCGAGCGAGTCTCGCGTCTCGACGCTGCAGTAATCGCTCGTCTAATTACTATCACATGTGACTATAATTACTTGGCTATTATTTTTATTTTGCAATTTGTGTATTTTGTGTTTAATGCATCCATTTTGTTTATTCGACAGTGTTAGTTACAGTGCGTCATGTGGGCAGCTGGTTATGTTATTTGTGTACACGATTAGTTAAGATGCACAGGACTGTCTAGTGTGGAGTGCCTCTATGTAGTGCATGCTTTAGCACCTGAACACGGAGACATCATGACTAATTCACAGGTAGAGTACCTTTATTCTTTTTGTTGCACAAGTTCTCGTCTTCATTTCCAAAATACCAATTCGATTTTCAAAATAGGTACAATCAAATACTACAGTCGGTCTTTTGAAAATGTTCATCATACATAGACAATTTTTTTTTAATAGAGAACGCGATGGCCAATTGGCCATTCAATGTTTAGTTAAGAGATTGCATTCAATTGCATATTTTCGTTGGCTGACTGCACAAGCAGTTGCAAAATTATCTATGCTACTAATAGTACTAATGCGCTCAAATATTGACAAAAAATGTTTAGTAAGTATACAATAGAGTCGATATCGATGTAGGTATGTATTAGATTAGTAACTAGTAGTAAGATGGTTATGGTTAATTGGTATCTGGGAAATAAAGTCTTTTTATTATCTAAGCCTTACATTTATTTTCCACTCCCTATTAAGTAGTTGTTTTTCTTAGTAGATATATTTTATGCTCAATGAAAATAACTAGGAAACCTGTCCCGAAAGTGTGAAAATTAGACGAAAACCCCGCAGCTCCGCACCCACTTGGGATGGTAGTTTTCCCGTTAGTCATGGACATAAAGCGACAAGAAATTTTGGTACAAGCCAAAACGCTCCAAAGACCAAACTTTCAGGATACCTAATGCCAGTTTTTAATAAAAAGTGTAGTAAAAATAAAAACTAAAGGCGCAGCCATGCTAATTCGTTTATTGTTCAACTGCATGAAGAGTAGAGACAACGTATTGCTTCATTACTCATCTTGGTTTATAGTTCCAGACAATTTCACTCTATGAGTCGTAATTGGGTTTAATTCTTGCGCTCGGCGTAGTTTCTAATATAATACATCATTTTATAGCGAGGCTGTCGACACCTATAAACCGTAACCTTATGTATCACTATCACTACACCTTATAAAGGTCCGCCGCGTCTGTCTGTCTGTCTGTTTGTATGTTTGTTCGCGAAAACTACTGAACGGATTTTCATGCGGTTTTCACGGTTTACCTTTATTTTGCCGTCATTTTTTCTGCAGATTTTCGTTTCACAAATTAATATAAAATTATTCATGTAATTTCAAATCGCAAAATAATCTTTACATAGAATATTTACTTTAAATAATTTTAGTTCGGATTAGTTACGTTTCACCAAAAATTTAAAACATTAGTTTTGTTTCAAGAACAATTTGTTCATGTAATCTCATTTCACAGAATCATCGATCTGTAGAAAAGTCACTTCTTATAAATACGGTTTACCAAAATTTAATATACAGAATTAGTCGAATTTTATTTATTTAGTAGTTAATTTAAAGCAATCTGCTTCTCTGGAAGGAATTCGTTTTTAGGGGTTGCCGTTCTAACCTAACCCACTTTTCTGGCAACAGTTCGTTTTCTTGGGGGTCGCAGTTCTAACCTAACCTAACCCACTTTTTTGGCAACATATCGTTTTGTTGGGGGTCGCAGTTCTAACCTAACCTAACCCACTTTTCTGGCAAGAGTTCGTTTTCTTGGGGGTCGCAGTTCTAACCTAACCTAACCCACTTTTCCAGCAAGGGTTCGTTTTCTTAGAGCTCTAAAGCAACCTAAACTTCTTTTATAGCAATTTCATTGAATACTAAGAGTATGTGAAAGGTAATTTAGTAAAATAATAATTGTTGAAATTAATATTCTGTGAACTGTAGTGTCGCACAAATAATATTCAATGAATAATAATTCTAGTCAGTCTTTTTTTTTATTTAAAAATCTTTGAATAAATATTCTGAATTTTAATCAAGTTACACAATATGTTTCTTTAAAATGAATAATCGAAGAAACAGAATTAATTGTAATAAAAATCTGCGATTCGATTATTCTATGAATAATTTTCTGTATAACAAAATTCTGCAAAAAATTTGGCGGTAAAATAAGGGTAAGTACACCGGTTTTCACCTATCAATAGTAGTGATTCTTGAGGAAGGTATAGGTGTTTATTTTGTCAACCTTAGTTTATAATAAACATAAGGTCAGTTGGGACAAGTGACCTCATGCGCCACGTGTTTTCTATACAATTAAAATGTTAGAGTTGGACTAAGCTAACTCTACACAAACTTTTGTTAGCTTTCTTGAGGCTTTTCTCTTTCGTATGTCCACTACCGTACTGGATAAAGCGCTCAGCAGTGGATTTGGCTTTATCCTAGTACTTTTAGAGCAGGCTACGTGGGCACGTGTGTCCAATATCTATATCAGGCTTTACCTTCAAAGAACATTACCGGCATGACTTCAAGAAATTTTAGGAACTAAGAGACGGTCAATGTAATGAGACGCCGTTATTGCAGAAAACGAGTAATTCAATTAAACACATGATGAAACACAATTTATATACTGTAAGAGTAAAAACACCAGAGCGCCACTTTATTACAATATTTATTAGGGAATCACAAATATGAGAGTATAGGTCTGAAAATAATATGCGACGCCGTTCTCACGCAAAAACCAATCTAAGATGGACGACCACCTCTAGTGATGTGTCGTGCTCGGTAATCGTAGTGATGTCAAACACCGCTGAATGACGATTCCACCGTTTAATACCTACAAGGTGACTGCGAACGTTATATGTGACGTTATCTATGAAAAGGGACCTTATTGTCGATGGCGCTTACGCCATTATTAACGATCTCCGATATAAAACAATGCCGCGCGACGCGGTGCGGCGTAAGTGCCATCGACAATAAGGTCCCTTTTCATAGATAATGCCCCATATTAGGAACCCATTACAAGGTGATTGCGAACGTTAGGAACCCATTTTAGATAGGTACATAACATAACAGCGTTTATCTTATCTGATATTCATTAAATATCCTGCAGTTTAATTATCATGATATCTGAAGATCTAAACAAACAATCGACTGACGTTAGTTATCGATCAGAGATTTTTATTATAAGCCCGAATAAGATAAGACGTTTTTGGCGGCCTACGGACATTTTTGTAGTTTTTTTTTTTCATGGACTCCCGTGCATTGTTGAGTTGCATGTTTTAAGCTTTAATTCAATGTTAAACTTTCATTCTTTAATTTCTCCTATGAGAGGCGATAAAGCTAAAGCCTGTAGCGCTCGCTTGCCTGTTAAACTGTTTTGGCACAAGAAAGGAGAAGCCACAAGAACGGAAATGTCCTTAAAGCACACTTTAAGAACATCTGAGCTAAGCTAACTTTCCATTATTTAAATGAAGGATGTTACGCTTTATTACTGATGTTATTATGTAGTTTTATATCGTAACCCCTCTTGCAAAAACCGGTCAAGTAGCCGTTAGTTCGTCGCGCCGAAAGTTCGCCTATTCTATAGATTCATATACGTGTCTGTAGATGCAGTTATAAATTATGTCAATGTACTGTACCAACTATAAATTAATCTCTGAAATTATTTGTGAAGTAAGGGAAAAATCAATCCAGCCCTGATTCAAATAGTTGATATATAGCTATTATACTAACCAATACATATTGTAAGATTAAATATTTGATTATTTATTAATCATGAAAATTATTCATTCCACCAATTCAAATTTAGTATAATTGTCATTAAATCCTAAGAAATGATATTAAGTCTTATAGTAGAAGAGCCGGCCGCAAATTTTCTAACCGACTTGATACCACGATGAAATGCACAATGGTTTCCCATAAAAATGATGCTAAGTCCGAATTCGATAGTCTGCCACGGCGGAACTTGCCGAAAGTACGAAAAAGAAGGCCACTTCCGGTGCCAAAAAAGGGGGTTGATTTAACCCATCTGATACCGAAATAATAATTATGGCAGCAGTTAGAAATTTACATGTAGACCCATAAAAGCGAAGTCTGCCAGTATTTTTTTTGCCGGAAGTGCTTGGCAGACGCTCTCAAAGGTGGCCACCGGGACCCCTTTTTTTTTTTTTTTTTTTGATGTCCCAGGGGGAATCCTTTATGGATCCTACTGGCCCGGGAGAAGCTCAGTGGGTATGTCGACTTCCACGGACTAAACCCCCTGGGGTGTTCCGCCGCGCGCTTTGTAGGCGGGGTTTCGGGAACTCGATTATAGGCCTCCGATACCCCGTCGGCGTTGCTCTTGCGAGCCCATCATATGGGGCTGCTCTAGCAGCTTACTCCGCTGAAGGCACCTCGGAACACTTGAGGGCCTTCCAGCTCGAAACCTCTTCAAGCGAGTGATGGAACTCCCGACCCATCACCCGCAGGTTCCCGTTAAGGCGGCATAATCCTTGCTGCGAAGGCTCTTCTCCGCCTACCTGGCCTCCTTCGGCGCTGAGGAAGCGAGTTCGCATCGTCCTCGCGCGATCGTTCTGCGGCTTCCTTTTGTGTCAGAACGGTGACGCTAAAGGAAGCCACTGCCGCCCATGCCTCCTCACTGCTGATCATACGGCGTATTAGCGCCGGCAGTGAGAGGTCTCCTCCCACAGCCGCGGCCAGGGCAACGCGAGGCTCTGCCCACGCAGGGCACATCTCGCGCGTGTGTTGGGCCGTGTCCACGGCTCTTCCATCACAATGGTGGCACACTGTCGTCGGCTCTCTTCCCACCCTCTCACACAGGTACCAGCCGAAGCAGCCGTGCCCCGTCAGGAGCTGTGTGAGGTGGAAGGAAGGTACACCGTGCTTGCGTTCGACCCATTCTTTTAGAACGGGCCGAACAGCGGCCACCAGGTCCCGGCTAGATCCCGGGATCTCCAGACGCTCCGACCATTTTGCATAGAGCACCTCTCGTGCTTCTTCCCGCCACTTTCGAACTTCTTGAGGGGCGGGCCAGTTTTCCTCCCTTCTTGCTGCTAGCACTCGCCAATAGACCGCGGACTGAACCTTGGCTTCAAGGTCCCAAGGCGGGCTCCCGGCTAGCAGACCGGCTGCTGCGTGCGAGTTATCGCGATACGCTCTAGCCACCCTGAGAGCTATGGCCCTCTGCGGCCGACGCAATAGCGCCGCACCTCGAGTTGTCAGGGTGCCCGCCCATATTGGCGCCCCGTAAAGCGCCATTGAGCGCACCACACCTAAATAAAGCCGCCTGCACGCTCCTCCTGGTCCGCCTAGATTTGGGAGAATCCGCCGAAGGGCTCCGGCTGCAGCCAGCAATTTCGGAGCCAATCGCCTGAAATGCTCCTCGAACTTCCACTTACCATCGAGAACGAGTCCTAGGTACTTCATCGTCGACCCGACGGCGATGGAAGTTCCTCCCACGGTAATTTGGGCTCCCTCCGGTGGTTTGTTCCGAGGCCCGTGGAAGACCAGAACCTCGGATTTGTGCAGTGCGACTTCCAGACCTAGCGCCCGGATCCTGTGCACCACGTAAGCAACCCCTGCTGTTGCTACATAGGCGGCCTCCCTATAGGTCCTGCCACGGGCCGATACGAGGGTGTCATCAGCGTAGCAGGTAATGCTGACTCCCCGCAAAGAGGCCCCGCGTAGGACCCAGTCGTATCCAATGTTCCACAGGAGTGGGCCCAGCACCGAGCCCTGTGGAACACCGCACGCCATCTCCCGTCTCCCCCTGCCGTCCTTAGTTGGGAATACCACAACGCGCCCGGCAAAGTAATCCGCCACTGTTTTTTGTAGATAATAGGGCACGTTGTGATATTTGAGTGCCGCTTTTATTGTCTCCCAGGGTAGGGTGTTGAATGCGTTTGAGATGTCCAGTGACACGGACATCACAACTCCACCCTGAGACACTTCCTCCTCGGCGAAATCCCTTACGCGTTCAATCGCGTCCAGTGTCGAGCGCTGCGGGCGGAAGCCATATTGGCAGTCACTCAAGCCCGGCTGCAGGCTCCTGACGAGACGAGTTGCGATTATACGCTCAAAGAGTTTGCTCGTCTCGTCGAGCAGCACTATGGGGCGGTAGGCCGACGGCTGATCAGGTGGGCGCCCGTCCTTCCGAAGGAGCACCAACTTTCCCATTTTCCACCTATCAGGGAACCGCCCCTGGGTCAGACACGCGGTGAAAAGGTCTCTGACTCTTTCCTCCATCTCACTTAGCGCGACCGCCAAGGCACGCCCAGGTATGCCATCTGGTCCGGGGGCTGTCTTTTTGGAGCGGAGTTTCAAGACAGCAACACTCATTTCGACCTCTGTGACTGGCAGAACATCCCTTACCACGCCTGGTGGTCTTGTGGTGGGTTCCATGGCCGGCGGTACAAACATGCCTCTCTCTGGAAAAAGAGCACTAACGACTCTCTCCAAAAGATCTGGCTGAAGACTGCTGGTTAGTGGGGGTGCCCAGGGTCGAAACTTTTGTCTTACGGCCCGGTATGGCCTGCCCCATGGATCCCTGTTGAGCGTTTCCAGCCATTTTTCCCAGGCTGCCTCTTTGGCCTGCGCGATAGCAGTCTGAAGTGTTTTACGAGCGGCCCTATACACTTCGTAAAGAGCATTTTCCTCCTCTTGGACTCTGATGCGCCTTCTTCTACTGCGTGTGTATCGACGGCGCGCAGCCACGCAATCGTTCCGCAGTTGGCGGAGTTCTGGTCGCCACCAGTACACTCGTCGCTTCGGCGAGAAAGGTTTAGCCCTCGGCATCGCTGCGTCGCACACGCGGATCATTGCAGCGCCGAGTTGTTCGGCCTCATGCTCAACCCTTACTTCCGCTGGAAAATTACTGTGCCCCCAGGACTCGACTATGGCTGCTTCTTTTGCGAGCTGTCTGTCTAGCTTCGTTACATTCCACTTTGGGCTGTCCCCTGTAGCCGGTCGATTTCCCCTAGTGGCAGCAGGAAGAGTTACGACATCAAAACGAATATATCGGTGATCCGATGCCGTCTCTGCATCAACCACCACCCTCCAGTTTTGAGCACGGCGTGCTAAGGCGTTTGACGCAAAAGTTATGTCCACTATTGACTCTCCTTGTGGCCTCACGCACGTGCTTTCCGACCCGGTGTTGAGAACAGCCAGTCCTAATGATATCGACCACTCTTCTAGGACTTCCCCTTTGACGTCTGTCGCTGGACATCCCCACGCCGTGGATTTGGCATTGAAGTCTCCGGCCACCAGCACAGGGATTGGGGATATTTGTCCGACCAGGGCGCCGACATCCGAAATCACCTGCTCGAACTCAGGGAGCGTGAGACTAGGTGGGAAATATACGCCAATGAAAGCGATGCCACCTATAACAGCAAGCACGAACCCTCTCCCTCTCACAACATTCTCAAGGGATCCAGTTGTAGCCGGTGCTATAATGGCTACTGTATTGTTGTGGTCTGAGGCCCAGTCGTCCCGATTGGGGATAAAGTAGGGCTCCGAGACCACAGCCACATCTATTTGCCATTCCGCCATAGCTTGCACCAAAAGGTCCTGGGCCATGACACAGTGGTTAGTATTCACCTGCAGACACTTAAGAGCCATATTATTGTGTGGTTTCCATGGGTTCCGCCTCGTCCTCTTGGGATTGGTTGTTGGGCCGATCAGAAGGATGTAACTGAGAAGATCCACTTTCGCTCGTTGGTTTACCTATTCTTTTCGCCTTTTGGGGTTTTCCGCCATAGCAACCTTTGCTGCCCAGCGAGTGTGTTGCCGGTTTTCCAGCAGCCTCACAAATAGCACAATGCGGGTCAGTAGCAGAGCATTCTCTAGCCTTGTGTCCGGGTTGACCGCAGCGGAAACAAATGCTACTACGGTCTATACCCCTGTCACATTTCGCACCTACGTGTCCTTCTTCGAGGCAACGGTAGCATCTTAGTGGCCTGGCTTCCAGTAGCACCACCCGCGCTGATACCCATCCGACTTTGAGACGGCCCACTTCAACCACTTTCTTTGCTGCTACTACCGGACAGCTTAGCCAGAGCGACCCATATCCATTATGATTACGAGATATAACGCCGGACTTGATTGCGTCAGCGGCACAACCGCCCTCTGCAGCTGGCCACCGGGACCCCTAATTTAACCCATCTGATACCACCATGAAACCAATTCCAGTCGATAGGTATGAACCCTCATGTCAGGAATATATAAGTCTGCCAAGGCTTTTCCTGCCGAAACACCTTGGCAGACGAGATTATGTGAGCAAGGTAACCATCGGTTACCGTCCACTAACCCATCTGATACCACCATGAAACCAATTCCAGTCGGTAGGTATGAGCCCCCATTTTAGGAATATATAAGTCTGCCAAGGCTTTTCCTGCCGAAACACCTTGGCAGACGAGATTATAAGCAAGATAACCATAGGTTACCGTACACTAACCCATCTGATACCACAATGAAACCAATTCCAGTCGGTAGGTATGGACCATCATTTCAGGCGGCGTAGCACGGTGGCGTTTTTATCCCTTGTCACCATGCCTGTCACGTTCTAACAAGTATGTGAGTGCGAAAGGGACGCGCAAAGTGATAGTAGATAAAAACGGAACCGTGCTGCGCCCGCAGGAATATATAAGTCTGCCAGTTCTTTTCCTGCCGAAACACCTTGGCAGACGAGATTATGTTAGCAAGGTGTACATCAGTTACCCTACATCAACCCATCTGATACCACCATGAAACCAATTCCAGTCGGTAGGTATGAACCCCCATTTCAGGAATATATAAGTCTGCCAAGGCTTTTCCTGCCGAAACACCTTGGCAGACGAGATTATAAGCAAGATGACCATCGGTTACCGTACACTAGCCCATCTGATACCACGATGAAATCAAGTCCAGTCGGTAGGTATGAACCCTCATTTCAGGAATATGTAAGTCTGCCAGGGCATTTCCTGCCGAAACACCTTGGCAGACGAGATTATGTTAGCAAGGTGTACATCAGTTACCCTACATTTACCTATCTGATACCTTGTTTAACAAGTCCAGTCTGCCAAGTCAAGTCTTCTAACGCCTTGGCAGACTTATATATTCTTGAAATGCGAGTTCATACCTATCGACTGGAATTGGTTTCATGTAACTGATGTACATCTTGCTAACATAATCTCGTCTGCCAAGGTGTTTCGGCAGGAAAGGCCTTGGCAGACTTATATATTCCTGAAATGAGGGTTTATACCTACCGACTGGAATTGGTTTCATGGTGGTATCAGATGGGTTAGTGTACGGTAACCGATGGCTATCTTGCTTATAATCTCGTCTGCCAAGGTGTTTCGGCAGGAAAAACCTTGGCAGACTTATATATTCCTCAAATGGGGGTTCATAACTACCGACTGGAATTGGTTTCATGGTGGTATCAGATGGGTTAGTGTACGGTAACCGATGGTCATCTAGCTTATAATCTCGTCTGCTAAGGTGTTTCGGCAAGAAAAGCCTTGGCAGACTTATATATTCCTGAAATGGGGGTTCATACCTACCGACTGGAATTGGTTTCATGGTGGTATCAGATGGGTTGATGTAGGGTAACTGATGTACACCTTGCTAACATAATCTCGTCTGCCAAGGTGTTTCGGCAGGAAAAGCCCTGGCAGACTTATATATTCCTGAAATGAGGGTGCATACCTACCGACTGGAATTGGTTTCATGGTGGTATCAGATGGGTTAGTGTACGGTAACCGATGATCATCTTGCTTATAATCTCGTCTGCCAAGGTGTTTCGGCAGGAAAAACCTTGGCAGACTTATATATTCCTAAAATGGGGGTTCATACCTACCGACTGGAATTGGTTTCATGGTGGTATCAGATGGGTTAGTGTAGGGTAACCGATGGTTACCTTGCTCACATAATCTCGTCTGCCAAGGTGTTTCGGCAGGAAAAGCCTTGGCAGACTTATATATTCCTGACATGAGGGTTCATACCTACCGACTGGAATTGGTTTCATGGTGGTATCAGATGGGTTAAATTAGGGGTCCCGGTGGCCACCTTTGAGAGCGTCTGCCAAGCACTTCCGGCAAAAAAAATACTGGCAGACTTCGCTTTTATGTGTCTACATGTAAATTTCTAACTGCTGCCATAACTATTATTTCGGTATCAGATGGGTTAAATCAACCCCCTTTTTTGGCACCGGAAGTGGCCTTCTTTTTCGTACTTTCGGCAAGTTCCGCCGTGGCAGACTATCGAATTCGGACTTAGCATCACTTTTATGGGAAACCATTGTGCATTTCATCGTGGTATCAAGTCGGTTAGAAAATTTGCGGCCCGCTCTTCTACTATTACGTTCGATAACAGACAGGTGTAGCGTGGTATGAAATCCCACCAAAAACATAAATGTAAAAAAGGAGAGCCAAGTTCAATACAAAAATTATGCTTGGCTGTGGGGCTCGCCGCAAAAAGAATGGAGATCTAAATGAGTGCCACTGCCAAGTTCTATGCAAAATCCAAATATGTATTTATAGGAACAAAATAACATTATAAACAAGTATTAAACTCTATTTCTTTGCTTTATTGGATACCTATAACAATTGCTGTTATTTAAAAAAATGTGAGATCTTAAAGTAGGTTAGATTTGACTTGGCCAGTTTTCATTATATCAATCATTTTATATATATTGTAATTATGATGAAACCTGGCCAAGCCAAATCTAACCTACTTTAAGATCTCACATTTTTTTAAATAACAGCAATTGTTATAGGTATCCAATAAAGCAAAGAAATAGAGTTTAATACTTGTTTATAATGTTATTTTGTTCCTATAAATACATATTTGGATTTTGCATAGAACTTGGCAGTGGCACTCATTTAGATCTCCATTCTTTTTGCGGCGAGCCCCACAGCCAAGCATAATTTTTGTATTGAACTTGGCTCTCCTTTTTTACATTTATGTTTTTGGTGGGATATCAATACTTTTTGTAAAGAAAACTAGGCAGGTATTGAGATTTAATGTTTTTTCTTGTGTTTCCGCTGTATGGTTTTTACTTCTGTTCTTTGTATAATTATGTGGTGCCGCGCGCCGCCGACGACACACCGTTGGCCGGTTGTTTAGAGCGTATTACAAGTTTTTTGTATGGGGACACCACTTATTTTTTGACTAAACTTTATTTTAATATAGCAAATATAATAATACATATATTGGGGTAGTTTCAAATATCTGCTTGTAACGGTTCCAACGCTACAATAAAAAAAAATTTTTTTGTATGAGGACCCCCCCTATTTTTTAACTTTTTTTTATTTTTAGATTTTTTCCTACGCTTACACACAATAACCGAGCTGGATTCCAAATTTCATCCTTCTAGGTCATCTGGAAGTAGGTTAGGTTTAGGTACTTATATGTCAGTCCCAATAAAAAATGGTTTTTTTGTATGGGGACCCCCCCTATTTTTAAACTTTATTTTATTTTTAGATTTTTTCCTACGGTTACACACAATAACCGAGCTGGATTCCAAATTTCATCCTTCTAGGTCATCTGGAAGTAGGTTAGGTTTAGGTACTTATATGTCAGTCCCAATAAAAAGTGGTTTTTTTGTATGGGGACCCCCCCTATTTTTTAACTTTATTTTATTTTTAGATTTTTTCCTACGGTTACACACAATAATCAAGCTGGATTCCAAATTTCATCCTTCTAGGTCATCTGGAAGTAGGTTAGGTTTAGGTACTATAAGTCATAAGTCAGTCTTAAAATTTACGACTTTTTGACCTTCATACCTTTATAACCGTTTGAGCTAGCTTCATGAAATTTGGGCTTCTAGATATCCTTATGGATATAATTAAACACACGTAGTTTTATGTGTTTACGTCAAAGATGTTTTGAGTTATAGAAGGGTCAAAAGTGGCACCAAGTGGTTCGTGTAATATTACACTTGGCGCTGGCTAGCCAGTTCCTTTGCTTGAACTTGGCTTGACACGCTGCCGCGTGTCTAGATAATTTATTCTACTAATTATCACAACCCACAACGTGTTTCGATTTTTTGCACTTGATTTATGCAAGATCATGATTTTTGTAATGCAGATAGTTTTCTATTTTGAGTTCACCGGAGTGCGACTCAACGTAACACAGTGTGTAACTTTACTGCGATCGTTTATGATAAATAGGTGGCGCCTTTTATGGAACTAGTAGTGTCTTGTAGCACTTATCATATCATATCATATTTATTTATTGCAACCATGGTATTTCTATTGATATTACAATGTCTGGGTAGTTCCACATGGACCCTGTGAGGGCATAGCAATATTACATGCTTAGGATCTAATCTTAAATCTATGTGTATAATATGAAAGTAAGTCAAGTTTTTATATGAAAGTCGAATTGAATCAGTTAATTGTCAGTATGTGTATTCAATACAAATAGGCAACGAATTAATTATTAAGTGATGTCAAGTTAATGAGTATAAAATAATGAGAAGAATGTAAATTTAATGCAGTAAAAGTGGATTAATATTTAAATGCAATATGTCAACAAATTGATTCAATTTAACCTAGTAAGGTTTGTAAGTATACAGATAATATTGTCATTGCTCCTCGCTAATAAACGCCAATTTCAATCAAAATTAAATATGATTTAAAACTAACATTGAGTACATCCTTAATATGTATAATTGCTAAGACCTTAACTGCAGGATATCCCGACATCGTAAAACGATAGTTGTTTTTTATTTATTAAACTTTTTGTGTCGTTATGACTGTACTGAGTCACGAGACTGGTATCAACATCGAGTACATAATAATTAATATCTGTATAATCGTACATTGTACGTAATGGAACAAACTAGGTAAATCACCATGCGATAATGTCGAACCCTATATAATAACGTTATCGTTTGTGCTACTATAGCGAAACGTTTTGTGTCCCTGTATCACTCTGCCATATTAGTGCGGCAGTGATAGTTTCGTTCGCTGCAGAGGGTAGACGATTGGCACGTTGGCTATGCACCCTGCCATCGTAAAATGATACACTTTTTATGTATTTTCTAAGTCTCGACCGAAGAGGAAAATAAGTATATTAGATTACAACTCTATACAGAATATAGGGACCGTGCGCGTTGGAGGTTCTGCAATCTTGTGTCCCTAATTTACATTGCCATAGTAGGTTCTGCCATCTTGTGAGCTACATCGGAAGCATAAACGTCACATTTACGCCTCGCTCCAAAAATCTGACGGCTCCTATGCTGTCCCCTATAATTCATGCACGCCCCCTATACATGTTCAGTCGAGTGCATAAATAGGAATACAATTTTTCACCTTACTGCAATGGATAAAGGCGAAGGAAACATATTTTTGAATTCGACTGTACCTATGTTCTGCCCCTTACAAATTCTAAAGAATCAAGCCTAATCCCGCAACCTTTCAGGTCTGGTTCCGCGGCGTGAGGAGCTCCAAGTTCCGCCATGTGTACGGCGTGCCCTCAAAGCGGGAGCGTTGCTATGACAACATCAAGATCACCAGGAACGCGCATGACTCCAACTTCTGCGCCGTCAATCCTAAATTCGTGGCTATCGTCACTGAAGTCGCCGGTGGAGGCGCGTTCCTTGTCCTGCCTTTGGATCATGTAAGTAGCTCTAAGGACAAAAGACGCTGGTGTTGCCAAAAACCACCCTACATTGGCGTCATTTGAGCGTCGGCGGCGTCTAGTCAGCGCTATGGAAAATGGCGTCGTTGCGTATTTGCGCCAACGTTGAAACGAGCCTAGTTGACCTCCTAAGGCCCAGCTATACAAATGAAAGATCCAAAATTTTCCACTGAAATTTGAACCTAACCTAACCAGTGCAATAACCTAGTAACCAGTGTAGGAAATAGAGTTGAATTTTCGTTATTAGAAAATTTAACGAAACAAAGCCAAAGCGTCTGTTCCAATTGAATAGGATTTAAATTTCATCGAACTGTAGAGGTACTATACGCAGGACCTTGGGTCATAAGAGGCTAGACGCCAACGCTCGGGAGACGCTTGTGTGGGGTATCTTTAAATTTAAGCCTTCAACGCCGCTGCTTGTCTTGAATCGGTCACGGTCTTGAATTCCAGTTTCGAGATTAGTTGTAATCGAGGCCTTACCGTCCGGGACCAACGCTTCCCTGACTAAAAGTTAACTGTATAACTCAGTCAATACAATACACACGTGCATTGATAAAGGTGTGCTCATACAGTCGCTACAAAATAAATATCATCACAGTAAATAAACTCTGAAATGCTCTGCGTGAAATTATCATTAGCTCTCAGCCAGCCATTAGGTAAATTAACTGTCCATAAACATTCATTGAGTATAAACACAGTATTTACTGTAGAAAACGTAAAATTCTCGCGTTGAATCTTCAAGGCGATAAAATGCTGAGAACCGAATAATTAGCACACCAGATAAGACAGTAATGAGCCAGAGAAGAAACGTATTCATAATATAACTAGACCAAATTTGTTGGAATATTCTTCACCTACAACTCATGTCTCATGTGTAGCCTGCAGATTTTGTTCCTTAAGCAGGCCATTGACGAGCCTTCCAAATGGATGCCGTTACAATGGATTCATCCAAATGGACGGCATCCTAATATTAAACATTGTACGTTTTTGACATTCACGGACCGATTTTGGACTGCAGCCACGCTATTTGGACTGTTGGAAGGCTCGCCAGGGCCACCTTTAATTTTGGACTTTGTGTCTCCTACGAGATTACAAATTACTCTTTTTTCCTACCTAGTTATAGTTATGTATTTTCTTAATTTTCTAATTATTTGTTCGACGTTCAAGCCTTTTAACGCCTTGGGGACAATGGACACATCACATTCACGTTTATGATATAAACCAGGAATGTTTACATAGTTTTTTTTGCATAAGAATTTTATGTCGCATATAACGGTAGTAGTAAACCTAGTCTCGCCGATCGATGGTCGTGAGCGTGAGACTGGTGAGTGACTCGTCCTTAATTAATTAATTTGTATTTATTTCACAGTCGTCGCGACTTTATTTCCAAATACATTTGCTTCTAAATGTTCATGGCTGGAATTCCAACAAGGCCGCCTTGATTTGCGTGTCCCCTGATGAAACGGATTGTAATAACATGGTTAATAAGTCAATGCACGTTCTGTGCACTAAATCAGGTTAGCGGATGCGAGCGACCCTAGCGTAGGCCGCTGTAACTAGAACTAGGCACTAATTGATAGAATTTCCAGACCATATTTTTCAAACAAGTTTAGTTCTAGTAAAATAAAAATACTACTTAGGGAGCATAAAGGAAGGGCGACGGCGCGGGGATATTCTAACTTACTTTGTTGCCAATTAACATAGGTAAATAAGGGGAACGCGTTGTGCTCAAATGAAAGCAACACGCACCAGGTTACCGAGCATAGTGCGCAAACCATAGACTAGGAATTCTCTAGACCGAGTTTAGAGCAATTATTTCATGCAACCGATGATGGGCTTGAACTCAAATCAATTAAAAATTAAAAAAAAAACAGCCAAGTGCGAGTCGGACTCTCGCACGAAGGATTCCGTACCATTACGCGAAAAATGACAAAAACATCACGTTTGTTGTATGGGATTTACCCACTTGAATATTTACTTTATTTTTAGTATAGCGGCAACAGAAATACATCATCTGTGAAAATTTCAACTGTCTAGCTATCATGGTTCATGAGATACAGCCTGGTGACAGGCAGACAGACGGACAGTGGAGTCTTAGTAATAGGGTCCCGTTTTTAAACTGGGTACTGAACCCAGAAAAAAAACCGCTACCGATGTTGCTAAATGCACAATCGCTGTGAATGTGCAAGCGGGCTCGGCAACTTATGAGTCTTAGGTATTTTGATCCATAATCTCCTTTCCGTTGTCCTAAATATCAAAATCTAAGTAATAATCGTCGCGTGACAAGGAATCGTGCGGACAATTACTCTTGTGATGTATCGACATCAACGAATGTTATTACTTCATTATACGAAGGCCGAGGGAAATTGTTTAAGAAAACAATATAAGTTTGACAAACAACTTTTCGAAAATAGTTTGAAAGCCGAGGTGCGGTCGGTTTATTTCATATTTAATTCGCCAGACTTTGTGTTCTAAAGTGCACAGCCAGGCGTCCATTTCGAATTTCGATGGCCAGTTTGCATGGAATTTGGTACTTTCCACTGATCGAATAGCCCAGGCTCGTAAGTTCGATCCGACGCGGGCCGTAGATTAGAGACCGCTGGCTTAAATACTCATCGTACGGTTTATGCAGGATACTTAATATCGATCACGTTAAGGCGTGGCGATTGCGTATAAAAACCCAAATGTTAGAACTTTCGATTTTACATTTATAAGTACGATTAATCGAAGCTTTATGTAAGTAGGTATAAATACACATACTTATAACGAGAATATTAACAAATAAATCAATTAATTTTTCAAGGATTGTTAATTTTCCCGTCTATGCAGCTTTCAATTTTCATACATTTTTCATTTTTAGGGTTCCGTAGCCAAATGGCAAAAAACGGAACCCTTATACATTCGTCATGTCTGTCTGTCTGTCTGTCTGTCTGTCCGTCCGTATGTCACAGCCACTTTTTTCCGAAACTATAAGCACTATACTGTTGAAACTTGGTAAGTAGATGTATTCTGTGAACCGCATTAAGATTTTCATACAAAAATAGAAAAAAACAATAAATTTTTAGGGTTCCCCATACATAGAACTGAAACTCAAAAAAATTTTTTTCACCAAACCCATACGTGTGGGGTATCTATGGATAGGTCTTCGAAAATGATATTAAGGTTTCTAATATCATTTTCTTCTATACTGAATAGTTTGCGCGAGAGACACTTCCAAAGTGGTAAAAAGTGTGTCCCCCCCCCCCTGTAACTTCTAAAATAAGAGAATGATAAAACTAAAAAAAATATATGATGTACATTACCATGCAAACTTCCACCGAAAATTGGTTTCAACAAGATTTGGTAAGTAGTTTTTTTTTTAATACGTCATAAACCGTAAACCGCAATTTTATTATGTTACTTGCTGTTACGGAACCCTTCATGGGCGAGTCCGACTCGCACTTGGCCGCTTTTTAAATAAATGTGACATTCTTTACTCAAACTAATATATCCTCAAACGGCACCAAGATGCTTTTTATTAGATAACTTAATATTAGGAAATTGAATCGTAGGTATATCCAATATCCTCTACTATTCTTAGTGTCAGGTGTTCAAATTAGCATTTACAAACTAATACATCTTGTGTCAGCTACAAAAATAAACACTGTAGTTACGTCATGTAATGTAGGTACAATAATCAATTATAGTAGGTAGGTACATTTACATGTACCTTTTTATGATAGATCACCAGTTTTTATTGACTTGCTTATTAGTCACGGTACACCAAGCGTCTAAAGTGATTGTCAAAATATTTACATTCATTAAAGGCCCGATCACACTCGACTTGTGTATTATATGTCGAATGAGAAAACTGAAATTTATGAGAAAATCGTTACAGAAACTCTCCCAACTGGTCATCCGAAGGAGTTGAGCATACATTCATTAAAGGCTCGGTCACACTCGACTTGTGTATTATATGTCGAATGAGAAAACTGAAATTTTTGAGAAAATCGTTACAGAAACTCTTCCAACTGGTCATCCGAAGGAGTTGAGCATACATTCATTAAAGGCTCGGTCACACTCGACTTGTGTATTATCAGGGGTGCGAAACTCCTGACTTCGGCCTAACTCGGCTCCGCTCGGCTCAGCATTGCTCCGAGCAATTTTTAGGGTTGGCACCACTTGACTTCCTTTTGCGTGCACGACCACAGATAAGATAATCACTTAAATTTTGACAACCCTAAATAGCCGAAAGGGATAGTGCCATATATTAGAAAGGGATAGTATGATTCGACCCTGAACCGCTGTCAAACTTCGGTTTTGTAGGAAGCATCCTTTCTGTACGGTAGTACTATTATTTATTCTGTGGTATTATGTCGAATGAGAAAACTGAAATTTTTGAGAAAATCGTCACAGAAACTCTCCCAACTGGTCATCCGAAGGAGTTAAGCAATGTGGAAAAGTTTCTTGAAAATAGTTTGACCGATCGTCTATCGTAGAAAACAAGTTGCATTTTCTATCGTTAATTGTTTTTAACTCTTATTAGCTATTACCATCACTCACCCTTGACACGCGCACACTAATCAAAACACATAATAAGCAAATGTATGCATATTTTCGCACACTAAAGCATTGTTTGTTAAATCTACGGCTACGTTAATATGCCACATAATTAATGAGGCCTTTGCACGTGATCGTACTGAAATCAAACATTATTAGCCAATACCGTGGGAATGCAAATGAAACTGACGAATTAGTTTTTTTGTTACGATCTTATCTGCCGGTAGTTTCTATTCTAGACGTTTTGTAACAATGAATAAACTGACTATATAGTCGTCGTCGTAGTCGTCGTAGTCGTAGTCGTCGTAGTCGGACCAAGCTTTTACAATGATAAAGTGTGGGGATGTCATCAATGTTCTATGAAATGTGACGTTTATGATGACACTCCCTCACTTTGTCCTGTTCAAGTCTGCGGAGGCTTTTATTAGATGGACTTTTTCCATCTTGAGTCAATAGCAGCATAAAATATTATGGCAACTCTCAGTCTATGAAATGAAAAACTATACTGGAATTAAGACAATCAGTACTTATAATTTACGATTTTTCATCTCATTCTTTAGTAACTATGACTCGCAACACAACAACACACACACACACAACGTGGACAAATAAACTCATATTTTTCTTCGATAAATCTATAAATGCCTTCTACTTACTCGTATATACATTAGCCTATTATATATAGAATGGCAATTCTCCGGTAAGGGAAACAAATGAGTATGACGCTCATAATCTCGCTTAATACAATGTAAGTATTGTTAGAAGAGAGCAGTGCACAGAAAAAATAATGATTATGAAGTCGTAAATTAACTTAGTTTCTAAATATCGAGAAATCCTGAGTTACCACACCTAGATTATTTTTTCCCGCCCTATTCTTACTTATAACGGTTGGCTGGTCAGACCAGTAGTTTTGAAATAAGACAGAATCTCGCGCATTTAAATAGTTATCGAGATAATTGCGTGAATTGTGTTCGCAGGTTGTAATTCGGATCACCGAAATAACGTTTTTAATTCACCGTTTGCGAAATCAAAGTGGCCGACTGTTTTGTAACTTTCGCGCAATTTATCTCGTATGTCGGAAAAATGTTATCACGGTAACTGACAATTCATCTATATGTAATTAAGTAACTAACTACTGTATTTAGTCGGTATAATTGTGTTGGTCTTCACAGCGCAGGCTTCGTCATAATACAGAAAGCTCATCCACCTCAGGTTTTGACAAAATAAAACAAATGTTTTTACATAATATATATGTCATTCGCAACACGCATCGTCAAAATTAAAAGCAAACATAAACCTATATCCTAATCCGGTAAGTAGGTACCTGGCACAAACGTCCCCAAAATACCAGCGGGGTTCCCGCGCTGAACTTTATTTCATTAAAACTTCGCTATGCCACTGGATTTGCAGTTAAATATGTCACAAGTTACTACTCGCTTTTTCTCACGTATTACCTACTGATGTTTCGAGGGCTGATGCGATGTGTTTAGGTAAGTTTCAATGTGTCCCGCTTGACAGCAAGTCTTACGATAAGGGCCTCACCACATGAGTTTTGTTAAATCAGCAGCGAGGGAAACTATAAGAAATAGGTAATAAGGCCGAACGGTGGCAACAGAAAAGATAAATTAAGTAGTTACAAAAACTATTGGAGATTAACTGGTCTTTCGACCTCCTTCTCCTTTGATTTGATCCTTCGAGTATAAATGAGTTTGTGCAGAGTCGTCTATAACGCTCGCCGAATCAGACGCCAACACAACATTACCTATCGATCTTTTATCTCGCTGCACCTTTACTTACACCACTTCTTTTTTCAGACCGGACGCCTAGACTTCAACGCGAGCCGCGTCACCGGTCACAAAGGCCCAGTCCTCGACATCAAGTGGAACCCCTTCAATGACAACATCATCGCGTCGTGCTCCGATGACTGCACGGTTAGTTTGTCTAATATTTACTTTTAAAAGCTTTGTACAGTCGCTATCAGATAATACAGACAGAGCGGCCAAGGTACGGACACCCTAACGCTTTGACAATAGAGTAGAAATGCACCGGATATCCGGTTACCATCCGGTATCCGGCCTATCCGGCCGGATACCGGATAGTAGCATTGCTTGATTTTGGAGTAAACAAATTGGATTTAAGAAACAGACACGGTCATAATCGTACTCGTTTATTATTTAAAAAAAAATTAATCATTCCACTGACTTGCACGCGCACTCATTTCGAACCTAGAAATGAGTCCGCGCGAACTTTTACTAGGAAACAGGTCAAACCTGCAGAATGCGCACCTGAAAAACCGAAATGTAGGTATAGTTCCGCTGGCCGAATATTCGGCGGCCGGATACCGGATATTCAGCCAATGGTCAGGCAAAATATACGGTATCCGGTATCCGGCCGAGCAACAATTCGTTGCATCTCTACAATAGAGGCATATTCAGATATTTGTGAGCACCTTGGCCGCTCCGAAATATCTGATGGCGACTGTACTTGCAAGCGTGCCAATACCATCGTACAACTATGCCTACGTTGGCCGCTTTATATACAAACTGAGTAGAGTCGAGCGAGGCGTCCAAAGTTAACAAATGTACGTGAGCGGCAAATCTCGTGTCAAGCCTGTGGCCGTGTTGCATAATAAACTACAACTAATATTACAAGCGGAACTCCTTTTCCAATAAGTTAAGTTAGAAAAGGAGTTCCGCTTGTAATATTAGTTGTAGTTTATTATGCAACACGGCCCTGATCGATAATAAGGTCTACCCTTACTTGAGGGGTTGAGGGGCACGAAACACAAGCTCGGCACTCCCGCCGAACGCGATAAATTGCATCTAACATTCACGCATGTCTTTTTCCATAAAGTTTAATAGTTTTAAAGCTACTCGCATGTGCTCCAGGTACAGTGTTATGAACCCTTACCTGCCTTTATCTCGAACCCTTACCTGCCTTTATCTCGAACCCTTACCTGCCTTTATCTCGAACCCTTCCCTGCCTTTATCTCGAACCCACACATCCCCTTTAACGACAACATTGCCTCGTGTTTCAAATGTTCCAATGAATGCACCTTAATTTCAGCTTGCGCTTTTTTTTTGTTTTTTTTTTCACACAGACATACAATTGCGAATTGCGATGTGCGAGCAAATTGGTACTCATTAAGTAATTACTGGGGTGGTCTGATTGACCAATTTACTGTTTTTTTAAGTACCTATTTTAATCGTTGTTTTAATTGGTTAGCCAAAGTAATAGTTTTCTACGTTTTTAAATTATTTACAATAATTACTCATTTATTAATGTTGTTTATTATATCACATTTTTCAATAAATAAGCTTTTGTGTGTTAACAATTAACAACTGAACAAAAATAAATATTAACTGTTATGCATTCTTCCTGCGTCGGCACAATAACAATAAAAATGTGCTATAATAACAGTGATTATAATAAAATTTTCTTTTATTGACACAACTCGTTGAACAATACGATTGAATAACTATCGTTTGGCCACAATACTGCTTTTCTTTTGACGATTTTCATTCACTATACACTCAATGAACACGTTTTTATCACATAAGATTAAGTAAATGTGTGCGTGGTGTTACTAGATTTATTCAAGACACAGTGTAAGATCTAGGTACTCTATATCTTAATTTAGTTGCACATGTTTCTGTCTTTTCTGGCTTCAAACCATTAAAATTATAACAAACTTGCACACATTAAAATGAAATAAAATTGCGTATACCCAAGTTTACAAAATGGGTGGATTTTTAGAACTGTTATATTGACGGAACATATCAATATTTCTCTAAGTGCATTTTAAGTTTTGGTATTGTTAGAAAAAATGATAAAACAGCAAATAAATCAAAAGCACCTTTAAAGTTATCCACTCACATGATTGCTATTTTTCAGTGACCTGTATCTATTATTATGTGAAAATAAGGGTGACAGCTCGCAACTACAGTTGCGTGAATCATGTGAGGTTATCCATGTCTTCTTCCTCGCGCTATACCGGCATTTTTAACACAGCTCATGGGAGCCTGGTGTCCGCTTGTAATCCCAAGAATTGACCTATTGATTGAGGCACTAGTTTTCACGAAAGCGACTGCTAACCTTCCAGCCCAGAGGGGAAACTAGGCCTTATTGGTATTAGCCCGGTTTCCTCACGATATTTTCCTTCACCGAAAAAAGTTAAATAAAAGTTAAGTGGTTTAAAGTTATCAATGTGTGGATGAATGTTTTTGAAAAATATGTTTTTTTGTGTCCTAGGTGAAATTATGGCACATCCCCGACGGCGGTCTTTCCATGCATCTGACAGATTGGTTGGTGGAACTACACGGCCACAAGCGCAGAGTAGCGTATATCGAGTGGCACCCCACCGCCGAAAACATCTTGCTGAGCGCAGGCTTTGACTACTTGGTAAGTAAGGTTTTGTGCCAACCAAAGTGTAGCCAACCGTTTCCCTCACTGATGAAATATGCCAATTTAAAAAAGGTATATATTAAAAGTATACTTTTGTGATATAGGGTAACTCGCCAGTAACTGGCCACCAGCCAATAACTGGCCAACCTAAACTAAAAATGAATTCTATTTACCTTTAAACATTTTTTTTTGAGTATAAGATGTCAAGCGATGTGATGTGATGTGAGCGTGGCGATTATGGCATTCACCCCGCATCATGCAAGGGGGAGGCCTATGTTCAGCAGTCGACGTCTTATGGCTGAGATGATGATGATGATAAGATGTCAATAACTAGCCACCTTACACTAAAATGAATTCTGTTTATAGGTGAATAGAATTCATTTTTAATTTAGGGTGGGCAGTTACTGGCGAACTGGTTGCCAAAATACGACTAGAAATCGGGCTCAGATGAACCGGAAGGAATTAAATTCGTTTTAGTTTCAATTCCACTAACTGCGTTTGATTACATACAAGTAATTCGTTTCGTCAAGATATTATAGGTATTAAGACTAAATTGATCATAATAGATATCAATACGACTTTTTTACCATTATAGGTGTATACATTTTTTTACCTTGCCCGATCATAACATGCGTAGTTTATAAACATCCTACTTCTTGTACCATTGTGTGTAAAGATTGTACAAAAAGAGTTGTATCTCCATTAACTATGTTGTGTTTTATGACTAAGCTCCTAAGGCGAATAGCCCCTCTATAGAAGAGACCAATTAAACAAGCATAATGATCAACAATGTATTCGGTCTAGAAATGTTCTCGCGACCATCAAATCAACAATCGCGCGTGACGGCATGGGGCGATTAAGTACTCGTTTAGTTAAATGATGTGCCGCGGTACGTTCTTACTATTAGGAGCATAACCGTTTGGAAATCCGTTATCTATATTCTATATGAAACGAGCTAGAACTGTTCGCGAATTTGTTTCGGGCATCAAATTAAACCTGCTTGTATTGTAACATTTGTAACTACAGTCGGAGAAAGGTAAGAAGTAAATTTCGGCAGTTATTAATTGAGCCTTAACAACTCAATTAATCGGTCAATTCATAACATAAGCTGATACAACAACAGTCGTGTCTATATTTGATGACACTTTCTTAGACTGCTAAGATGGGATTTCCTAATATGACCTTAGTATACTCTTGTTACATCTTGAAAGCACGCGTTCTGTCAAACGCCTGTTTCAAAGTGTGAAATGAAAATCATAATTATCATAACCAAAACCAATTAAGGTGTGCGTAATCGAACAATAATTTGTGCAATCGTAATGCCATCTTCACTAAACGCTGCTGACATGGGGCTATTATAATTAATATGCTAATGTCTGACGTCTGTGTGACGTCGATATTATAATATGTTTATGTTATGCTTTGCAAAAGTGTACTGCTTTGGTATCGAATTGGCGACGTCTCTCAAAGTTACTATATTGTGTAATCACGAAATAAGTTTTCCTACGCACGTTTATACAGCTCAGTTGTCTCCAAAACCTTAAAGGTGACATTCGGATGGCGACTGCTTTTGCTTTACTATGGCGGCATTACATCAGCGGCGTAGACGCGGCCGCTCTGATCAATTTCCTTGATAAAATTGATGATGTTCGCTGTCATGATTTGGATATAATATTAAACTTAACTACTAAAAAAAGATTTTTTGGGTTAAGGAGTCTTATACTAGATAATATTTATACATTTTTAATTTTTTAGGTACATAGGTCATTTACCTAATTAAGTGATTTCTGTAGACTGTTCCCTTATTTTAATTAAGTATTTTTTAATAATAGTTCTTGCTTGTCTACTCGTTCGTCCTTATATAAGTTTTAATAGTTCCTTTGAAAATCTATTCAAGATACGCTGTAAGATGCCCTTCCACACTCTTTGCCCGTATACATTGTTTGTTTCATCACTTATTTAATCTAGATAATTGACATTAACGGCAACACCTCCAGTTGACATGCGAATGTCTTAATTCTAATCATTGTTCTCATACACCTAACTCTCACTTTCAGATCTTCGTCTGGGACGTGGGCAAAGGCGAGGCGGTGAAGGTGATCGACTGCCACAGCGACGTGATCTACTGCATGTCGTTCAACCGCGACGGCTCCCTACTGGCCACCACGTGCAAGGACAAGAAGCTGCGGGTCATTGAACCGAGGAGCGGGATCGTGCTTTCTGTAAGACACTTATCATATTAGCCTAATGGTAATTAAATAAATTCCATTTCTGACCGCAGCTGCACTACTGGTACTGAACGCGTCGGTATAATTGTCAATTTCCATAGTAAAATGAACAGTAATGCAGCTGTCGTTGGAAATGGACTGTCACCTTAAAGCTACAGGGCTATAGAACTCCCGCGCAAACTTCAATATATCATTTGCATTGCCCTCCGCCGACGGTACAAAAAGCCAGGGGATTGCCACAGTTACTCCTATACAGTATACTGCATGTCGTCATATCCATAATTAGCACATCAGCTGTAAGAACTGCTTGACATGGATCTCTTCTAACAAAAAAAAAATCGTAATCGGTCCCTTGCCATGAGGCAATCGTCATGGTATGTAAGCTATAGTTACTTCAATGCGAATACAATAGGTGTAAATTTCTATGATTTCAGATGGAGTTGTGTGTGAAGGCCAATTAAATATGTAATCTTTACCTGGCAACTTTTCGTTCCCATAAACATAAACAGTCAGAGCACATCAATCCGATCCAAATTTCAGACGCATGTGATGGCCTTAAACGTGTATTTTTACTCCACAGGAAGGCCCCTGCCACCTAGGCACCAAAGCGTCTAAATGCACATTCCTCGGCAGCTCGGGTAGAGTGCTGACAACAGGGTTCTCTCGCTACAGCGACCGGCAGTACGCGATCTGGGACCAGCACAACTTGGAGAAACCTCTGGCCTGTGAGACCATCGACAGCTCTTCCGGCGTCGTGTTCCCCTACTACGACCATGATACTAATATGGTGAGTTAAACATTACATAGCTTTAGGCAGCTCGCGCAGAGTCCTGACAACAGGATTCTCTCACTACAGCGACCGGCAGTACGCGATCTGGGACCAGCACAACTTGGAGAAACCTCTGGCCTGTGAGACCATCGACAGCTCTTCCGGCGTCGTGTTCCCCTACTACGACCATGATACTAATATGGTGAGTTACACATTACATAGCTTAGCAGTTCGGGCAGAGTGCTGACAACAGGGTTCTCTCGCTACAGCGACCGGCAGTACGCGATCTGGGACCAGCACAACTTGGAGAAACCTCTGGCCTGTGAGACCATCGACAGCTCTTCCGGCGTCGTGTTCCCCTACTACGACCATGATACTAATATGGTGAGTTAAACACTGAAGGCTTTTAGGCAGCTAAGCTCTGAGTATTTGGAGAAACCTCTGGCTCTAAATTTAATTATGATATCACAAATCGTATTTAGAAAACCGCGACTCGGTCAAACTGTTTATTAAGATAAATTGGAACATTTGTTTGTACGCACACAACCTCATACCTAAAACGCATATATGTATCATCCATTTATATCATCTCCGTTCCATTGGGGGGTACAAACCGAAGTCAATCAATAGGGAATATTACGCGAAACTCTGCGGAGGAGGCGCCACTACCACTATCCGTCACAATCTGGGAGTCTACCGCGAAACAAGAAAATCTAAATTTCGTTATCTAACTTCTCTATCACTCTTGCATATTCGAGCGATAAAGAGGCAGATAACTAAATGTCGATTTTCGCGTTTCCTGGTAGGCCCTTGTTAACAGACCGCCTTAATGCATCAATGTCATATTTTATTGTCTGTGAAAACTTGTCAAAAAACAGTTTAAGGCACAGTATGTGTAAGTTACTCTATGGTTTACTAGAGAAGCTAGTGCTGCACCCTGGCGGCAGAACATTGCAGTAATACTTCCTATTTACATCCATATCGTAATATTCGTAATGTTAATAATTACATAGTATTGTAAATTGGTCCCCAGGTTTACCTTGCGGGCAAGGGTGACGGGAACATACGATACTACGAAGTGGTTGACGAGGCTCCGTACGTACACTTCCTCAACCAGTTTCTGTCTGGCAACCCCCAAGTGAGTATTATGGTTTTTTATTAACTTAATATTAAAACACGGCACGGCTATATGGGACATACATAACACACTCACATATAATAAAAGTCTACGGTTCTCAAGTTAAGGAACCTCATTAGGGGTCATCCATTAATTACATCACACGTTTAGGGGGAGGGAGGGGGTCAAGAAAATGTGACATATTGTGACATGGGGGAGGGGGGAGACACAAACTTTGTGACGTCACTTTAACTTCATCAGTAACCGAAAATTTGTTTAAATTATTTTATTCGCTGTACATTGAAATAACAAGTTTTTAAAACGATAATCGTTTTTATTCGTTTAATTTTCTTTCCTAAGCAGTTTTGGGTTATAAAATTACTAATATTTATATCGTCAAAAATATTTTGATAAAATATTAATAATACTTAGGTACAGTCAAGGAATTTAAATTCCGACCCATTTCGTACTTTGTCACAGTGACAATCAATATGAAAGCCGCTAGAGACCTCATACGGTTGTCACTGTGACAAAGTACGAAATGGGTCGGAATTTAAATTCCTTGACTGTACTCACTTAATTCGATTTGGCGATATCGTAGAAAAAATGTGACGTCACACTAGGGGGGAGGGGTTTGCCAAATGTGACCGAGTGTGACAAGGAGGGGGGGAGGGGTAAATAATATGATTAATATGTGTTTATTGTAGCCTATTATGCCGGCTACCAATTCCCAAAGACGCCAAAAAAAAAAGCCAGTTCAAGTTCAAGAAATCATGCTTTCCGAAATGGACCTAATGTTTATTTAAACTGTCGCTTAAAAAATAACTTATTGTTTATCTCCCTTTGATCAATCTTTATATTTATCTTTGTTGAATTATTGTAAATGAACTATCTTTTATGACTTTTCCAGCGCGGCCTAGGCTTTATGCCAAAACGCGGCGTGAACACGGCCCTATGCGAGGTGTTCCGCTTCTACAAGCTGCACACGTCCCGCGGGCTCTGCGAGCCCATCGCCATGATCGTGCCACGCAAGTCCGACTGCTTCCAGGTACATACAGGCATTGACCGTCTCATTTACACTTGTGTGATCGCAGCAAGTGGGAGAGAGTAAGTGATATGACCCCGGTCCTCTGGTTTATGGCTACTATATAGGTTTTATGCCAAAATGCGGCGTGAACACGGCCCTATGCGAGGTGTTCCGCTTCTACAAGCTGCACACGTCCCGCGGGCTGTGCGAGCCCATCGCCATGATTGTGCCACGCAAGTCCGACTGCTTCCAGCCAGGTATAGTTTGTAGATTTCTAACAGGCCCCGACGGCTAATCCTTTGTCTATTGTTAAGTAAAAGTAATGACTGTGTGATCGCAGCAAGAGTGAGAGAGAAAGTAACACCGATCCTTAGTTTGGTTTGCGGCTACTATATGATTTAATACGCTTCCAGGTACAGAAACATTATCCGTCGTTCGTAAGAATTGTTCCAAACGTAGCCTATACTATTCGCAAACTAAACTGATGACCGGTGACGTAAAACGTCTTATTCACACGTATGTTACCGCAGTAAGAGCGAGAGTGTAACTGGTCGGTAACCGGCCTATCCGGCCCTAATATAGTATCCGGCCGGATACCGCATAGTAACTTTGCTTGATTTCGGAGTACCTAAACAAATTGGATTTGAGAAACAGTCACGGTCATATCGTACTCGTTTATTTCAAAATAATTTAAACATCCACTCACTTGCACGCGTACTCATTTCGAACCTAAAAATGAGTCCGCGCCAACGTTCACCACGAAACAGGTCAAAACCTGCACAATGCGCACCTAAATAACCGAAATGTAGGTATAGTTCCGCCGGCCGAATACCGAATATTGTCAGGCCGATCATCCGGTATCCGGCCAAACAACTATTCGTTGCATCTCTACTTGCAACATTTCTTTCAAGTTTTCACTTAGTGGCGTACTCGTTGTTAGAACGTAAATACTTAATTACCACCGTAAATCAAGATTTTCTGGCAACATAATAAGTAGAGATGCACCGGATATTCGGTTACTATCCGTTATCCGGCCTATGGCCATTATTTTAATATCCGGCCGGATACCGGATAGTAACATTGCTTGATTTCGGAATAAACAAAATTGGATTTAAGAAACAATCACGATCGTACTCGTTATTATTTTAAAATTGCACCATTCCACAGACATGCACGCGCACTTATTTCGAACCTAGAAATAAGTCCGCGCGAACGTTCACTTACGAAACAGGTCAAAATCTGCACAATGCGCACCTGAAAACTGAAATGTAGGTATAGTTCCGCCGGCCGAATATTCGGCCGATTGGCTGGCCGAATATCCGGTATCCAGCCAAACAACTATCCGTTGCATCTCTAATAATAAGTGTGATACTGATAAACAGCGTATTACAAGTAGTGATTACCCGGCAGGAGGACCTGTACCCGGACACGGCGGCGCCGCTGCCGGCGCTGTCGGCGCGGGACTGGCTCAGCGGCATGAACGCGCCGCCGGTGCTCATTAGCATGAAGACTGGTACCTACATTTATAATCACTATTCATTTTCACAACGATGGGACATATGTAACACATAAGTCATTTACTGTCAATATGAAATAGACTGTTTAGCTAACTAATGTTTTCTATACTCTGTATCTTTAGGTACTTAAATAAAAGTAAATTAATATTTTGTACATTTTCGGTTAGCTATAACATTTATTGATTCACCAACCATAGACCTAGAGGTGGGCAGATCAAATCCGTTCTACCCTAGACACCCAACTGCATGTTGCGCTTCACGATACCAAAATCAGGCACAGTTGGCGGGACACGTCAAAGAGAAGATAAAGATAAAAAAATAGTTTATTCAAGTAGGCATATTGCACTTATGAACGTCAAATAAACCTATACCGGCTCCAACCCTACACCTCTGCCTCGAGAAGATTTAAATCCCCCCCTCAATTGGAGGAAGCTATCCCAATATGGAACCGGCAACAAACTCGGCGGGACACATCTTTTCAAAACATTATGAAGCTGATTCCACGACCCTTCAGCAATGGGGAACACGACGCGAGGAGGAGGATACTAATGTATTATAACAATGTATTGAATTGTATTGCAGGAGTAACGATATCGACGCACAAGCCGCGCACTAGCAACAAGGACGCGCCGGCGCTGCAGCCGCAGGACGCCAACAACCGCAAGAAGTTCGCCTTCCTCTCCCGGGAAACCACGCCCGACTACCGGCCTCTAGCCACCTGGCAGGAGACACACGCCAACATCGACAACGACATACAGGTCAGAAATGCTACAATAGAGAATTTTCCTACTAGTCAAATCAATTTCTCACGCCAACAACCGCAAGAAGTTCGCCTTCCTCTCCCGGGAAACCACGCCCGACTACCGGCCGCTCGCCACCTGGCAGGAGACCCACGCCAACATCCACAACGATATACAGGTCAGAAATGCCACTATGAGGTATTCCTAGTAGTCAAATCAGTTTCTTTTTTAGAACTGTCGAAACGATTTGCTTATCTATCTTTCTAATCTATTATCTATCTAATGCCTTTAAACGAGCAATTCTTGTTTGTTCCGGGGATCACGGAAACGGCTCTAACGATTTCGATGAAATTTGGACTTTTCGGGGCCGATGAATCGATCTAGATAGGTCTTATCTGTGGGAAAACACGCATTATTGAGTTTTTATATGTTTTCCGAGCAAAGCTCGATACTTAAATATTTATTTTATTCTGTTTTTAGTATTTAGTTGTTGTTATAGCGGCAACAGAAATACATCGTCTGTGAAAAATTCAACTGCCTAGCTATTACGGTTCATGACATATAGCCTGGTGACAGACAGACGGACAGACAGACAGACAGCGGAGTCTTAGTAATAGGGTCCCGTTTTTACCCTTCGGGTACGGAACCCTAAAAATTAAATACCAGCTTATTGGTTCCAGATGCAAGTGATAGAGAAGTCCCAGAAAACGAGCGCGAACCAGAACACAAAGTTCCACCAGCTACAGAAGATGTTCGGCAAGCAGAGCGGCGAGGCCGAGCCCGTGCCGCTCTACAAGCAGATCAACCAGGGCGACGTGTTCAGCACAGAGAATGAGGTATATTGATATCACAAAACGAGCGCGAACCAGAACACAAAGTTCCACCAGCTACAGAAGATGTTCGGCAAGCAGAGCGGCGAGGCCGAGCCCGTGCCGCTCTACAAGCAGATCAACCAGGGCGACGTGTTCAGCACAGAGAATGAGGTATATTGATATCATAAAACGAGCGCGAACCAGAACACAAAGTTCCACCAGCTACAGAAGATGTTCGGCAAGCAGAGCGGCGAGGCCGAGCCCGTGCCGCTCTACAAGCAGATCAACCAAGGCGACGTGTTCAGCACAGAGAATGAGGTATATTGATATCATTTGTCAATGACGCCGTGATATTTCTTGGGGGAAACCAGGGGTTGACCTTGAGGGGATTGTAGAAGCTTAGTTTGACCTAAAGCTCGGTTTTCCTAGGATAGCGCTGCCGTCTCCATTCTAAATAATACGGCTAAATATGGATGTCGTAGTATTTGTATGGAGACGGCCGCTATATGACGGCACCGCTATCTCAGGAAACCAGTTTAAGGATTAATTGTGCAAAGCGGCATAGCCTGAGACAAAAGTCCGAGGCATAATCGACTTGTATTTTTTACGACTTGTATAGTGTAATTTATATATTCTTACTGGCCCCACTAACTAACCGTAGTTACACACATTTATACGAGTACAACTAAGATTTTTACCGCTAAGTATTGGACATTCCGTATTCACAGCAAAGCACATTGTTTCGATATATATCGTTTTGAACCATACTAAATACATGATACAGTATTATAACTACATGTTTACCATTCCAGCTGCGCCTCGCGTTCAACCGGCAAGGCGAGGAGCTACGCATCGTGAAGCGTCAGCTGGCGAACAGCCAGCAGCGCGTGCGCGAGCTCGAGCAGACCATTGCCGCCCTACAGTCGCACATGCAGCGAGACGCTTCTTAAACACGCGCCCATCGTGCAGCGCACACTGTAAACTTTGGTCACCGACGGACTTGGTTACACGTAACTAGTGGCGAAGCAGATAATGCCAGGAAATAATCTTTTTACTTATGCTTGATCACCGAACACAAAAATAAATCGCACATTTTCCCATGAAATTATGAGCTAATGCTTATATAGAATTTCCGAATTCCCGAACTTTCGTGGATAGAAATGGTACTAGGGTAATAAATTATGTAGCCATAAACGTCTGTGCCTGTAGATATCAATCTATAGGCCCTGGACTTCTTTTTAATAACCGGAATTGCCATGAGAACATATAGCCAAACACAGATTTAAACTGTCACGATTTTAACACAACACTTTAATAACATAGCCAGTTCAGTGGCAACGGAATTGAGGCAATTGAATCACTATTACTCAAATTAGTCACAAGAGCGATAACTTGCTCGCATTTTATCGCTTGTCACCATTCCTGTCACGTTCTAACAAGTATGTAAGTGTAAAAGTGATGCATGACACGACAGGCGATAAAACGCGACAACTGAATATAATTATATACCGTTTAGGTACTTACACCTGCCATTACGTTTAGTAATCTCTATAACCGCCGCTACGTTACGTGTAACAAGATATTACAGTCTGAGCCCCTTTAGGGAGCTGGTTGAAGGATTAACCTTATATGTACAAGGTTTGAGAGTGATAATAATGTGACTTACGTTAGCTTAAACGGAAGTGTTTTTAGCTCGTAGGAAATGCCAAATGAAACGAATGCGTTGCTAATTTCTACCAGTAGATAGGATTTCTCAAACCTTTTTAACGAAAGATCTCATTAGCAACTCTATAATCGATCTACCATTCCATCTGAACTTCTAGAATCTTACTTGTATTTCTAGTAGGACTATGTTAGAAATCAAAAATGATTAAGTACAAGTTTACAATGTGCGATGTCTTAATGTTGTACTTGCTCATAACGTGCTGCTATTATTTGCTAGTAAATCATTTATTGACTTATGACGCCATGACCTCTCTAATAGCCGTAAAGACGCTTAGTGTATGATGTAAATTGTCTTGTCATTTTGTCACAAGTTCTACAAAGTATGCTCAATGGCCACAGTAGATAAATGTAGGTCTGTATGTGCACTTTTTATGCTTGAAATCTTTAAGATGGCGGCTTCCAAAAATTAAAACTTGCATCCAGCATTAGGGGCCATAAAATAAATACCTAAGGGATGATTTTTGGACAAGTGGTCCTCCTATACCATTCATGTAAAATTTTACAAACTTCTCAATTTGAACATTACAACGGAAAAATGTATGCTATGGTGGGATGGATGCACATTCCAATTGGCCTCTTACGTAAGCAATGATAATATGGATAATGGATCATCCTCCATCATTAATTGAATTTTCGACAGTTAGCAAAGTTGCCAAAATGTGTTGTAAATTTTAGAAATGTTACTTTGTGTATGTAAGCTTTTTATTTCGCCATGACGAAACTAATCTTAAATTATCACAAAATGATGTATCTGTTGATACTGTATTTCTTTACTGATAATGGTTTACATTCTTTTATTAGTGATTTTATAGTTTTGACAATTAGTTATTATGTTTACAATTAATGTGCAATTCAAATCAGGGTGGAAAAGTTATGGTTTGTTACGATCATATAAAGGGAGGCACCTTATTAAGAAGCACATGATAAATTTTATTCCAAGTTTTACAGTTAAGTTGACATTTTGTTAGTGATTGTTTTAAGAGTCTGATTTTGATAATAGTGTTACCTGTTATTTTATAATTACGATGTGTATGTGCTTTCTATGTAGTTTTTGTAACATTATACTGTATTATTCCAGTTTAAGGCATTTAACTTTTGTTGTAAGTATGCAATGAATTAAAGTCTTAGAATGAATCTATTTGAGTGCAAGCAATTAACCCACAATTCAGAATGGTAAAGTTACCAGTGTTTCCTTAAAAAGTAAATTAAAAATAAACCTTGTATTTTTAAGGTGCTAGTGTTTTTCAAAGATCTTCGGACTAATGAAACTTCTAACCTGACTAGGAATTAAAAAGTATTATGATGTAGCGTACTAGCTTAGCAATGGTTTTATAAACCATTTGATATAACTTTACTATTCAAAAGGCCCAAATTTCTCAAAAATAACGGTACTAAACATTTACATTCCAATTTCAGTCTAAAAGGCATAATTATTGTAGTAAGTATAATGAAAGTATTATTGTGCATTAGCTGATTTGATTACTTACTCGGCTAAGTCAGTGTTAATATTTATTATCATGTATTTTTATATCATGCTTGTGTAGCACAAATTTTCAAATAAATGTTTGAACAGTAGTTAAGGTTTTTGATTTAATCATAATTGGCGGTTACCTTATTTCTAATGGTAAAGAAAATTCAAATATACGGCAGATATTTTTATTTCACATTTCGAAACGTACAAAAAATACAAAACAGTATCTAGATCTATTAGTAGAGATTGAGATTCTGTTATTGATCATATTTATCACCTACCTACTCTTTCTATAAATGCTGGTAATACTATTTGTAACTGATTTGTAAGCATAATTACTCGTATAATTTTCGGCATAGTACAAAAATATCAGGCGTGTAATAAACTACATAAAAATCTTACATATAAGAAGGTACATTGCATTGTCCCAATAATGGACGGATTGGACGGCATAATGTAATTACATTAATAATTGGAATGATTATAATATTTAGTGCAATGTAAGATATGTTAATTGCGTAGTGTCAGTATTCATTTAAATTACTTATTTTCATTGTATGTAGGACAAATAACACAATTACTATACAAAATACTAAGATAAGGTAAAAGTACTTATAAATAAAGGAACAGTTGGTAATATTAGTTCTCCATACTAAGCACTTGTATGGAGTGCTAAGTACTTGTGATGATGTTATTTTATTTTTCTCAAAAATGGACGGCAAAGTCGACTTTGCCGTCTAAAAAATAGGTCGCGAAGCGCGTAGTTTATGGTCAGTCAAAAATTAAAAAGTTAAAAACATTGCAGTCTCGATTTTGGGACTGCAATGTTGCATACAAATTCCATTATTTGTCGAGTTCCAAACTTTTTAAAAGTTGAAATGATCATACCAAATGAAGGCACAGGTCCATTAAACAGCCAAACAGATGATTAGTACCGCGACTATTTAGATGTCTCAAATATATAGGTTGGCGTATTTTTGGCAGAAAAAAGGCGGGAAGGGCTTTTTTGTCAAAATATATATGTACGAACGTTGCTTTTGTAAAATATTTCTATGATATTTATATTTCTTGCACCATTTTTGAGAAAAGCACTATATATGACTCGGCTGGAAGGCTACTTGCTGGCTTCGGATTCAATTAAACGAACTCCCAAGGTCGTCCGTTTAAAACGAATCCTCAGCCTGCAAGTAGCTACTTCCGAGCCTCGACAATAATGTACTATATTTGGCTTCAAACACGGAAATTTTAAATGCATTTCAAAAACATCAAAGTTAAAGCAACTTTCCCTAAAAAACTTATTATGACATATATCCTAGTATGTAAGCGACTATTAAGAAGGGTACTGCCGACACTGCAGTAGATATAGTTAAACCAGTTGCAGCATTGCAGCCATCACTACTGCAGGTGTATATGCAAGTCCTATACTCAAGTTTGTCTCCGGGTTGCTGCACATAGTTGCAGTAGTTGCCAAGATCTAAAGATGAACAATATCTTTTTGTGCTGATGCCACCTGAAAAAGAATCATTTGTAATTATAAGTTTTGAAGGCTGAATATGTAATATTACAACAGGTTGAGATTGTCAAATATAATGTAACCATATCCGTTAAATATCCCCTTCAATGGGTTTAAAGTGGCTTTTCATAAAGTTTTTCTTATTGTTTTAAAACCCATTAATTAGGCTATGTCCATCAGTGGACGTCCTTTGGCTGATATGATGAATGAGGCTAACCCTGTTATATCATAAGGGACCATCATTCAACACGAGAGGTATTTATTATAAGCGGTTTATAAGTCGTATTTAAGGTAAGGCAGTTGTGATTATTCAAGGAACTAACCCCGGCTACTCACGTAACGATAAATCGTTGCGATAAAACTGTGCAGTCCGACTGTGCAGATAAATCGAACCGTGTGTATGACAAATCGTTACGATAATCGACATACACACGGTTCGATTTATCTGCACAGTCGGACTGCACAGTTTTATCGCAACGATTTATCGTTACGTGAGTAGCCGGGGTAAGCCATTAAAAGGTTTTTTCTCAAAAATGGACGGCAAAGTCGACTTTGCCGTCTAAAAAATAGGTCGCGAAGTGCGTAGTTTATGGTCAGTCAAAAATTAAAAAGTTAAAAACATTGCAGTCTCGACTTTGGGACTGCAATGTTGCATACAAATTCCATTATTTGTCGAGTTCCAAACTTTTTAAAAGTTGAAATGACCATATCAAATGAAGGCACAGGCCCATTAAACAGCCAAACAGATGATTAGTACCGCGACTATTTAGATGTCTCAAATAGGTTGGCGTATTTTTGGCAGAAAAATACACTTCTATTTTTTTATTTAAAAAAAATAATAAGGCGGCAAGGGCTTTTCTCTGTAAAAATATATATGTAAGAACGTTTCTTTTGTAAAATATTTCTATAATATTTATATTTCTTGCACCATTTTTGAGAAAAGCACTATATATGACTCGGCTGGAAGGCTACTTGCTGGCTTCGGATTCAATTAAACGGACTCCCAAGGTCGTCCGTTTAAAACGAATCCTCAGCCTGCAAGTAGCTACTTCCGAGCCTCGACAATAATGTACTATTTATTGTCCTGGAAAGGGTTGTAGGGGTCCCTGTATGAAACTAGTTTACAAAATATCTGGACACTGTTCAACAAACAGATCAGGGAATGTATTATTATTATATATTACTGTGAAAATGAAATCTTTGCAGTACATGTAATTACAGCACCCATTTCTGCCAAAATTAAGTTAACAAGCATGCATTACTTACCTATTGTATGCAAAGCGAGAGTGCATAGGCTGTAAGACCGAAAACCCAGTGCATTTCATAACTGTCAAACTGTGAAATTAATACATAGTAATTGTTGTTAGAATAGGGTTTTAATATAAACATTAACTGTTAGTGTAGTTTAAAGTTAGGTGCATAATTGTCAGTAACTAAGGTTGTTGGTAAGAAATTATTGTGTTAGGGGCTGTCCATAAATTACGACATGGGTTTTTGACCCCCCCTCCCTCTAAAATCATCCAAAAATCATGCTTCGAATGATCCCGTTTCCTCCTACATCATGCTACCGTCATCCGATGTTCAGACCCCCCTAATTTGAAATGACGTAATTTATGAATAGCCCCTTAAGTAAATAAAAAAAAAATATTTCAAGCAAAAACCATGGTGAGTTGAGTTCAAAACTATGATCATTGTAAAATAAAACAATAACCAACCAAATCTCTGAAAAAGATTTGATAAGCAACAGAAAATAAAATATGGTGTTGCGTAATGAAAAATCTTCACAGAAAAATTTGACTAATGATGTGTGTTCTTTCATGTTTTATGTTTCTTTTTGTACAATAAAGTATTTTACTACTACTACTACTACTACTAATTTGTAGTGTCCGACCGAAACATGTTTTTTTGCCGAAACCGAAACCGAATGTTCGGCTTTGGCCCCAGTTTCGGCCGAAACCGAAACCGAACCTTTTGTTGACTTGTGAAAACCGTTGAAAATATGTCACAAAACCGCTTTTTAGAGGAGAGGCCAATTCGTAGAAATTACCTTATTTACAATTTTCGTAGGACCGAAAAGGATTATACCGGGTTGGACTAAAGCAAAGGGGTTGCAGCACTTAGAAAAAAAATCATCAGAGTGATGTTATTATGATACCTATTTTTCATGATGTTATCCTAGAGAATACGCTAAAATAAGCATCAGCAAGCACCATTTTTTATTTTAGAGAAAAGTTATTCATACAAAACATGCTTATTTTAGCGTATTCTCTACGATAACACAATAAAAAATAGATGTTATAATGACACAACATTCCGCTTAGACTCAAAGGGCTAGTGTATAAGTGCATTATCCGTCCAGTCCTACTTTATGGCGCCGAGACGTGGCCGGTTCTTGGAAGGCATGTTCAGGAGCTTCGCGTTACTGAGATGAAGATGCTGCGATGGATGTGCGGCGTTACGCGCGCTGACCGCATCCGTAACGAGTACATCCGTGGCAGCCTCGCAGTCCGTGACGTAGCGGAGAAGCTCCAAGAATGTCGCCTCCGGTGGTTCGGCCACGTTTGCCGCAGGCCAGCTGACTACGTAGGAAACATATGCCTTAACCTAGCCCTTGACGGCCCCCGACCCCGCGGCAGACCAAAAAAGCGATGGCTCGATGTCGTGAAAGCAGATATGAGCGTGAACGGGCTCACACGAGACGACGCCCAGGATCGCGCAAAGTGGAGGAAAGCAAGTAGGAAAGCGGACCCTGGCAAAGGCCGGGATAACGCTAGGTAGAAGAAGAAGAAGACTGACACAACATTCATGGAAATTTGTACCTACTGTTCTAGATTTTTCCCAACTTTCGGGTCAAATATCTTGGCCATTTTCGATTTTAGAGAAAAGTTTTTCCTACGAACCATGCTTATTTTAGCGTTTTGATTGTTTTTTTTCTGTCTTTTACGATTCCTATATATTTTGCAGTTTTGGTCAAAAAATTCTGTTTTTTTGTGCACCCCGTTTGCTTTAGGCCGGCCCTAAAATACATACCAAGTGACTGTGAATATAATGTTCAAAAATAATTAGCCAGAAATATTAAAAAGTAAGAGAATTAGGTACTTGTTAGACTATGTTATTACATTTGTAATTTACTCACAAAGCCCTTACATTTGGTACCCCACATGGTATGTTTAAAAGAAAATAGTTTACAATTTTGTACTGCCGACTTTATAACGTCATAGAAACACATTCCACCACTTTATGAAGCGACAACATGCATTTTGATAATCAGTAGACCATGCTGATTCCAACAATACCACTTGTCGGTATAAACCTTTTTAGTCCTACGAAAGTTGCTATTATTCAACTTGGCCACTCCACTAGTTATACACATTAAGACTGCGTCGCCCGTCCAGTGACGCCTTGATTAGGAGAATTGTATTTTATAATAAATCAATTAATTTATGTATGTATACATAAATCAGTATATTAATATTGTTGTCCTACTTGTTCCCCAACTTTAGATCTTTGTCACATGTTTAGTTTCATAGTACGAAGTACCAATTCGTAAGTTTCGGCCCGGCCGAAAGGTTCGGCCGTTTTTTGGCCGAAACCGAAACTACAGCCGAAACATGATTTTTTGGCCGAAACCGAAACCGAACCTTCGGTCGGACACTACTAATTTGTGTGGCTTTACCATAGTGCATAAAACAAATCAACCGATATTGAAACGGAACCTGTATGTTTTATGCAGAATTGAGCATTAAATACATGTTCACAGGAAGTAGGCTTCAGACTTCCCCCATCCAGGTGCATGAGGGCATCACCACACTCCATCGTAGTTGAGGAATTGCACTGATAGCAATCTATAGCTACAACTAGTATAATTCATTGGTTAGTAAATAGATATTTAATTAGTTACCACACACACCTTAACCTCTCTATCGAACTCAAAGAAGTCCTTCTGTTCTGCAGGAAAACAAGAAGACTTGAGAATAGTGTGGGAATGCCACCGGGACAGTAACCTGCAGCTCCAACTCCAGGGAACCTGGCTGAATGAACGCGACAAGCGATCGACAGCCTGCCTGCTTCCGGCCGGGCGTCCCTACACTACATCTACATCTAACCTCTCTATGCTAAACTTTTTTATCTTGCTTGACTTATATCGACTGGGATATGGACCGTGATTACCTCTTGTATTGTTTTTAACTTATCAAGGTCCATATTCATATCCTACTCGATATAAGACTAGTAAAACTGTGAATTAAACCCGGTGAATTATATACTTGGTGACTAAGGGGGTTAGTCCTTAGGAGGTTAAGATATATTGTTAAATATTTAGTACCTACACCACCACCATCGAACTTCTGAACCCATTCAACCCAAAGTTCTCACCTTCGTACCGTCCGACGTGTTTTATACAATACTGGGCATCATGAATATCGGAACAGTCCTTCGGTAATATATCTATGTCGTTATCAAAATATTCATTGCATTCAAAAGGGTTTTCAGAGTCCGTCCCCGAACATTGATAGCAGTTTATTGATTCAACTAAAAAAACAAAAAAATTAAAACAAAAGAAAAATTTAAAGTTTTGATTAGGAAACAACGCCCTAAACTTACCTGTCTTCAATGATGTAAGTGTCAGAGACAGAAAAAGTACTGATTTGTACAAATGCATCATTATTATGGAATGTTTACTGTCAATTAATAAAAGAAAGTTGTAGTTACATTGAAAAATCAATAGAAAATGATTCAATTTGCGGTAGCGGCGTACGTACAAAACACAACACGCACAACCACAGATAAAAAATATTTTAGACGACGTTAACGTTTAACTTCATTCAAGTAACGTTCATTCGTTCATTGAACTGTCAAACATATACCGAGGTGAACACCCCATAGACTTATAATATATAAAGACGTAGTCTCAGCGAGCTGTCACTGTTGCCACTTTTGTTTAGTGTACGATTAACAATGCGGCCCACGTTGCTGTAGCCATGTCGATAAAGTCATATCGATAAACTATCGACATTTCTTGCAATTTTAATTTAACTTCAAAGGCTTAACGATACCTAAAATGACCAAAAACGCTTTTATTCTTTATTGTGGTTATCAGATCACAATTTTATAGTCACGCCCCAGCAGGGAACCAAGGGAAAGTTCAGATATTTAATTAAAATACATAAATACCTCCTAAAATAGGTGTTCCGCAATAATTGAATTATATTGTTATATTATAATATATTCATTATCCATTAGCATTTCAATTATGTTTATGTTTAACGAAGATATTGAAGCTTCAATTAATCGCTATTTCGTTCCGCTGTGTAGCGTTTATCGATATATAACATGATTAAAATCGACTTTTCACATCCCTAAAAGAGCACACATATACGCTTTTACGCACACGTATACAGACTGGGCGCATCAAGAAAGGCAACACTTGATTTGAAGTCCACCTTGTCAACTGTTATGGTTGTCCTTTTTTGACAAACGGCATTTTTAAAAGAGCGAGGAGAGAGAAATGATACTGGTTGCTGCGCCTTGAAAGAGAACAGAAAAGGTTGGGCCCTTGGAACACCCCAAGGCCTAGCTCTCTTTCTAACAAATGACTGTTGTTAGAAAGAAAGGCAAACTGCGGACTTGTTACTTTAATATTACACAATTTTTTTTTCTTTGTATGGACTTGAAGGCGGTGTTGCCCGTAGCCAACGTCAAGTAAAAGGGTAGGAAATTAAACGCGGAAAGGAATAAAGGAACGGAATTTGGAAAAAGTGGTCAGGTCAGGTATAAGAATACAAAGTGATATTTTTTTTCTAGTGATAAATATACTTAATATTATAAAGATTATACTTTTATATTATTATGAAAGATGAACCATGCTAAGATGCTATATAAATCATGATTAATAAGCAAGGAAGGGATGTCTGTAGGAAAGGGAATATATTTAGATTGTAAAGCTTCCATGAAAACAGTGCGATCGTATAAGGGACAAGAAAAGAATATATGGTTAATATCAGCCACTTCTGCACCACAGTCACATTTAGGATCATTAATAATTTTAAATCTCGCAAGATCAGAAGGAGCACTTGTATGGCCCAGTCTCATGCGTGTTAAACATGATATTTCGCGTCTACTGAAGTTTTTATTGTAAAACCACGGTTTTACAGGGATGTCGTTTTGAATCTTAAGGTAATAACTTCCAGATTCCAAGCTGCTCCAAAACCAAAAGAACTCCCAGGCTGACCTGAGATATCTTTTGGGGAGCAACAGAAGATCATGGCAATAATTTTTATATGGAAATATATCACCAGAAGCAACAGCATCTACGGCCAGACGATCAGCTTTCTCATTTCCAGTAATTCCACAATGACTTGGCACCCATACAAAATTTATAGTAAACCCTTTCTTTTCGCATTTTAACAAGATGTCTCGGATTTCATATAACAAAGGGTAACTGTTTGTCATTTTGAAAGGTGATTTTAATAGAATTTGGAGACAACTTTTGGAATCGGAAAAAATTACACATTTATTTAAATTGAACATGCAAACATAGGTACTCAACAGCTTTATAAATACCAAACAGTTCTCCAGTAAATACCGAAGATTCTGGAGGGAGTTTAATTTTTTGTACAACATTATACTGGTGATGAAATACACCAACCCCTACACAACTATTTGTAGAAAGTTTTGATGCATCAGTGTATATGTGATGCCAGCCAGACCAATTTTCGCCCACTAAGTTGTTAAATACAGGTTGAGCACTTATTATATCCTTAGAAATATTGGAGTCTAGAAAAACTTGCGGAGAAATAATCAAAGAGTCTTTCTCATATATGGGAAGGTTAATATGTCTGACAGTAGGAGAAGATAGAGACAGAAATTTAAGGTAGCTATTATATTATTGTTTCGTAGCTTTTGGAAATCAACTAAGAGGCTGAATGGCAAACCTGGTCTTCCGGCAAGTATTAATGGCATTAGCGATCATAATAGTATAGCCAGCATATTTAAATCTCATTTCACTGTATCGTCACCTTTGGTGGCATCGCCGTCAGAAGGTGATGAATGGCCGCGAGGACAGGAAATTATAGCTAGATTTGATGCGAAAGACGTACATGCAGTAATTCAATCAATGGCTCGGGGAAAATCTCCTGGACACGACGGCCTAAGCATAGAACACCTTAAGTATGCTGGCTCTCACTTGCCTAGAGTACTGGCCTTATTATTTAACCTTTGCATGAGTCATTCTTACTTGCCGGATGCTCTAATGAAAACTGTAGTTGTGCCAATAGTTAAAAACAAAAATGCTGATATAAGTGATAAAAACAACTATAGGCCGATTTCATTGGCAACCGTGATCTCTAAGGTGCTTGACAGTCTGCTCAGCACTCAGCTTGACAAGTACCTAAATCTACATCACAACCAATTCGGTTTCAGACCGGGCCTGTCAACCGAAACGGCTATCTTGAGTTTAAAGCAGACAGTCAGGTACTATACGGGTCGAAGCACGGCCGTGTATGCGTGTTTTCTTGACCTCTCTAAAGCGTTCGACCTGGTTAATTATGATGTATTATGGCAGAAACTAAAAAACATCAATATGCCTACTGAGCTTTACCGCCTTTTTAAGTTCTGGTATATTAACCAGGTCAACGTGGTGAGATGGTCAAACGCATATTCGGATCCATACAGGTTGGAGTGCGGGGTGAGGCAAGGGGGTATCTCCTCACCCAAGCTCTTCAACCTGTATGTAAATGCATTAATAGAGGAGCTCAGCAGCACTCATGTCGGCTGCCACATTGATGACGTATGTCTCAACAACTTAAGCTACGCTGACGACATGGTGCTGTTGAGTGCCTCTCCGTGTGGCCTTGGGCAGTTGCTTGGCATATGTGAGCAATATGCTAAAAGTCACGGTCTAATGTACAATATAAAAAAGAGCGAATGCATGGTCTTTCAAGTCAGAGGTAAAGATCTGCCACCTGTGCCGCCTATTCGATTATATGGTACTCCTTTGAATAGGGTAGAATCTTTTAAGTATCTTGGCCATGTGGTAACCTCTGACTTGAAAGATGATGCCGATATTGAGCGAGAACGGAGGGCGTTGTCTGTTAGGGCAAACATGGTGGCCCGCAGGTTCGCTCGTTGCTCTGCTGAAGTTAAGGTAACTCTCTTTAGAGCCTTTTGTACAACTTTTTACACGAGCAGCCTGTGGATCTCTTATACGCAGAAACAGTACAACGCCCTCCGTGTACAGTACAACAATGCCTTCAGGATGATGATGGGGCTGTCTCGCTACTGCAGCGCATCGGGGATGTTTGCTGAAGCTAGGGTAGACTGTTTCTACACCACAATGCGGAAGCGGTGCACATCCCTGTCGCGTAGGGTGCGGGACAGCTCTAACATTATCCTGAGGGCATTTGCGTCAAGGTTTGACTGTCAGTACATAAACCATTGTAATATGATACATGTACTGACAGGCAAGCCAATATACTGTATGTAGAAAGTCTGTGATGTCCTGTATATATACTAACCTTAGTTGTAGGAACATTAATTTAATGATTTCACACTGTTACTAACACATGTAATGTATTAATGTAATGTAATGTTATAATTTAATTTAATTTTAATTTTAATTTTAATTTTAATTTTAATTTTAATTTTAATTTTAATTTTAATTTTAATTTTAATTTTGATTTTGATTTTAATGTTAATTTTGATTTTATTTATTTTAATTTTAATTTTATATGGACCTGGTCTGAAATAAAGAATATTCATTCATTCATTAATTAATTATACAAGGAGGAGTTCTATTACGCCAATATGGAGACGACTGCATATGATCATAAAGCGTCGATAGTTTTGTGATAAGAGGATGTACCGAAAATTGCATAGTCCTAAAAATGAATCTGTCGGATAAAAGTTGACGCCTCAAATGCGCAGGTGGGTCAACACACTCCACTTGCATGGCATTAGCCGGACTGGTTCGCATAGCACCAAGGATTGTCCTTAATGACTTATTCTGTATGACATTGAATACTTTAAAGGATTCTTCTGTACCCGGTGTTAAAAGAAAAGAACCGTAATCAACAACACTTCTTATAACTGCATTATAAATAAGCTTCAAATAGAAAGGATGGCTGCCCCACCATACACCAGCCAAGCATCTCAATATGTTTAATGAGCGTTCACATCTACCTTTAACATAATTACAATGACCCTTGGCTGACAAATTGTAGTCCAAAACCATTCCTAAATACTTGACTTCTTGACGAAAGGAGATTGTAGATCCACCATATGATAAGCTATCATGAACCGTTTTTTTCCTTGGAGAAAATAAAATTGCTGAGGTTTTCGGAACTGAAAGGTCTAACCCATTATCATTTAAATATACTTTTAGTTTCTCCAAACTAGCATTTATAAGTTCGCAGGCCTTTTCTACAGATCTATTTCTAGAATAAAGCACTATATCATCGGCATATTGTAGAATTGATATATAATCTGGCAAATTAGAACTAAGGTCATATGTATATACATTAAAAAGTAAAGGGCTTAGAACAGAACCCTGTGGTAGTCCTTTCCAAACTGTCCTGTGAAATACTTTATCGTCTAAATCTAACCTAATCGTCCGTTCATAAAACATAGCAGCGATAATATTACACAAGCGTTCAGGAACTCCCAAGAGGAACAACTTATTTACAAGAATTGATATATTTACATTATCATAAGCCGAATTGATATCTACAAAACAAGCTACTACATATTCCCGTTTCGAGAAGGCTAAAAGGATATCAGAAACTAACAAACCCACACATTCTAAAGTGCTTTTGCTTTTCCGAAAACCATATTGAATATCGGGTAATAACTTCTTACTCTCAATAAACCACTCTAATCTATTTTTAACTAAATGTTCTAAAATCTTAATTAAAACAGAAGATAACGCAATTGGACGATAAGAATTTGGATCATTACGGGGTTTATTCGGTTTGAGAAAGGGTAACACTAACTGTATTTTCCAATTTGGTGGAATGTCACCTGTCATAAAAATCGCGTTGATAATATTAAGAAAGTAACCTACAACTACAACCTTTTCACTAGAATGTTTCAAAAAGGAATATGGAATACCGTCGCACCCAGGTGCAGAATCAATAACATATGATAAGACATTCTGTAGCTCCAATAACGAAAATGGACTGTTAAAACGCTGCACATTATCATTAACAATATTGGACGGTAGCTAGGGTTCTAAGTGACAAAAAAAGGTCGAACCTTTTTTTTCTTGATTAAAGCATGAAACTTGGCACAGTTGTTCCTTATATCAAACCAAGCCGATTTCGATCGGTAGCCCGAAGGAGCCCCCCCTCTGGGGCCCGAGAGGGGGGGGGTCAAGTACCGCTCGCCCGGCTTCATTCTAAAAATTCTAACAGGCCCCGTTTAGCTAATAGGTCATATTTGGTATCAATTTCGGATAAATCAATAACGTTGAATTCATTTCTGGTATAAAAAATTAGCAATTTGTAGGAAAAAATAAAAAAAAACTCAAAATATCTAATTATTCAAGTTTAATTTTTGTTTCTTATTTATTGTCAGAATTAAACTGCCTGGTTTTTCTACATTGAAAAAATATGATGATAAAGCCTATTTAATGCAGATTTTAAAAACATAACTTTTACATATCTTCATTAAGAGGAAATTGCATAAAAAAAAACTTATATCGTCTCGCGCCGGAGAATATCTTTTTACCGACATCGGAATCGATATAGACAACATCCGAAGTACACTCTCTGGAGACCGATTAAAAGTATTGTTTATTGTTGTAGATAGATAAAGATAGAAAAGCGTACAAATATTTTCTTATGTGTCGTTCAGTGAAAAAAGGGACCTTGGAAAAAATTATCACAGAGCCTCGCGTTTGTATAGAAGCATACTCGTAGGTATTTAGTTAGGCCAACCACTCCATGGACTCCATGGTCGCTGTTCTCAATAGGGGATATTACTGCAATGTTCTGCCGCCAGAGTGCAGCACTACCGACTCTAGTAAATTCATAAACTAACTTATACATACTGTACCTTAAACTGTTTTTGACAAGTTTTCACAGACAATAAAATATGACATTGATGCATCAAGGCGATTTGTTAACCAGGGCCTACCGGTAAACGCGAAAATCGAAATTAAGTTATCTGCCTCTTTATCGAATATGCAAGAGTGATAGAGGGATTAGACAACGAAACTTCGATTTTTTTGTTTCGCGGCAGACCCCCAGATTGTTAGTGATTGACAGATAGTGGTAGTGGCGCTACCTACGCAGAGTTTTGCGTACTATTCCCTATTAATAAGAAGTAAACTAAAAGTATTATTTAATCTGCTTACTTATTACATTATACCACACTTTAAAGTTGCGTCTTGTGTATTAATGCAATTCCTTCCCCCGACACATGAATGGATACATTTCATAATTCACGTATATAAGTCAGTTTCAACCATATTCTGGCCACAGCAGGGTTGTCAGAACAGTTTGGAAACAGTCATTGCTCCTTGCTTCCATTCCCAAGAAGACGGACTGAGCAAGTTTGACGACGAACTAATGTCTGATCCCAAACATCAACCACACGGTACACTGCGCGTAATGAGGCATTTATACGGCTCCCTTTTGAACAGGTATAACATTATACAACTCTTCATTTCAATATCCCGGTGTAACTTGTCTTCTTCAATATTGCACTTATTACCGAACATATAATAACTCATTTTAGTATTTTAGGGGAATGCTTTTAGCCACCGCTATTGCTCCATCTTGTAAGAGCTTGGATCCTTGTAGTGGCATGGCTGAACTCTGAACTGGTTTCATGTTTCGAACTCACTTTTTCTACCCTTTCCACTGAATGTTCGAAACAGGGGTAAGACTTCAACTCTTTTAGGGTAAATAAAAGAGTTTAGTTAAGTAGCTTACAGAATAGATAATTTTATCGGCTTAAAAATAGAATTCCCTGGCCTATTGTGGATGCAATGGAGTGACATGTGATATAATTGAGTTTTCCACTGTGTCAACGTGAGCCCACAAATCCTGTAGTTGGGGAAATATTCGTACGCATGAATCTAGTCTAGCTGCTATAACTACATCGTCTGTGTCTACTGTGCTTATCAATACCTTGCAATGACTGTTTTACAGCATCTGCAACTAGGGCCATCATATGAAATGAATCGGACTCTTCATGGTTCTTGGAGTATTCGGAACCTCACGAGGAACATTACTTATGACATGTTTCTCTACACAATTTCGCGATGGCATAAATAAGGACTTATAACTCTTCGAAGTTTTGTCAACACAAGTGTCTCAAAATGATTTACCTAGTGCTAAAGAAATGAGTTTCACTAAAATATCAGTGGTTATAAGTGAAGCTTATCATCATGGTAAATTTAACTCTTATTTCTATCGGGCTCTGAAACACCAGGAGTCTTACTCGTATTCCAAGCATTTTCTCGATCGACTTTGTAATACTGTAAGCTCAATAAGACTTGTGATAATAAGACTAGATGATATATATATGATAATATGTATTTGATAAATACACTCAAAACATCCATAGGTAATTCAGGAACAAGCTTTCACGATAAACACAAATATATGCCTTCTAGGATTTGAACCGGGTTCCCCATTTAATATACGGTGTATAAAAGTGAGATCTAAGCATAGACCCTTTTTAGCTTGGCCGATACAAGGATTCAAGCTCCTACAGGATAGAGCAATATCAGTAAATAAATAACATTCGCCAAAAGTTTATTATAACTTCATATGATGATATGTGAAATAGCCTTGTAAAGTGAATACCTTACTGATAAAGCCCTTGCTAAATAATTAAAAAATGCCTGAAATAATTCTTTACTTGAATAGACTATTGAAACAGAAGCAGCCTTATCAGGATAGAATTATATGTTTGGGGGTCAGACGTTAGTTCCTCTTTAAACTTGCTCAGTCTGTCTTCTTGGGAATGGAAGCAAGGAGCAGATGACTGTTTCCAAACTGTTCTGACAACCCTGCTGTGGCCAGAATATGGTTGAAACTGACATATATTATATACGTGAATGATGAAATGTACGCATTCATGTGCCGGGGGAAGGAATTGTATTTTTCAATACACAAGTCGCAAAATTAAAGTGTGGTATAATGTAATAAAAAGATTTAATAATACTTACAGTTTACTTCTTATTCATTGAGAATAGCGACCATGTAGTCCATGGAGTGGTTGACACTAATTAAATACGAGTATGCTTCTATACAAACGCGAGGCTCTATGATAATTTTTTCCTAGGTCCCTTTTTTCACTGAACGACACATAAAAAATAATATTTGTACGCTTTTCTATCTTTATAATAGGATCTATAAAGGATCTACAACAATAAACAATACATTTAATCGGTCTCCAGAGTGTGTACTTCGGATGTTGTCCATAACGATGCCGATGTCGGTAAAAAGATATTCACCGCGCGAGACGATATAAGTTTTTTTTTATGCAATTTTCTTTTAATAAAGGTAAGGAAAAGTTACGTTTTTCAAATCTGCATTAAATAGGCTTTATTGTCATATTTTTTGTATGTAGAAAAACCAGGCAGTTTAATTTTGATACTAAATAAAAAATAAATATTACACTTGAAAAATTAGATTTTTTTATTTAAAAAAAAAAAATTTCTACAAATTGCATTTTTTTATATCAGAAATGAATTCTACGTTATTGATTTATCCGAAATTGATACCAAATATGACCTATTAGGTTAACGGGGCCTGTTAGAATTTTTAGAATGAAGCCGGGCGGAGCGGTACTTTGACCCCCCCTCTCGGGCCCCAGAGGTGGGGCTCCTTCGGGCTACCGATCTAAATCGGCTTGATTTGATATAAGGAACAACTGTGCCAAGTTTCATGCTTTAATCAAGAAAAAAAAGGTGTTTGCACTTAACATCCTCACTACGGGGAAGCCAGTTCAGGACACACAGGGAATGGGACAAATGGAGGAGCTAATTTATCTAAAAATTTCTCGGCTACTGGAGGATCAAGATTGATGGCGTTATTTTCTACAAAAGCTCCTCTAAACATTCTAACCTTCCTCCAAACTTCTGACGGGTGAGTACTGGGACTCAAAGATGCACAAAAGGCTCTCCAACTGTCAACTTTCTTCTTCTTCAAAAACTGTTTTGTTTCTTTTAATGTAACTAATAAGGAATTAAAGTTCTCTTCGCTCATATTATTATTATACGTCAACTCACTCTGTTTTCTCTTTTTAACAGCTTCTGAACATTCAGAATCCCACCATGGAGGGCTGGGAATATTGAATTTAGAGGACTTCTTACGTGGAAATACTTCATTAGCTATATTAATTATAAACTTGGCAAAAGCATCAGAAGTTTTAAACAAAGTTTCACGAGATACATCAGGTAATTCTCCCAACCTCTCATCCATATGTTTGCGAAACTTATCCCAATCTGCATTTTGAAGTTTATATGCTAACAGTGGAGATCTTTTATGTACTGGTTTGTTTCTAAAAGGAAAAGAAATGACAATTGGAAAATGATCACTGCCATAGGAAAGTGGAAGTACCTCCCATAGTAAGGAATGTGCAATGGAAGAGCTACAAATTGATAAGTCTAATGCACTAGGATTCTCATTGGGAGCAGACCGACGTGTAGGAACACCAGAGTTCAATATACTAAAATTATAATAATCAACTATGTCTATTATTTCCTCTCCTAAACTAGTTGAATTGAAACACCCCCAAGCAGGGTGATGGCAATTAAAATCTCCTAATATTAAACATGGAGTAGGAATAGATGATATGATGTTTCTTACTTCACTAAGTATGGTAAGTGAGGGATGAGGTATATACACTGAAACTATACAAATGTTATCTACAAGTGCTGAGATGATGGAAAATTCATTATTATGGGGTGCTAATGGAACATGAGAGAAATGATATGATTTTTTTACAAGGATGGCTACACCACCATGCCCGTCCGACCTATCTTCACGGAGGCATGCATAGCCTGGAACTTTGAAACATGACTCGGACCTGAGCCATGTTTCAGATAAGGTAATAACAAAAGGGTCAAACTTCTTAATTAAATGGATTAAGTCGCTTTTTTTATTGTTTATGCTGCGACAATTCCATTGAAGGATTTAGGAGTTGTTGGCCATTATTGAAGGAAACCTGAGAGTATGGACTGGTAATGTGTGCAACGTTGGACGGTTCTGAGTGATTATTATGTAAATTAATACTTAACAGTTGTATGAGTTCTAATATGAGTTCATTGGTAGTTTTTTTGTTAGATTGTTGTGCAATGGCACAACCGTTTCCAGAAGGAGATGGCATATTATAATCTTTTGAAAGGTTAAAATGTGATACAGTGTCAAAACCTTTCTGAGGTTTTGGTGGACTGCGAGGCTTAAGAAATACTGTTTTTTTATAAGAATGTGAATGCTGTGTATTAAAACCTAAATTATTGTTTTTAGTTGTCTGCGTCTGGGAAAATGTCGGAGTGGCCATAACCACATCTGCATACGGTTTGGTCACAGGAGGGTGCAATTTTGATGCCTCAGGATAGGAAATAGCATTTTGAGCCATAGATAGCTTGATATTTTTCTGTCTCTCATATTCTGGACAGCGAGACTTATTAGTAGCAAAATGAAGACCAGAGCACAGGCAACAAGATGCACTATCTTCTTCAGTAGTGCAAGAGGAGCCAGTGTGACCCTGTCCACACTTGTAGCAGCGGGGTTTTGATCTGCATTGCACCTGTGTATGGCCATACCGACAACAATGAAAACACTGGATTGTTGGATAAACATATAGGTCAACCGGCAAAGCATTATAACACATAATTATGCGTTTTGGGAGAACCTGTCCGTCAAAAGTTATAATTACTGTTTGTGATGGCTTCCACACTGGAGCACCATCCACGATAACTTTATAATTGATTCTTCTTAATTTGAGAACTTCTCCGCAACCTACCGGGACACTTATACTCTCCTTCACTTCATCTAAAGACATTTCAGCCGGAACACCTTTCACTACACCCATTCTAATGACGTTAAATGATGGAATGAAAGCTGCATATCTATTCTCCTTCAGTCGGCTGTCTTGGAGAAAATGGTTGGCATCCTCATATTTTGAAAATGACAGTGAGACTCTATTACGTCCAATACGTTTAACGCTGCCATTGACAATGTTCTTAAAATTGTTGCGTTTTAAAAAGCAACTGAATGAATTGAACTGCCATCATTTTGAGATTCCTGTTGCTTCTGTACATGTACAATATAAGGTGAACAATCTGAATGAATATATTGTTTCCTAACTGTGACTGTGGGCTGAGAGGTGATAATATCATCAGGATTCGCGGATGGGGCCGGGGCAGTGGCTGTGGCTGGGGCCGGGGCCGGGGCCGGGACCGGAGCAGGAGCAGGGGCTGTAAGTGGAGCATGAGAATGCATACGATCATTATTGTTTGTGGAAACCTGACAATCGCAATCGTCCTTAATAGATTCCCTATCCCTATTTTTATCTTTATTATGTCGCTTTTTTTTATTACAGTGACGACATATCTTCCTGGATGCTGTCCTTTTTTTCCTAACTTCTGTGGTAGATAATACTGAGCTATCTGTATCCATACTGTGGTATTCTTTCATTTCTCTTTCAGAGCTATTGTTATCAATAGTAATTGTATGTGAAACCGGAGGCCCACCTCCCCCTGGGCCCAACGTTTTCTGTTCTCTTTCACGGCGCAGCAACTAGTATCATTTCTCTCTCCTCGCTCTTTTAAAAATGCCGTTTGTCAAAACAGGACAACCATACTGTTGACAAGGTGGACTTCAAATCAAGTGTTGCCTTTCTTGATGCGCCCAGGCTGTGTATGTGTGCGTAAAAGCGTATATGTGTGCTCTTTTAGGGATGTGAAAAGTCGATTTTAATCATGTTATATATCGATAAACGCTACACAGCGGAACGATATAGCGATTAATTGAAGCTTCAATATCTTCGTTAAACATAAACATAATTATGTTCATAATTGTGTTTCAATTGAAATGCTAATGGATAATGAATATATTATAATATAATAATATAATTCAATTATTGCGGAACACCTATTTTAGGAGGTATTTATGTATTTTAATTAAATATCTGAACTTTCCCTTGGTTCCCTGCTGGGGCGTGACTATAAAATTGTGATCTGATAACCACAATAAAGAATAAAAGCGTTAGTGGTCATTTTAGGTATCGTTAAGCCTTTGAAGTAAAATTAAAATTGCAAGAAATGTCGATAGTTTATCGATATGACTTTATCGACATGGCTACAGCAACGTGGGCCTCATTGTTAATCGTACACTAAACAAAAGTGGCAACAGTGACAGCTCGCTGAGACACCGTCTTTATATATTATAAGTCTATGGATCGAAAATACATTCTACGCATGAATTTAATCTTTTAACTAGATAAGGCATGATGGGTGGGGGAAATGACCGAACGGGATAGTCTTATGTATCTTTCAGTAGGAGTAGCAGCGAAAGCGCTATTATGTTTGTCCTTGTCAGTCTCACTTTTTTTTTATTCCCCACCTTAAATTATACTTGGTCAAGCAAATCTTGTCAGTAGGAAAAGTCGTGAAATTTAAATTACCTACGAGACGATAATCCTTCGCGCCTACATTTTTTAAATTTGTTGCCTTTTTGTACTGACAAGATTTGCTTGACCAAGTATTATAGTATGGGTTATGGTGGGCAACAAATAAATTCGACCAATGATAGTGTCCATTGCCTATGTTTTGTCCCTCACGGAGGCGCGCGTATACCACTTCTATAGGATCTTACCTTTTATGATTCTACAACTCTTCTCTTTCCGCGACACTTGAGACATCTGGTGTCAAGTAGCAGTACTAATAATTATTCCGCTACTCGATGCTAGATGTCGACGACGAAAATAATAATCCGACTCGCACTTGGCCGCTTTTTTAGTGTGTGTTTTGGACGTTTTTTCCGGGGTTTGTAATTATTTTATATTTAAAAACTTTATCACTGGATCAGCAAACAATTAGGTACACATAACACATATATTAATTTCGGGTAAAAAGAAAAAAATCATGATATTTTCCTTCCAATGATAACCAATGGCTAGTGTCCGACCGAAACATGTTTTATTGCCGAAACCGAAACCGAAACCGAATGTTCGGCTTTGGCTCTAGTTTCGGCCGAAACCGAAACTTTTGTAGACTTGTTAAAATCGTTGAAAAAATGTCATAAAACCCCTTTTATACACATATGATGGGGCTGTCAACACCCAATATCCTTGAAATTGATGTTACTTAAGCAGTTTTTTAAGAAAATTACTAGAGTTTAACCAAGATAATTCTGCAACGATTTTGATAACACACGCTGTGCAAGTGTTATTTTAAACGTCAAAACTTCTATGAAATTATGACGTATAAATAACATTTGCACTAGTTGCACTGCGTATGCTATCAAAATCATTGCAGTATTTTCTTGGTCTAACTCTATTCATTCACCAGTCAAGTTATTAACATGTAGATACAGGGTCAACCAAAAAACCAACCAAAAACGCGAGCGCGAAATTTTTTGTTGACAATATCGCAAGGCCGGGTACCAATCTTCACCTGAGCCTAAAAGTCCGAAGTGCCCCAGTGAGGCGAACTTTCATGCGAAGTCAAAGCCGTGCTTCAGGCTTCAGGACTAGTAGTTGAGCACAGACTCCAACCAATGTCTATTGTATGTATTAAAAAGCGAGACCGCAGGGCCAGCATGGCGCAGCGAGGCCAAAGGCTAAGCTGAAGTAGAGGACATGTGGAACACAAACCAATAGTAAATTGAGGTAAAATCACTCATTCACTCCGAAACAATTAGACAGTGTGCGCGTTATAGGTATTGACAGTCTCTTAAGACTGCGTCGAGCGTCCAGTGGCGCCCTCATTAGTGGAATTGTGTTTTATAATAAAGCAATTAATTTCTGTACCTATACATGAATCAGTATAACATGTCATAGGTATTAATATTGTTGTCCTACTCGTACTTATTCTCCAACTTTTGGTCTTATTCCGAAGTACCATTTCGTAAGTTTCGGCCCGGCCGAAAGGTTCGGCCGTTTTTTGGCCGAAACCGAAACTACAGCCGAAACATGATTTTTTGGCCGAAACTGGCCGAAACCGAAACCGAAACCGAACCTTCGGTCGGACATTACCAATGGCATGATCATAAATTCACAAGACGGTTGATAGATCCGCAGTTTTGCTTGGGTGGGAGATGCAAATAATACCAACAACTTGATTCAATGTTTATTTTATATCGCTTCTCACATCGACAATATTAATACAAAAATAGTTATTAAATAAACCAGGACCTACAGTACTCTGTATCGTTAAGTAGGCAAACTAAGGCTATTTTATATACTATGGACGTCTCCATATCGTTAAGTATTAAGTAGACAAGTTATTTGTCATTTATTCACAATTTTAACATTTCACACACATTCACACTTCAACACTATTTTCAGCATTCTCCAAAATGTATAATTAGATCACAATATGCATGAGCAGATACTTAGAAACTCATGTGAACTTAATTTGTACATTAAACTTAATATATAGACCTATTTTTAAATGCATTAACGTATTTAATGTTTAACCGTATTTACTAGCAGGCAGTTACTAGTAGAAATTAATATTATTGTCATCAAAGTCTTACGCTTATAGAATTATAAAAGTATTCATCACAAAGTTGGAATGTAATCGATTAGTAAATAGATACATAAAGTATTTGTAGAGTATTCATTACTAAATAATAGGTTAACCTTTAAGGTTAAGTATATAAAAGAAGTACAGATAAAAGTATAGAAAGACAATATTACTAAGTAGGTGGATAAAATGTATAAATTAACATTTTACACGATTGGCACATTGGTCCTTAGTAAGATGTTAGCCTAGGTAACCCTATAAAGGAAAAATGTAAAGTCGGTAAAAAGACATTCAAAAATAGAAGACATGATTTTGGTCCCAATTGATTCATTTTATTATCATTAGGTACTAAAATTACACTGAAATGATGTTTGAATATGTTACCTAAATCTATATCAAAGTATAGAACAGTACGGTGGAGGTACACCTATTTAATTGTCGTTGTTGTTGTTTGTTGTTGTTGTTTTTTGTTGTTGTTGTTGTTTGTTGCTGTTGGTGGATTTAATTGTTGAGTTGTGGTCGGAGCGGAAGCGAGCGTTCGACCCAGATGTTCGGGTTCTGCATCATGTCTTGCCACAAGGATACTTCTTTGCCTACGCTGTCCATCCAGTTTACGTTGGCTCCCATGTACATTCCTGCAACAACAAATTAATTTTAATTAGAGTAATATAGATTAGCCTTTTACTTCCTAAATAAACATTATTAAATTGAAAAATCGCAGATAAGCGACCTATGCTCGTTCAAGCCATTTCCGTCAGTAGAAAAGCGCGGCAAATTTAAAAAATGTAGGCGCGAAGATTTATCGTCCCATATAAAATTTGAATTTTGCGCCTTTTGTGTACTGACAAACTTGTTTGACTGTCTATATTTATATTGTCAACATAAGGGCCACAATATACATGGATCATGGAAATGTCAATGGGCTCTGATATTGCCTATGCTCACTGAAAGATCCATAGAGTTAGACCAAGAAAAGCCTGCAACGATTTTGATAGCATACGTTGTGCAAGTGTAAACGTCATAATTTCATAGAAGTTTGACGATGACGTTTAAAATAACGCTTGCACTGCGTGTGCTATCAAAATCGTTGCAGACTTGTCTTGGTCTAACTCTAACAACAATCTAACGGCCCGTAAAATTACGTGAACCGAGTCGGTCGCGGTCCCACAGACTGAGTATCAGCGCTCTCGTATTGAGTCGTCATGTTTAGCCTCCACCGGTACGTGAACGGTACCAACAGGGGTTAAGTGTCCACCGGCCGATGTAAGTACGTCTTCTGTTTCAAATATAAAATGAGGGATACGTACCAGTTCCCAGCGACAGCCTGACGGCGCCCATGAAGTCGTTGGAGGCGAGGCGGTCGCGGTCCCACAGGCTGAGCTCCAGCGCGCGCGCGGCCAGCTCGTGCGGCGCGAGCCCGCGGTACGTGAACGTGTGCTCCCAGCGCGGGTTCAGCGTGCGTCGGCACACGTTCGTCTTCTGCTTGGCGAGGCGGCCGCGCTCGGGGAGGAGGTAGCTGGAATATTCAAACACTTATTTTAATAACACATTTTAATGGACAGTATAAGGATTAATGATGGTAAGATGGCCGATGGGGTCGAAAAGTGCTCGAGTGGAGACCACGGACTAGCAAGCGCAGCGTAGGACGTCCACCCACAAGATGGACGTACGACCTTGTTAAGCCGCCGGAAGGCGCTGGATGCGGGTCGCTTCCAACCGGTACGAATGGAGGTCCAAGGGAGAGGCCTATGTTCAGCAGTGGACGTCTTATGGCTGAGATGATGATGATGATAAGGATTAATATAAAATTAGATTCAAGAGGATTAATAAAAAATCTGAGCGCATACAATCTTGAATTGTGAGGTTACATTCTCAACTGTTTCATCCGTAAGCACCTCCCGGGAGCGGTGCAGACTCTGTATGGAGGCAGAGGAGACGCCCTTGCACATCCTCACAGAGTGCATTGCCTATAATGCGTACTCGTGACATAATCCTGGGCGGACACATATTGCGTCCGGAGGAGTTAGTCTCTCGAGATCATAAAGATCCTGCAGCTGTTTGAAGTTGCAGGTTTGGATCGAGAGTTGTAGTAGGTGGCGATCACAATAGATCAGGGATGGTCGCAGTGATAAGTACATAGGCTTTGGAGCCTTATACATCCCCTAACATGAAGAAGAAGCACCTCCCAATTGAAAAGTAATAATTGCTTCTTAGGTATCTAATAACTCTCAGAAACGAAAATTAACCAAAACATTTATTCGCTTAGTTCTCATGATTTGTAAAAAAAAAAATTAAAAGTCATTTCCTGCAAGTGGTCGTGGCTTAAGAAAATCGAAGAACGGCCTTAAAACCAAACTACGACGTAAAGTGTCATTCTATGAAACTTGCTAACTATGTAAACAAAACGCCGTAGGTATTGAAATTGTCTTATTGTCTCTGAATGATGAAATTACTATTTGTTTACATAGTTAGTAAGTTCTATAGAATGACGTGACGCTTTATATTATGTTTGTGTAACTTACCTCTTGCAAAATACATCAGCCAGCCCGTTCGGCTTGGTAGCCACGACGTTCTTGGCTTCCTTAACCAGCACGTGAAGCGTTCCTTTGGCGCGCGGCCCTGTCTCCGGTAGCTCGAACTTGAGTCCTATGATCAGGTCTCCGCGCGTGCCTTGCTGCTCATCGAATTGTTCCGTCTGGGGAAGAAGACAGTTTTGTAAAATATGTGTGGGTTTGGTTTAACACATTTTAGCGTAGAATAGGGAGTAAATGCAATGTTCTGCCGCCAGAGTGCAGCACTAATTTGTTTAGTAAAGTACCAGTAACCATGGAGTAACTTATACATACTACGCCTTAAACAGTTTTTTGACAAGTTTTTACTATGACATTGATGCATCAAGGCGGTTTGTTTACGGGTGGCCCACCGCCTACCGCGAAACGCGAATATCGAAATTTCGTTATCTGCCTCTATTGATCGAAAGCAAGATTATAGAGAGGCAGATACCGAACTTTCGAATGTCGTGTTTCACGGTAGGCCACGTGATTGAGTTAGTGACGCCTTCTATGCAGAGTTTTGCGTTATACATATTCCCTATTATTTCTTGCGAAGCCTAATTGGAAAACCATCCATCATAGACTGCATCAACCACACCACACGAATTTTTCAACGTCACTCCGCAGTAACCTACGAAACTAGCTAGGATAAAATTTAGCAAACGCTTTAACGCTGTCACACTGTTCGATGCAACTGACTCCATTAGAATGAAAGAGATAGCTCTATGAAGATCTGTTTTAGTCAATCCAGACAGTTATCCAGACAAGTATTGCAGTTGGCAATAAACATAATACTAGGATAGAGCTTGGACGGCTTTCCAAAAGTTCATGATAGCCAGAACCACCCGGACACCCGACCTCTTACGTAACTTGCACTACGGTGCAATTAAGTTGGTACTTCTTCTTATTATGGTGCCGTCTCCTGCCTTTGGCTATTATTAGGGCTATTTTCACTTTTAACGCTGCAGCTCGAAACAGCGATCTGGTGCTCATCTTTACTCAGCACCTGAGGTTTTTGAGCCACGAGGTACGTCTTCTTCCACATACACATGGTACATTATGGACAATATGGTACTCACCCGCTCGTGTAACTTGTACCACATGGGCGCGGGGTCGTCGAACACGACGTCGGCCAGCGGCAGCGTCACCTGAGATACAATCAATATTTTACTTAGTTTACGTATGGAACTCAAATTATATGGGAAAAATTAATATAATAATTAAGGTACGATTATACCTCAATTACGAATAAAGGATGACTCACGTTAGACCGGGCCGAGGCGTCCGACATGTCATTTTCTATGATGGCCGATCGGTGATCACGTGGTATTTTTCTAAGCTCCGGCCCGGTCTAGCGTGAGTCATCCTTAATTTGATTTATAAATTAATGTAATAAACCTACTCTGGCAAGCCAGTTTTGTCAGTAGAAAAAGGCGGTAAATTTGAAAAATGTAGGCGCAAAGGATAGATCTCCCAAGCACAGCACCCGTGTGTACGCCGCAGCAGTCATGCCGCTACAGAAATGCAGCTGCAGTTGCCATCCGAATTTTACGTTAAAACTCGACCTGGCATAAGTTTCAATGAATAAATTGTACCTTATCCTACAGCCAGGCAAAAAAGAGTAAAAATTAAAAAGTGGCAATACTGTAGTGTCATCCCTTTCAAATCAATATATAAGGGAACGGGACGATACTACAGTGTTGCACTTTTTATTTTTGACTCTTTTTAGCCAGGCTGTATGTTATCTCACCTCGCCGAGGAAGTCGTTCCGTCCGAACATGTCTGCGTGCCACACGCTGAGCCACAGTGTCCGTGAAGACAGCGAGGCCAGCGGCTGCACGAAGCTCAGCGTCTCCTCGAATATCGGATTGAGGGTGTTCTTCTTCACCTTCGTCTTCCGTTTGCCAGTCTTGGACTTGTCCGGTAACAAGTACACCTGGAATTGAGATGCCATTTGTTTAGAAAAGCTTCAGAAGCAAGGGACGGCGCAAGTTTCCAGAATTAAAATGTTCTCAAATGTGAACGCAGTTGAAAACACCAAGGCGTTTCTTAGAGCGGTTGCACCTACTGTCACCGTTCGCATTTGGTATTAGAGGCGTTGGTATTAGAGGCGTTGGTCTATAGGACATAGGTAATTCGCTGTATGGTATCCTATATAGTTATGCTAGTGCCACACACTGACACGTGCCAATGGCAAATTATTGCAAACTTAATATTGAAGTTGCAGAACCAAGAAAATAAAACTAACCTTAACATAAGGATCCGACCGATTCCTCTTGACATCAACAGGCGCGAGATCTCTGCACCTCCGCACTCCGACCTCCAACGCTCCGAGCCGGTAGTTGTAAAGCAGAGAGAACTGCACATCCCCTCGCACAGTCACGCTGCCGCGCATACCCTCCCCTGCGCCCGAGTATACCGATGCCATGGATTCCGAGCGGTTCTGAAAAAAAAACACGCTGATGAGAACACGAATCGCGGTGTTTTGGTGGTTATGTTTCCGAAAATGGGATGATTCCGAATGAAATATGCATAGAATGTGGGTTTAACGTTCTTTAATAACAATTGATGATCCAATACGAGCAATCATAACAATAAATATAACACCATATCAATGCATATGGGTTTACCCGCTTTTCGAATTTATCCTTACTAAATTCTATTTGCAGGAAAATTTGTGCAAAAGTGCGTGTCAAATTAAGCAGATTTTTTATATACCTACATATTGTTTAGACATTAAGAATTGCAATAAGTCCAAATTTTGTCAAGTGGACGAAAACTACCGCAATGACCGTATTACCGTCGATTTTAGAAGTCAAGGAATTTCATCTAATATTTATTATGATTGTTTACAAATCTAAATTACGTTTAGGCTTTTGTTTATTCGATTCAATTGTCTTTTGTTTCCACAAAAGTGTTTGCGAATCCGCGACTATATCCCACAATGTCTGCTTTGGTCTGCATTATCTCGGACACATGATACTACAAACAAATGTCACGGCGTGTGTGTACCATCGCCCACACTGTTAAGAGCCAACAGGAGTGGTCATTTCTCCTTACAAACGTACTCCTCGTTTTCCTCCGTGGTTTTTGAAGCTAGAGCAATGATTTTTTCAACACAGATTAATATTGTCAATATCTGTGTCGGACCGTTTTGCTTTTTTTGATATTTTTGTTTTTTAAGGCGCTAGAGCCCTTCAAAAATGGCCAAAATGGCCTAATTGACTATGCCGCAATGAGAGGAGTGGCATTCAAAACTGATATCAATTAGCCAAAAAAGCAAAACGGTCCGACACAGATAATTTTATAATCATTCAGATTTCCAAATTTGGTTACGATTGGTTAAGTTTTGGAGGAGGCAACAGAGGAGTACGAAATCTCGATTTTTGACATTTTTACGCAGGATTTTTCGCCTTGTCCTTATCGCACTACTTTTAGGTAGTTTCCGCTTCCGTTAGCGAGACGGGTATATTTACCTAAAATATTTAAAACTCAGCTCCTGTTTCGTCTTAATTGTCCATCCGTGGACCTTTTGTAATAACGTAAGGTCCACCGATGTACAGTTAGGAGTGTTGCTCTTTGTACCTTACATACGCGCATTCAGGCCTTGTTTCATATTTTCTTTTGCGTACCTACCTAAATTATATTACGCATATTTCGTTACCAAACGGCATTACCTACACCTGTTTGGCAGTGACCTTTAATTGATAATAACAATAAAAAACTAAATTAAGGAAATAAGGATTTACAAGGCTACAAAGATAAGAGGCGAATTTACCTATTTATAGTTACGGCATTCTTAGTCGATTGATACGTAAACAAGTGAAGTGACTACATTGCTGCATAAAATTATAGTGTTATATATTTCTTGCATTGAACGAACGAGTCGACCCAGCATTATCATTATGGCGTTAAAGCCCAGTTTAGTTAAATTCACTAATTGACATTGTATGGTAGCAACTATAACCAAGTTTACATAAACTTACATAATACGGGAACTTATTTCGGATTCATAGCTATTACTGTCAGTTCGAAGGAGTTCAATTAACGGTTTGATTTATGAGACAAATGAATGTCAGTAGGTAGGTACGAGTAACTATGTTTAAACAAACAAACTTTAATGATACTATTTTTGTCAGAAATTAACGATACAAATATGTTAACTAGATATGTTCTTAAAATAACATTTTATAACCAATTTCCTGGCTCCATAGTCTATTTAAAAACATGTTACAAAGGCGTTCTATTGACTTATGTGTGTCTAAAACAACGCAGGTAGGTATTTAAGTTGAAAATGTAATTAATTCATTTTCGTAACATCCATGTGATAAACATCTTTTACGCTTACGCCAAAGAATAGCCAGCTGTTGTGATCGAATAGTCGATCGTAACTATCTAAATCGTAAATAACATTATAATGTGTAGGTCACATTAAAATGTAATATATATATATATATATATATATACACGAGTATAATATAACATTTTAATCGTATGCGGCGATTGTCGCCAGTAGGAAAGGAACAGAAGTTCCTACTGGGAAAATGCGAAATAATTATTTTAGTATTTTAAAATAAGCACCTTAAATACTAAGTGCCCAAATTCACCTAATTGATTTAATCTATCTTTTCACAGTCATCCTGATCGAATACCGTTTACCGTTCTTTAAGCAAGAAGAAAGTTCAAGTAATTTATTATCCAGATTCGTGCATTTAGACACAGATTTACGATTCAAGTATTTGTAAAAGTATAATTTGCATGTCATTTGCGTGCATTTGTATATAGCTGGACCACGCATCACGCAGGAGGTACGGACTTGCCAAGTAGGTATGTGAAACCAACGGCCGACCGCATATGGCATTGGGCAACGTTTTATCGCATCTACCTACACTGTGACACTTTAAAAGGGATTAAATGTTGTGTTGCAACACAACAGGTTTAAAGCCAACACAACAAACTAAACATAACCCAATTACAATTACTTTATATTACGCGATTATTTGTCCAGTAATAAAAAGGGTTACATTTGCGGGCGCGATTCGATAATGAGTTTGTGTTCATGGTCCTAATCAGTTAATTAAACAGTAAGTACTGGCAGATTAGAAACGGATTTTGTTAATCATTATGAGAATAGAACTGTCGAGAGATAAGTTGACCTGCTTTTGTCAGGTCAAGGTTGTCATGGACGAAACAAAGTATAGCCCAAAGTGTATGTGGGATCATGGGCAGAAGTCAGAACGTTAAGAATCCATGGGCGTTTTCGGAAAAAAATATTTGGGTAAAATATCACTGTCCCACGACTTTGGTATACTTTTTTACCGTCAAATATTGTTTTAAAGTGTACTACATGTATACAAAAATTGTAAAGTGATTTATTATCTGAGTATTTATGGTAAAAAAACTGATTAAATGGTACTTTATAGTAAAGAAAATGTACAAAAACGGAAGAAAGGGAGATGATTTTTGAGTGTCCCATGCACACTTTGCATACTTTGGATCCAAATATTATATATCTGCCTCCTTCTAGGCCCGAACCTGGTTGTTGTGTGATAAGATCGTACCAGCCAAAATCTATTAAAAACCTTATTTTTTAGCACCTAAAGTAAAAATATGCATTAAAGTTTAATTTATTGTTGTCCTTCAATATCGACGTAGTGGAAATTTCCACCAACGTCGCGGAATTTTTACCAACTTAGTAGCAAAAATCGACTAATATCATACGGATTTTTACATGATCGTAACATTATGTTCCTATAATTACCCGGTGTTTAGGTTTTACAAGGCAATTGGGCTCGAAAAAAGCTAGTGTAGGTTGTGCGTCACGATGTGCAGAAATTTGTTTTCCACTACGAACTGAATTAAACTGAAGATTAGGAGCCAATTATTGACTAAATATTTATGAATTACGTTAGATTATTATGTGTTGTATGATATCAAATAATTATAATTAAGAAAATTCAAACGATCAGACCGCTATTTCGCTTTATTAACCAACCGGCATGCCTACGTCACATCCAAAACGTTACGTGATGTATTAGTGGAACAAAAAAACGTGACGTATGGAATGAAAATGCACGGTTTACATGCCGTCATTTTAAGTTGCCAAAATATAGTAGGTAGAGTGATATTAAAAAACACAAATAATTTTATTCTAGCTATATTCTTCTAACTACTCGACCTACTAGTAATTACTTAGCACCAGTGGCGGCTCGACCTAAGAAACGCTGGCAGGCGCAGGTTATGCTTTCGACTGCAGCAGTATTGCAGTACGACAATACTGCTGACTGCAAATGTCAAAAAACTGGGCAGCAACATCTATTTTGATTTTGTAGCAGTAATGCAGTCGGCAGTATTGTCGTGCTGCAATACTGCTGCAGTCGAAAGCATAATTACTGCAGGAAATTTCAAAATCTGTTAAGTTAAACTATAATAATAGGTATTAATTACTAAATTATTTAATTTAGTACAACATTAAGTAGGTATTAAATTAAGTAGCTATTTTCCGCACATGTAAACCCTTCATGTAGTTCCTAAACGCGATATTATGGTCCATAACGTCACTTTGTCCTACTGTGGCTGTGATTGATTTTATTAGAATTTATATTAATTATTAGGATAATTGATACTGATTTCGATCTCATTTGCAAGAATAATATATGATAATTATTAAAAACAACTTTTTATAATACCTTTACCTTACGTTTTTTATAACAAAATGATTGCAAAGCAACAATTAAAACAAAAAATGTGACGTATTGGAAAGACTTCTTTAAATAACTTTATTGTAATACTTAGTATTGCAGTTGTTATTCGTTTTTAGAAAATTAATATTGTTTTGTATTTCAATAAATAAAAACTGGTTCACTTAAAACACACCGATCTTCACTTAAAACCTGCCTAAAACTTGTAACGTAATGGATCGTCACATTGGCTGTCATTCAGTTTAAAGTGATTTATTAAGAATATAAATAATGTATATAGAAAGAAAGTAACATTTTCATAAAATATATAAATAGTAGATTTTATTGAACCCATTTTTAGTCAAAAAAAAATTTTTTTTGGTGTGTGGAATTCCATTACGTGACGGACTCTAATTCTAAAAACGCCCCCATACAAAGTCAAACTTGGAACCTCTAAATCCGTGACAATGAAGTATAATCGGAGATCGTACTTCACTGGTTATTCATATTATAAGCAATGGGAACAATTTAATGGCCTGTGCACACCGGCTGCGTGTGCGGCGTCGTAGTATATACAGATTCTTATGAGAGACGTGTGCGTGTGCAGCTCCAACATTTTAGCGCACGCACACGCGCACGTCACGCACACGCAAGCCGGTGTGTCTCGGCCTTAAGGCTTGTGCACACCGGCTGCGTGTGCGTGACGAGTACGTGCGCGTGCAGCGTTGTAGTATAGAGATTTTAATGGGAGACGTCACACCGCGTGCGTGACGTGTGCATGTGCGGCTCCAACATTTAAGCGCACGCGCACGGGCACGTCACGCACACGCAATCCGGTGTGCAAAGGCCTTTATTCACAGAGCAACGCGCTCGGAACCTGGATATTTGGTCGGTTAAATGTTTTGCAAACCTCCTTGTTCTCGTGTCGCAAGACAAAGCAACATAACAATGGCGGGAGAAACAATGCCCCCGTACACTTACAAATGTTTTTACATAACTAAATTCTTCGTGGTACTATAATGAAAGAGTAGTCGGTGGCTAGGTTTTGCTTTTTATTGCAAACATAACTGAAGTTACTTTTGAATACAAACGAGTGAAATGATACAAACTTAATGATTGCAAGGAGTCCGAAGGGCTCAACTTGGCTGAAGTAAGTGACAGAAGGTGACATGATTTTGTATGTTATTTTATTCATGTGGCTACCATCGCGCTGTATTGCTGTTTTTTATCGTGGTCACAGTTTGTTTTCTCGCAATACGACTGTATAATTAGGAATTTTAGCTTTGTTCTAAATGTCTGTCCTTGTCCTTGTCAATCGTAATATCTAAATCCTTTTACTACCTTTAACAGCGCTCTTAAGTTCCTCATTTCGTGCCAGAAAACTAAAAAAGAACGTTCTGTCATTTAAAAACCATTTAATTAAGAGCTTATCAGTTACCTGAAGGCCACTCCTGTTGAGTGAGAAGCGATCGAGGTCGCGCTCGTGAGGCAGCGGTGAGTTGGAGCGACGCGGCAGCGTGGCGTGGCCCGGCGACACCGACTCCGATATGTACGTCTCATCTGGAAACAAAATACATTGTTAGTTTCATTTTATTTTTTGGTTAGATATACTATAATTAGGTAAGTAGGTACACAGGTTTACCAAAACGGGACTACTTTCGAGGCGAAGGCCGTTGTGTTGCGACCGAAAAGAGAATATGTCGTCCTGCATAAGTACTTATTGTCGAATATGCGTGGGTTAATACTTAGTGCCTATTAATGTCGTATTTGCAAAAATACAGTTTATTTATTTTGTTGAGGAAAGAAGTTGAATGCAATACGATTTTTTGAGGTAATACGGCGAAGTTAATAGGCGCCATTAATCTATCATTAGGAATATAAACTACAAGAAACTAGAGAGGAATTTTTGACACCCAGTCTATGTACTCGAACCTAACAGGTAGTCACGCATTTCTAGCTGTCTATATGGATTATGGTCCGACCTTGTAAGGTCTAAAGGATTTAGCTATTAAATACAAACATAGCTCCTGAATGAGTTCTAACGATCTAATGTGGTTTAGTAACGTATCGTTACAAGTGCTCGCATAGCATGTAAATAAAATTATGTTTGTTAGGTGGAAGCACCAGTGCTGCCAACGATTGTGGTAGAAAATTAGTTATTAGGTAAGACGTGAGGACAGAATATATATTATGAGTGTGCCAAGACAGTCGTATTTGAATATTTGGGTACCATCCTCGTTTTTCAATTCAATCCATTCGTCGCGTTTAAGTTGACGGCATTTTTTACCCCTCGTCAAGGAATTATCACACCATTCTAACGAGTTCAAAAATGAGTCTCGACAAGCCAAAACGTCGCGAATGAAAGTGGCTTTCTCACCCGATTTTAAAGTACTGCACCGGCTGTTACTCGGGGATTCTTTAGGCGAAAGCGGAGGTTTTTTCTTCACTTTACATTTAGGCATAAGTATTGAACTTGACATTTGCTCGCTATCAAGCAAAAGTCTTGTGGTAGACTTTGAGAATTCATCGTCTAACGGCCGAGTAACCGTTAATGAGGGAACAGAACGTTCTATTTGGTTTGGAGGATCTTTATTTAACGTGTAACTATTTCCCGTCGGTCCCACTAACGAAGAATTTGGATTGTCTAAAACCGTAGCCGATTGGAAATTATGATTTGTTATTGGATCACTGTCCACTGGTGACGATTTACAGCAGAAACAACACCATCGTAACAAACACTCGCGAAATGTCGTTTTATTTTCAGTTAGGTCACTTTGTGCATTATTAAATGTATTTATATTAACAGGTTCATAGCGTGCCACAGGAGACACATCTCGGGTAGTTGTCCTATTTTCGAAAGACAAATATCTGGGATTAGAACTGCCTCTCGCGTTTGCCATTTTGCCACTTGAAACACAACACAAAACACGACTAGTTACATTTAAACAAAATCACGCTATGGTTGTTCATTAAATTAACTCATTTACACATGTTATCGTATCCTGTAGTCACATTGTTTCCTGTTAGAGCGAGAATTAACGATAGCTAGTGCACACAAACGGCGCTCAATTCAAAACCAAATGAGCTCTATGGTCAAATGAGGTTAAGAACAATAAGACCGATCAAGATCGTCAGAAGTGCGTGAAGCCGGGAAGAACTCTAAAGACTAGAGTAACTAAGTAAAAAAAAATGGATAAAATTACATACCACCGAAAGAGATTGGCTTTTGATGGATCGAAAGTGTGCTCCAACGAGTATATTTTTCAGACACCCTGGTTGGCGCCGTATTCGGTGTGTAGAGGGACGTAGTTGAGGTGGCTGGAATACTATCGGCTTTCAGGCTAGGGAGCGTGGTCTTCAAGTCTTTGCGTAGACAGGATTTGTATAATCGTTCATTTTTGACTGACAGTTCAGGCGATGAATGTTCCCTCTCAGCGAATCCAGAGTCAGAACCACAAGAGCTTGCATTCTCAATTTTATCACTGGCTGATGATGTCCTTCCACTGCTGGTTGCAGGAATATCTACTTCATCGTTTAATTCTTCAACAATGTCGTCCCTTTTCTTAAATTCAATAACCGAGCTATATTGAACATCAGTATCCTTATGAATTGAACGTTTTATCCTCGGTGATGAAGATTCAACTAATACTTTACTTTTAACTTCAATGTGTTCCGGTAGTTTACTCAAGTTTGGTGACAATCGTGATTGAAGTGATACAGTTTTGTATTCACGATTGGTATTTTCCGTATATATTTCTTTAATCACGCCGTCTTTTGCTTGTTCAGAAACTCTATTTAGTTTACTGGCTGACACTTTAAGTTCATCTGCTAAGGAGTACAATTCGTTCTCTATATGCAGTAATTTACTTTGCGAGACTTTAGAAGTTTTCGGCCCTAATTCAGGCGACGCTTTTAGTCTATCTGATATAGTAGTAAGGTGTTGTTCAATGTTATCAGCATAGTAATTTTCTGTAGATTTTTGTTGCAAAATCTGTTCATCTACCTTTTTAGCTGCAGAATAATTTTCACTTACACGTTGCTTTAATGGTACAGCCTTGGGTTTAGTTACTTGTGCTGCGAAAAAGGAATATAAGCGTAGTTTCTCCCTGTGCTGTTTTCGCACACTAGAGAGGGGAAGTGGCTCTTTCTTATTGCCTTCGCTAGTGAGACAATTCCAACACGACACTTCCTCGTCCTTGCTTGCAACTGCTGTATTTCTCGTTTCACTAAACTCAGATTTGTCTACCGTCATTGTTGATAAATAATCTTATTTATTTTTCACGTATGTTTTCCGACGCCCAACTGCCGATTAACTAATTCATTTCCATACGCTCAAGCTCTTAAATAGACTTTTGAAGTCTTCTCGACAAACGCGTTACGACCTTAATTATATTATTAATGTCAATCGTTACGCAATATCGTCTGCTACTACCTACCTAAAAAACAACAGTTTTATACTCACGACCTAAATAATTATAACTACATTCCGACAGATTAAAAGTAAATGTTCCAGATCGATTATGAAAATTCTAGATCGATATTAGTAAAATTAGAACGTCTAATTGTTGCTAAATTACTTCTAATCTAAATTGTCAATTGGTGTAATGCATTGAAATAAGTAGGATATTAAACATTAGTATACAATGGATTAATCTGGACTAATGTTGGAAATAATTGTGTCTCAAGATAAAATTACACATGGTCTCGCTGAGCTAACTCACTCGACGAATTGCTCGTGTCAAAAGATCAAACGAATTATTTTCCAAGTGGGTGTCAGGTACAGTCATTTACATTAGGTGCGTGATGAGCGTGTCACGTCTTTCTGTCAAAATACTGGTTTGGTTGGGTCAGGGTTAATTCGGTGGTAACTGTTTATAAATATGAATATTTTTGTAGGGCTAGTTATACATAACTGCCTAGTTAATAATTATAATAATTAACTAAGCTAGTTATTATAGTAACAGCACCAGTCATGGGACATTTAAGAGGAAATTTGGAGTATTTATGATATTTCCCGTATACATGTAAATGGTCTACCGCTTAGCGTGTTAAAAGATGAAAGTCCTATCCGTCTTTCATGTTTTAGGCGTGTTGTATGAAAGATACAGCAATTAGTTTCCACATATTTAACAAATTAAAACTATGCTTTTTTTCTCCAGTCATGGACACCAAAGCAAAGTTACGGCAAAAAAATCAATTTTTGGTATAAGCTTTTATCGCTGAATGTATTTTTCTTTCCACAGCCAATTATTATTGTATTAGATCCATCGAGACAACTCTAATATACCCAAACACAATTAGTTAGGGTTTATTGCGATAAAGTTCCCATGGCCACCTCCTGTCTCCATCATCAGATTAGGTCCATGTTATCATTATATTGCATTATCATCCGATTTGCATACTTAATTACGTACTTACACAAAATTTCAACTGAATCGGAAATCGAAAAGTGGCTCAAATTCAGCTACCAAGATTGGACGCACACTAACTAACAGGGCAAGTTAAATAAAAGTTTGGAAAAACGATATTAATTTATCCGAAGTCCGAGAATACCTCCTGATTGACATATTTCGTAACTACATTTTACTTCTGTATTATTTAAACATGAAATTATGGCATGGCAAGCATCATTCTGTCAATTGTCCCATCATAGGAGGTACGCAGTTTTACAGCTCCTATAATGGGATTGGGCCAAATACCACTATTTTTTTACATCTGTGGAGTCACAACATAGTGTGTTGTATACCTTATTTCATGGTAAATTCAATTAACAAAACGCATTCTAGTTTTCATCAAGTATTAATTAATTGAAATTTAATAAATTAACTCACCTCTCTTAGCGAAGTTGTTAAGAATTCGTAGTGGTATTTTTTTTCAGTGACACGACAACTTTTGGGTTGACGCCAATTTCTTAAAAAGCAACCAAATTTAATGAAACTTCAAACTGAAACAGCTCTAGGACTCTTATTTATGATAATATACAGCCAGTGTTTATAAACTACTTTTAGATACTTATTTTAGAGGAATTATGTTTTTGTCCCATTACTGGTTCCACGTCCATTATAGGGTATACTACTATATGGTGCAATAATAGGTTACAGGTGTGAATCATGGCTAAGTTAAAGGAATTCAATAAGAATAAATTGCAAAGGAATTTATTTGTATTATCCACCTCTGCACCTTAATTATATTCGTTATAGTTTCACTTTGAGCTTTAAGGGTCAGTTGTAAGTTGTAAGGCCAATTCCTAATAAACCTGCGTCTTAAAAATTTCATTATTAAGTTTAAAAAGTGCGCACTTCATATGAAAGCAAGGATTTTGTCCTGAATAACGTTTATTGTTATTTAGGACTATTAATACTTCCGACGATAAGCGTAATCGTTACAAAAATCATTAGTATGGAACTAAAACATATTGCGTAACATTTAGAAACGATTATAAGATGCACCTAATAAACTAATGATATTACGCACTTGGTTTAATGATGAATTAATGACGTTGATTGTACAAGTACTTAATGCAAGGTAATTATTTAAAAATAATTGATAAAAATAGAAAGAAACCTACGTGAGTAAAAGAGATAAGTAATGCAGATATTACGTTAACTAATTGTAGGTATTATTTTTGATTTGCTAAGGATATATGTATGTAGTATTATATATAGGGTAACTAGATGGTCAACATCAATATTAGGTACCTACCTAAACCCACAAAATATTATAGAGTTATTTGACCGCATGCATACGTGACCTAGAGCATGCCAGATATTTGTTTAATGCCAGATATAACGATATTTGTTTGCTTTTTGAATTAGATCCCTAGTATAGAGGACTTGAAAGAACAGCCAAGAGTGAGTTAACTTTAGTTACACACTTAACCTAACAGACAAAATGCAAAAGAACCATTTCAGCCTCATTACGTTCATTATCACTTTCCATTCAGCTTGCGCAAGCCCCAGAAATCGACCACAGCTCCTACGAGTAGCCGTCTTAGCAAATGCAACCACATGGGAAACGGTGCCCACATACGTAATCATTTATCATTACACCCAGTTCATCATTAGTGGAATCATCTGTTACGGTATCCGTTGGGCGGAGAAAGCATCCGGGATATGTGCAATGACGGGTATTGAGCATGCAAAATCAAGTTAGTAGAAGTCTAGCTCGATTGACAGAAATCGTACGGCGATCCGTACGATTTTGAACGTTGAACGTGAACTAGCGGCGTTATAACATATTGATGTTACTTATAGTGTATTGACACTATTACAATATTGTGAGTAATGACAAGCCCTTAGCATTGGACCTTATTGTTTAGGACTTTAGGAGTTATATTTGTATGATTCTAACTCGTTTTATCTTCTAATTTAAGATTAACGTGTAGAATGTGTTGATGTGATGTTAAGTCAGGTGGAAGAGGTCAATTCTTTAGCAATGTAAGCAAATCGTTAAACAATCAATAGCATCCATGACGACCGTGACCTGATGTTGCAATAAACACTAATTAGAAAATGAATGGTAGCCATTACGAATGCGAGGTGCGAAGACAATGGGCACCTGCGGCAAAATGTACCTACGTCAATGCCCCGTCAGATTTGGAAAGAATTTTGCATAAGTATGCTTTTTTGAAGGATCGACGACAGAGGTTAATCAAAATCGTTCTTAGACTTCATATTACACGTTACACGTTAAGAGCCAACAGGAGTGGTCATTTCTCCATACAAACATACTCCTCGTTTTCCTCCGTGGTTTTTGAAGCTAGGAGCAATGATTTTTTCAACACAGATTAATATTGTCAATATCTGTGTCTGACCGTTTTGCTTTTTTTGATATTTTTGTTTTTTAAGGCGCTAGAGCCCTTCAAAAATGGCCAAAATGGCCTAATTGACTATGCCGCAATGAGAGGCGTGGCATTCAAAACTGATATCAATTAGCCAAAAAAGCAAAACGGTCCGACACAGATAATTTCATATTCATTTAGATTTCCAAATTTGGTTACGATTGGTTAAGTTTTGGAGGAGGAAACAGAGGAGTACGAAACCTCGATTTTTGAGATTTTTACGCAGGATTTTTCGCCTTGTCCTTATCGCACTACTTTTAGGTGCCGCTTCCGTTAGCGAGACGGGTATATTTACCTAAAATATTTAAAACTCAGCTCCTGTTTCGTCTTAATTCCTTCAGTAAGTTGTCTTAGTCCGGTAAGGCGAAATTGAATTACTTATGATTCAATTTCGTCTTTTCTTAATTTGAGTTGATTATTATGTAAGTAGTTGATTTCATCTTTGAACCATAGGTGACCTATTCAAATCCGGAATATATTTTCAGTTATAGAACATTTTACTACTTCCTTATACATATCCTTTTCTGTTTTTTGTTTTTATTAGGTAAGTAACTTACCTATTATTCACCTACTAAATTATCCTCTAGACTAGATTTTAAAGTAAAGTAAAACTTCATCTTTACTAATATGGCAGGTACATGTACTTCCTTACTGCTTTTAATTGATCACATTACCCTAGTGGGCCACTTATATCCAATGTCTTTAGCCGGAACTGCAATGTCCATAAGTCATGCATCTGATACGATTATCTGTAACTCTCCTCAGGGTTGTCACATGCACTAACTTTCTTGTTGTGAAATCTATCTACGTATAAAAATAATTAACTAACAAAGCTATGCAATAGGTATACGGATACGGCTGTAACGTAACAGTCATACACACCTTGACACTCTATATTGTATTTTACTTTAGGGATTTAAATTGTTATTTATTTTGACGTGTCCATTATCCATATCTGTTTTTAAAATTACTAAAAAAAAGTTACTAAAAGTGTTTGTCTTAGTTAGTTGTAACATTTCAATATAAATGTACCTACATGACAGCCCTGGGCCACAATAGCGCACGCGTCGCGTGACGGACGATCACAACGTTCACATCAGGCGCTCGCGCAGAAGGTGAGCCGGTCTTAATATTCCGGATGGCGCTGATGTATTGAGATTAGATTGGTATCGCATTTGTTAAAGTGTCATGTTTTCAGCAACTTTAAGCAACTTATGTTAAGAGTGCGACGCGCTTAATATTTGAATTATATTGGAAATATTGGGATCATATTTTTAGGTCGAGGGATACCAAAATCAAGCCATCTGATCCCATATAGCTGACCATTGCGTGTGAATGTGCAACTTGCTCTTAAACATATCAAGCTAAGTGACAGTGGGAGATAGAGCATAGCAAGCAAGTATATCATGTCAGCTGGTATTCTACAATTAAAGGATGACTCACGCTAGACCGGGACGTGCCCGGGCCGAGGCGTCCGACATGTCATTTACTCTGACGGTTGATCGGTGATCACGTGGTGCTTTCCGTGGAAAACGAAGTGCCGGAAGCTCCGGCCCGGCCCCGGCCCGGTCTAGCGTAAGTCCTTTACGCTGTTCAAGTTCGGAGTCGCACCGTTTTTAAATTAGACTATATCCGCTATATGTTTGTATGCCGATTTCGCACTGGTGTTAGTAATTCAATCCCGGATAGTAAAAGCCATTATTTATGAGGCGGCAACACGTATAAAATACCTATTTAATGTCGTAGAAAGTACACCGTGTTTACGTCTACATGGTAGATGCCGTTTTCCCATGGTGACGGTAGAAAGTGGTCGCACGGCTAACCTTTACTGGCCTTGTATTACCATTGATTGCACAGACGAGGACTGGTCGGCTTTTCCATGAGCCAGTGTAACTGTGTCTTGAAGATACTTAAATTATGTAACAGCCTGAGAGCGCACTATACTGGTCCATGGGTCCATCTCAGATTTTGAATCTGCAAGTTATTGGAATAACACATGCTTCTTAATCAATGCCGGTTATGAAGACTTGTATAAACCTATAATGGATGCGCAATTATGCGTAATTGTGAATTCTTTTATTGACTTGTTCTTTTGTTTTTAATATTGAAAGGTGGGCTTTAAATTAAGAGTTTTAAAGGGCATATGTTATTTAAGTGCCTACATAATCTTATTATGCAACGATCGATCCTCGTAATTGCTCGTCGGAACATTTTCCGATATACCAATTTCTAGTAGGTATTTTGCATGAGGGATTAAATAAATTGCGTCATAAAAACGAAAAGCGTATGGGGGCAAAATGTATAGTATTTGCAAGCGAACGGTTGTACCTTGAGACCCTGACATTGCTCCCATTCTTTTAATTCTTGCGATTTTAACCAATCTTGAGTTTCCACTTCGTTCCCACTTCTTATTAACCTGCTTTTGTTTTTAGCTTCTTATTTTCAAAAACACATCTAACCGGGTTAAACTCAGATGATGGTAACGATGATGACAATATTAACCGCGTAGCAAGTCATGCTCGTGTGGACTTAATAATGAACATAACTGTCCTCTACGTATGGGATTGCATGACCCTACTTACACGCGAAATGCTTTCCTTTCGCGGCTTGCCTTTAGTTTGCAAGCCGTCTGTGCCCATTTAAATGTCACTCGGCGCGATTCGGGAAATGAATTAGAGATGCACTAGATACGATATAGTAAAGATATGTGACGTTCCACGGCGAAAGGTACCATTACCCCGACTGAATATTGGAGCGGCGTTAATAATAAGCGTAAGCGCCAGCTGCCATAAGGTACCTTTTTCCGTGGAACGTCACATATCTTTACTATTTCATATCTAGTGAATGTCTAACGGCGCGATATCTTAAAGTTCGATACGCGCCGACTTTGTAAATAAATATTAAACAAAGTACGAGTAATAACACTCACAAACAAATTGGTCACTTAATTTTTGTGAATTTTTAAGGTTTGTCAATGCAGTTTTTGATGAACATGATAAATACAAAAAGCAATCTAACAAGGTTCATAATCTTTCCTTATGTTTTCACGCAGAAGCAGTGTTTATAAACTACCTGTTTGATTAATAATTCATAATCTAACAAGCGGTTGATAATCCTTTGACCGACAGTATTTTTATTAATGTAGGTAATGGATAAGCTTGTAAACAATCCATTGACTGGCCTTACGGGCAATAAGAAGATGGCCAGTACAGCGGTGTGACACCGCTACAACGCGATTGGTTGATGAGTTCGCATCACGCGCGCGATTGGTCGCAACTAGTTGCGTTAGACTACACGATTGGCTGGAATTCGTGAGTGACACCGCTGAACTAGTACCATTTTTAGTGCCCGTAAGGCCCGTCCCGACACTCCCGACATATACGTCAATGAAACAATCTTATACTCGTGCAATTCGTACATACGTGCTACCTATACGAGTACAATATACACGCACAACGCAACCATACGAGTTTAACGACGCATTCTACGCAAAGCTTATTAACGCATACATATTGCACCATACCTTATCTTTGCTTGTATTATAGCTACCGTACGATAACAGCGTTGCCTAACAGATGAGCTGAGATAATAAACGTTGGTTCTTTAATACACGTTGATATTGGACAACTTGTAGACATTCTGGTGCCGAACACAGTAAGCGTAGAAAGTATATAACATGTATATTTATTTAAGATTTCTCAAGTATCGAGATCATGAGCTAAATAAGAAACACTTTGTTTTTATGGTTCAAAAACGTTCGGGGAAAATTGGCGTTATTTCTGTGGACAAGTGAAAACATTTTTCTTAGACATTCATCATACCAATTTAAAAAAAGTATTAGAAGGTTAGAATTCCGATAATGATAATGTAGGTACGAACACTAGGCTTTTAATTCCGTTTATTTTATGATGTCCACAGGAAAGCTACACAGCCTACTAAAAACCTATTGTAATTGTTGTTGTATTGTATTGTGTTGTTGTACATTGTATTGTATACTAAAAATCTATTGTAATTTTTTTAATCATACCTACTATTTTTGACTCTTTTATTTGAAGCGAATTAAGTTTCCAACCAAACAGGCGCGCTCCTTAGAATTTATTTAACGGGTAAAAGTACTTGTCAGCAAAAAAATAACAAGTAAGGGCGCAGTAACTAAACATGTCAATAACAAGTGCTAATAGCTAAGAGAATTTATCACTCTGTAAATGGTTACGGTTAGGATCTGATATCAGGTCTTTTTTTTATGATATAGGAGGCAAACGAGCAGACGGATCACCTGATGGTAAGCGATTACCGCCACCCATGGACACCCGCAACACCAGAAGGGTTGCAAGTGTGTTGCCGGCCTTTAAGATGGGAGTACGCTCTTTTCTTGGAGGCTTGAAGGTCGTATCGGTCCGGAAATACCGCAGGCGACAGTTCATTCCACAAGACAAGTCTTTTATGACATAGGTACCTAAGACACAAGAATAGACCTAACTAAGCTCGGATGCATGCTATTTTAAGACTCCCGTGGCTGCAAATTGTACTGTGCGCACGCAGTTAAAGCACGCGCTTTAACTATTGCGCAAGAGGACATTAATCAACGTCAACATTAAAGGGAAGTTTCCACTAATCGCGATGGAATTGACGCGATTGTAACGGTCACTGTAACTGTACTGCATTGTCTATGGCACCATCCGTGGTTGCGTCAGCTGTGGTCTACGGAAACCGCTCTAGCTTATTGTGTCGCGGTGTAATTATGGTAGTAATTAAGTTCTTTCGCTGCCAAAAGATTGCATACTCTTGTGAAAAGATGGAGATAATGATAATTATCTAAAATAATAAACATGAGCATGCAATATTGAGTGACCGGCATGCGATATCCTGGAAAGCAATCTGTTCGCCTCTAATACTTAGTGGCAAACTAATAGTCGCATCTTCATCAATAGCCTACATCGTGTGCTGAACCTTTACCTTATTATTTTATAAATAGAACTTGCACCCAATCTCATTCAACTATAACTCTCAATACCGGCGTCCCCGACTTCTATTTAATTTAAAATTAGAAAATGTGTTTGAGTAATTCATATTTATTTTGTTTCGGTATGCACACCCGAGAAGAACATATACTTCCAAATGTAACGGTATGCAATTTAAATAAACGACAAGACTAACCTAACTGTTTGTAAACAAGGCATTCTCTACACGGTGCACGATCACTCCCGTGTAATTTGTGAAGTATTTTCTTTTGAAAAACATTTCCTATCCACACTGGCTGATCATGAGGGCTGGGTAATGATGTGAAGCTGGAAGGTGTAATAGCAGGGAAGTGAGTTCTAATATTGTGCCTTCGGAATACTAATAAGTGATGGCGCCGAGCTGATTGATACCCATATGTCAAACTAGCAATTTTTTGTTGACTTCCACCAAGCCTTCTCCAAGATGCCGACATATGTTTGGAAAACAGCATATATGCGTAAAGGTCTACTTTTTACACTTTCTCGCGGTCAAATTGCTCTTATCGCGAAATAGATCTAATTCACGTGATTGAAGAGTGGAAAGTAGACCCTTTAGGATGCAATATGGAAAAAGAGTAGACTAAAAGGAGGTACATATTGTATTTTCTTTGAAAGGTGAGCAAGTATTTATAACATTTCAACACAATACTTATGCGCGTAACATCTATTCGACATTTAATCACTTGATGATAAAAAAAGGTCTATGTAGCATTATGACTACGTTTGATTCTTAATGTTATGGGAACTAACGAGAGTTTACATTGCTTTGAACTCCATTACAGTTAAACCTTTTAGTTTTATTCCCGATTGACAGGCACCAGCGCTGGTTGACATTTCAATCTCGAATGCTTATTATAATGCCATTATACGGTGATTGTAGCCTTCGACGGAGTGTCACGCTAAGAAATGCTTACGAAACGTTTATAGAATTTTAACATCATGTAAGTTGTGTCTATGCTTCGAGACCTGCATTGTATACGCGTCACTCAGCCGTATTTATGCACTAGTGACTATACATTAGTGTCCGACCGAAACATGTTTTCTTGCCGAAACCGAAACCGAAACCGAATGTTCGGCTTTGGCTCTAGTTTCGGCCGAAACCGAAACCGAAACCGAAACTTTTGTAGACTTGTTAAAATCGTTGAAGAAATGTCATAAAACCCCTTTTATACACATATTATGGGGCTGTCAACACCCAATATCCTTGAAATTGATGTTACTTAAGCAGTTTTTTAAGAAAATTACTAGAGTTAAACCAAGATAATTCTGCAACGATTTTGATAACACACGCTGTGCAAGTGTTATTTTAAACGTCAAAACTTCTATGAAATTATGACGTATAAATAACATTTGCACTAGTTGCACTGCGTATGCTATCAAAATCATTGCAGAATTTTCTTGGTCTAACTCTATTCATTCACCAGTCAAGTTATTAACATACAGTAGATACAGGGTCAACCAAAAAACCAACCAAAAACGCAAGCGCGAAATTTTTTGTTGACAATATCGCAAGGCCGGGTACCAATCTTCACCTGGGCCTAAAAGTCTGAAGTGCCCCAGTGAGGCGAACTTTCATGCGAAGTCAAAGCCGTGCTTCAGGCTTCAGGACTACTCGTAGTAGTTGAGCACAGACTCCAACCAATGTCCATTGTATTAAAAAGCGAGACCGCAGGCCGAGCATGGCGCAGCGAGGCCAAAGGCTAAGCTGAAGTAGAGGACATGTGGAACATAAACCACATAGTAAATTGAGGTAAAATCACTCATTCACTCCGAAACAATTAGACAGTGTGCGTGTTATAGGTATTGACAATCTCTTAAGACTGCGTCGAGCGTCCAGTGGCGCCCTCATTAGTGGAATTGTGTTTTATAATAAAGCAATTAATTTTTGTACCTATACATGAATCAGTATAATATGTCATAGGTATTAATATTGTTGTCCTACTTATTCCCCAACTTTTGGTCTTATTCCGAAGTACCATTTCGTAAGTTTCGGTCCGGCCGAAAGGTTCGGCCGTTTTTTGGCCGAAACCGAAACTACAGCCGAAACATGATTTTTTGGCCGAAACTGGCCGAAACCGAAACCGAAACCGAACCTTCGGTCGGACACTACTATACATATACATATAAACAACTTAACTCTGCACAAATGAAAGCCGGATTTGTTGTCTACGTCGATGTGTTCCAAAAACGTGTCACTCAGTTCGGTTACCTACGAGACAGGCGGCGCCTAGTGTAAATTTCCTGACTTAAAACAAGTTGAATATACCTTGGCTAAAAATATTTAATACAACTGTAATTAAACCTTTAGTTAAGAAATTTATCACCCATGTAATTCATTTTGTGTAGGTAGGGACAATAAAATGTTTGAAGTACTCGTCATTGTTGTTTTTACTTATTAAGAAGTAGGTACTCGTATGCAGGCTGAGCCAAAAAACAAACTTACTCATGCGCAGGATAAAATGCAAAGAACAGCAAAAAATTATTCCGAACAAATAAATAGGTATATAAACAAACATCATGTTAATTACATACTTAGATATTAATAAAGATACATAAGTCTGCATAGAACTCAAATTTGAGAGATATATACCAATAATCAATTATTATTTAACAATCCGGAACATCAAATAATAATGAAGAAAACTTCAACGGAAGTCATAATCATAAACAAGTCCAATTAAAAATATTATCGTTTACAAATTGATTGATTCTTTACAAAACATGGAATAGTGAGTAAAAGCCGAAGTGAAAGCATTTACACGTCAATAAACTGATCTCCATAACGTCCATAACACTCGGAAAAAATATTGCGAGCGCGAACACTTCCTCGAATGGTTTCTCTATGCGAGTAAACCAGTAGTTCCACTAGCTACGCCTATGTTTTTACCGTGTTGTTGCCTTTCTAGTTATAAGGGTAGAAATCGCTCTTGCAATGCAATGACCGGCCACGCCGAGGCTGAACGCGGCGTATATCAGCATGGGTTTGTTACAATACAACAAGTACCTGTTAATTCGTCTTTCAAATTACTAATACCACATGTATTACGAAAACCATTGAGTGATACACCGTACATACTGTTTGAACATAAGATACACTTTAAGATAACTAAAGCCTACCGCAGTAAGATATAATAAACATAATACCTATTTATACCTATTCTTATTTGTGATAAAAACGTGACAAACAGTATAACTAAGCTATTTTGGTAATATGGGTTCGGTTTGCCGTAGGTTAATTACATAGCTAATTACAACTGTAACTTCATTCTTTATAATTGCTAAAGCAGCTTCTTGAAAAAGGTCATCAATCGGAAAGTAATTTGGCCACTTTGAATCGCACAGCATTGAACTGGAAAAGAGACTTTCATTAGATGTCGACGTCCAAGACCTTCTTAAAAGGATCACCACAAAGACTGTATTTATAGTTTATACAACGATTAACTTACGGCATTGTCCAGCTTGCTGGCCTTTTCGCACTGTCTTTTGGGAATCTATGTGTGAAATCTAAATCAGAAAGTCTACACTTCCACAGTGTAATTTTTATTCATAATTCGTTACATAATACCAATGCTTGCAAGTTGTGAATTGTGAAATTGTATTATCTAATGGCCAAGATTTTTCAATTACAAAATCGATTATATATGGTCCTTCGATAGAATCAAAATATCTGAAACAACTTCGAAGCCAATCGCGATATCTGATTGTAAAGTTGCGTTTGGTTTTTTTCTATCTTTACATTGCGCGTTTGATTAATATTCGATATTGAGAGTTTTATCACATTATGTAAATTATGTACTCGTATATTCTGACAGAACGTTTCTAAGTTTTTTTTTTCACATTTATGTTACTACGTGGCCAAACGTGAAAAGAAGGATCACCCGAAGTTGCGGCTGCATGGCATATAAATATTTAAATACGAATCTCAGTGTCTTTTTGCATCGATCATCTTAGCATTTGTCCTGGTTGTGGACCGTTTTCCAACGATTCCTCTTCCACTTCTCACGGTCGTCACTATTCATTTATCAGAAGACTTAGAATTGGCCACGATTGGTTGTTTATACTTATGCTTAGGGAATCTGTCACGTATCAGAAAGGATGGCTATTTTGTAGACTAACGCGCCACTTATGCTAATAGCCATCTGATTTGCCACTTATTAAAAATAAAGGATGCCTTAATGTACGTTATTTAAGTTATTCAAAATACGTCCCGTTTTGCAAACACGCAAACCAATTGTACAAACACTAGCCAAGGAAACTCCGAGTGTTGATAATCGTGAGTACACTTGGGTACAAACGAATGAATTCATTTTTCACTCTATTTCAATGCCGTATAAACACGGTTGTGGACCTTTACACCCGATTGTACGTTTGGTAGTTTATAAATAACGCGCACACGTCTATTTATTGCTTGAGACCTTACATTGTGCTGTAAAGTCAAGGCAAGATGCAAGCGGATGCGACTAGCTAGAGCAGTGCAATGACGATACATTTCACAGGTTATTCCAATAAATCGGAGCGTGTTAATTTTGTTTACCAAAAACGTTGTAACTATAATCAAGTCACCTATAAAGCTCTAGATTAGAGCATCTTACTAAGCATCCTTATCCTAACTACAATAGTCACTAGGTTCTCAGAGCTAAGTTGTCAAAATATTGAAGTAGTTCGCAAATCTTTTGAGATAATTACATAAGTCCTTAAGTGAAGAGTGCTCCTACAGTTTTTGCATTAAGGTACCTACTATTATTAGTTTATGTTAATAAGCCCGTCGTTTGTTTTATAAAGTCAAGGCATGGCGAGGTCCCAAGGCTAGTAATAGATCAACGACGTGTATTATTAGCATTACATCACGATTGTATATGTTTAATGGATTATGAAGGTCCTAGGCGTTTACTAGAAGCCACATTTCGCACTAAGGTTGAAGGAAGTAAGATTAGAAAATTGTATAAAAGCACAAACAGTCATAAATATATCACCTAGAAGTATTAAGAGCTTATAAGTAAGTATGAAAAACATTCGCAAGATGGGAAGAAGTCTCATACATTCAGAAGGAAGAGTATGAAAGCGGCAACGAGTATAAAACTACTATCTTTAGTTTTTTATTACTTTTACATGCATTCAATCACACACAACAATTTTGTCCTACCAATAGGAAATTTATTTATTTTATGAGATTTATTCTTGTTTAAATTCTTGATTTATGTGATTTGGTAGTTATTGGCTTTTTATGGGCTTGGGTGAGTTTTTAGCATGAATGCTGACTAGGATCTAATCCTTTAAACAAGAAATACAGAACCGGTGTTGGCCAAAGTAAACGACCGAACCGCCATAGGCACTCCACAAAAAGTAAGATGATATCACGAGTAAACTGGTTCTCATACCAACAAATTGCTTTACAGAAACATACCGCGTTTTTGACCTTTTACGTGTTAATTTAAACATTGCGTTTTATATTAAGAAAGTAAAAAAAAACCTGTTGTTAATTAGGTCTCTATTTTACGCCTACCTAGAATATATGAGTGCAGGAATTCCAACTTGTGCATGTACATGTCGGGCCGATCCGTTGTGTGCTACTAAAATGGCAATCCAAAAATATGCGAGTCTAAAATAAGCATTGACGTGAGAATATTACCAGTTTTACTGTCTTAAATGCAAATGGTCGTTTGAGGTGAACAAGGCTTTCCTTTCCTGTATTATAATATTGTAATACCAAGTTCCTTTCTGTAGGGATATGCTCTGTGTATATATTTCTACATAGGTACCTTGGAAGTTTGGAAAAATAACTATTTTTCTACGGTTGGTTATACGATGACGGCTAGGTAAAGTAAAGCGTATATGTATTGCGTATGTCAAAAATTTATAGTTAAAACCAAAACAGATTAAATATATATATGAGTAGGTAGGTATATCTAATCTATTTAGTGAAAAAATTGACGCAAATATAATCATAGTTTGTATGGAGAGCCCAACATTCTCTGCAACATAGTTTACTGTCCGAACCCTGGACATTATTATTATTTGCAACAGCAATTAAACCCACACTCAACATTTAACGAAGCCGTCACATAACTTTGATGAACCACCAAGGAAAGACTAGTTTAGCAAATCGGACAATCTGTTTTAACTGCGTAGGATTAACAAATGGCGTATACAAGTATCATAACGAATGGAGTAGATTGGGACAAGGTCCCTGCCCTCATTTCCTTCATAGCTTCGTTTGGATAGCAAGATTGTGCGTAGCTAAATGACATACAAGGTTTTTTAAATGACATATTCGTTCCTCGTTAGGCCTCGCGTACTTAGCACACAAAGTCCATAAAGTTTTAAGTAGTAACTGTTAAAATACAATTTAACTTTTTACTTACAGTTTAAAAAACTAAAAAGTGTTTAAATACAGTTTAGTGTTACTTGTGCGACATGCCCATTATAATAATATAGTTGTTTCATGTAGATATTTTTTTTAAAGAAATCAGTAACTTGAATAGGTAAATGTTTAGAAAGAACCGCAGTCAATCATAAAAGATGACCAAGAAAAAATATATACTTAGGCACATATTAAAATCTCTTCCAAAAATTAATCATAGGTAATATAGTTACGTCAAGTCCATAAATTTGATACTTAGTTTAAGTTATTTCAGCTGATAATCTGACTCTGGATTATAAAAATCCTTTTCATTATACCTATGTCAACGCAGTAAATTTCTTGACATATTTTACTGACATAAGATCTAACGATTCTAACGTATCTCTAACCGGACCTGACATACTCCAAAAAAATGACAACTGGTCCGTTTGTAACCTCCCGTCCGTTTAGCGAGCCGGAAACGTTATCTCACAACGGGTTTGAACTTTTCGAAAGGTGCTACTTATTACGTATACTGACAAGTATCAATACTTGGTGCCCACCTGTTATTTATTCGTTACGAAACTTGCTTATCAATATGGAAATGCCGTTGTTTTAACAGTGCAAGTCGACCGAGGCGTGGGTTGCATGGTTAAACAAGTTTTGTATAGACGTTCTAGAGCCCTACTTTTTTTCACTTAAACATTGTTACTTCTGAGCAATGTTGTTAGTGTTCTTGGGAGTAGGATAATAGTGGCGAAATCACGGTTCTTGGTAGGTATTTCTTAGTAGAGCATGTCTTTGGTGTCCTAAATAACAATTAAAGTGAGCTCTGTTTAACGTTTAACCTGGTTAATTTTTTATGCTTTGGAATATGTACTTGGTAGATACACAATGCGAGGCGTTACAATATACATACATTACATACAAGGATGAATCACGTTACCGTGTCGATACTATACTTTTGAGACCCGTTAAGATGTCATTCGGATATTAACAGCAGGCAGGCAAGGGCTGACACCGACGTCACCGACATCTTCCTTGAAAAAATTAGTGACGGATTGGACGTTCTAATTGCGGCAGGGAAATGATCGTCACTTATTTTATCAGGGAAATTGACGCGGCAGATGTCATTTCCGTAGCAATACAGTAATCAAGAGTAAAAAATTAGTTGCCATACGAATGTTACCCTTAAAATTGTGCAGAAGACACAACGTCAAAAATTAAGCTACGAAATGTTTTAGAGGTGACCTTTCTCGCGTCTTGAGTCATCTATAATGATCCACGGATAAAAAGCGTGCGTAGTTTTCCAATATTGTCTTATATCTAGGACAATATCTGCTGGGACAATACAGCACCCAGCCGTGTGATTGGACTTTCACTCACCGATACTGTATTGTGTACAACAATGCATACGAGCGAATATGGTATTAATGCTATGCCTTGTCAATGCAATAAAAAACGAGTGCGTCAAGGACGTTCAGAACAGTATGTACACAGTGTACACACATAGGTTTGGTTTTAATGGTTTTATGGAAATCAGTAAGATATCATGTCAACATTTCTTAAATGTTTGGTTTAAACACTTGTATTTAGATATGCCTATAACGAATGTGCAATTGTACATCGTATCGAACGTTCACTGTTCTTTATAAAACTGTCAATGTAAAGTCACCTTAATTCGACCTGCCTAAATTATGAAAAACAAAATGTGAGTGAAAATATTCGAGGAAAAAGCAAAATGTAGGTAGTTAATTTTATAAAGCACCTTAATGCTAAACCTAAAATCTTCTTGATTGCATTCAACCAATATAAAGCTATTAAACGATTAACCTTAGTAACATAAAAGTTTCCGACATACAGGTTACTTAACTTTTCGACTTTCGTATCTTAGTACTTTGCCGGTGGCAGGTGGAATAACTTTAAGTACTTACCTACTAGCAATACGGCTAGCTCTGGCTACACTACATATTAGTTTGACATATATTTTAGTATCTTTATACAGATACTAATCTGCAGACTTTAAATGACGTGTTTAATCTGTACCTACTGGTAGTGCATTAATTGTAATCTCTAATTCAGCGATCATTATGGTTTCCAAAAATGTTTAGACGTCGGCAAAATCGCCACCCGTGACTGGCAACTGGCGCGTGGAGCCTTGCGCAAGGTTCGTTGAACCCGGGGAAAGACGGACTCCTGCTATTCTTACTTCAATTGTTCTGAGCGTAAGATAATCGATTGCATTTGTCGATGAAATATTGAACGATGTGCGTGCGCGTCGAAATTGGGCCCTACCGCGCACCACGTTCGACATTTTGCCTCTGTCGCACTTGTAAATTCGTAAGTAAGTGTGACAGGAAGGCAAACGCGTTCGCGTTAGGCTCTCAGCTTCCTTTGACGTCGTCGGTTATATACTTGCAAAGCAAACAAGGCACAGTGACGTCAAAGATGTATTATTTATACTCTATAATTTTAGGTATGCCATAAAGCGAAAATGTATGAGTATCTATGACGGTATAGGTAAGTACTTACGTATCATTTGTAGCGTATGGTATTATAACGTAGTCGGAGAAAGGCAGCTAACATCATTTACAAGATGAACAGCATCTCGGTAATCGTAGGTTTTCTCGGTTTACAAAGTTAGATGCCATAAAATGACCTAGTCAGTTTTATAATTAGAATAATTCTTGATACTTGTAGATATGAGCCCGCAATTTGTAAAGGATATTTTAAGAGTCCTATACTAATGTAATGCTAATGGCCTGTGCACAGCTGCGTGTGCGTGACGTGCACGTGCGCGTGCGGCGTTGTAGTATACAGATCCTTATGAGAGATGGCACACCGCTTGCGTGACGTGTGCGTGTGCGGCTCCAACATTTTAGCGCACGCACACGCGCACGTCACGCACACGCAAGCCGGTGTGGCTCGGCCGTAAAGGGGGCCCAAGATCAATCCTAAGTACTTAATAGATATTATCATATTGGTTCTTATAAGATACTTAACTTTATTTAAGATTTCGTCGACCATATGCAATAGTTTGCAATACTGATGCATAAAGAATGTGCAACTGAAATTGATATTAACCGGAGTATATTGCAGAACATATTACGTAATTTATTTCCATTGGAGTGCTTTTAAAGAAATCCATGGAAATCGTAACGTTTACTTAGTTTCAATAAGCCTGTGCAATGCTAAGTGAGTTGAATGTTTGCGAATCAAAATATATTACTTTACAGCCATTCAAATATAGTTCTTATAGCTTTGACGTTAGGTCTTAATATTTTTTCTTAAAAAAGTATAATCTAATATAAATAATCGCGAACCGGTTTCACGGTAGACCTAAATGAAATTATGCTCAATCGAAAGAGCTTGAAAAAATATCACTTTTGAATCGAGAACATGTATCCGCAAAATTCGTATTGTCGAGTATTTTGCATTTAAAAGTGAAAAAATTTCGACAAAGAATGCAAATGTTCAATTTGTTGATTGTCATTTGACAGCGTTTGTTGCGTTTAGAAACTGCAAACATGCTTACAAGTTAGGTTGGTCGTTTTTTTTTTTAAATAAAAACCAAGACGTATATTACTGTTTATTTGATGACTCCGGTATGTATAATGGTTATTATTTGCATTAAGTTTCGTTTCATATGGATATGTATACCGGTATAATTATTACATATTTTTTTTTAAGCCAGAACGTGCGATAGTCTGTTACGGCTTTTAAGACGATTGCAACACTGCCTAGACGTCAAACCGTCAAATTCGGCTTTGGGGTGTTTTGAATTACTAATTTATTCGAAAATACGTGATAAAAACCTGTTAAATAGTGTATTGTGTGTGTTAACAATAAAAAATAGTCACCGAACATAGTGCAAAGTGCAAACGCCATCGTAACGTAACGAGATTTGAACTTCAAAGCGTTCCATGGAAGTATTGTGTTTAGTATAAACATCGGTCTCTCAGTTGTATTTTAATATTTCAGAATGGTTCCAAATATTCTTACATGTCAATTCACAGCTACCTGGAAATGCAAGTGAAAGCAACCAACCTTGAAGCAGCTGTGATAAACTAATAAGTGAGCGAGATGAAAAATGACGTTGTTCAAAGAAACTTTGAGTTTAAGTGCCAGCTGACTGTAAACAGTGCGAAACAGTGAAAAAGCTACAGTGTATTGTGGACATATTTAATAACTGTGCTTTAGTTTAGACTATGAATCAAATTTGAGGTGTATCGGTGAATTGGAAAGTGAATAAAATCTAATAAGTTATCTCCGGAGTCAATGTAAGTTGAATATAAGATTAAATATAATAAGATATATAGATAGTATATATGTCGCAGTCAAAAGTGTGATCTGGTCAAAAGAACTTTTAACCGACAAAAACAGGCAAAACTGCTTTTGACTGAGCGTGTTGGTCAAAAGTAGTTTTACCTGAAAATCATTGATTAATAGTAATTGTGACTGTTACTATCAGTCAAATGTACTTTCAGAGATAGGTAGGTTAGGGTTATTTTTTTTTGCTACGCTCAATAAATGAAACTGTTCCCAGAGTTTGGTAGGTTAGGGTTATTTTTTTTTTGCTACGCCCTAAAAACGAAACTGCTGCCAGAAATAGTTATGATTTTCAGGTAAAACTACTTTTGACCAACATGCTCAGTCAAAAGCAGTTTTGCCTGTTTTTGTCGGTTAAAAGTTCTTTTGACCAGTTCACACTTTTGACTGCAAAAGGTTGGGCTGGACATATGGCAAGGGAAGGTAAAGATAAGTGGGATAGAGAGGTAGCGGAATGGTATCCTAGAGATGGAGAAAGGAGAGAAGGAAACCAATAATGAGGTGGTCGGATGACATAAAGAAGCATGCGGAGCCGAATTGGATAGGGACGGCAAGGGATAGAGAGCTGGGGGAGGCCTATGCCAAGAAAGCAGACTGAAATAATTATTAAAAAGCAATGACATAAAAATTATTTAATAAAGTTACTAAGGAAAAAATATTGAAAAACTAATTGATATAAATGAAATGTGAATTTATTTAAATGTAATATGTACTGAAATTTAATTTTTTGGGCAATAAAGGCTATTCTATCCTATTCTATTCTAATTTGACAGGTGACAACAAAAAAAACATTAATTCCTGCTAAAATTTCAGAGTCATAGTTAAGCGTAGTGCATAAGTATACTTGGAAAAATCCGACCTATGCCGCCGTGGATGGCCCGGTGGCAGAATGGCACAGGCACCTGCTGCAATAGCAGAGGACGCTGCTTTGATTCCAGCCTGGGGCACTGGAGGCCATAAGGCTGCTGTCCGTCTGTCTGTCACCAGGCTGTATCTCAAGATCTCATGAACCGTGATAACTAGATTAACTAGACAGTTTACATTTTCACAAATGATGTATTTCTATTGCCGCTATAACAACAAATACTAAAAACAAATTAAAGAAATATTTAAGCGGGGCCAATGAAATGAGTAAATTTTTATTAATATGTTTTAATATGACATGTTGGTGGCAAACAAGATACAAGGCTGTTAATGCCGATGGTAAGTGGGAGTTTAGACTAGACCTCTGCTTCTCCAAGGGACTCGCATTGCTGACCGAGTAAATTTTTATTAATATGTTTTAATATGACATGTTGGTGGCAAACAAGCATACAAGGCTGTTAATGCCGATGGTAAGTGGGAGTTTAGACTAGACCTCTGCTTCTCCAAGGGACTCACATTGCTGATCGAGTAAATTTTTATTAAAATGTTTTAATATGACATGTTGGTGGCAAACAAGCATACAAGGCTGTTAATGCCGATGGTAAGTGGGAGTTTAGACTAGACCTCTGCTTCTCCAAGGGACTCACATTGTTGACCGAGTAAATTTTTATTAATATGTTTTAATATGACATATTGGTGGCAAACAAGCATATAAGGCTGTTAATGCCGATGGTAAGTGGGAGTTTAGACTAGACCTCTGCTTCTCCAAGGGACTCACATTGCTGACCGGTTACAAATCTATTACACTCATACTAGGGTACCGTACCTGAAGGGTAACTAAAAACGGGAACCTATTAGCGATTCCGACTCGCACTTGGCCGGTTTTTCTTAGTAGGTATATGACATTTGTTTCAGTTTTACTTCATTGTCCGTCTGTCTGTCTGTCTGTCTGTCACCAGGCTGTATCTCATGAACCGTGATAGGCAGTTGAAATTTTCACAGATGATGTATTTCTGTTGCCGCTATAACAACAAATACTAAAAAGTATGGAACCCTTCGTGCGCGAGTCCAAATCGCACTTGACCGGTTTGATATTTCAGGCTCCGTCACACAGGCGCGTTTCGCGTGCGGCGCGTGAGCGGGGCGCGCCGCTTTTTCATATAAAACGCTCAGGCCCGGCTCTGAAAACGCGCCGGTGTGACGGAACCTTTATTTCAGTTTACTCCACTGTCCGTCTGTCACCAGGCTGTATCTCATGAACCGTGATAGCTAGACAGTTGAAATTTTCACACATGATGTATTTCTGTTGCCGCTATAACAACAAATACTTAAAAGTGTTCCGTCCTTGATGGGCGAGTCCGACTCGCACTTATCCAGTTTTTTTTACGGATAGGCATTAATATTAAAGAATGAAATAGTAGTCATAATTTCCATACTTTCACTTTAGTGCCATGAAGGGTAGGTACAAAAGGGTTCCCTCTTTTGAGATTGGAAAGTGGGCTAGGTTATAAATGCGGCCTTCACAGAACCGATCTGCGACCAGAAAAGTGGGTCAGGTTAGAACTGTGATCCTTATAGAACCAAACTGCAACCAGAAGTGGGTTAGGTTAGGTTAGAACTGCGACCCTTACAGAACCGAACTGCTACCAGAAAAGCAGATGAGATTTTTTTAATTACATATTTGTTTTTAGATATATCGGAATAGTAAATTTTTCGAGTTAATGTTACGGATTTAAAGTTTTCTGAGATGAGATAGGTTTGTAACCGCCTTGATGAAGGTTTGAAGTCTAAAAGTAAATAATTACTTAATTCATAATGAGTATTACCTATTACTATTATTTATTTTAACCGAGCGAAGCCGGGTTTTCATCTAGTACCATTATAACTGTGGGAAAAATTGCAATCTGTTGACATGGTTGACTTATAATGATACGCAAATTGCAGTTTCGACAGATAATTGAATATTTGCTTCAGCAAAAAACAGTTATTGTAGGTAATTGAATAGTTATAGTCATTAACATATTTCTCAATATGGGAATATTGGGATTGTAATTTACAAGTAATGTAATGTAGTATACCCTACACAACAAAAATCGGTCTCCGCGATGAATCATTAAATATCATGTAGGTATTAAATAAATGTTTAACTGAATTTTCTTGAATATTTGCCAATTCTAATACAATCTAATCCTTTTCCTATATCGAAATGCACTTTTCTGAGAATTGATTCGCTAATGTATTGTTTCTCGTTCGTTTACCTACCTGATATCACGTACCTACTACTAAATGTGATGGATACGGTCTACCTACTAACTATATAATATTGATATCCAATACCCACGCAGTTAATACATCCCACACATCCGTGTAGATCAGTGGTTCCTAACCTTTTCAGTCCGGTCACCCCTATGACTAACTAGGGAACCTGATTTTACCCCTCCTCCCAATGGTAATAAAAAAGAAAACGTGTTCGTTTGTTGTATGTATTGTTATATTAGGTTAGCTTATTACCCCCGTAAAATTCTAGTTTTACCCCCACGGGGGTAATTACCCCCAGGTTAGGAACCACTGGTGTAGATACTGTAGATACAACAAATCATGATAACTGCAGTTAATGCAGTAAAATAACAACATAAACTTCACGGTTCATAAAAAAAGAGAAGGCAGCATCTCTTATCGTAGGCAACAGAGTAGAAACCGCTTTCTTAATAGAATTTCAAAAGTCTATCACTTAATGGCTAACCTTCACAGTCCGCAAAAAAATTCGGAATTCCATTGAAGGTTTCTCGCTACTCTTTTCACGATTCGATCGCTGTCCGTGCATGAAGATATCAATTGCAAAAACAACGTCGGACGTAAAGAGGTTTGACCTCCTTAGCCAGTCTGCTTAAACAGACTTGGCGACACAGTATGCGGGTGGTAAGTACTGGTTGTTCTAGATACGAAGGAAACGTACTTGCTTTGTTTTAGCGAAACGGACGGTTAATTTTGTGATTTTGAAATTTTAAAAGGAAATTTGTACAGAGTGTTCAGCAAAGTATATTTGTCGTTACGAAAGGCTTTTAAGAAAAAAAGACTACAGGAAAATGAAAAGAAAAAAGACTACAAAAAGAAAAGGCTACATACTTTCTTGCCTATTACATTTTAAAGATTTTGTATCCTTTAGACCCCGTGCCTCTTTTGTTAAAGACGTAAGAAAAATATTACTAAAAATTAATTGCCAGCGTTTTTGGGCCACTTGTATATGTGGTTGTGAGCAAATTTGAATAGAACTGTAAATCAATGTATGGCAATTTGTCTGTTACGTGTTATCAAAGTTAACTATCAGAGAATTCAATAATCACGACGTTCACGACACAGGCCACGTGCGAATTAGTCACTCCTTTGAACAGTTTGGCATAAATATGACCAGAAACAAGCGTGAAAACATAAACGAGTACGTCCATTGCATATAACATTAACAGTGCATGGATTTTTAGTTTGAGTGGTTTGAGACTTCGTTTTTTGACAGCTCCTAACGGCGGTAATCTATGTGATAGGTACTAAATTTTTAGTGTTCCGTACAAAACTTTGTTTACGGAACACTTATGGGATCACTTCGGTCTTGTTATGTTTACCATTAAATAGGTACCTATAATAATGATTAATACTAACGTAGTAAATTCGCATCGCCGTGCAGTTTTTCCAAAAGTGGATAATCAAATATTCAATCAAATTTAAATATTTGCATTAATATATCAGGATTAATGTGCAATAGTGTAGTACGTATTAGAAACGGTACTTTTAACAATTTTCCCAGCGTCATTGCTTATGCAGCATACTCCGCTAACTAAAAGTATTTGCATAAAACATTCGTTACGGTCTTGGTACCTAACCTACCGATTCTAAAGCATCTAATCATACCGTCATCATCGTTGCTAACAGTTGGCAATAGGTACGTGACTGTAAGAATGTTACTTGTAATGCTGATTTGTAACTTTTCAATATTTTAGGTTAACGGCATTTGGTGTTAAGTTGACTGTTGTAGGTGAAATATTAATATTAGCTTGTTTTGTTTGGTACCGTCGAATGTCTTATTTGGTTGAGTTATCGTAGAATGTAAATGATGCTATCTTATCTACACATAAGTATGCATAAAATCAAATTCGAGTACTTTTCAAATCAAGGAGCTAGTAACGAAAAACACGGACGCCAGCGTCAAGCAAGGTATTCATCATCAATGACCACTGCATCCTTGATGGATGATTGTTGCAACGCTGTGTCAAGAGCGGTTGAAACGGCCAATGCACCTTGGCCACAAAACGCCGTCGTGACCGTCGGAGTCAGCGTCTAGACGTCGTCGTTTGCGTGGCCGTGGCTCTCAGGAAGTAAGAAGTGTAAGAACATACCTTGCAAGCTAGGCGCGGAAGCAGGCGCAGCAGGCGAGGGCTGCACCGCCGCCGGCGGCGGTCGGCGTCGGCGCGGCGCGTGTAGCCCCGGCGCTGAGGCCGCCCGCGTCGCCGTGCGGAATCCCGGGGCGCGGTACCGCGCCGACTTGACGGGGCCGGCGGGCGCGGTGGCGGTGCCCGCGATGGAGGGTAGGCGGGGTAGCGAGCCGGCGCGCTGTTCTTCTTCTGACTGGAAATAAGATTTGGTTATTAACATTATTCGACTCTTTTCTAAAATTGCTTTATTTCATGTCAGAATAGGGTTTCTCACCATTGGTGAGTCACCAAGTTCATGTATCCGCCTAATTCTTGTTGGTTGGTTCCCTCAAAACTCTATTTGTTACATGATTCTAATAATCTGTCGTACCTACTATGCTAGATAATTTGCTATTACGTTTACAACATTATCAAATAATATAGGAACTGTTACTATAGGGGATAGTATACTTTTAGGTAGGTAATATAAAAAAGATAAACAAAACCACGTGACTCGTCATTCATTCAGCCAATGGTGAAATGGCATAGATAAAATAAGGCTCTCGTAGGTTGACTGAACGTATATCTAATCTAAGCCGACACAAAAAATTGCAGGTGGAGTGTAGTTTGCCCGTACAAGTTGCTGCTAGGAATGTTTACAAGCTGTATGACAGGGTTACGTGGTTTTGTTTGTTTACTTTCTTTGTTTACACTACACAATCATTAACCGGCTGCTGTAATTTGATTAATACATTCCTACACGCAACAATACGAGTCACTTTTAAGAATTTCAATTCATTACAAGTGTGGCATTATTTTTCTTGCCTAGGAGTGGTGCTCCAGTTAAATACAGTTTGAGTTTAGGCGAATTTTGTAAAAAAAAAATAGTTAGGTACGATTTATGGAATTGAAAATATGCATAATATGCAATACAATACCTCCTAACAAATACTAAAGAGTCTATAAGTACCCCTTGGCTACGCAAGGTTTGCAAAAATTACATAATTAAAATTTTTAGAATTGACCAAAACTAACAACCTAAAAGTACAACTTAGGGAACAAATCAAATTATTTTAATAAATATTTTGATTTGTGTTTTTAAGTAAGTAGTCACTAGTCACACTACTACTATAAATACTATAAATTATAAACTGAAATAGTTGTCACATACTAAATAAAAAGCGAAAATGACCTCAAGATTGCTAATTAACGGCAGCCGTATTGTGATTGAGAAATTTTTAATAAAACACTACGACTTTTTAAAAACTTCTTTTTCTGATCCTATTGCATCTGAAGGTAAATAAACAATTGAATGTGTTTTCAAGTTTACAAGGCGTAATTACAGTTTATTGTTTAATGTTTTAACGCAAGAATCACAAAACAAAAACACTGCACTGGCAAATCACTAAGCTGGCAAAAACTCGTAGGGACATATACAATCACTACGTAAATATCGAAAAAAAATTCAATAAACAAAAACAATTATCTGACCGTGAATCAAGTGCTGAGTCACATAAATACTCGTATGCTGTAATTATTACAAAATTATATAACTTTAGGTATCGTTATATTTAAGAGACTTTATAGTAAATCCGTTGCCACCATACTTATAAGTATACTCTACATGCTGTATACTCTAGCCGCCCATACGTCAAACCTTGCCAAGCAACATGAAATTTTATTTTCTCAACACAAAGTTCAATTTAGAATGAAACAGGAGCCCTTTTTATAGGTCTCTGGACGGCTAGAGGATATTAATTATACAGACATCGTAAATTGGACATTAGAATTGGTATAAACAATTTCAACCCTAATGATTAATTAGCGTTAATTATGTTAACCTTAATTTACCAATTCAGTTGGAATTATTTATACCAATTCCGTTAACACGATTCCGCTGCACCAAAAATGCTATAAAATTTACGATAGCTGCAGTCATACCGGGTGTGGCCTGTAATGTGAGCAAAAAATTAAACTGTAGGCTGTACTCCTCATACTGACCAACATTTGTTCGGCGACTTTTAAAATTAAGTTGTGGTTTGATTTTAATACACTTTAAAATTTATTCTAACGCAATGTATTGCGAATTTTGTTATGTTTAAGGCGTGACAAGCAACGTCAATCACAACGATAATGGCGTGGCGATGGCGTCCATTGAAGATAATATTTATTTTGTATGAAAAATAGGGAGTCTGAATACTTCATAATTTTTAAAAGTTGTTGATCAAAAGTGTCACCGTTTGAAGAGTAGGTACAATCTAATATGTTTTAATTATTTGCTCGTGTTACAGGCCACACCCGGTATACCAGCTGTCTCAAGAACAGGAAGACAGATCAATGCCGCGCAATGATGTAATTTGTTGCCCATCTGTGCAGTTCTGTACTGTGAAGCAACTAACTTACGGAATCTGTATTAGCCCATGGTTTACATAATAGTTATGTATTCTTACAAGTTCACGTTCTTTACTGACTATTCTACTAGCAGAGGAATAATTGTAGTTAATAAATCTGACACCGCAATGGTTTTGAAAGTTCGGAAGTAATTTACGAATATTGCTATTCAAGTGAAGATAATTTATAATACTTAATTATTCCATTGACTTATGCTGCATTAATAATAATTTTATAGACCATTAACGTCTAAAGGCAGACATTTCAAATCTTCCGTTCGGGCGTTTTGGGAACCACTGCAGTTCAAATAGTTATTACGAAGTGGCTGTCACACGTTTCCTAGATATATGGTTTACATATTTAGATATTTACATATTTAGAGAGTTCCTATTAAAACGAAATAGTTATTTGTTTCACAAGGGGGCAAAGTTGTTGTTTAACCGCTCGTGCGAATATTGATACCCGAGTAGGTAAGCGAAAGATTCCAAAATTGAACCACGTGCGTAGCGAGTGGTTCGAAAAATGGAACTTGAGCGTTGCGAGGGTTTCAAAGCACGAGGGTTAAACAAAATTTGCCCCCGAGTGAAACACAAAATTTTTCACCACACCAACCTGAAGCAAATATTAAATGTAAAATATCAAACAAAATCAAATCCAAATGCAAACATAAAAAACCAACTCAAAATTTTCATTTGATTACTTTGTCTCACATGTGAATAAAATGCAATTCTGCTATCAGTTTTTGAAGTCCAAAGTAAGCCTTTCCGAGCTGGTGTGATGAAAAATATTTTTCTACTCGTCCACATACTGTTTGAATTTTGAGTCTTTGTAGACTAAATTATAATTACAAACTTTTCTCTATGTAACTCCTGATTCAACTAATATGGCACATACCTAACGAAAATTAAAATAATATTAATCAATCAGGTGTCGCCAAGGATTCATGGACGTTAAAAAGACGTAAAAAAACTTATAAATTCCATATATGTACCATTATATACACGCGTACGTTTCGAATATTGTACCTACCTACTGTTTATTTATTAGCTACTCGAAATGATAAGCCGATTACTATCTGGCTATCTATGATAATTGTATAGGTACTCATCGAAGTTTAAATCAGATTAGACAATTACCTCTATTTACTTTAACTAATTATAACTTTTAAATAACTAATACGCAGAAAAAAGTACTTAAATGAACTAAGTCATTATAATATTGGAAAGTATTAGTTACTTAATTCAGTTCCGTTCATTTGATGTAATTTGCACGAACCAATGAAGATATGAAAGTATAATTAATTAGTGATTATTTTAACAACATTCCATTCCTGTTATAACAAAAACATTTTAACACATACGTAAGTAGTTAAGGTACCTTCTTATATAGTAACTGTATTAGGTACATACCTATATTGCCACAGTAATATGGCGACTAAATTAATACTTCAATCATAGTATAAGTATAGTAAGTAATCGTAGTACCTGTTCTAAATAGGTGCCGGTTTCCAAAAAAATATTGCACTACATATTGGTAATCGTATACCGGTATTCAAAAGTGATCAATTGTATGGAGCTATTTCTATTAGTAAAAGTCAGTGTTATTTTATGTCACAGTTTTTTCTCTGTGTCTGTGTCTGTACCCAGAATCGAATCTAGAACGGCCTTGTGTAGGTGTAACTAACTACCAAACCCACTAGACTAGACTATTTAACGTCGGCATCTTAATAATAATAAGCACTATCAGTAAAAAAATATAAAGAACTAACAACATTCTATTAATCATGAAAACACTGTTAGCCTGTTACCCACGACGCAATAGGTAATTTCTCATTTAAAACAATCTTAATTGCTATCTGAATAATGTAACTATTACCGTGTAATGTAATTTAATGTAGTGAGGTTGATGATCTTTGCAGGTAGACTAGAAACTTTTTATATAATTTGCATCACTAAAAGAACACAATAATCATTTTACGATAACTTAATAATAGGCCAATTAACTATTAAGTATCGCAAAAATAAGTTGATCAAATACACGGAAAAACATACGTCCAATCACAGAATAACTAATAGTAGGTATATACTACGTCCAATATCGTTGAGTTGCAGCACAAAAAAAGATTTTAAATTAGAAAATTACTAATTTCGAGATCTGTTTTTTCAATAATTTCGGCAGGATTTGCGCGGTCATGTTATTATCTAATTCTAATACCTTTAAACGAGCAATAAAATTCTTGTTTATTTATTTATATGTAGGTATATATTTCGGGGGTCTCGAAAACGGCTGTAACGATTTCGATGAAATTTGCTATATGGGGGTTTTCGGGGGCGATAAATCGATCTAGCTAGATCTTATCTCTGGAAAAACGCGCATTTTTGACTTTTTATTTGTATTCGGTCGCCCAGATATTATCCATATAAATAGAGTTAAAAAACGGCACTTGAGATATTTCAACTGTTATTATCTGTAAAATCTGACAGAATGAACCATCCAAATTGACAATGACCGATACGACAAGCGACAGGCTATCTTCATATAGATTTGACACTCTATAGAGTAACTTTACTGTTTTAATACCAAAATCACTTTCACATTTGAATTCCATTTTGTGTGATGAAGTGTGCAAAATGAGTCGTACACGGATTCTTACGGTACCTGCCAAGGTATTGAATTGAAGCATATAAATTATAAATGAACGATATTTCCATACAAATCCTTATCAGTTGGTAGAAAATTTATGATTAAATTCGACATAGGTACGTTTCAAGTTTCGTTTTAGGTACATTGAATTTGAAATACGCATGTTTAGAGCCGGGAAAGATATTCATTTAATAGAGTTAGACCAAGATATCTGCAACGATTTTGATAGCACACGCAGTGCAAGTGTTATTTATACGTCATACGTTTTTTTGGTCTAACTCTAAGTGCTTGCAAATTGCGAAAGTCCTCGCTATACGGACTAAAAGATTACGATCATAGATTGGCATCACAGAGGTCGATGTGACAGTAACTTCATCGCGTGTCACGTCACACAACTGACATTGACACCACATTTCACGTGCCAAAGGTAGTCTTGCGTAACGTCAGTGTAGTGATTGTGGTTGTTATTGGTTGTTTGTAGTGTTTTATGCCGTTTCACGATTATTAGTGGGTGTCATTGTGAAATGTGGGGCTCAAGTTACGATCTGTTTAAATTGTGGTTCAAAGCAATTTACGTGGACAGAAAAAAAGTAATTCTAGTGTAAATATTGGCGTTAAAGAATGCCGGGTCAAATGCAGAGGTATTTGTTTACCTACTTCTGCTCGTAGTATGTGACTCGATCAACGTGATGTCTCCTAAATGTAGATTAAGAACACATATGAGTTTGGTATTAAGGATCGGTGTAACATGTAGGAAAATAATGACAGATTACAGCTTAGTTATCTTGAATAGATTAAGGTCTAATACGGATAGAAATATAAATACCTCAGCGTCAGGCGCAGAAGCCCGCCGTCTGCCCCGCCAGAGTCGGTCCTCGCTGCCACCGATGGCACCGCAACTCCTTGAGTGCGACTTCTGGGCAGCCAGCTCAGCGCCCGCTGGCGAGCGCCGAGCTTCGCCACCACCTCCTAGAGTCCCGCGCGAGTCCGCCGCGAGCAAGGCGGACTCGAAACTACCACGCCACGAAAACCGTTCACTATCACTCGCGACACTTCCACGACTAGCCGTGGGTTCCAGGATGTCGTGGGAACGACTCCGGGCCAACGCTCCCGGCTCCGACGCACTATCATCGTCCGTACTCGGCACGCCACCAGACACTTCATGCATTAACGCCACTAGCCTACCCCCTATATGTCGCATCACCTTCCCGAAGAGAGGTGGCGATCCCTCCCCCGCGCGGCCCAGCGTCGCCGCCAGCCGTTGGTACGCGCCGGCCGCATCGCGCTCCAGCGAACCACCCTCGCCATTTCCACGATCGAACTCGTCAATTATCTCACGGCAACTCTCCGATATCTGTTTTCTCAAGGCCGAACGATTCGCCGCGGTCCCTTCTAAATCTGAGCCCGCGTAATCGGACGAATCATAAGAATCGCTCCAGGTGTCTTCGCTTGACAAATATTCGACTATTTCGCGCACTTCCTCATCCCGGATACCGGGTACAGTTTTCATAAGTCGCGTTAGTTCGCTTTCAAAGTATAATAACTGTGGTGGTTTCGGCGGGCGCGAACTTTCCGAGTTAGATGACTGCGGTGTTGAAGCGCGAACGTTCGCTGAATTTATCATTTGCTTAAAGAATTGGCGCATTTTAGTCATCATAAGGTTTGTCTCTTCATCGGACGACCAGTTATTAAAGCTATCCTTACGTATTAGGGGTGTGGGTGGGGAACGGGACGATGGGGGACCTTCGATACGTTCCTCGATGTCGGGCCTTATTTCCTCAATAATCTCTTCTAATTCTACTTTAGGCTCCTGAGATCGGGTAAAATCTGAACTAGAATCGCCATTCCTCAAGAGATCATCACAACTACCCACGAAGCCACTATCTCGGCTTGTTTGTTTTTTAGATTCAGATAGTTCAGATCCAAGCGGCGGAAATTCGGGTCGGGGCGTTAACCTGCCGTCTTCACCCTCCGAAACAGATCTAGTGTCGTCTCGAGTTTCCTCCGCGAACTCGGTTGATAAGCGCCGTTCGTCCGCTGGGGAACCTCTAGTTTTTTTACTTTGCTTTTTCCGTTTTGATTCACCTTGTGAATCGAGGCGCTCCGAAGAGTCGTGTCGATCATCGGTTTCGGTGCTCGATCCATCTGACACTTCCTGTGCGTCCTGCGATGGCTCTTCCCCAGTCAATAAGTTATCTAATGACGATGAGTGTGAGCGCGGGGTACCACGGGCTCGTAAAGGCCGTTTCCGCCTTTGTTCGGGACTCTGTCTTCCCTCACTGTCACTGCCAACGCTACCTGAGCCATCCGAGTCGCGCCTTTCCTGATTGAAGCCCATAAATCCAGACAAGAAATATTTTTCCAACCGTGATGATACCAGCTCGTCATTGTCTCCACTTCTCTCTGGCTGCTCATTATCAACGATAGACTCCGCACCCTCACTGCACACACTTGACGTTTCCGACATATGCTCCTCATCGTCTCGAATATTTCTACCATCACCGAGGCCGAAAAAGAAATATTTTTCCAACTCGGTAGCCGATATGGGTCGCGGTTTTTTCACTGTATGCTCTGATTCACTTTCTTCACAACTTTCTTCGACAATCGTGTGTAAAGTGAAGTCTAAGGAACGCCGACAGTATGAAAATTCTTCACCCCGCGTGGGTAAGGTCGCTTCATCCCCCGAGTCGGAGTCGGAGGGCGAGGTGACCTCGTCCTCGTCATGGCTGACGTCCTCGACCCAAGAGTCGTCGTCGGCGAGCCCCTCCTCGAGGCACACGACGGCCGAGAGAGTGTCGGCGTTGCTAACAACCGTCACGCCGCCCGAAGGCTGCGGCGCTTCGTCGTCGGACATTCGTTCGTCATTATCGTTTTGCTGGGAGCTCGCGTCGGGGTTGGTTTCGTTCACCGAGTTGGTGTGGTGCACTGTTATGTCGCGCATGAGCCGTGTCGTATCCGACGTGACGACGGAGACGCGATCGTGTGTTATCATAACGCGGCTAGTGAAGCGCGCGGAGCCGTCCGTACCGGCCGTGCGCGAGCGGCATACTGTTGACACCGCGGCCGCGGCAGGTGCGCCCGCGCCCCCCGCCTCTAAACAAACCGGCCCCACGCCGTGCATTTTCTCCTCCTCTTGCTCTTCCAGTAATTCTTTCTTCAATAGTTCACTGAGCGTACGTTCGATGCCTTTAAACAGGTCTATTTTTTCAACAGGCGGCAAAATTGGGTTATCAGCCGCGGGCTCAGGCGATGGCGCTAATTTCGTCAACAACCCGTGCGAAATTTCGTTAGACATAAATTCCTTATTGTTATGTTTCTCATTAGGCAACTCGACGGATACTTTTACTTTCATGTCACTTTCTGTAGTAAACGCATCGTCCAGCGAGTCGCACTCGTTGTTTTCTGATGGAGTAATACTTCTATTGCTATCATTATCTTTATTTTCGTTGCTATCTAAAGTGTTATAATCCGTACTACACGATGCATTAAAGCTATTAAATTCCTCGCAGGTTTCGCTCCGGAGCATATTTTCATTACAGAATTTCATAAAATTGGATTTTTTCGATTCACAGTTATCGTTGTCACTTCCATATGGGATAACAGGAATAACTTCGTTTAACTTAACTGACTCTAAAAGCACGACGTTGTCCTGGTTTTGGCTACAGCTTTCTTCATTAATGTTGGCTTCATTTTGCATAATCACTTCAACGGCAATTTCTAAGCTATCAGACTTTTTGTCGTAGGAATCATCACAGTCGATGCCGCTGCTGTCGGCGTTGTCTTCCATGTCGGAGGAGGAGTCGGCGGGGTTGACGACGAACACTCTCGAGAACTGCCCGCCGCCGCCCCCGGAGTCGTCCGAGTCTTCATCCGAGGTGGCCGGCTCCTCCGGCGCCCCGCTCGTCAGGTCATAGCTGCGCCTCTCAACACCCGCGTCGGAATCACTAGAATCACCAGATTCGTTTGACGATATAAATGCTTTCTCGGCGTCCAAATGTTCGGGCATCGCGTCCGGGGCCTCCGACAATACTGATAAGTCCTGTTTTGCAATCACCTTTATTTCATCTGACGTTTCACATACAACTGGCCGTTCAATAACGATATCACTGATAACGTTATCAGTGGTATCGTTATCGCGGGATTCTGTTTGTGACGTTTCGGACTGTATAGCTTTATCGGTCCTTTCTACGGTGGTCATTTCAAGCGTTTTCGTTTGGGGAAGAGCGTTGGCGGTGGCGGTGGCGGCGGCGGTGACGGCGACAGCGGCGGCCGTCGTGAGGCGGGCGAAGGCAGCCGCATCGAGGGGCGGGAAGCCGGGGTAGGTGTTCCAGTGTGGCGTCGGTGGGTTTTGGGGGAAAGCTAATAAAGCGGGCCAGAGGGCGGCAGGTACGGGGACCGGCACGGGGACAGGGACGGCGACTATTCTCGGTTCAGCGCCGCAGGAGCAGGTTCTGGGGCAGGCTTGCGGGACGTGTCTGGGGGGTGGTGGGGGTGCAGCCGCCGCGCCCGGCTCGAAGTAGTCCCAGTCGCAGTCGTCGGGCGCGAGCGGCGCGGCGGAGGAGGCGGTGGACGACGAGTCCTCCGTGTCCTCGCGGCACGATGAGTCGGAGCTGAGGAACACGAGGCGGTAGTCCTCGGGACGCATACGACCGGCCTCCGGCTCGCTCGCCTCGCCCGGTTCGCTGCTGACGCCCCACTCTGGAAATAACAAGAAAACTGGTTAGCTGACTTTGTAAAATACATCCAAATTTAATTACTTTTTTATGAGGAGCCGTCTGTCTAGAGGACGGTTCAGACTTTAAAAGGAAAATCTATTAAGTGTTTGACATAATAGGAAACAAAAACATATAACTTTTTGTCTATTTAGTTCTAATATCTCCATTTTTAAACTTCTCGTGGCGTTGCTTATAATTTAATTATACAGAGTAGAAAACAACCGATATTTTAGCTCAATGACAACGCCTTAGTTTCATGGCGAGCAATTTAGTTTTAACATTAATAGTCTATTACTTGCAAATAGATATTGAAACATTAATCAAAATACAAAACCAAAACTAAAAAAAATACACCGATCAAACAACTCCAACTTGTCCAACAAATCAAACAAAAAGTCTTAATATAACGATACACATTAACCTAGCGCCTAACAATAACCCACGAGCAATGGCTTGCTTCATATCAGTCGGCCGAATAAATTAGAAGGCGAATCTATTTAAAAATAAACTCTGACTCTTTACAATAGAGCCTTACAGATCTGATAAAATGCGCTCAGATGTATTCCGTTCCGATATAATAATTAATGAATTATGCAAGAATTAGGTACTTATTATGCCTCGTAAAATTATTTTTAACACCTATCTATAATTTAATTATACGCGGGGATTTCTCTTTAAAAAACATGCTCTTATTATTCGCAGCTGTTAAAAGTAAGTACGGTATGAAGATTGGGCAATGAGCACAGTTATACTAAGTGGTAATTGGGTAAAAACAGGTATATATACATACATACATACATACAATACACTATACTATAGGTACAGTAATCAGATGATTACTGTAATCATCTCATTTGGTTTGTGTATCCTTATTTTCAACGGCAATATGTTTACTAAGAGTACAAAGTTAATGTGTTATTGGTATAAACCAAGAAAACCACATTCGAGAGATTAATCCCACTTGGACTTGGGTTTTACAGGAGATCAGTGCAGCGGTTGAGAAGTTTATAAAATAAGGATCATTCGACTACAAGCGACCAGGAGCACTATCAGTGGCGTGCAGTGGAGATAAGACTTAAATCGGGCTCTAGAAGAGTCATTCTTGAAGGAATGTAACGCAAACTATAAAAATCGGCAACTTTTTTTTTGGTCATTTTGTATGGACTGCCTACCCTAGTGCCTACCTTTTTTTGTATGCACTGCACGCCACTGAGCACTATTATGTATAATCTGTGTCGAAAGTCGATTTTTAATTTCGTCACTTGAAAATCTGTGGAAAATGTTATTTTTGAAATACGAGCGGTAGAAATTATGGGAATGTAGTGGTATTGACCACTCGTTTTCAGTACTATTACTAGAATTTAGCCTATAGGAGTGGAGATAGTATAAATAGGGGCCCACTGATTAACAGTCCGCCGGACGGTATCGGCCTGTCCGTGGTTTGGAACTGTCAAAATTTTGTTCTAACTGACAGGCCGATACCGTCCGGCGGACTGTTAATCAGTGGGCCCCTTTAAAGGGAGAACACGAAATAATCGGCCCCCTACATGCATTTCCTCGCGAAGTACACATTTAATTTTATTTAATTATACAACACAATTTCTCTTAAAAAGAAATTTTATTTGCGCCTGTTAACAGTAGGTATTTACACAGTACAGTAACAGCGTGAAAATTGGACTGGCACAGTTGTACTAAGTGGCAGTAATTGGTAAAGAACAGGTAACACGGGCCACAATTATCGCGTTTGGGGTGACAACTTAAATGGCAGGGTAACAGTTCCACGCCACACTTGAATAATGCATAATGCTCTCGAGTTACAAGTTTTTTTAATGTAATTGTTTTGATTTGTTTTTTTGCGGATGTCCATGCAGTATTAAGGAGTTTGAGGTTTGTACCATCGCGTTAACTGGACATCGGTGGACCTTATGCCTTTTGTAATAAGGCCCACCGATGTACAGTTAGGAGTGTCGCTGTTTGTAGGTACAAGAAAGAAATTATTGTAACGGGTTTTTGTTATTTTGACAACATTTGCTGTACTGTGTGCTAGTTGGTGACTTCTTGGAGAAAACAGTAATTTAGCGTACGGCAGTAGTACTTACTACTCTAACGACGGCGACAGCAAGTAATGTCTTTCTAACAAGAACAATATATCTACAGTTAAAAAGTTGTAGTACCTAATGGGCTAGTTGCATTAAATTATCACATGAATCACATCTACTATTCTACAACTTAGTATCTACTACTCACTTTGCTTAGGTATTTCGGAATATTTAGTGCTACTTTCTGTCAAACAATTAGGCATTTCATTTTTTTTGATAAATGCGTTTTGGCTCATTTACTACAAGAAACAAAATGTTATGCCGTTACCTAGTAGTTCAAGTTCTAAGCTCGAACATGGTCAAGTCAATAAACCTGGGGCCAAATTCGACATGTGCAACTGTC